>NC_135632.1:11060000-11685000 GCF_053574225.1 Canis aureus
CGAGCTGCTCCCGGGGCCGCGCAGCCCCCTCCGCGGAGCCGCCGCCCGAGCCCCTTCAGCTGCTCCGGGTCCCGCCGGGTCCCGCCGTGCGCGCTGCAGCCCTTAGGGAGCTCGGCGCACTCTCCTGGGCGCGCAGTTGCTGTTACTGACCCGGGGAGCCCGAGGGCATCCCCGCCCTCCTGGGTCCTGCTCCAACTCCCCGCGAGCCCCTCTCCGCCCGGGAAGGTCGGTGCAGCTCCTGCTCCTCCGGGTCGGGGCTCTCCTGTCCTGGGGACACTCGCCCCGGCCTCAGCCCGGCTCCTCGCGGGGCCCCTCCCCCTTGGAGGCCTTTGTTCCTTTATTTCTTTTTCCCCGTCTTCCTACCTTGATAGAAGCGCGAACTCTTCTCACTGTTGCATTCCAGCTGGTCTCTCTTTAAATCTCAGGCCGAATTCATAGATTTTCAGGATAATTTGAAGGTTTTCTAGGTAGTTTGGTGGAGACAGGTGATTTGGAGACCCTGCTCTTCCGCCATCTTGCTCCACAGCTTAGTTTTCTAATCTGAATTCCATCTCATGTAAAGCTAAAATTCAGTCTCTTTTCAATCTATGGTACTTTTTGTTATTACATTTATTTTATTTTTTGTAGATTTAGGTTTTCATTTAAATTCCAGTTAGTTGACAGACAGTATAGTATTAGTTTCAGAAATGGATTTGAGTGATTCATCACTTACATACAACACCCAGTGCTCATGACAGTAAGTGCCTTCCTTAATACCTATCACCGTTTAATCCATCCCCACCCCCCCGCCCATCTCTTTTCCAGCAACCCTCTATAGTTGAGTCAGCTTTATGGTTTGCCTCTCTCTTTTCCCCCTTATGTTCATTCATCTTTCTCTGACTTACTTCAGTTAGTATAATATACTCTAGCTCCATCTGTGTCATTGCAAATGGCAAGATTTTATTCTTTTTATGCCTAATATTCCATTATATATATACATATATTCCATTTTATTTATTTATTTTATTTCTTCCATACACACACACACACACACACACACACACACACACACACATACTACATTTTTTTATCTATTCATCAGTCAGTGGACATTGGGCTTTTTCCATAATTTGGCTATTATTGATAATGGTCCTATAAACATTGTGATGTATGTATCCCTTTGAATCAGTAGTTTTATATCCTTTGGGTAAATACCTAGTAGTGCAGTTAATAGATCATAGGGTGTTCTATTTTTAACATTTTGAAGAAACTCCAAACTGTTTTCTGGAATGGCTACACCAGTTTGCACACCCACCAACAGCATAAGAGGGTTCCCCTTCTCTGCATCCTCACCAACATCTGTTGTTTCTTGTGTCAATTTTAGCCATTCTGAAAGGTATGAGGTGATATCTCATTGTAGTTTTGATTATTTGTATTTCCCTGATGATGAGTGATGTTGAGCATCGTTTCATGTGTCCATCAGCCATCCGGATGTCTCCTTTGGAAAAATGCCTATTCACTTCTTCTGCCCATTTCTTAACTGGATTATTTGTTTTTTGGGTTGTTGAATTTGGTAAGTTCTTTATAAATTTTAGATACTAATCCTTTATCAGATATGTCATTTTCAAGTGTCTTCTCCCATTCTTCTTTAGTTTTGTTGATTATTTCCTTTGCTGTGCAGAAGCTTTTTATCTTAATGAAGTCCCAGTAGTTCATTTTTATTTTTAGTTACTTGCTTCATGATATATATTTAGTAAGAAGTTGCTACAGCTGATATCAGAGAGATTACTGCCTGTGTTCTCCTCTAAGATTTTGATGGTTTTCTGTCTCACATTTAGGTCTTTTATATATTTTGAATTTATTTTTGTGTATGGTGTAAGACAGTTTCATTCTTTTGCATTTTGATGTCCAGTTTTCTCAGTACCATTTGTTGAGAGATATTATTTTTCCCATTGGATATTCTCTCCTGCTTTGTCAAAGATTAGTTGACCGTACAGTTGTGGGTCCATTTCTGGATTTTCTATTCTGTTCCATTGGTCTGTTTGTCTGTTTTTGTGCAGGACCATCCTATCTTGATCACTATAGCTTTGTAATATAACTTGAAGTCTAGAATTGTGATGCCTTTAGCTTTGCTTTCATTTTTCAAAATTGCTTTGGCTATTTGGGATCCTTTATGGTTCCATACAAATTTTAGATAGTTTGTTCTAGCTCTGTGAATGCTGTTAGCATTTTGATAGGGACTGCATTAAGTGTGTAGATTGCTTTGGGTTGTATAGACCTTTTTACAATATTTGCTCTTCCAATCCATAAGCATGGGATGTTTTTCCAGTACCTGTGTCATCTTCAATTTCTTTCATAAATGTGCTATAGTTTTCAGAGTACAGCTTTTTTTCCCCTTTGGTTAGGTTTTTTCCTAGGTTATCATATGGAATTTGGTGCAATTATAAATGGGATTGATTCATTGATTTCTCTTTCTGATACTTCATTATTGGTGAATAGAAATGCAACAGATTTCTGTACATTGATTTTGTATTTTGTGACCTTACTGAATTTGTGTGTCAGTTCTAGCAATTATTTGGTGGTCTTTTGGGTTTTCTTCAAAGAGAGTATCTTCCTCTGCGAAAAAGTGAAAGTTTGTCTTCTTCCTTGCAGAATTGGATGCCTTTTTTTTTCTTTTGTTGTCTGATTGCTGAGACTAGGACTTCTAGTACTGTGTTAAATAATGGTGGTGTGCAGACATCCCTGTGTTGTTCCTGATTGTAGAGAATGAGCTTTCAGTTTTTCCCCATTGAGGGTGATATTAGCTGTGGGTCTTCCACAGATGGCCTTTATGATGTTGAGGTACATTCCCTCTATCTCTAATTTGTTGAGGATTTCTTTCACAATTGGATGCTGTACTTTGTCAAATTCATTTTCTGCATCCATTGAGAGGATCACATAGTTCATATCCTTTCTTTTATGAATATGGTTTATCGTGTCGATTGATTTACAAATATTGAACCACCCTTGCAACATAGGAATAAATCCCACTTAAGCATGGTGAATGATTCTTTTAATGAGCTGGTTGAATTTGATTTGCTAGTATTTTGTTGAGAATTTTTTGCATCCATGTATATCAAGCCTATAATTCTCTTTTTTAGGGTTCTTTTGTTTGGTTTTGGAATCAAGATAATGCTGACCTCATAGAATGAATTTGGAAGTTCTCCTTCCATTTCTATTTTTTGGAACAGTTTAAGAAGAAGAGGTATCAACTCTTATTTAAATGTTTGGTAGATTTCCCCTGGGAAGCCATCTGGCCCTGGACTTTTGTTTGTGGGGACAGTTTTGATTACTGATTCAGTTTCTTTGCTGGCTATTGGTCTGTTCAAGTTTTCTATTTCTTTCTGTTTCAGTTTTGATAGTTTATATGTTCCTAGGAATTTACCCATCTCTTCCATATTGCCCAGATCATTGTGAAACAATCTTCCAGATTGTTGGCATATAGTTTTTCATAATATTCTCTTATAAGTATTTGTATTTCTGTGGTATTGGTTGTGATCTCTCCTCTGTCAGTCATGATTTTATTTATTTGAGTCATTTCTCTTTTCATTGGGATAAGTCTAGCTAGGGGCCTATCAATTTTATTAATTTTTTCAAAGAACCAGGTCCTGATTTAATTGTTCTGTTCTATTGGGGGTTTGTTTGTTTTTATATAATTTATTTCTACTCTAATCTTTATTATTTCACTTCTTCTGCTGACTGTAGGATTCATTTGCTCTTCTTGTTCTAAGTCCTTTAGGTGTAAGATTAGGTTGCATATTTGAGATTTTTCTTGCTTCTTGAGGTAGGCCTATATTGCTATCCGTTTCCCTCTTATGACCACTTTTGTTGCATCCCGAAGTTTTGGGCCACTATGTTTTCATTTTCATTTGCTTCCATGTATTTTTTATTTCTCCTTTAGTTTCCTGGTTGACCCAGTCATTCTTTAGTAGGATATTCTTTAACCTCCATGCATTTGTGGTCTTTCTGATTTTTTTTTTTCTTGTAGGTGCCTTCAGTTTTCATAGTATTCTGATCAGAAAAGATGCATGGTATGATATCAGTCTTTTTTGTACTTGTTAAGGCCTGATTTGTGACCCAGTATGTGATCTATTCTGGAGAATATTCCACGTGCACTCAAAAAGAATCTGTATTCTACATTCTAGGACAAAATGTTCTGAATGTATCTGTTAAGTCCATTTGGTCCAGTGTATCATTCAAAGCCATTCTTTCCTTGGTGAGTTTTTGCTTAAATGATCTGTTCATTGCTATAAGTGGAGTGTTAAAGTCCCCTATTGTTATTTTATTATTATCAGTGAGCTTATGTTTGTTATTAACTGATTTATATAGTTGGGTGCTCCCAAGTAGGGCATAAATACTTATAATGGTTAGATCTTCTTGTTGGATAGACCCCTTTACTATGATATAGTGTCCTTCTTCATCTCTTATTGCAGTCTTTGATTTAAAATCAAGTCAGTCTGATGTAAGTTTGGCTATTTCAGCTTGCTTTTGATGCCCATTTGCATGATAAATGGTTCTCCAATCCCTCACTCTCAATCTGCAGGTATCTTTAGGTATCAAATGAGTCTCTTGTAGGCAGCATATAGAGGAGTCATTTTTTTATCCCTTCTGATACCCTGTATCATTTAGTTCTGATACCCTGAAGCATTTAGTTCATTTATATTAAGAGTAATTATTAATAGATATTAATTTAGTACCATTTTATTACTTGTTTTGTCATTTTTTTTTTTAGAGATTTTCTCTGTCCCTTTCTAGTCTTTGTTGCTTGTGGTCTTTCTGTCCCACTCAAAGAGACCCCTTTAATATTTCTTGCAGGACTGATTTAATAGTCACAAACTTCTTTAGTTTTTATTTGTCTTAGAACCTCTGTATCTCTTCTTCTATTCTGAGTGATAGCCTTGCTGGATAGAGTATTCTTGGCTGCATACTTTTTCCATTCATCACATTGAATATCTCATACCACTCTCATCTGGTCTGCCAAGTTTCTATGGAAAAATCTGCTGCTAATCTTATTTGTCTTCCTTTGTATGTTAGGGACTTTCCTCTTTCTGCTTTTAGATTTTTTTCCTTATCTCTATATTTCACAAATTTATCTACGCCGTCTTGTTGGCCGGCTTTTATTGATTTTGATGGGAATTCTCTGTGCCTCCAGGATTTGGATGTCTGTTTCCTTCCCAGGCTAGGGGAATTTTCAGCCATAATTTCCTCAAATAAACCTTCTTTTCCCTCTCTTCTTCTGGAACTCTTATATATTATATGAATGTTGTTATGCTTTATGGAGTCACTGTATTTCCTAAGTCTACATTTGTGATCCAGTATTTTTCTTTCCCTCTTATTTTAAGCATGTTTTTTATAATTTTATCTTCTATAACACATGTTCCTCTGCTTCTTCCATCCATGTGGTCATTACATCTAGTCGGTTTCAAATCTCAGTTACTGCATTTTTCATTTTAGCCTGACTAATTTTTAGGTCTTTTATCTCTGTGGTAAGGATCATCCTGGTATCTTCTATGGTTTTCTCAAGCCCAGCTAGTATCCTTATTACTGTTACTTTAAATTCTGAATCAAGCATATTACTTATATCTGTTTTGATTAGATTCCTGGATGTGACCTTTCCTTGTTCTTTCTTTTGAGATTGATTACTCCATCTTGGCATTTTGCCTACATTTCTGGGTTTTTTTGTTGTTGTTTTGGTTTTTTTCTGTGTGCTGGGGAAGGCTGTTTGTTTCCTGCTCCTGAGAGTAATTGTTTTATGAAGAGAAGGACATATACTTCCCGGGGCCTGATGCTTCCAAAAGTATTTCTGCTGTATGCCACGTGCACTCTGCTGTTGTGTTTTAGCTACTCTTTCCCTCAGGTCAGTCCTTTGCAATTTCTCCTTGCCTGCAGTGGGGAGTGTTTGGACATTGGTCAAGTGTGGCAGGTTTTAACTAGGTGTGCTCTAGTCTGCTTGTTAAAAGAGATCTGATGCTCTTCCCACTAGAGCTGAAGCTTTGCAGCACTCTATGGTCAATAGACATGGTGTGAGTGGTGGATTTGTACTGGTCTTCTGGGGAAGGGCCCCATTGCTCTCATTCTCAGGCACACTTACCTAAGGAAAGCAACACTAGTAGAGCTCAGAGGGGTGGGGATTGTTGTAAGTGGTTTAGGCCACCACTGTTGGCACAGTGCTGCTTACTGAAGTTAGTTGATGCTAAGGGATGGGGGAGGAAAATGGCACCAGCCACCTCTCTAGTCTCTAGGGAGAGGAGAGTTCACACCTGCTACTGTCCTGGAAGCCCTCCCAGAAGAGTGAACAATCTCCCCTCATGTGAACAGGGAACCCTTAGATTGCTACCTTCACCCTATCTGTGTCTGAGCCATGTCCCTACCCAGCAGCACAGTATACCCATGTTCTATCCCAGGGAGGCTGGTTCAGTTTTAAAACTCCAAACTTTGGGGACCTGGTGTGGTGGGAACATATACTGGTTCTCTGGGGGAGGGTCTCCCCATGCTGAGATGAATACCAGTTGTCCTAGAAGGGTAGTCACACCAAAGTGCAGTGCCATGGAGTTTGGAGTAAAGCACAGCAAAGAGCCAGTGTCCACATTAGCCGTCCTCAGTATCTCTGTGCCTGTCCTGAGGGGTACGGGATGGAAATGATGTCCACTGGCTCTTTTGTCCCAGGAGAGGCAGTGCCACCTCTCCCAGGTGTGCTCCAAGAAGGGGGACTCTCTCTCCCAGTGCATCCTCAGGGATCCTCAGATTGTGTCACCTGCCCCTGGCTCTCTGCCCTCCTCCACAGAAGCACTGCAGCACCCTCAGGGATCATACTCATGCACCTCTAAATCTCGTCTTTAAGCCCTGCTGGTGGCAAATACTTAAGAAAGTCAGACCCTGGGGGATATCTGGGTGGCTCAGCAGTTTAGCACCTGCCTTCGGCCCAGGGCGTGATCCTGGAGACCCAGGATGGAATCCCACGTCAAGCTCCCTTCACGGAGCCTGCTTCTCCCTCTGCCTATGTCTCTGCCTGTCTCTCTCTCTCTCTCTCTCTCTCTCTGTCTCATGAATAAATAAATAAATAAATAAATAAATAAATAAATAAATAATAAAATCTTTTAAAAAATCTTTCTTAAAAAAAAAAGAAAAGAAAAGAAAAAGAAAGCCCCTCTCGTTTTTCCAGTCAGTGGCTTTGGGGAAGTTTTTCCCTTGTGTAACCCCCAGTGCACTCCTCTCCCTATCTCTGCCTCTGTCTCTACCTCTGTGACCAGGGCTCCCTCCCCTCCACTGTCCCCATGATCTATTTCTCCCCTAAACCAGGTCTCCACACCTCCTACCTTCCATGATATGGCCTCTTCTCTCCCTCTCATTGTGCAAGCTGTTCTGTCGGTCCTCAGATTGATTTCTTGGGTATTCAGAATGATTAGATATTTATCTAGCTGTGTTTGAGGGATGAGGCAAGCCTGCAGCCCTCCTGCTATTCCATCATTTTAGTTCCTCCATCTCTTTTCAACCTATGGCACTTTTTGCCCTTGCTGAATGATTGGGAATTCTGAAAACAATCCACTGAATGTTAAAGAACAATTATGTTAACAATATTCTTACTTATATCAACTGGAAATTATTCAGCCTCATATAACATGCTAACTAAACAAAGATGTGTTGTTATATTTAGAGATAATATGCAAACTCCTAGATTACAAAAGAAAGAAATATTGCATAAAAAAGAAATGAGGACACTGGGTGGTGGGGGCAAGTTAAAAAAATGAGCATTTGTAGCATATAAGGCAGTGGATTCAGGTATATTTTACTTTGTTTAAATTCATTGATACTAATTACTTTTTAAAACATCCTTATAGATTGATTTATTTTTCACTTGATTCAGATTTAAATTCTTATTTCTGACTGATATAATTAAGAGCTATTAATTTATGAGAACTATTGATTTTCTTTATCAGTCTCAAGCATGCCTGATTAGAAGAATCATGTGGGTCTCTTATTAAAAGTACAGATTTCTGGGCTCATCCCCAGAGATACTACATAAGGGGTAGAGTAGAGTACTCTGTCTTTTTTCTCAATATTTATTTTGAAAAATTTTTCAATCTGTATTTTTGTCTAGATTTACCAGTTGCTGGAATAATGGCAAATTACTGGGTATATGAATGGATGGATAGGCCCTAATAAGGCCCTAATAAGCTGTTGTAATAAATTTCATTATAAATTCCCAGCAGTTTGAAATTCCCAGACTTAATCTAGAGAGTAACAACAAACGTTTAGCTAGAAAAACATTACTCTGAACATGTAGTTGCCAAATAGTTCTTGTTCCATGTGAAGTAATGTCATATATTTGAAAGTGTGTGTTTAAACATATACATATAATTTAAAGAGTAAAACTCCATCTTCCCTGTCCTTAAGCATTAGAATTTTAGCAGGAGGGATGCCTGGGTGGCTTTTTGAGGGTCAGCCTTTAACTCAGGCTGTGATCTCGGAGTCTGGGGATCAAGTCTCACATTGGGCTCCCTGCAAGGAGCCTGCTTCTTTTTACCTCTGCCTATGTCTCTGCCTCTCTCTGTGTGTCTCTTATGAATAAATAAATAAAGTCTTAAAAAAAGAGAGAGAGAGAAGAATTTTAGCAGGAAATTAGTCCCTTTTTCCTCATCATTCCCCCACAGGTAATCATTGACTGTATAATGTGTTATTAATTCCCTAGTTTTCCTTTTGAGTTTTCCTTTCATGTATATATATATATATATATGAAAAAATATTTAGTTTTCCTGCCTTTGTTTTTTTAAAGATTTTACTATCCATTAGTGGTAGACTAAATTGTGGTTTAATCATACAACAGTACACTGCAGCTGAAACAAATCAGAACCACAAGGATCATCATAGATGAATCTAAAAATTCAATATTGAGCAAAAAATATAAGTCACTTGGGGCACCTGGGCAGCCTAGTGGGTGAAGCATCTGACTCTTGGTTTCGGCTTAGGTTGTGATCTCATGAGTTGTGAGGTCAAGCACCACCTTGGGCTCCTCACTCAGCAGGGAGTCTGCTTAAAGTTTTTCTCCCTCTGTCTCTACCCCTACTTGTGTTTTTTCTCTCTCTCTCTCTCTAAGATAAATAAATAAATCTCAAAAAAAGTCACTGAAGAATATAGTATGATTTTATTTTTATGTTCAAAGGCAAGAAAACAGGGCACCTGGCTCAGTGGCTGAGCATCTGGCTTCAGCTCCAGTCACAGCTGAGGTCCTGGGATCGAGTCCCACATCAGACTCCCCACAGGGAGCCTGCTTCTCCCTCTGCCTATGTAGATGTTTGTGGCAACCCTGTGTTGAGCAAGTCTATTTGTGTCATTTTTCCAACAGTATTTGTTCACTTTATGTCTCTGTGCCACATTTTGGTAATTCTCATAATATTTTTTTTCATAATTATTATATTTGAATTGCTGCAATCTCATGGTAAAATTTTAACAGATTAGGAGTTACTTCTTATGAAAGAGCAAAGAAACTGGTTCCTTAAGATGGAATCTACTTTTTTTTTTTTTTGACCTTTCTGAATGAGTTTATTAGCCTGAATGTAGTTTCAACTTCTTTTTTTTTTTATTTATTTATTTTTTTTATTGGTGTTCAATCTACTAACATACAGAATAACACCCAGTGCCCGTCACCCATTCACTCCCACCCCCCGCCCTCCTCCCCTTCTACCACCCCTAGTTCGTTTCCCAGAGTTAGCAGTCTTTACGTTCTGTCTCCCTTTCTGATATTTCCCACACATTTCTTCTCCCTTCCCTTATTTTCCCTTTCACTATTATTTATATTCCCCAAATGAATGAGAACATATAATGTTTGTCCTTCTCCGACTGATTTACTTCACTCAGCATAATACCCTCCAGTTCCATCCACGTTGAAGCAAATGGTGGGTATTTGTCATTTCTAATAGCTGAGTAATATTCCATTGTATACATAAACCACATCTTCTTTAACCACTCATCTTTCGTTGGACACCGAGGCTCCTTCCACAGTTTGGCTATCGTGGCCATTGCTGCTAGAAACATCGGGGTGCAGGTGTCCCGGCGTTTCATTGCATTTGTATCTTTAGGGTAAATCCCCAACAGTGCAATTGCTGGGTCATAGGGCAGGTCTATTTTTAACTGTTTGAGGAACCTCCACACAGTTTTCCAGAGTGGCTGCACCAGTTCACATTCCCACCAACAGTGTAAGAGGGTTCCCTTTTCTCCGCATCCTCTCCAACATTTGTGGTTTCCTGCCTTGTTAATTTTCCCCATTCTCACTGGTGTGAGGTGGTATCTCATTGTGGTTTTGATTTGTATTTCCCTGATGGCAAGTGATGCAGAGCATTTTCTCATGTGCATGTTGGCCATGTCTATGTCTTCATCTGTGAGATTTCTCTTCATGTCTTTTGCCCATTTCATGATTGGATTGTTTGTTTCTTTGGTGTTGAGTTTAATAAGTTCTTTATAGATCTTGGAAACTAGCCCTTTATCTGATATGTCATTTGCAAATATCTTCTCCCATTCTGTAGGTTGTCTTTGAGTTTTGTTGACTGTATCCTTTGCTGTGCAAAAGCTTCTTATCTTGATGAAGTCCCAATAGTTCATTTTTGCTTTTGTTTCTTTTGCCTTCGTGGATGTATCTTGCAAGAAGTTACTATGGCCGAGTTCAAAAAGGGTGTTGCCTGTGTTCTTCTCTAGGATTTTGATGGAATCTTGTCTCACATTTAGATCTTTCATCCATTTTGAGTTTATCTTTGTGTATGGTGAAAGAGAGTGGTCTAGTTTCATTCTTCTGCATGTGGATGTCCAATTTTCCCAGCACCATTTATTGAAGAGACTGTCTTTCTTCCAATGGATAGTCTTTCCTCCTTTATCGAATATTAGTTGGCCATAAAGTTCAGGGTCCACTTCTGGATTCTCTATTCTGTTCCACTGATCTATGTGTCTGTTTTTGTGCCAGTACCACACTGTCTTGATGACCACAGCTTTGTAGTACAACCTGAAATCTGGCATTGTGATGCCCCCAGATATGGTTTTCTTTTTTAAAATTCCCCTGGCTATTCGGGGTCTTTTCTGATTCCACACAAATCTTAAAATAATTTGTTCTAACTCTCTGAAGAAAGTCCATGGTATTTTGATAGGGATTGCATTAAACGTGTATATTGCCCTGGGTAACATTGACATTTTCACAATATTAATTCTGCCAATCCATGAGCATGGAATATTTTTCCATCTCTTTGTGTCTTCCTCAATTTCTTTCAGAAGTGTTCTATAGTTTTGAGGGTATAGATCCTTTACATCTTTGGTGAGGTTTATTCCTAGGTATCTTATGCTTTTGGGTGCAATTGTAAATGGGATTGACTCCTTAATTTCTCTTTCTTCAGTCTCATTGTTAGTGTATAGAAATGCCACTGACTTCTGGGCATTGATTTTGTATCCTGCCACGCTACCGAATTGCTGTATGAGTTCTAGCAATCCTGGGGTGGAGACTTTTGGGTTTTCTATGTAGAGTATCATGTCATCGGCGAAGAGGGAGAGTTTGACTTCTTCTTTGCCAATTTGAATGCCTTTAATGTCTTTTTCTTGTCTGATTGCTGAGGCTAGGACTTCCAGTACTATGTTGAATAGCAGTGGTGAGAGTGGACATCCCTGTCTTGTTCCTGATCTTAGGGGAAAGGCTCCCAGTGCTTCCCCATTGAGAATGATATTTGCTCTGGGCTTTTCATAGATGGCTTTTAAGATGTCGAGGAAAGTTCCCTCTATCCCTACACTCTGAAGAGTTTTGATCAGGAATGGATGCTGTATTTTGTCAAATGCTTTCTCTGCATCCAATGAGAGGATCATATGGTTCTTGTTTTTTCTCTTGCTGATATGATGAATCACATTGATTGTTTTACAGGTGTTGAACCAGCCTTGTGTCCCAGGGATAAATCCTACTTGGTCATGGTGAATAATTTTCTTAATGTACTGTTGGATCCTATTGGCCAGTATCTTGTTGAGAATTTTTGCATCCATGTTCATCAGGGATATTGGTCTGTAATTCTCCTTTTTGGCGGGGTCTTTGTCTGGCTTTGGAATTAAGGTGATGCTGGCTTCATAGAACGAATTTGGAAGTACTCCATCTCTTTCTATCTTTCCAAACAGCTTTAGGAGAATAGGTATGATTTCTTCTTTAAACGTTTGATAAAATTCTCCTGGAAAGCCATCTGGCCCTGGACTCTTGTGTCTTGGGAGGTTTTTGATGACTGCTTCAATTTCCTCCCTGGTTATTGGCCTGTTCAGGTTTTCTATTTCTTCCTGTTCCAGTTTTGGTAGTTTGTGGCTTTCCAGGAATGCGTCCATTTCTTCTAGATTGCCTAATTTATTGGCGTATAGCTGTTCATAATATGTTTTTAAAATCGTTTGTATTTCCTTGGTGTTGGTAGTGATCTCTCCTTTCTCATTCATGATTTTATTAATTTGAGTCTTCTCTCTCTTCTTTTTAATAAGGCTGGCTAATGGTTTATCTATCTTATTAATTCTTTCAAAGAACCAACTCCTGGTTCTGTTGATCTGTTCCACAGTTCTTCTGGTCTCGATTTCGTTGAGTTCTGCTCGAATCTTTATTAGCTCCCTTCTTCTCTTGGGTGTAGGATCTATTTGCTGTTTTTTCTCTAGCTCCTTTATGTGTAAGGTTAGCTTTTGTATTTGAGTTCTTTCCAGTTTTTGAATGGATGCTTGTATTGCGATGTATTTCCCCCTTAGGACTGCTTTTGCTGCATCCCAAAGATTTTGAACGGTTGTATCTTCATTCTCATTAGTTTCCATGAATCTTTTTAATTCTTCCTTAATTTCCTGGTTGACCCTTTTATCTTTTAGCAGGATGGTCCTTAACCTCCATGTGTTTGAGGTCCTTCCAAACTTCTTGTTGTGATTTAGTTCTAATTTCAAGGCATTATGGTCCGAGAATATGCAGGGGACAATCCCAATCTTTTGGTATCGGTTCAGACCCGATTTGTGACCCAATATGTGGTCTATTGTGGAGAAAGTTCCATGTGCGCTTGAGAAGAATGTGTATTCAGTTGAGTTTGGATGTAAAGTTCTGTAGATATCTGTGAAATCCATCTGGTCCAGTGTATCATTTAAAGCTCTCGTTTCTTTGGAGATGTTTTGCTTAGAAGACCTATCGAGTATAGAAAGAGCTAGATTGAAGTCACCAAGTATAAGTGTATTATTATCTAAGTATTTCTTCACTTTGGTTAATAATTGATTTATATATTTGGCAGCTCCCACATTCGGAGCATATATATTGAGGATTGTTAAGTCCTCTTGTTGAATAGATCCTTTAAGTATGATATAGTGTCCCTCTTCATCTCTCACTACAGTCTTTGGGGTAAATTTTAGTTTATCTGATATAAGGATGGCTACCCCTGCTTTCTTTTGAGGACCATTCGAATGGTAAATGGTTCTCCAACCTTTTATTTTCAGGCTGTAGGTGTCCTTCTGTCTAAAATGAGTCTCTTGTAGACAGCAAATAGATGGGTCCTGCTTTTTTATCCAGTCTGAAACCCTGCGCCTTTTGATGGGGTCATTAAGTCCGTTCACATTCAGAGTTACTATTGAGAGATATGAGTTTAGTGTCATCATGATATCTATTCAGTCTTTGTTTTTGTGGACTGTTCCACTGAACTTCTTCTTAAAGGGGAATTTTAAGAGGCCCCCTTAAAATTTCTTGCAGAGCTGGTTTGGAGGTCACATATTCTTTTAGTTGCTGCCTGTCTTGGAAGCTCTTTATCTCTCCTTCCATTTTGAATGAGAGCCTTGCTGGATAAAGGATTCTTGGTTGCATGTTCTTCTCATTTAGGACCCTGAATATATCCTGCCAGCCCTTTCTGGCCTGCCAGGTCTCTGTGGAGAGGTCTGCTGTTACCCTAATACTCCTCCCCATAAAAGTCAGGGATTTCTTGTCTCTTGCTGCTTTAAGGATCTTCTCTTTATCTTTGGAATTTGCAAGCTTCACAATTAAATGTCGAGGTGTTGAACGGTTTTTATTGATTTTAGGGGGGGATCTCTCTATTTCCTGGATCTGAATGCCTGTTTCCCTTCCCAGATTAGGAAAGTTTTCAGCTAGAATTTGTTCAAATACATATTCTGGCCCTCTGTCCCTTTCGGCGCCCTCGGGAACCCCAATTAAACGTAGGTTTTTCTTCCTCAGGCTGTCGTTTATTTCCCTTAATCTATCTTCATGGTCTTTTAATTGTTTGTCTCTTTTTTCCTCAGTTTCCCTCTTTGCTATCAACTTGTCTTCTAGGTCACTCACTCGTTCTTCCACCTCGTTAACCCTCGTCGTTAGGACTTCTAGTTTGGATTGCATCTCATTCAATTGATTTTTAATTTCTGCCTGATTAGCTCTAAATTCTGCAGTCATGAAGTCTCTTGAGTCCTTTATACTTTTTTCTAGAGCCACCAGTAGCTGTATAATAGTGCTTCTGAATTGGCTTTCTGACATTGAATTGTAATCCAGATTTTGTAACTCTGTGGGAGAGAGGACTGTTTCTGATTCTTTCTTTTGAGGTGAGGTTTTCCTTCTAGTCATTTTGCTCAGTGCAGAGTGGCCAAAAGCAAGTTGTATTGGGAAAAAGAGAAAAAGAGAGGAGAGAAAGAAGGAAAGAAAAGAGAAAGAGAAAAAAAAAAAAGGGAAGAAAAAGAAAAAAAAAACGAAAAAAAAAAAAAAAGAAGAAACAGAGAAAGAAAAAGAAAGGAGAAAAAAAGGGGGTGGGGGAAGGAAACAAATCAAAAAGCAAAACAAAACAAAAACAAAAACAAAAACAAACAAACAAAAAAAGAACCACGGGGGAGTATCTTCTGATTCTGTGTACTTTAAGTCCCTTGGCTTCTCCTGGAAGTTGTCAGTCTAGCTGGTGTTCTGGGGGAGGGGCCTGTTGTGCTGGTTTTCAGGTGTTAGCAGTTGGGGGAGCTGCTGTGCCCCTGCCTGGTGCAGGGCTCAGTGGGGGTTGTTTACCCCGTGAGGCCGCAGGAGGGACAGCCCCAGTGGCGGGGCAGCTCTGGAGCCCTGGATTCAGCTCCGGCAGGAACTCCGTCTGCAGGGCCTGGAGGCTCCGGGGCGGGGCCGCTGATCTGCTCAGCTGGGGCAGGAGCGTCCTCGCTGTCCTGGGCCCTCCCGGCCTCTGCCTGTCCCGGGGGAGGCCGGATCCTGGGCTGTGTCCCGGCGCCCTGTGCTCCGGAGCCTGCGCTGGTGGATTCGCGCTCCCGGGCCGCGCAGCCCCCTCCGCGGAGCCGCCGCCCGACCCCTCCGAGCTGCTCCTGGAACCGCGCAGCCCCCTCCGCACGGAGCCTCTTCCTCTGCCCGAGCCCCTCCGAGCTGCTCCCGGGGCCGCGCAGCCCCCTCCGCGGAGCCGCCGCCCGAGCCCCTCCGAGCTGCCCCGGGTCCCGCCGGTCCCGCCGTGCGCGCTGCAGCCCTTAGGGAGCTCGGCGCACTCTCCTGGGCGCGCAGTTGCTCTGTTACTGTCTCAGGGAACCCGAGGGCATCCCCGCCCTCCTGGGTCCTGCTCCAACTCCCCGCGAGCCCCTCTCCGCCCGGGAAGGTCGGTGCAGCTCCTGCTCCTCCGGGTCGGGGCTCTCCTGTCCTGGGGACACTCGCCCCGGCCTCAGCCCGGCTCCTCCTGGGCCCCTCCCCCTTGGAGGCCTTTGTTCCTTTATTTCTTTTTCCCCGTCTTCCTACCTTGATAGAAGCGCGAACTCTTCTCACTGTTGCATTCCAGCTGGTCTCTCTTTAAATCTCAGGCCGAATTCATAGATTTTCAGGATAATTTGAAGGTTTTCTAGGTAGTTTGGTGGAGACAGGTGATTTGGGGACCCTGCTCTTCCGCCATCTTGCTCCTCCTCCTCTGGAATCTACTTTTGATGAAGATGCTATGAAGACTGCTGAAATGACAAAGGATTAAAATATTACATAGGGTGCCTGGCTGCCTCAGTTGGTAGAGCATTCAGCTCTTAATCTCGTGGTCATGAGTTCAAGCCCCATGTTGGGTATAGAGATTACTTAAAAATAAATAAATAAACAAACAAACTTTAAAAAAATAAAATATAACTTAGTTGGTAAAGCAGTGGCAGGATTTGAGAGGATTGATGCTAATTTTGAAAGAAATTCTACCATGGGAAAAATGCTATCACGTGGAATCATATGGTATAGAGAAATCATGTGTGAAAGGAAGGATCAATCGTTGGGTCAGGGATCCCTGGGTGGCGCAGCCGTTTGGCGCCTGCCTTTGGCCCAGGGCGCGATCCTGGAGACCGGGGATCGAATCCCATATCAGGCTCCCGGTGCATGGAGCCTGCTTCTCCCTCTGCCTGTGTCTCTGCCTCTCTCTCTCTCTGTGTGACTATCATAAGTAAATAAATAAAAAAAATCGTTGGGTCAAACTTCATTATCTTAACAAATTGCCACAGCCTCCTCAACCTTTAGCAACAGTCACCCTAATCAGTCAGCAGCCATCAGCAGCAAGCTAGGACCCTCCACCAGCAAAAATATTATGTTGGTCTTAATTTGTGAAGATGACTGACAACATGGAGAGGTTAATGCCTTTGAAAGAAAAGTAATGGTATGGCTCCCCAGAAGTGAGAGGCATGGCACACAACACAGGGCCGCGGGAGGACAATACCACATTTTGATAAGAAAGAAACAAAAGCTACCAGAGCCCTTAGGTCATGGCTTTTATTGGGGCTCCCAGGGCCATGGTGAAGGGGTGAAGGCAAGCCAGGGCAGGGCAAAAAACTGAGGACTGGCTGGTTTGAATAATTTTGGCATGCTCTAAGCCATGGGAATACTTCCTAATTAACTGGTACCTGGCCCTGGGAAGATTAAGGCAAAGAAATATTTCCTTGTATAGGGTGTATAGGCCAGATAAAGGAAGAGGTAGGGCTCCAGAGCAATTAGTTTGCATATCATAGACCTGCTTCTGTCAGAGCCCTTCACTGTTTCTAAGAATTGACTAGCCCTGAGATGGGTTAGGTCTTTCCCCAGCCAGAAAAGTTTGTTTCTAAGATATAACGACATCTTTCATAATAAAAAATTAATAAATACACACAAACACAAACAATGTATTTTCTGTCAATTATTTATCTTCTTTTCACCTCTTCTTAAACAAAACATGCCTATTTTGAACTTTTGATCCCTACCTCCCCAGTCGCCACCATTTCCCCACCATCTTCCCCTCTACTTCAGTTAATGGCATTGTCATCAACGCCAGTACCCTGGCCTGAAAAGTGACACTCATCCTTGATTCATCTCTTTTCCTTTGTCCATCAGCAGCTCCTGTAGGTTCTGTTCCTGACCACACGTCACCCTCCACAGGGTTACCTCCCCGGTCTAAGCCAGCATCAGTCCCACCTGGATTACTGCTGCTATGCCATCCTCACTGCCTACTTCCACTCTTGCCCCCTCGGGAGAAAGTATAAACCAGCTCTCATCACTCCACTGATTAAAGTTCTCCAAAGACTGCCCAACTGCAATTACGACAAATCCCAAACATTTTGCCTTGGTCTTCAGGTATGATCAGACTTCTCTCTCTCTCTTCCCTCCGTTCTCTTCAGTCCTTGTGTCCCAGACACACCTGACCTCTTTCTCACCCTTGAGCACCCCAAGCCCAGCGCCATCTCAAGGCCTTTGCACGTATTTCCTGTTTTCCTAGAATTCCCTTCCTGCATTTGTAGTGTAATACCTCCTTTCCTAGTTCAAACAGCTCAAAGGTTCCCTCCTGAGAGAGGCTTTCCCAGAACCTCTTCAAATTCCCATCCATGTTTTTCCTAAACTTTTGACTTTGTTTTCTTTATAACTATACTATCTAGATTTAGTCTTAAGTATTTGTTAATGTGTTTTTAATCTCATGATGCTAAAATATAATCTCCATCATGATGGGCACCAGAAAATACCGTATTTTTAACAGTGCAAAAGCCCCTACAAAAGAGGAGCTCAGTAAATATTTGTTGAACTAATAACAGTATGAATGAAATATAAGTAGAGACCAAAAATAATTAAAATTGTTACATGTATTACTAAGTAATAATAATATAAATAACATATATATAAATTCGTATAAATATATTAGAGCATAAAAACGTTTTATTTTTTAGTATTCATTAGAATTCCTCAAAACTGTCAGCAGGTCTTTTGTGAACAAATTTTATTATGCTTCATTTTAAGTGTGAATTATATGACTATTTTCTTTAATAATCGTTTGGGCTTACTTCATTTGGAAATTGTTTTTATCGTTGTTTAGCATTTGGATAATATAAATATATCCATTCATTTATAATGTAAGCGTTCCGGCCTTCCTATATTTGTCATGTAGAGGACTAAAGGAGACATATTGGTTGCATCTAAAGAAAGATAATTAAAATACATGAGAAAAATGAAGTAAAGAAAAGTAAGGGTAGGAAAGTAACAAAAGAGGTAATAGTGATAAAAAGCTTTCCTTGATAGAGAAGATCTGAAAAGTGGGCCCTGAGTTTTCCTGCAACTGATACAAGAAGAGAAATACCACATTTATGGAACTTATGTTTTCTATGAGATAAAAGCCAACCAGTTCTATCAGGAACACTGAACTGTTCCTCATACTGAGGTCAGGGGAAATGTCTCCAGTCTCAATGAAAGGGCAGGTATAACACGAAATGTGACCTCAACACCTTCCTTTCAGTAATCCAGTGACTTAAGTTGTTTTAGGAAGAATAAGTCAAAATAGGGGTCACTAGGTAAGTGAACTAAATCACCTCTAAGTGAGTTGTGTGTGGCACACTGCTTTTAAACCATTAAGCATTTATGTTGTTTTGTTTCTTAAGATTTTATTTATTTATTCATGAGAGACACACAGAGAGAGGCAGAGACATAGACAGAGGGAGAAGCAGACTCCCTACGGGGACCCCGATTGCAGGACTTGATCCCAGGACCCCAGGATCATGACCTGAGCCAAAGGCAGATGCTCAACCACTGAGCCACCCAAGTGCCCTATATTGTTTTGTTTTGAGTTTACTTTGACACAGCCACTTTTCAAAAAGAGTATGGAGAGGAAAAATCAGATTCATCCCATATATGCTGATTTCTCCATACTAGATAATAGGACAAAGAATTTCTACTATCTTGAAAGAAATTTATTTCTATAAATAGGAGTCAGCATCAGATGAGCTGAACCATTAGCCTGAGAGTTCATTGCTTTAATTACAAGCACAGTATAATTGCTGGGCTTTAGTTTTTTACTCTATGTTCAGCTTTACAGTTTACCATGTATATGAATCAATGCCTAATATATCATATGTATATATTATGTGTGTCATAAGAAATACAGTAGTGTATTTCATAATGATTACATACACTGATGTTGCAGCAAATAAGAAAAAAATTAGTATCTTCAGTAATAAATCATTCCATTTCTCAATTGTGAACCTCTCTTTATTCTAATGCTTGTCCCCACAAGTGCCAATCAACCTATGGATGAAATTGAAAATAAACAAAGTCCTTAGACCCAATACTTGATGTTCCTCTTGACTACAACTGCCATTTAAAAGTTCACTAGATCCAAAACTGATGACCTACCAGAATATAATTCCCATTTTATACCTGGTAAGTTACATCGTCAGAAAGAATCTTTTCACCTACATCAAATGACACTAAGAGTTAAGCTGCTTGTTAAATTAACTAATTATTGTTTCAATAAGTAAATATTGAGTGCCGGGATCCCTGGTGGCGCAGTGGTTTAGCGCCTGCCTTTGGCTCAGGGCGCAATCCTGGAGACCCGGGATCAAATCCCACATCGGGCTCCCGATGCATGGAGCCTGCTTCTCCCTCTGCCTATGTCTCTGCCTCTCTCTCTCTGTGTGACTATCGTAAATAAATAAAAATTTAAAAAATAATAATAAAAAATAAATAAATAAATAAATAAATAAATAAATAAATAAATATTGAGTGCCTACTGGATGCCAAATAGTTTACTGAGTCAAGTAGAAGATTATTTCCCTCAAAGAACTTACAGTCTCCTGGAGTAGGAAGTTAAATGAATATATAAAGAGAATGCTGTAAGGACACAGAAGACAGAGTAACTGACTGTAGGATTAATGGGAAAGGCCAACTGAGGAAGACAAGTTTTGTTGGCATGATAAGGATTTTCTCAATCAGAGAATGGGTAGGGAAGGGAAAATATCTGGGAGAAAGAAGACATGTCCTGAAACACCAGGTCATGGACATCTGGTGGTATGAAGGACTTGGATTTGATGAAGGCCTGCTTGGGTCAAAAGGCAGAAGTGCAGAGCAACGGAAGTAACAGGTCTTGTACTTATTAGGGAGTTTGCATCTTATTCTGGATCCTGTGAGACCCTATAAATGCTTTTTGGCAGGATGTCAACACTTCAAAGCAGATACTTGAATTTGTCTTTCATCACTTTCTTCTCAGCTTCTGGCAGAGTCTGTTACATAAAGGGTGCTTAGTACATGTCCAGTGAGTAACTTGTTGGATGTTTAATAAGATACTCTCAGTCGGTTAAGTGTCTGCCTTGGGCTCTGGTCATGACTTCAGAGTCCTGGGATCAAGCCCTGGGCTCCCTGCTCAACAGGGAGTCTGCTTCTCCCTCTGCCTCTCACCCCTGCTCATGCATGAGCTTGTTCTCTGTCTTTCTCTCCCTCTCAAATAAGTAAAAAAATCTTAAAAAAAAAAAATAGCTCTTGGGCCAGTATAAAGGAATCACTGGAACAGAGAGAAAGCAAGAAGAGGGAAGCTAGTTAAGAAGTTACTGCAGTAGTCCCATCTGGATGAGGCTGAGTAACAGTGAGTATAAAGAAAAGGCAAAAGCTTACAGTTTGGAAAAAAAAAATTACAAGATAATTCCAGAGATGTTATTTCATTCTAGAAATAAAATTCATGGAGTTCAGGTAGCCTCCACCTCTGTAGTTTTGTTTCTGAAAACAGTAGAGCTTCCTTTTCCTTTTTCCTCCATGTGTATGTTGTATGGATAGGATCCAGTATAACCCCTCAATACAGGCTCAAAACCTACTAAATCCAGGGTCTAGACACTCTTGTATTATGGCCAAGTTCTATCTAGCCATTTCTCAGTATTTTACTTCATTCAGTGTCTTACCTCAGTGACTTTCAGGGGATTGGTCTATTTTTTTAATGGAGGTATAACTCACATACTAAAATTCACCATTTGAAAGTGTATAATTCAGTAGTTTTTAGTATATCCACATGATTGTATAACCAAATCACTACTATTTTTCCCTAGGGTCACTTTGTTTTTTCAATTAAAAAAGTTATAATGCAGAGATTTGAAAATTCAAAGGGACCTTGAAAATTCTCCAGTCCTTATAAGCAATGTTACTAGATCACAATCTTGTGTATGCTTTGGAGCCACTGTAAACTTAATTCCTGATCTGAGATTCTTCAGAAAATCCTAATATGAAGTTTGGCTGCAAACCCATGCCATCACTACTATTTAACACCAGTGAGAATCTAGAACATTTTTATGACTTCCCAAATAAGTCATATCCATTGGCAGTCACTCCACATTTTGTTCTTCCCCTAGCTCCTGGCAACCACTAATCTATTTACATCTGTATAGTTTCACCTATTTTGGATATTTCATATAAGTGAAATCATAACATGTACCTTTTGGGTCTTCTTTCACTCAGCGTGCTGTCAGGGTTTATCAGTGTTGGAGCATGTGTTTCTACATTATTCCTTTTTATGGCTGAATCATATTTTTTATGTAAACACCTTGTTTATGCAGTTAGCACCTCATAAGCATTTGAATTCTTTCCACTTTTTAACTATTATGAATAGTGCTGCTATATACATTGACTTCTGATGGAAGATTATATTTTAAGTTTTAGAAAAAATTCTAACATATTAGTTCTTAAAGTATAGCTTAATATACTAAGTCCATCAAAATAATGTGGGTATCTTCTGATAATAAAAAAAAATGCAGATCCTGACCACCTATTGAATCAGAAACTCCAAGACACATCCTAAAAAAGAAAAATATCCTATTTTGTGGAGTCTTATCAATAGCTAAGTTTGAGAAACACTTTTAATATTGTGTTTTCCAAACTGCAGATCCATGAGTAGGCTATAAAGCTAATTTAGTAACTCATAATCAATAAGTTTTTGAAAAAAAATAAGAATATTCAAAATAAGAAAACACAAATATAATCAAGGCCTCAGCTAGTTTTACAGGTCAGGTCTCAGATGGACTCCTCTGCTAACTTAGAGTCAGTTTTATTTAATTTCAGCTAAAATAGATCTGTAATGAAATCTGAAAAATAAATTGGCCTTATCTCATTTATTTAGTTTCCAACCGCAGTACTTTTTTAAAAACTTCATTTCTGGGATCAGGAGGAGAGGATCTTTTTTGCTCTAGGCTTTGCTTTTCTCTGCATTTTGATAGGGCCTTTCCTAGAAGTTCAGAGAAAGGCAACTGGGGTTTTCCCTCTCACATGATTTCAGGTAAACTTTCCAATGCTAGGAATAACTTAAGGGTTTATCAGACACCCCCTTGTAGTCAACCAGAACCCAGTTGCATATGTAAACAAAACAAAGAAAGTAAAATAAAACACACCAAATTTGGTGAGAAAAGTATTCAGATTTTATTTTTTGATTTTTTATTTTTTTAACACTATAGCTATATCTCAGCAGTATGGACAGTCTAATATCTATATGCTGTTAATTCTCCAAATTTTTAGCAATCCCTGTGAAATGCCTGTGAAATCCCTGTTTCTCCAGTGGATGGCGGAAAGGAAGTGAAGTGCTCCTTGTTACTGCTAGGCAGGAGTTTAGACTCCTTACTAGGCCTGTACTGATCCATCCTGGTTGAGAGAGGAGAGGGGTAGGAGGGAAATGGTATTACTGCTTCTTTTGAGAGACATTTGATGAAAGAGGCAAAATCTAAAGTCATACATTAGTGGTATGTATACCCATACTTCTTCATGACTTTGAGTGCTGCTCTTCTTAAATATTGGAATTCTTTAAAGAAATTTGGTTTCCTTGATGTGATCTTACTTACATGCACCAAGTGAAAATTAAACTGACCCCTGGTTGGAAGAGAGCAGTGTGAGAACCAGATGATAAGGCCATAAAGAAGTGATTGGGTTAACAGCAATATAGCAATTGTTATATTGAATAACAATATTCCTATCACCATTTAGAAGGTAAGATGTGATTTCAAATCCCAGTGTTACCACTTGCTATCTATGTAAACTTAGCAATAGTGTAAAGAATATAAAAACAGAAATTTGCATAATGCTAAATTTATTCTAGGCCCCATGCTAACCCTGCAGCAGCCTTATGAGATGGACATAAAGAGAATATCAAATTATTACATCTCCTCAACCTTAGTTTTTGCACTTGTGAAGTGAGTGTAACTATTTTCCTAAGTTTTAAGAGGATGAAATAAGTTAATAATCTGGAAAACCCTCTACTACATTTTCGGTATGTGGTGTGCCCTTCCCTTAGAAAATGGTACCTCTATTTCTAAGAAGCTGTCATGTGACCCATATAATTTCCATGTAAAATTTCATGCTAAGTTTCAACATATTGTGGTTTCAGTCAAGTTTCTTTTCATTTGTTTTTGAGTCCCCAGGACCTACTGTCCCTCCACTTGCATACTACCCAGGAAGCGTGGATATGGGACACTACTGTCTACATCAGCTTAGTACCTTCCCCTTGTACCATCCAACCGGTGACACTCATCCTATATAGTACCAGCCTGGCAGGTATCCAATGTTAAATCAGTCTGCTCCGACAGTGTGGATGCCAGAGCCAAACTGCCCTCCTGGTACTCGACACAAATCCAAAAGGTTTTCTCATGAAATATGACCTTGGGGATCCAACAAAAAGAGACACAAGCTAGATACATTGGATAAAGGTGGGTCAGTGATGACAGAGGTCCAGTTTGTGAGACTTTAGGAGTGATGTACTGATTTCAGATATGCGAAGGGAGAGCAAAAGTATAGGAATACTTTTATTGGGAAGAGAATGGTTTTCATAAAGGATTCAGACCGAGTTGTAAGATAGTCAAGATGTCCTCTTGAAGGAAACTAGAAAAATAGGAATAGAAAAAAAAAAAACTATCATAGATGCCAGTTGGAGTATCATTAACTTGGAAGTAAGAGTAAACATCAAGAAAGACAACATGAGGCACTGGGTAGCTCAGTCGATTAGGCTTAGGTCATGATCTCAGGGTCGTGAGAAGGAGCCCAAAATTGGGCTCCACACTCAGCGTGGAATCTGCTTGCCCCTCTCCTTCTGCTCCTTCCCCTGCTCTGTCTTTCTCTCTCTCTCAAAAATAAATAAAACCTTTTCTAAAAAAGACAACATGAACAGAACACTTAGCAACAAACTCATCAGGTGCCTTGACCTCTTGCTTTCCCTCATCACCCATAATTTCATCAACTACTCTAGTTCTCATAAAAACCTATTACTAAGTAAATATAAGGTGCCTACCAAGCACACATAGCTTCAAGCCAAGTCCATGAGGCCCCCTCCCAAAAAGTGGTAGTCCCCCAAATCCCTTCTGTATAAAAATTATGAAGCCACTCTGAAACCCAGGTCATAAAATTAAGGGATAAGCAGATTTGGTTATAAACTCAAAAATTTTACCTCTTGAAACTGAGATATGGCTAGTACTAGAAATTGTTCTGTAATCCTGGCTGTTTTTGTCTTGGAAACAGAAAGTATTTAAGTTAATTATAAGCAAGGGACTCTAATTCAATATTTCCCCACATAATCAATAAAATATTCCTTGAAGTTGACAAGTTCCTCTTTGAAATTCAATATATTATTACTCTTGTGCATTGAAAACTATTAGCTGTGGAGAAATGCAGTAAAGTTGGATGAAGTAATTGGAATTTGTAGGAGTCAAAAACTGTAATAAACTGTACCTTTGTAACATAACTGTAAAATACACATGAAGTCATTGAAGTGCTAGAGCAAACCCCTTCATTATTTTAGAAGATCATAGGATGCTTTTACTTAATAAACTTTAGAAAATCATATTTGTGTTTGAGCAATAATAATTTGTCCTTGTAAGTCTGGGGACTCCTAGACCATTTCCCTATCTTTTGAGATTGTACAGCTTTAAAATTGTTTTTTAAGGTAAAAAAAAAATTTGCTCAGCTTCTTCCATGATCCTGACAGAGGTTAAATGATAGATATGATGGGTTTACTTTTCCTTTTCAGAAATGGATGAATTAAGAAACAAGACCAGAAACAAAAAATAAAACCGAGTTTAGAGCTGGATAATGTTGTTTTTAATTCTGTCTTTATTTCCTACTAGTTCCACAACCTTGAACAAATTTCTTAACTATTTGATGTTTCAATTTCTTCATCTACAAAATAGGACGAACTATCCCCTGCCCTATTGGGCAGTTCTGAGAATTGTCAACATATCATATAATTCCTGGCAGATAAGAACCACTGAATGGATGAGATACTGTAATTATGCTGCTTAGTTGAAATGCCTTCTTGGAAGTGAGTGGAAGGCACATATCCAATAACTTTCTTCTATATTCTCTAGACTTTTTGAGATTTCATACGAAGGATGTCAGGACTCCCTAGAGCAATTCTGTCCTTTACACTACCCACCCCAGTCTGCACCTTCCCACATATAAAGAAAGGATAGCCCAGAAAGATGAAATGCCTGATGAGGGTGTTAAGCTCCTCTGAATGTTGGAACTAGAGAGCAGATGTTGTGAGTGACAGCTGGGTTCCTCTTCTACAACCTGTGGGACTCTAGAAAGGTTGCTTGCTGCAGGGAGAAGAAGCAGCTTTACAGAGAGGTCCACCAGAATTTGAAATTCTAGAAATGCCACCTGCTTAAATTGTGCAATTTACTTAATTTCTTTGGGCCTCAGTGCTCTTGTACATAAAATAGGCACAACAAGGTTGCCTATGTGGTATGTGGTACGTACGGTTACTGGGATATTTAAAAGATGTATTAAGTGCCAGCACGCACTAAATGTTCATTTATTTGCGATCTTCTCTGTGTTTTGTTTTCCTATAAAAGGGAGATGATAATAGTACCTATCACACAGGATTGCTTTGGAATTAAATAGTAAATAAATGTTAACTGTTCATTACAGTACCTGGCAGATACTACAGTGCTCAGAGAATGTTAATTGTTGTTCCCAGGTGTCTCATCCATCTCTCATTGCTGTTTTTGTAATAATAGCCTGATATTTGAGATGAATCTTCACCTTTAATCCTTAATCCTTTTGGAGTCATAGTCATGGGTTGAATTTTCTTCTTAAATCCTGTAAATGCAGTCTTCCACAATTAAAGTAAGCCATGATGTAGTAAAACTAATCAAAATTACAAATGTACTCAATTTATGGAACAGCTATCCCCTGATAGATTTTTTTTCTCATTTCTCTCTAATTTTTTTCTCATTTCTCATTTCTATAGAAAGAAATATTTGTATTTCTCTGTGTGTGTATTCAGTTCTATGGATAGATTTTTTTTTTCTCATTTCTCTAATTTTACTTGTATTTCTCTGTGTGTGTATTTAGTTCTGTGAGGTTTGATCACCTGGGTAGATTCCTGTGTCCACCACACAATGCAGATACCCAACAATTCCATCACCACAAAAATCTCCTTTACAACCACACCCATCATAGAATTAGAAAAGGAACTGGCTGTTTCATAGCAAGTGACAATCAATCCTCCCCTGTGTCCTGAAGAAAAATATTTCATCCCTCAAAGTTGCTCCCTGTAATGGTAATTCTGAGAAGTGGCCGAGGGTAAGAGTTGTCAGGGCCTTGCATAGTTGGCACACACAGCGGATTTAGAAATGTGAGAGGTCCATGGAGGACTCTCTCTCTCTCTCTCAACAATTTCCTTAGTCATTAAAGGACTTAAGAGCACATCTAGTGGTGTTACGTGATACATATAAGTGTAGCTTCCTCCACTCTCACTTCTTCATTTGCAGCTGGAGGTACAGTGTCCGTCTGGTGTCACCCTGGCTTTGTTGTAGAACACTGGAACATACGCAGAGCAGTTTACAGGATCCAAAATGAGACGAAAGAAAATGTGATGGGTGTGTGTGGGCTGTGTTCAACCTACGGCTGTGGTTCAGGTTCTGTCTTTAAGGCAACTTAATGTTAAAATAATGTTTTTCTACATGGACTAACCAATTGCAAAATGATCCTATTTCAGTGCACTTTTACATGTAAGTGAAATGAGGTTTACAACATCACTTATAAAATAAATATAGCAGTATGATGAAATACTTGTAAGATACTGTGCTAGATATTTAAGGAAGCTCAAAGATGTACAGAACAGTACTCTATCTTTGAGCAGTAAACCTAATAAATATTTAAATAAATATATAAATATATAAATATATAGACAACTAAATATATATAAGTAAATATATAATTATAGTATGAAGCTCAACACAAACTATTGATATAAAATAAATGCAAAATCAACAGTTGGTACATATGTATCACATGGTTCTCACTACCACATCATGAGACAAGTGTCAATCTTATTTTTCAGAGACAAATCTGTAATTCATTTGGAGTTAATAGTAAGGAGACAGGGTGCTGAGGAATTTCTTCCCTCTGATGTAATTGTAATGAAGGGAGTTGAAAAGAAAGGGAGAGACTTGCAAGCTCCTGGAAGAGGGGAAGCAGAACAGATGGAAGTAGCTGACACAGCAGCTTGTAGAGCTGATGAGTCTGAAAGGCCCCGCAGAAGCCTGGTGAGGCAGCCTGCTGTCCTAACCCTGTTCTCCCAGTTTCCCAAGTAGGCTGGTGGTCAGTCTCCACTGGAGTGTGTGGCAGGAGTGGGGGAAAGTGCTAGGGCTGAGATGACCATGATGCATCCATGCTCAAGGTAAAAGCTGTCTTCAAATTACTCAACCATGTGTGTGTGTTTGAGGATTTTTCCATGTAAAATTCTCTGGATAATGAGGAACCAAAATATGTGTATGTTAATGTAACCTTTTTAAGGCAGATTATTTACATTGGAAATCTATATAGAAGTATGGTTTTAAAAAGAAACAATAAAGAGCAAGTTCTAAACACATGTTCTATCATTAGATAGCATAATGGTTGTCCATTAAATATTCTTGCAGTTCTCAGTTCTGCTACTTCTCAACCAAGAAACCAGTCATGTGAAATCATATAATTTTGTTGCTTTTAGTTGCTAGGTTCACTTCAAGATTTAAGTCTGGGCCAGAAGGATATGCATCTGGGTAAATTTGGAGAAGAATCATCCTAACCATGGAAGAGGTGGAATAATGTGATCAATGACCTCAACTGTGGTGATGCTAATGATGATGAAAGCAGCTGTTCTTTTCAGTGTTCCCTATCTGATAGACATAGCTCGAGTCCTAACTACTTCCCCCATATTAACTCATTTAATTCTTATAAGCAACCTGCAAGATAGATGCTATGATAATTCCCCTTTTAGAGATGAGAAAACTGTGGTTAGTTAGATATCTTGTTCAAAGTTACTCACAAAGTCATTATTTGAAAGCAGCTGCAGAGGCTATGCCCTAAATCACTATGTCCTGTACTCCTTTCATATTGTGATATTTCGTTTCTTTATTTGTTAACATAGAAAAGAAACAGAGTGAAATGGTGATGGGTTACCTCATGTGCCCTCAAGTTTAGGATCATGGCTGAGAAGCCCATGAGGCCCTGAGGACATCTTGTCTGCAGGTGTGCTCTCCTGAGAGGCTTGCTTTTGCTTCTGCCGGTGTCCCAGTGATGTAACAAAGAGAATGACATTTTTTATATTATTCAGTTAATTTGGTGTTTCCCAAGTCATGTGTGTATCTTAAATATGAACCCCTAGAGTACAAATCTTGATTTTGAATTCTCAGTGGACAAGATTTTCCCTACCTCTAGGACAGGTCCAAGCAAAGTTTCTTTTTAATCTTTGTTGTCCAGTCTACCCTTAGACAACAATGGGAGACTAGGTTGTCTCCCTTTGAGGGTTTCCACCTTATTGGGGATCTATAATATAATACACTCATTGCTCAGGCCCAGGGCTCCACCACTGTCTTGCTGCGACTGGGGACATCAAATTCCCCTGCTAGGAAGATTGACACCCCTCAGAAGCCAAAAAAAAAAAAAGTGTCAGTGTCTGTGTAACACTCAGGATTTTCAGATTTCCCCCTTTCTCCCTACAGATTTTTCTTTCTTAGGAGCTTGGCTTTGCATGTAAATAGGTTTTAATTTATTAGTTTAGTCAGGACTTTTTAGATTTTCACATTATCTACTTTGCAACGTTGACAAAAATGAAAGTGACAAAATTGTTAAAAGAGTACATAGATTTTTAGGGTCAAGAACGTAAGAGAGACTCTTCAAACATCAATATAACAATTAAAATAGGGGTGCCTGGGTGGCTCAGTTAGTTAAGCCTTTGCCTTTGGCTTAGGTGGAGATCTCATGGTCATGAGATGGAGCCCCACCTCTGGCTCCCTACTCAGTGGGGAGTCTGCTGCTCCCTCTGACCCTCCCCTAAACCCCTGTTCATGCTCTCTTGCATGCACTCTCTCTCTCTCTCTCTCTCTCAAATAAATAAATTGAATCTTTAAAAAATAATAATTTTCTTTAAATTATTAATGGTTTTCTATTTAAGATGACATCTATGATGTTTTTGCCGTGTGAAATTCATTTGTAATTCCAGATCCTCTGAAAGTTTGTTTTATTAGGGAAACCATCATTCAATTAATATTATAGTAACTGTTTTACAATCCAAGGTACAGAAAAATTTATCTTGGAAAAAATGCTGAAATCATGGGTTTTTTTCATGAAGGTTTCAAGAACATGTTTGCTCAGTTGTCTTAGGTAACATATTTGGATGCTGTTTGCTCTCTTCTGTTAAAAATAAAAGATTTAGAAAATAAACAATTTTAGAAACTCTTGTTTATGAAAGGATAGGGAGATATGAGGGAAGCTGTAGAGAATAATTAAAGTGACAAAATACTTACCTAGTTTTGTAAATTTATTGCTGCTGGCTGCCTTTTTACTGTCCTCACCATAAAACTGAATAAAACAAGCCTGAAAAGGGGGGCAGTACTAGCTTACAGCTTTCTTTAGCTTTTCTTTATTGAAATGTACTCATTTCTTAGCTAAATTTGTGCCATCACTAATCCATATGTTTTTAAGGAATACAACCAAAGGATTTTAGAGTCAGAAGGAACACAAACAACCCTCTGCTCTATAATTGTTAAAAGCCTAATTCATGTATGCAAAGTTATACTAGAAATACAGAACTGTAATTACATATCTATCCCCCTTTTTGTCCAGTATTCTTGCAACCACACCTCAAAGTTAAGAGATTTAAAAAATTTTAGTGTACTCACTGTCTTTTCATAAAAATGACATTTTGATTCAAAAAACTTTTATGTTTTTTTAAAGATTTTATTTATTTACTCATGAGACACAGAGAGAGAGAGAGAGAGAGAGAGAGAGATGCAGAGACACAGGCAGAGGGAGAAGCAGGCCCCACGCAGGGAACCCGACGTGGGACCCGATCCCGGGACCCCAGGATCACGATCTGGGCCGAAGGCAGGTGCTAAACCGCTGAGCCAACCAGGGATCCCCCTTTAAAAAAACTTTTAAATCCTGTTTCAATATATTTAAACTCATGCTAACAGAGTTCATCTCAGTAATCCAGACTGATATCACAGCAGTCTTCTAACCATGAAGGAAGAACTAAATTACCATGTTACAAAAACAAAAACATTTAAAATGTCTAAATCGTGGATGACATAGAGGTTTATTTTATTTCAAACATTGATACACTGTTCTTTTCATAGCGGTCATTCACATCTACGTTTAATTTCTCATTGTGTTTATTTTTAGATTTTTTTTTTTGGTAAAGTGTACTCAGCATTTGATAGTTTCATTTTCATTGAGGAAATTTAATTGCTGGTGGCACAAGGAATGTCAAATGAACATAGGCAGAACCCAATCATTGCCTTGATTTAGGGACGGGATATATGTCTAATGGGCAGTTGGATATAGTTCTCCCCGATATGACCTGGCCTGAGGCAGAAGACACATCCAGAGATGGAATATTTTATTCAGGGGTCTAGCAGATTCACAGCCAACTATGAAAATTCTTCTGGATACTGCTCCTTAATTTCCCATTTCCTTGAGTTTATTTTGCCACCAATTACAACATTTCCACTTCTCTCTCTGTTTTCTGTGATAACCTGAGATACATGTTGTCTCATGTATTCCTACCTACATGTAATTTGTGCCACTTTTTTGAGATATAGCCATGGGACCTCCCTGGACATGGAAATCAGGGTGAGACTGTGCCATTTTCTTCACTGATAGCTTTATAGCTTTCTGAGAAAAAAATGTGTTCGTATTTTTGGCATTTTGAGAGACCACTTTATAATATTGCTGTTCTTTACCTGTGAATGAAATCAACTGAGATAGAAACAGAAGTGAGAAACACACCATTCTGATACCGACAGAGCTATCTGGAGGACGTGGCTACACTGGCAACAATAGCTTCGCAAAAAAGGTACAGATTGAGAGTTACTTTCCCTGTCGCAGGCAGAGGCAAACAAACACAGTCCTTTCTTGTGGAGGCCTGACCCACTACAAACTACTCTGTAGAGGGGATAGGAATGTGTGCTTTCTGCAGAGAGGCTGCCTCTCCAAAGAGTCAAAGACAAAGGAAGCTGATTACTCAGACCTAGTTTCTTCTTTCCAGCTCACCAGGCCAATAATTCATCCCTGCCCTCTGAGGCAAGCAAATATGGGAGCAGAGAAAGGTCAGGTATGTCTTCAAAAGCCAATGTCCCTCCCTGGACATTTCAGGAGTAGAGAGTAATTGTGGTAGAAGTGAGGTAGTCCCTTAAGTCTCTCCTCTTCTTCTTCCACAATATTATAACCTGGGTTTTCACTGATTCCACATGAAACGTGGAATAAAGAGAATATTTCCTACCTCCCCATGCAGCTAGGTATGGTATAATGTGGCAAAGTTTTGGCCTATTAGAAGTGAGCTGTAGGAACTATTTTAAAAGACTATTTGTACACGCTATTTGCCTCTCCTTCATTCTCTCCTCGTTCCAAGTGGATAGAATGTAGGGGGAGCATCTCTCCTGGGACATAAGTGGATTTGGGGAATGAAAACAATGGATAGGAGAGCAAAAGGCAGGAAAATGTCTGGGTTCTTAAGTTCTCCCTAGAGCTAACAGAGCTAGCATACAGATATCTTATGATTTCTAGACTGCCCAATGGTAGACTTCTGTGTAAGAAAGAGAGAAAAATTCTTACAGGTCCCTTTTCCCTTGCACCTAAGCATAACATGAAATGATCTCTTAACACACTCTTTAAAAATATATAAATCATAAATCAAACTATTATTTTTAAAACTATGTCTGAGTTCATGAACTTAACTGAACAATTTATTTAAAACAGAATGACCTAATTGATTTTCTAGGGGATATTCTTGTCAGAGTGTAAGCTGACTAGGTTACTTGCAAATGGCTTCTTCCGATAATGTAGCATGTTGTTATACTTGACTATCAGTAGGAAGGAATGTCTTTTACACTGGTAGTTCCCAACCCTCATTTCTCTCTCTCTCTCTCTCTCTCTCTCTCTCTTTTTTTAAAGATTCTATTTATTTATTCATGAGAGACACAGAGAGAAACAGAGAGGCAGAGACACAGGCAGAGGGAGAAGCAGGCTCCATGCAGGGAGCCCGACTTGGGACTCGATCCTGGGCCGAAGGCGGCGCTAAACCACTGAGCACCCTCCAGGCTGCCCTCTCCCTCTCTTGATTCTTAAACACAGCCAGTATTCTACTATTACTATCATATTCCAAAATGTAAGAAACCCTCCTAGGCACTGTGATCAAAACTTAACAAATTAAAAGGTGTGGAATTTTTTTTAACTGGCTTAAAAGACATTGATGAAAAGACTCCATTACTTAAAGTTCATTTATCTGAATCCAATAGGATTTTCAGTTTTCCATATGTCCCCAGCAAAATACAATTTTATCCTGAGTGAAGAACACATTGTCACATCTAAACTAAAATTTTTATAGAATCAGGAACAAGTCAAGATGTCCCCCCTTATCACTGCTTTTCAGCATTGTCATGGAAGGCCTAACTAATGTAACAAGATAGGAAATAAAAGTAATACAGCTTGAGAAGGAAAAATAAAGCTCTCTTTTCACAGGTGACGTGTTCATCTATGTAGAAAACTTGAAAGAACAACAACAACAAAAACTCTTACAATTAATATGCAATTATAGCAAAGTTGTAGGATACTACAGAAGTCAATCACTTTTCAATGAATAAGTGGAATTTTAAATTACAAGCACATTACCATTTATATTAACATCCCCCCAAAATGAAATAATTAGGTATCAATCTAACCAAATACGTACAAGGCCTATGTGAGGAAAACTACAAAACTCTAATGAAAGAAATCAAAGAAATAAATAAACAAAGCTATTCCAAAGTTCATGGATAGCAAGACTCAATAGTGTCAAGATGTCACTTTTTCCGAACTTGTCTATAGAGTCAATGCAGTCCCAAACAAAATCCCAGCAAGTATTGGTTTTGGTTTTTTTGGACACAAACTAATTCTAAAGTTAATGTGAAGAGTCAAAAGACCCAGAATACCCAAAAGAATATTGAAGAAGAATAAACAAAGCTGGAGGACAGACACTACCCAACTCAAGACTACTACAAAGCTACAATAGTCAAGACAGTGTGGTATTGGTAAAAGAGTAGACAGATCAGTGGAATAGAATAGACAGCCCAGAAATAGACAAATATGAATATACCAGGGACTGCTGCAAACTGGAGACTACAGATGGCATCGGCAGATTGAGTCATTGGAGTAAGGTTTACATGGAAAGACTGCCAGCCAGGGTAGGCCAGGTTAAGCTGTGATGACAACCCAAAAGTCTTAGTGGCTTAAGAAAAAAAAAAAAAAATGTTTGTTCCTTACTTGCCCTATGTGTCCAGTGCAAGTTATTAGAACACCTCTGCTCGTCATAGTCTCTCAAGGACCCATGCTAGTAAAGACTCCCTCTTGACCCAATCTTACATAGGTGCTAAGGCATAGGGAAGTACACATGGCAACTCACAGACTGGTTCTTTTTTTAAGATTTTATTTATTTATTCATGAGAGACACAAAAAGAGAGACATAAGCAGAAGGAGAAGCAGGCTCCCTGCGGGGAGCCTGATACGGGACTTGATCCCAGAACGCCGGGATCAGCACCTGAGCTGGAGGCAGACACTCAACCACTGAGCCACCCAGGTGCCCCTCGCAGACTGGTTCTTCAATTTTCTGCCCAGAAGTGAAACATCTCACTTGCAGTCACAATTCATTGGTCAGTACAAGCCATATAAACACAACCAACTTCAAATGAGCAGAAAATGCAATCTTATATTTTTGGAAGGACAGAAAGGGTTTTTAAATAGCACTAATGACTACCTCACACGTATTCCATTTTTTGTTTTCTTTTTCTTCAAAATACAGAATGCTATGTGAAATTGACTGATATACAAATGTGGGCAACTAGTCACATTTTTAAAACAGCATCTATAGGTCAATGATATTTGCTGATTCCTCTTTTATTAGCTAACATCTTAGTAGAAATTAAGGTAAATCTGGCAGCTTAGTAAAGGCAGTGAAAGGCCTTAGGAAAAAGGGAAATGGAAGACATGCAGAGCAGTTGCTTGATTAGACATAGGCATGGGTACCAAAGATATACTTTTACCTACCTCAAAATTTTTCTGCCCTGAATGGTTAAAATTAAAAAGAATGATAAAACCAAGTGTTGGTCAGAGTGTGGAGCAACTGGAACTCTCAAAAATTGTTTCAACCACTTTAGAAAGCCATTTGTAAGTATCTAATAAAACTAGATATGTAATTACGCTGTGTTTAACTTTTAAATATGAGAAAAGTAAGGACAAATGTTTACCAAAGATCAAGTACAACAGTGTTTCTAGCAGCTATATTCACAGCCCCAAATGCAAAGATCCCAAAATGTGCATCAATAGAATAGATAAAATATAATATTCACACAATGGAAGGCCATACAGTGATAAAAAGGAGAAACTAGTGATGTACAATACAACATAGATGATGAATAAATCTCAGAAATTATCTGTATTTGGGTTCTCCAGAGAAACAAAATATATATATGGAGACTGAGAAGTCCCCAGTCTGCAGTTGGCAAAGTAGACCAAGAGGAGCTGATGGTATATAGTTCCAGTCCAAGTCCAAGTCTGAATGCAGCAGAAGACTAATGTCCCAGCTCAGAGAGGCAGAGAGAAAAAAATTTCCCCTTCCTCTACCTTTTTGGTTCTATTCAGGCATCCACCTGATTGGATGAAGACCAACAACATTGGGAGGGGCAATCTGTTTTACTCCATCTACCAATTCAAATAATAATCTCATCCAGAAACACTTTCACAGACATATCCAGAATGTTTAACCAAATATCTGGGTATCCTATGGGCATTCAAGTTGACACATAAAATTAACCATTGTAAGTCCACTTCTTGTCAACTTGGCACCCATACACACCTCTTTAAACTGTATTTAATCTCCAAATATAGATAACAAGGTCATAATGTCACCTAACATGATACAACTATACTACTTACCATTGAAAATGCAACCCATTCCCCAGATAAAGAAGAGATAAAGTCCTTAAGTGATGATTACTCTTCTCCTGATATCCTGAAACTTAAATACTATGACATAAAATTAACAATACTTAAATATATGGTAATAAGCATCTTATGTTATAAGGGAATAGGATAGGAGAACAAAGATATTTGCTATACACATCCACGCAACATATAACAAAGTAAGAAGGAATTCTCATAACAATTACAGTTCTTGTCTTTGTAATGTGGTCATAGCTGACATTTATAATTGCCTCTTCCACTACTTACCTGTATTACTTTTGCCTCTAGCAAGCAACTCAGTTGGCTGTGGTTCTTTACCTAGTGGAATTATCCAAACATTCATTCCTAAACAGTGTGGGACATGAGTAGTCATGTCTGGCCTGGGTTCTTTTGGTTTTCCATTGACTTTAACACAGGTGTGATAATACTAAGAGATGCCCTAAGGGATCTCCTGTATTCCAAACATACTCTTCCTTATCTCCATTATTGTCAGTCTAATTTCTCCTAAGTCCCCGGATCGAGTCCTGCATCAGGCTTCCAGCATGGTGCCTGCTTCTCCCTCTGCCTATGTCTCTGCCTCTATGTGTATGTGTGTGTGTGTGTGTGTGTGTGTGTGTGTGTGTGTGTGCCTCTCATAAATGAATAAATAAATAAAATCTTAAAAGAAAATGAAGGCACGAAGCGTTCAAAGTGCTAGGGTAGCAGTCTTAACTTCCAGTTCAATTCAGTCATTACTTGTCTCCTGGTGTAAGCAATTCCTCACTGTGGTACTAAGGCTTCTAGGCCAGCAGAGCCAAAGGTTGCAGGAATGAAGCAGAAATTTTGCTAATGGGTCACTATGGGTAATATTCAGTGGTGCCACTCCCATTTCCACCCCTTAATTCCTGAAGTCAAGAATCTTTGCTGTAGGAGAAACTGGATGCTGATTCTGAGCATGTATAGCCTCCTGGAGAACCTTGGCCCAGCCTTACAGGGCATTGCCACTTAGGTGGTACTGTAACCAAAAGGCCACTCTGTCATTTTATCAAGCCAGTTGCTTTAGAATGGTGAGGAACATGGTAACACTAGTGAATTCCATGAACAAGGGCCCACTGTGTCATTTCTTTTGCTAAAATATGTTTTCCTTCATCAGAAGCAGTGCTGTGTGATGCAAACATTTCATTGATGATGAATAAGGCATTCTATGAGTCCACAGATGATAGTTTTGGCAGAAGCATTTACTTGCAAAGAAGGCAAATTCGTATCAGAGTAAAGGTCTATTCCAGTAAGAACAAAATGCTGCCTTTTCCATGATGGGTATAATGAAATCAACCTGCCACAAGGCTGATCACCCTGGGGAATAGTGTCATATGAAGGACTCATTGTTGGTCTCGCCACTGGCAGATTGGGTACTCAGTAGTGGCCATAGGCAGGTTGGTCTTGGTGAGTGGAAGTCTGTATCTGAGTCCATAGATAACCTTTATCACTGCTACCATGGCCACTTCTTTCATGAACCCAATGAGCAATGGGACTCTGGATTTTAGAAACAACATATTCCTTATTTGAGTCTGTCACTCCAGCCCATTACCAAGTGACCTGAAATGCTGCTAGTTTTGAGTGGGCCCAGAACAAGAGAAGGCTCTGTAACATGTCCAGTCTACTATAAAAGCTACTCTGCCACTTGAGTCATATGATCCACAGTGGTGGGTCAGAGTCCAATTAGACATTGTGCACCCTTTTGTTGTTGTAGGAGAGGCCAGATCCAACAAGTTATCTTTCACCTTTGAAGGGATATCTCAATATGCCCTCTACCACTGAACCACTAGAAATTTCACGGAGGTAAAAGACCCCTGAGTTTTTGTTGGATTTATTTCCTCTCCTCTGATAACCAAATGTCTTACCAATAAGTGTAGAATAGTTGCTACTTCTTGCTCACTGGGTTCAATCAACATGGTGTCATCAATGTAATGGACCAGTGTGATGTCTTATGGAAGGAAAATGTGATAAAGGTCCCTGTGAACTAAATTATGACACAGGGCTAGAAAGTTGATATACCCCTGAGGTAGTACAATGAAGATGTATTGCTGACCTTGCCAACTGAAAGCAAACTGCTTATGGTGGACTTTTTGGACAGGGATAGAGAAAAAGACATTTGCCATATCAATAGCTGTGTAGATGGGTTGATTTGCTCAAGCAATGAAACCACGTCTGGTACAGCAGCTGCAACTGGAGTTACCACCTGGTTAAGCTTATGATAGATAATCCACTGTCATCTCCAAGGTTCATCTGTCTTCTGTACAGGCCAGATATGTGAGTTGAATTGGATTGTGGTGAGAATCACCACTCTAGCCTCTTTTAAGATCTTGAGGGTGGCACTAATGTCTGTGATATTTCCAGAAATGGAGTCTTGCTTTTGGTTTGCTATTTTCCATGTAGGGGAGGCCATAGTAGCTTCAACTTAGCCTTTTCCACCATAGTAGTCTTCATTCCACAGTTCAGGGAACCAATGTGGAACTGTGCCAGCAGCTGAATAGATCTTCCAATTGTGCATTCTGGAGCTAGGAAATAACCATAGAACAGACTCGGGGCCCCTTGGTCCCATTGTGAAACACACCTGAGTTGAAACTCCATTGATTACCTGACCTTTTAAGCCCCTGCTCTGACTGGTGGCCCCAGTGACATTTTAGGTCTCTTGGAATTAGTTCAGGGGCAGTAGTCCCAGAAATGTCTGATTATTTCCTTTTCCTCAATGCACAGTTATACTGATAAAAGGCCATAGGTCCCTTCAGGGAAAGCTGGGAGAAATATTAATGGTAAAAATTTTTGGTAATGTCTCAGGGTTCTTCCTCAAGGGGAACTGGTCCCCTCTTCATTCAAGGGTTTTTGAGTATATCAACTGGCTTAAATCTGGAAATTGATTGAGGGATTGTGACCCCCTGTTTTATGATTCAGATTTGACTCTTGCTTACTTCATCCAGAACTTTTGTGGTACAAGTGTAAGACATCAGAGAATGAAAGAAGGGAGTGCAACCCGATCTAATGTCTCAAAATAAAATATGAATAAACAAACAGGCAAACTACTTTGTTGGCCAAATCCTATCATGCAGATTGGTCTAATTAGGCCCAAAGGTCTCCATTTTCACCCATCCACAAATAGTATCTTTATACCTATGCACTATTTTTCAGAAATAAATAAATGGTCTATTAATAAAAAAGTAAGTACTTAATTTATTATAAGCTTGAAATAAATTTCCTTATAATAAATTTCCTCATAATTAAGAATTGGAGTTATGGAAACATCCAATTAGAATTAGCATCCCAGCTCTGCTGCTTGTTGCTCTGTGCCTCACTTTTCTCTTACCAGGTCCATGCTTTGGCCCAGTCATATTTAACCTCTCCATGTCCTCCGTGCCTTGGTATCTTTACCTGTAAAATGAGCAGAATAATACTACTTACCTATATGAGCTGTTTTGAGGATTAATTGTCTTATGATATATAAAGTGCTAGGACCTTGCCTGACACCCAGGTAGTAAGCACTGCAAAGGCATTAGCTATTATTTTGTTGCTTTTTAAAGAAAACCTTGTCATTAGCTGGATAGCTGACATTTCTATCACATTTGCATAGTTCAGTTGTTTAGAAGTTATTTAATTGCTTTCCCTTTTTAAAGATACTTAAAAATATTTTTTTCTCTTCAATTGTGGGTGAACAGAATTAGAAGAACTACATTCATTACAACTAACCCTTAAGCTAATAATCTCTCAGAGCAGTGGTTCTCAAACTTAATAGCACAGACAAATCACCTTGAGGCCTTGTTAAATTGCAGATTGCTGGGCCCATCTCCACAGCTTCTCATTCAGTAGGTTTAGGGTAGAATCTGAAGTTTTGCTTATCTAAGTATTTTCAGTGTGATGCTGATGCTGCTGATCTGGGGACCACACTTGAGAACTGTTATCTTAGTGAATGAAATCTATTGTGTGTGGGAGAATGAATTTTGAAAATTTATATAGGAAATTTATTCTATTTCTGTGTATATACATATGCATATCTATAGACAGAGTAACTATGTAAAAGATATATGAAATTGTTAATATATCATTTTTATATAGTTAAAAAGGTAAATCTCATCAAATAAAAATCATGTAAAAATGAACATTTAGGAAGTTTATATGACATTTCTAGTTAAGTTGCCGTTTTTGGAATATTTTGTTTCATAGCTATGGCATTTTTCTTGCTAAGAATTAATTTTTTCAAAACAACTAGTTACTCATTCTTTTATTGTCTGAGAGATTTCTACCTGATTACTGCTTATTTAAGGCAAGAAGACTTCTCGTAGAGCACCGGAGTGGCACAGTCATTTAGGCAGTTGACTCTTACTTCCAGCTTAGGTCATGATCTCAGGATCCTGGAATTGAGCCCCACAGGCTCCGCACTAAACACAGAGTCTGTTTAAGACTTTCTGTCTCTCCCTCTGCCCCTCCTTCATATAAATTAAGAAAATCTAAAAAAAAAAAAAAGTTAAAAAAATACTTTTCACATGTTCTTTACGTCATCAACCTCAAGGTAAAACTCTGATAAAAAATAAGCAAGCAAATCTTTTCTTGCATTTGATGTGTGTGTGTGTGTGAGTGTGTGTGTGTGTGTGTGTGTGGAAAGGGAGGTGGGCGGGTGGTTGGGGTGACTGGGCGATGGGCACTGAGGGGGGCACTTGACAGGATGAGCACTGGGTGTTATGCTATATGTTGGCAAATTGAACTCCAATAAAAATAATAATAAATAATGAAATAAATTAAAAAATAAATTTAAAAAACAGTGAGCTTGGGGGCACATGGGTGGTTCAGTCCACTGTTTTTTGTTTTTTGTTTTTTTCAGTCCACTGTTAATTTCGGCTCAGGTTGTGATTTCAAGGTGGTGAGATAGAGCCCCACTTTGGGCTCTGAATTCAGCTCAGAGTCCTCTTGAGATCCTCTCATTCTGCCCCTTCCCCTGTTCACTTACTCACTCGCTCATTCTCTCAAAACAAACAAGCCTTAAAAAAAAAAAATACCAAGCTTGTATTTTATATTTTGAGTTTTTCTAAGTTGTGCCTAAATGAAAATGCAGGACAATATATACAAGTTCTTGTATATATTTGTTCTTCTCTCTGTTATAAAATCACTATCCAGGGACAGAGTCTCCAGTTTTATCATACATGATATTTTTATGAATAATACTTAACACACTGTTTAAGAATATAGGAAGGAAATAGGATTGGCAGATTGGAAAAATGGAAGCTTCGTGCAATAGAAACACAGATTTGAACCAATAATAATTTATTACATTGTCTTATCTTACTGAAAATGTGGATGTGTACTGGTTACGCAAGTATTTCCTTAAGAGAAAGAATTGCCCTTTCTTACTCTTGATTAATGTATATACAGTGTCTCAGAGCTTCTTGTTTGGTCAATTTGTGGAAAAAATCTTCTAGAATCAGGCAGATTGTGTTCTAGACCAGGTGGGACACCAGACTGTTGATACTAGGTGAGACCACAGGGTCTCCATCTTAAAGGAACATGTATCTGTGAAAACAGTTTACCTAAAGGGTAGCTACATTTTTGGTTTCTGTCTTGGTTCCAGGGGCCATCCTGCTTTATTGTATAGCTAACCCTGTTGCACGGTGAACCCATACCAAACATGAAGAGTGGAACAAATGTCACTTTTCCAATTGAGGAATTAAGTGCCAAGTTTATATTCATGCCCCTAAGTGTTATAGGAGTCAGTATTTTGAGAATTATTAGCAAAACCTCTCTTCAAGTAGTGGTTTGATTTAATCCATTCTTTGGGAATTAGGAATAAGCATAAATAATTAAATTTAATCATATTATTAGATGCAAGAAATGTGTAAAATCATACCATTTTGCTTCAGAAATCCAGATATGACCTGGGTTTGATTGCCTGGCTCTGTCCTTTTTGTACAAACCTCCCTAAGCATCGGTAAGGAACTGTAAGGGAATTATTATCCCTCTCTCTTTAGGGTTTTGTAATGATTAGATAAATATGTTTTACCATTACTATCGTTACTTATATTATTAATGCTGCATCCCTGATTCTCAACTCTACTTAGATAGATGACACTACACTGTAAATATTGTTTACATCTCTCAGATAATGCATAACTGCTCTAAGTGGGAAATAAATGTCTTAGAAGAATAATGAGAAAGTAAAGTTTTATTACGTCTGGGCACTAGATATATTTATTCTAGCATTTTCCACACTGAACAGATATATGCTCTTCTATACTACTAGTGAATATCTGTGACAGGCTTCTAGTTGTTGATATCTGATTCTGATAATAACTATAATTCTTTATGTGTGCATTTATGTAAACAAACCACATATTCTCCAGTTGTGTATTCCAGCATTATTTTCCCCAATATTAGTTTTCTTGAAGACTTGTTTTAACTTGAAAATCCATAAATCGGGGATCCCTGGGTGGCTCAGTGGTTTGGTGCCTGCCTTTGACCCAGGGGGCGGTCCTGGGGTCCTGGGATCAAGTCCCATGTCGGGCTCCCATCGTGGAGCCTGCTTCTCCCTCCTCCTGTGTCTCTGCCTCTCTCTCTCTCTCTCTCTCTCTCTCTCTCTATCATAATAAATAAATAAATAAATAGCTAAATAAATAAATAAATCTTTTTTTTTTAAAAAGAAAATCCATAAATCAAGTTCTCCATCTCCAAATATGTGACAAAATTGTTTCAGAGTACATTAGGGATATTTAAGAGCATTTACACAATCATAGAATTTTATTGTTAGAAGATACTTTAGTATTATTTTATAGATCAAATATTGTTTTACAAATAGTATTATTTTATATTATTTATTTTATTCATAAGAAAACTAAGGTCCCAAGTATTCATTAATTAATGGTCATTGGCATCATGGACAGGTATGACATTCTCTTCTTATACCCACAGTCTTTCACAGGATGCCCTGGTCCTTTCCCTCCTTTCAAAGCAACCTAAAAATGTTCAGGAAGATTGCATTTTTCATAGGTCTATGCATAAAGTTGGCAAAGGGGCTTATGCACGAGGGCAGCCCATCCATGGAATCCCTACTATTCATGTATTCATGGTTTCTCTATTTCTCCTTTTATTTGCATATCATTTTCACTCCTGTTTTGAATCAATACAGTCTTCCTTTTTCTTTTACCCGAAGTTTGCACAAAAGATGTTCTGATTCATATTCCAGGTAGTCTGTCTATCTCTCTCATGTATGTGTTTCAGACCAATACTTATCAGTAATTGCCATCACACAAAGCTCAAAAAAGTGAACCAGTACAACAGACAAGAGTTTCCAATGCTCTTAAACCATTTTATGAGCCATATTGTGATTCTTTATTGTCTCATACATAATCTTACCATCAAGCTAGGTAATTATATAATTTTACTGAATAAATTCTAGCACATTGAAATTACATCAGTTAATGACAACACTTATCACAGCTTAAGGATAGACAGAACCCATGATTTGCTTCTAAAACAATAGGATATGAAAATGAGATGACATATCTCCCCTTTGGTTAGGTTGCATTATATAACAAGGGTTATGGGATGTCTACTGCTGACTTGATGAGTAAGCTGCTACATTGTACGTGAACCTAGGGAGAGGTCCGGGTGGCAGAGGACTACAGATAGTCTTCAGTTAACAATAAGCAATAAGATAGAAACTTCAGTAATACAGCACGCAGAAAGTGAATTATGCCGACAAGCTGAAAAAGCTTGGAAACAGATTCATCCACAGTCAAGCCTCCAGAGGATAGTACAGTCTAACACGGTAACTGCAGCCTTGTAGGACCCTGAGCCGAGGACCCAGCTAAGCTATGCCCAGACTCCTGACTCACAGAAATTATGAAATAATAACTGTATGTTGTTTTAAGCTGCCAAATTTGTGACAGTTTGTGGGAAAGCAAGACTTCAGGGGGTAAAAGAAACAATAAGAACAGGAATACCCATAAATGGCATCAACTTTATGCATGTGGCAAAAGCCAAACATCCCTGCCATTGGTTAATACTGAACACAGTTTATGCTGAAAACAGCAATAATGGTGGATAGATAGCCAGGCCTGCTAAGGTCAGTTCTCCCATCCCCTAAAGCCCCCCAGACCCATGCAGATAGTCACATGTGCAGTTCCCCAATGCCCTCCATGTGATTGGTTTCTTGAGTTGTTTTTCCTTCCTCATTTCCACATACTTTACATTCTGTGATAATAAAACTGAGAGCCAACCCAGACTCTGGGCTTCACCTCAGCACCTTCACTTCTTGGTGGTCCCTGATGGCGTAGCTCCTCTGGGCCTCTCTTTGTTCCAAGATATTGGACTCTTGAGTAATCATTTCATCTCTCATTGGATTGGCCATGCAGCAATAATTAATTACATGGTAATAGAATAGTAATAAAATCAGCAAAGTCAAATTGCAATCATCTGAGCTTACTTTATCATTTTCTTTTTTTCATTTTCTATATTGCTATTTCATAAACAGTCACAATGTGATTTGTTAATTTTTAAGTAATAAAATATTTTATTTCTCTTGATTTGAGGATCATTGGTGCATTTGTCAGGTTTTTTTAAATTTGCAATTTGTATAGTTTGTGATTTCTTTTACAAATCTAAAGCAATATTCACTTTCATAACTAATTTTGTACTATGTTTCTTAAAGAGAGCTTGCAAAATTTTATCTGCTTTGGCCTTCAAAATTGAGATTCATCCCAGTACTAACCTCACTCTTTGGTCCTTAGAGACAATTTTCTTGAAATGAATGGAAAAGTAGAAAATAGCAGCACAGAAATAGAAGGATCCAAGAAATGATGGAGTCAAATACAGTAACAGAAATTTTAAAACAAACAGAAAAACATACTACATGGGTTCCATAGTAGAGTGGAGATGACAGAGGATAAAACCAGTGAACTTGTGGGGCGCCTAGGTGGCTCACTCAGTTGGATTCACTCACCTGTTGATTTCAGCTCTGGTCATCATCTCAGGGTCCTGGAATCGAGTCCCCTGTCAGGTTCCATGCTCAGTGGGGAGTCTGCTTGAGATTCTCTCTCTCCCTCCCCCTCTCCCTCTCTCCCCGCTGGACTCTCTCTCTCTAAAATAAAGAAATGTCTTTTTTTTTTAAAAAAGTCAGTGAACTCATAGTTGACCAAATCCCAACAACAAAGAGAAAATAGACTTATGGAAAGAAAATTAACAAAGGATCTTTGGGACGATAACAAAGAACCTGAAGTTTGTGACATCAGAGAGTAAAAAGAAGGGGGGGGGGTTGAAGGAGTATTCAAAAAAAATAATAATAGCTAAAAACTTTCCAAATTTAACAAAAGATATAAATCCACATATTCAAGAAGTTGGATGTATGTCCACATGAAAAATTCCAATAAATCCACATGCCAAATAAAACACCTAGGACTAATAAGTGAGTTCAGCAAGGTCACATGACATAGATCAAGATATAAAAATCAATAGTATTTCTATATACTAACAACAAACATGTAGAAAACAAAATTAGAAATACAATACCATTTACAATTGCTCCAAAGAAAATAATACTTAGGTAGTCTTTACCAGGTCTTGATTTTAGATAGAATGATTATCTACATTTTATTCATAAGCCTAATAAACATGTAAGGGATCTATATGCTGAAAGTTACAAAATTCTGATGAAAGAAATCAAAGATATAAAAAATGGAAAGATATGCTGTTTTATTATACTGGAAGAGTCAACATAGTAAAGGCAACACTGCCCAAATCGATGTATGGTTCTAACATAATGCCTGTTAGGATTCCAAAAACAACTTTTTTTGTAGACAAGTTTATTCCAAAATTTGTATATAAAGGTGCAGACTCTAGAACAGAAAAAACACACGAAAAAGAACAAAGAGCTAGAAAACCCTCTACCCTATATTAAGGCCTAATACATTGCTACAATGAGGACTGTGTTGTATTGGTGGACGCATAGTCACATAGATCAATGAAATAGAATGCAGAGTCCAAAATAGAGCCACACAAGTTTGTTCAAATGACTTTTTACAAAGGTGCAAAAAGATTCAATTAAAAAAGGATGCTTTTTCAACAAATGGTGCTGGAGCAATTGGACAAACACAAGCAAAAATACAAATCTCAACCAAAACCTCATATTTTACACAAAAATCCCTCAACATGCATCAGTTTTTTTAAATGTAAAATGAACTATAAAATTTTTAGGAAAATGAATAAAATCTTTAGGATCTAGGACTAGGCAAAGAATTCTTAGACTTGACAACAATGCCACAATCTTTAAAAGAAAAAAAATGGTAAATTGGATGTCATCAAAATTGAAAACTATTGCTCTGTGAAAGATGCGAAGAAGAGAGTAAAAAGGCAATCTACAGATTGGGAGAAAAATTTGCTAATTGCATATCCCAACTGTCTACAATATACAAAGGACTTTCAAAACTTAGCAGTGAAAGATAAATTGTTGACCTAGAATTCTGTCAAATGAAAATATGCTTCAAAAATAAAGGTGACATTAAGATATTTTAAAGTAAAGTAAAATTCATCACCACCTTACCTGGATACAAGATATGCTGAGGAAAGTTTTTTAGGCTACAGGGAAATTACACCAGCTAAAAACTTGTATAACCATAAAGAATCAAGTTCATTGAATTGGAAAATGGAAAGACTTTTTTTTCTCTTAATTCTTTCAGATACTGACAGTGATTAAACCAAAAATTATAGCCCCAATGGAGTTTATAACATAGAAGGGATGTTACATGTGACAACTATAGCAATAAGGATAAGAGTAAATGGATCCACATGTTTTCAGTGTTTCGACATTAAACAAAGTGGTATATTAGCTCTACTAGGCTATGAAAAGTTAAGGATATTTACTATAATCCAGGAGAAAAAAACACTAAAAATCATGTAAGTGATTTTAACTAAAGATCCAATAGATTTATTAAAAGCCAGAAATTTTCAGTATGGATAAAAAACTAAAACCTCATTATATACTACATATAGGTATTACACTAAAAAAAATAAACAACAGAGGGGCACCTAGGAGGCACAGTCAGTTAAATGTCCAACTCTTGGTTTCAGCTCAAGTCGTGATCTCATGGTCAGGAGATCAAGCCCCATGTCAGGCTCCATACTGAGCATGGAGTCCGGTTAATATTCTCTCTCTCTCTCCCTTTGCCCCTACCCCCCACTTCTCAAATAAATAAATAAATCTTTTTAAAAATAATTTTTTTAAGTAAAGAAGCAGAAGCCACAAAAGACCCTGAAAAGCCAAAGCAACCTTTAAAAAGAAAAGCAAAGCTGGTGGCATCCCAATTCCAGGCTTCAAGTTATATTACAAAGCTGTGGTGATCAATACAATATGGTACTGACACAAAAACAGATACATAGACCAATGGAACAGGAAACCCAGAAATGAACCCACAACACTATGGTCCATTAATCTTCAACCAAGCAAGAAAGAATATCTAATGGGAAAAAGAATGTCTCTTCAACAAATGGTGTTGGGAAAACTGGACAGCAACATGCAAAAAAAATAAACTGGGTCTCTTTCTTACACCATACACAAAAATAAATTCAAAATAAAAATATGTGAGACCTGAAACCATAAAAATTCTAGAAAAGAACACAGGCAGTAATTTCTTTGACATTAGCTCTAGCAACTTCTTTCTAGTTATGCTTCCTGAGGCAAGGGAAACAAAAGCAAACAAACTATTGGGATTGCATCAAAAGAAAAAGGCTCAACACAGCAAAGGAAACAATCAACAAAACTGAAAGGCATCTACAGAAGGGAGGTGATTTTTGCAAATGATATATCTGATAAAGGTTTAGTATCCAGAATACATGAAGAACTCCTAAAACACAACACCCCAAAAACACCCACAAATAATCCAATTTTTAAAATGGGCAAAAGACATGAACAGACATTTCTTCAAAGAAGACATACAGCTGGCCCACAGACACATGAAAGGATGCTCAACAATGCTCATCATCAGAGAAATGCAGATCAAAACTACAATGACGCATCATCTCATATCTGTCAGAATGGCTAACACCAACACCACAAGAAACAAAAGGTGCTAGAAAGGATATGAAGAAAGAGGAACCCTCTTATATTGTTGGTGGAAATGTAAACTGGTACAGCCACTGTGGAAAACAGTATGGACTTTCCTCAAAAAGTTAAAAATAGAACTACCCTATGGCCCAGCAATGGCACTACTAGGTATTTACCCAGAGAATACAAAAATACTAATTCAAAGGGATATGTGCACCCCAATGTTTATAGTGTTATCTGCAACAGTCAAATTATGAAAACAGCCCAAGAAAAAAAAAAAAAAAAAAAATGAAAACAGCCCAAGTGTTTATGCACTGATGAATGGGTAAAGAAGAAGTATTATATGAATATGATGGAATCTGAGTCATAAAAAGAATGAAATTTTGTCATTTGCAAAGACATGGATGAAACTAGAGAGTATCATGCTAAGCAAAACAAGTTAGTGAGAGAAAGACAAATATGATTTCACTCATATGTAGAATTTAAGAAACAAAACAAATGAGCAAAGGGGAAAAAGAGAAAGAGAGAGGTAAACCAATAAACAGACTCTTAACTCTAGAGAACAAACTGATGGTTACCAGAGAGAGATGGGTGGGAGGATGGGCGATGAGTATTAAGGAATGCATTTGTGATGAGCACCAGGTGATGAATGGAAGTGTTGAATCACTATAGTGTACATCTGAAACTGTTATTACACTCTATGTTATCTAACTGCAATTTAAGTAAAACCTTAAAGATACAGAAAGACTGAAACTAATGGATGGAAATATATACCAAGCAAACAGTAAACATTAGAAGTCTGGAGAAGCAATATCAATATCATATAAAGTCTTTTTCAAGAAAAAGACATTATCAAAGATAAATAAGGACATTTCATAATGAAATATTTCACTTTATCTTGAATAAAGATATAAATATAAAATATAGCAATCTTCAATATATAAAAACAGAGCTTCCTATTCAAGAAAACACTTGAAAGAATTCAAAGAAATTGAAATTCCAAAATCATAGTTGAAGGCTACAGAAACCTCTCAGCAACTGATAGAACAATGAGAACAATAAAAAGAGAGATGATAGATGATAGATGATTAGATAGATAGATAGATAGATAGATAGATAGATAGATAGATAGATAGTCAAGATCTGAACAATACTATTAACTAACTTAACCTAATTGATATTTATAGAACATTACACCCAAGAACAACAGAATGCATGCTCTTTTCAATTACAAATGATACATTGACTAAAATATACCATATGCTGGGCTATAAAACAAATCTCAATGAATTTAGAAGAATTGAAATCATACAAAGTATACCCTCTGACCACTATTGGATTATATTATAAATTAGTAATAAAATATCTTTACACTGGCAATATTTGAAAATTTAAACTTTTCTAAATCATCTATGGATAAAAGAAGAAATCAACAGGGAAATTATAATGAATGATAACAATACAACATATCAAAATTTGTACAGTGCACCTAAAGTAGTACTTTCATGAAAATTTGTATTTTAAACTATTTTTAATGGAAAAATTTCTTTAGAAGGAATCCTTTAAGATCCCATATAAGGAAGTAAAAATACAAAGTACACATAAGGAAGAAAATAAATATATCAGAACTCAATGAAATTTAAACATCAATGGAGACCATCAACAAAATTAATAAACCTACCTAGACTTACCACAAAGAAAAAGAAATAAATAAATTATGATGATCAGGAATTGAACAAACAAGATAAAATAGATAAATGTCTTGAAAATACAACTAAGCAACTTACCAAAACTAATGCAAGATAAAATGGAAAATGTATATGGTCCTGTATCTAACACAAGAGTTGAATTTCTTATTGAAATCCTTCCACAAGGAAGTCTCCAGATTAATATGATTCACTGATTAATTCTATCAAACGCTTAATAGAGAAATAACACCAAAACTACAAAAAAAAAAGATTTTGAGTAAATACAAAGAAACACTTTACAATTGGTTTTATAAAGCCAATATAATTCTGATTGAAGCCTGACAAAAATATTACCAAAACCGCTCTAAACCAATATTTCTCTTAAAGAAAGTCATAAAATATTTTTAACAAGATATTAACAAATCAAATCCAGCAATATAGAGAGAAGAATATATCAAAGAGTTCATCCTAAAAACATAAGGCTGGTGTGACATTCATAAGTCCACCAAGGTAATTCTCAGGGCATGATCCCAGGGTCCAGGGAGCCTGCTTCTCCCTCTGCCTATGTCTCTGCTTCTCTGTGTGTGTGTCTCTCATGAATAAATAAATTAAATCCTTAAAAAAAGACAAAGTCAGTATGATTATTTCAGCAGATTATAAAAAGGCATTTGACAAAATTCAGTATTCATGGCAATTCTCAGCAAACTAGGAATAGTAAAACTTTCTCAACCTTGCAGATGACATCAAAGAAGCTTCTTAATGCTGAAATATTTAATGTTTTTCCACTATCATCTAAGAAAAGTCAGAATGCCCACTTCCACACATTTCTACTGAACCTTGTACTAGACATCCTGATCGTTATAAGGGGATAAAATATTTAAGAGACCTAAAATTCAAAAATAAATAAACTTGTCTCTATCTGAATATTTTCAGATAATTTTTATCATAGAAAATAAACTAAGGAAACTACAGTTTACTACCAAAAATAGTAAATGAGATAGCAAGATCACAGGATACAATTAAGTCAATTGCATGCATATACACTAATAACAAAAAAATGGAAAATGAAATTACAAAAATAATTCTATTTATAATGGAATCAAAAACAAAGTATTTGGAAATAAATTTATCAAAATCTCTTATACATTTTCTCTTTGATTAAATATATCTTTAAGATTGTGTTCAACTTGATTAATGAAACAAATTTTGCAAAAAATAACTAATGAGGCAAATGCATTGGCTTTTCCTGATATTTAATCTTAAAATTTATCAAATATACAGAAAAGTCGAAATATATTGCAATAAACACCTATATGTCCATTATTTATTTAAATTTTACATGGAAATTTTACTATAGTTACTTCATCATATACCTATCCATCCCTCTACCATTAATCAAAGTTTCTTAATATTTTTATGCATTTCATAGTAAGTTAAAAACACCAATACACTTCGACTAGATACTTCAGCATGCCTGTGACTAACTATTGTCCATTATTTGTATTGGGTTCCTTTTTTTCTTAAAGGGTAAAATTTCCAGATGGTAAAATGTATCAATCTTAAGTGTACCATGTGATGAGTTCTTATAAATATATTCACTTGCATGACCTAAAAAAAAAACAAAACAAAACAAAAAACACTTGCATGACCTAGACCATTATCAAGCTAATAAAGATTAGCCGCAACGCTGAACTCTTACTCATGCCCCTTCCAAGTAAAGTCCTACCCCACCCTTTACAGACTCCACAAATGTTCTGACTTTTTTCTTACTATCGAAAATTTTTGCCTCCTTATTGATTCTATAAGTAGAACCATACAATATATGCTCTAGGTAGGAAGCTTTTTCCATTCAGCAGGGTACTTTTGAGATTAGTCCATGCCATTATATGTGCCAGGAGCGCATTCTTTTTATTACTATGAAGTGTTCCATTGTATGAATACAGTTCAGTTTCTTGATCCATTGTCCTCTCCTGGAACCCCAAACTATTTCCAGGCTTTAGCTATTAAGAATAAAGCTCTATAAACATTTTTGTGCAAGTGTTTATGTGGACATATGTTTTCATTTCGCCTTGGCAAATACTTAGGAATTGAATTACTGTGTCAAAAAATAAACATATGCTTAGTGTCATAAAATATTGCCAGAGCTTTTTCCAATGTGGTTGTACCATATTACATTCCCATCAGTAATGTGTGAGAGTTACAAGTACTCCACATTCTCTCCAACGGTTAGGTCATTAGGTAAGTCATTATTTTTTTGTTTGTTTGTTTTAACCCTTCTGATGCAATGTGTGGGTATCTTTTCACGATTTTAATAGAGATTTCCTATCACAAGCAATACAGAACATTTTTTATGTGCTTATTGGCCACTTGTACCTCTTCCTTTGCCAAATGTCTTTTGAAATATTTTGCTCACTTTAATCAATTTTTTTGTCTTTCAATTAAGTTTTAAGTTTTTTAAATGTATTGTGCATAGCAGTCTTCTGTTGGATACAGGTTTGTAAATATTTCTCTCTTTGAGTCACCTATTCATTTTTTTAAAATGTCTTTTGATGGCAGAAGTTTTTACTTTTTTGTGAAGTCCAGTTTGTCATTTTTTACTTTTGTGGTTATTGCCTTCTTAGTTCTGTCTAAAAAAAAAACAAAAACAAAAACAAAAAAAACTTGCTTGGCCCCAAATTACAAAGATATTATACTATGCTTATGTTTTAAGCTTTACAGACTTAACCAATAATTATTCTCATATGGATATCTAGTTGTTCCAGACCATTTGTTGAAAAAAATTTCCTAACCCCTTTGGATTCCTTTGGCACCTTTGTCAAAACTTAATTTACCATAATAGATAATTGTATTTCTGGACTCTCCATTCTGTTGGATTGATCTGTTTATTAATCCTATGCTAGTTCCACATTGTTTACCATAGCTTTACAGTAAGTCTTGAAGTCAGCAAATTTATGTCCTCCAAATTTGTTCTTTTTAGAGATTGGTGTAGATATTCTAAGTCATTTGTGCTTCTATATAAACATTAAAATCAATTTTGAATTATTTAGCTGTCTTTTATTAACTTTCTTTAGTCTATTATAGTTTTCAGTGTGAATGCCTTTTATATACAAGGGTCCATGTGAGGGGAAGGGACCAGAGATCCCCAAACTGTGGAAAGACACAGAGGAGGCATCTCTCCAGTGGTTGACCCGTTGGTTATTGACCAAGCCCAGTACTGGAGCTCGAACCTTCCTTTGAGGAATCAGCCAACAACACCCGGTGATTGTTATGATTTCTGAATTTTTGATATTTTACTGATAGATATACATGCAACATTTGTTGGCATTATTATTTATTTACTTTTATTTTTCTACAATGGTGATTATTGTACATTATTATGGATTCAGGATCTTAGATGCTGCTGAGTGGTAGTGGTTGATGATTTTGATGGTGTCAGTACTCCCACTGAAGTAGATTTTAAGTCACTGAATTCAGAGCTGGGAAGAGATGCTCACAGTTGGTCCTGTGGGCCTGTGCAAGCTGTCTCCAATACACCTCTGTTCTGACTTCATCAAATAAGGATTATTATGGACCAAATTATGCCCGTAAAAAACTCATATGTTAAAGTCCTAACATCCCATGTGACTGTGTTTGGAGATAGAGTCTTTAGAAAGGTAATTATGGTTAAAGAAGTCATAAGGGTAGGGCCCTAATCCAATACAACTGGTGTGTCCTTGTATGAAAAAAGAGATACATGGAGATCTATCTCTACATGGGCACAGAAGAAAGCCCAGGTGAGGACACAAGGAGAAAGCAGCCATCTGTAAGCCAGGAAAAAAGTTCTCACCAAAACCCAACCCTGAGAACATCCTGATCTTGGAATTCTAGCCTCCAGTGTAAGAAAATAAGTTTCTGTTGTTTAAACCACCAGACAGCAGATGGTTTTGGTATTTTGTTATGTCAGCTCTAGCAGAGGAATACAGAAATCATGCTTTATTCCCTGAGAGAATGCCCTAAGATTGGTATCACTATTTCCTCTTAAAATTTTTAAGTATTCACAGGATTTTGAATGATGAGTTTGGAGCCTCATCCTATCACTTTTGAAAATTGCGTATCTCATCTAGAAAAATCTTCCTCTTCTATAAGGAAGGTGGTCTTAATCATATTGTCTTTTCAAGAGACACTCTTATTTAATATGTGAGTGCCATATTTCAACGGTAGTTGGAAAATATCTATATCTGTAGTTGGCTAGATAATTAGTAGTACTTTTTGTCAAATGCTATTGAAGAAGGATTTATGCTAATAGTGCATCACTTTGTCTTACGCTAAGACATTAATTTAATCAGTGACTCATTTTTCTCTTTAGCTAAAACATTAGCTAAATCACATTGGGAAAATAAAACCCAGAGGGAGAAACTAATTGGAAACATTGCTTTTAGGTAATGAACCACTTACACATCCACTTTGGAGATTCATTAAGTTTTATTTGGAGGAAGTTTTCACATAACTCACCTGAAAAACAAATAATTGGGATTGAAATATATCACTGCCAAAGCCATGGAATATGGAGCAGGGATGGGGGGTGGACTTTGGCAATTCATTTCATTTCACCAAACACTTCATGAAAATATTTTAAAATATTGGTCCTCCAAAGATATAAAAAAAATGGACAAGGTAATATTTATCACTTAAAGTGGTCTAGTGGAGGAGAAACATATTTAAACCTTTCTAGGTGATAAGAGCAATTGAAAGGCATCTATTCAAACACCGCCCCCCCCAAGACTAGCTTATAGACCAAACTCACAGGTGTCTGCACTTGGCCCTAACTCTTTGTTTTCCTAGGTTATGGGGCCCTACATTCTTAGTAAATGGACCCTAATTACAACATATCTTTCTCTGGGGCACCTCGGTAGGTCAGGTCATGCTCCCAGGATCCTAGGATGGAGCCCTGCTCAGGCTCCGTGTTCAGCAGGGAATGTGCTTCTCCCTCCCCTCGGCCCCTCCTCCCATCCCACTCCTGCTGCTCCTGCATGCTCATTCTCTCCCTTTCTCTCTCTCTCCTCTCTCTCAAAAGTAAATGAATAACATTTAAAAAAAAATACTCTTCTCCTAGCCTGACCACAACCAACATTCCAGCAGAGCCCCTAGAAAAACCTGCCACCTCCTGCTCTACCTGGCTAAGAGTTGACCCCCTCCTCCCAAGGCCCCCTCCACCATGGACACAACAGCAACCCTCTCACATCCTTCAAAAACCCCTTAAAAGGCCCAGCCTAACAGAAACTCAGAGCAACATTTCTCTAGAATATCTGGCCCCTCTCCTCCCTTGAAGAGTTGAACAAAGTCTGTCCTGTTTATTGCTCCACTCTTTGTGCAATTCTTTGCCTCTGGCATCACAAGCCACCCTAACATTTTGGGTGCCCTACCTATGGGGACTATCACCTGCTGAGAAGGATTTATCTCAACTAGATCTCCTTGTCAACTAATCTTAGGTAGTTTAAAATATTCCTTTTTCAGGAGGGTTTTTCTAGATCTTGAGCACTGGGAACAATTACCAGGTGTTGGCCCATTCCCCACAGCAAGGCTCAAGCCCCAACTTGAGCCTGGTCAACAATCAGTGGATTAACCACTGGAAAGACACCTCCTTTGTGTCTTTCTGCAGTTTGGGGATCCTCAATCCCTTCCCCTTACATGGACCCTTAAGTCTGAGGGGTATTTCTTTCTCTTGGGCTCTGCACTGGTCAGGATTTCAGCTTCTTCTCAGGATGCTGAGTCAAGATGTCTCCCCTCACCATTTTTCCCTTTGCTCATAGCCCTCAGTCTCCCTTCTCCTTTTCCTAGATTTCTGATTGGGCAATACATTGTCCAGCCCTCCCAAGGACTCCCTTCTGGGATGCCTACTTACAAATGTCAAAAACTTCCAGTTGGAACAAGACATTTGGCCTAAATGTCTTATTTTCTCCTATAATACAACTTGACCCCAATATAAGTTGGATGACCAGGAGGTCTGGCCAGGGACCGGCTCTCTTAACCACAGTATTCTTCTCCACTTGAGTTTATATTGTCATCACCTGGGTACATGATTGAGGTTCCTTATGTCAAAGCTTGCTTTATACTTGCTCATCATCCTGACCTTCACACTGCTTGCCATATGCTCCTATCTCCCCAAAGGCCCTGCTCCCTCTCCCCAATTCTCCCAATTCAGCCTTCCACCTTTCCACTAACCTGCAGTCAATCTTCGTTGGCACCTCCACAACCACCCTTCCCCTCCTTCCCCTCAGGACTAGCCAGCATCCCTACGTTCCCCTCAGCTCTTGCCTCTATATCCCGATCCTTCTCCCATGCACATTTGTTCCGTCCACCCTTACCAACCTCCCAATTCTCCTGCCACCCAATTCCCTCTTCACAAAGTGGCTAGAACAGAGGGCATTATTCGCATCCACATTCCCTATTCCATGCCAGAGCTTTCTCATATAAAATCTAAGTGTGGCTCTTTCTCAACTGATCCCTCCCAGTTCCCTAAGGAACTTTAATATCTCACCCTTTCCTATGATTTTTCCTGGAGTGACCTATATGTTATTCTCTGAACCTGTACCACCCCAGAGGAAAATACCAGAATTTGGTTCAAGGCTACTAACTATGCTAATTTAAATCCCAGACAGCCTGCTCGGTATGTTCCTTTAGTCAAGCCCAGTTGGAATTACCAACTTTTCCCTGGAGACAAGGTCAAATGCCACCACATGGTTACCTACCTTGTAGAAGGCATAAAGCTGGCAGCTTCTCAACAGGTCAATCATGAGAGGTTAAGGGAGATCACCCAGAGATCAAATGAAAACCCTGCCCTTTTTCTCACTCACCTGACTGAGGCTCTCAAAAAATTTACCAACCTTGATCCTACCTCTCACAATGGGAAATCAAACCTTGGCTATGCATTCCATCTCCCAGTCAGCCCCAGACATTAGAAAGAAACTTTAAAAACTTGATAAAAACTGTGAAACCCCTCAATCTGAACTACTAGACCTGGCTGTCAAGGTCTTCAACAACAAAGAGAAGGAAATTAAAAAGGAAAGAAGACAAAGAGATCAAAAACAAGCTAAGGCTTATCAGCTCCTGGCTACTGCCCTTACTGGAGCTATTCTGGAAAAGTCTTGTTACACCCTTAATAAGCCTGGCCACTGGTCAAAACAGTGTGCCAATAAAACAAAAAGCAAGCAAACAAACATCACAAAACAACCCACCAACCAAAACCCCTTGCCCTGCCTGTAAGCAGGTTGACTAATGGAAGAGTAACTTCTCCACCCTCAAAGGTGGAGGGCACCTCCCAAAATCTATCTTTGGGCCCAAATGGGAGGAATTAGCCATATCTCCAGTGGTGGATCTCTTGGGACTTCTTCAAGACATACTGACACATCCCAGATTGGCAAAGGCTACTATGCAGGTCCTCTCCACAGCGAAGCCCAGGATAATAACTCTCTCCATAAGTGGTAAGGACATTTCATTTCTTCTATACACGGGAGCAATTTATAGCACTTTCCCCGAATTTTGAGGCTCCTCTTCCTCCCTCAGCTCTGTCTGTTGTGAGGGTTGATGGCATTCTTTCTTACCCTTTAGCTACCGGGCTCTTGTCCTGCACCCTGAGAGATCAAATCTTTAGCCATTCCTTTCTTGTTCTGCCATTCTGTCCTGTCCCCCTCCTAAGACAAAACACCATGACCAAACCAGGGACTTGCCTTCATCTGCATCCCATACACCCCCAATTTCAGTTCTTGGGACTTGTTACTGAACCTACACAACCTGCTCCCACTTCACTCTCTCCAGCTATGACTTCAGTTCTCTCATCTGTATGGAACACCTGCCAACCAGTTAAGACTACTCACCTCACCTCCATTACCATATGCCTCAAGGATTCTACTTTTTTCCCTTCAAATCCCAAATATCTTCTCAAACCTGAGGCCTCTCAAGGCATACAGTCCCTGATTTCCAAATTCCTTTCCTCAAATATATTAAAACCTACTAACCTTATAATACTCTAATCCTTCCAGTCAAAAAGCCAAATGTTTCTTATGGACTAATTCAGGACCTCAGAATTATCAATGAGGCAGTTGTCCCCACCCACCCAATCATGCTCAATCCATACATACACCCTTCTCTCCACCATTCCACCCTCCACAATGTATTTCACTGTCTTAGATCTTAAGGACATGTTTTTTACTATTTCCGTCTCCCAAATCCCAAGATCTTTTTGCCCTCACCCAGACTGACCCCAATACTGACAGCCCCAACAGTTAAATTGGACAATTCTCGGGCAGCCCCGGTGGCACAGCGGTTTAGTGCCGCCTGCAGCCTGGGGTGTGATCCTGGAGACCCAGGATCGAGTCCCACATCGGGCTTCCTGCATGGGGCCTGCTTCTCCCTCTGCCTGTGTCTCTGCCTCTCTCTTGCTCTCTCTGAATGAATAAATAAATAAATCTTTAAAAAAAATTGAACAATTCTCTGATAGGGCTTTAGGGATAACCCCCCACTTCTTTGGTCAAGCCTTGTCATCAGATCTCTAACCTCTCCTTTCTAGTTAGTACCCTTATACCATACGTAGATGACCTTTTCCTCCGTAGCCCTTCTCGGCCCACTTCTATTCTGACACCATCACTTTCCTCACCTTCCTAAAAAAACAAAGGTTATAGAGTCTCCCTCTCCAAAGCCCAATTTAATCAACAATCTGTCATGAACCTAGGACTTTTGTTTACACTGGGATAACTCACCATATCACCCTGCATGGAGCCCAACTCTCACACCTTTTTTCTCTGTGCAACACAGGCCTTCCTCTGCTTACTCCCCACCGGGAAGGGGTACTGTGCATTCATTTATAATTCTTGACCTACACTTTCTGCAGCTCACCAGTCCTCATACCCCTGACACAGACTGTATTAGGCACTCAAGTAAAAATTGGTCTTTCTTATCCCACCCCCACAGAACTAAGCCAACATCTATCCGCATCGTCCTCGATATCCTTACAGGAATTGGGTTAGGCACAGGAGAAATAGCTTGTTCTTTCCATACATGGGAACTCTCTCTTTCCTTGAGTCAACAAGTAGCTGACTTGGCTTCCATACTCCATGCAATGCAGAGACAGATTAATTCCCTGGCAGGTAAGTTCTTCAAAATTGTTAGGCTTTAGACCTGCTGACTACTAATGGGAGTTTGGGAGATGATTTATGCTTTACTACAGGAAAACTGTTGCTTCTACGTAAATGAGTCAGGCCAGGTCTTAAGACAACCTTGATAAAATAATCAAAACAGCTAGATACAATCAGGAAAAGAAAACCAGGGGGCTGATTGGTTTTTCTGGAAACTAGATATCTAGTCTTGGTTCTCATAGCTCACTCCTTTCCTGGAACCCTTGGTAATTATTGGACTAGCCCTTATATTTGGGCCCTGTGTCCTAAAATATCTAATCTCTTTCAGCTAGGACTGAATCTTAGCTCTTGGTGGTTCTCTACAACAAGCTCACACTCAAGCCCATGCTTTCATAACAGTCCTCTATAAACATCTCCCTCACTCTCATCACTCTTGTAGCTCCATAGGGATAGCTCTATTCCTCTATTCAGCAGGAAGTAGTTACAAAAGAATGACCTTCTCCCATTTTCCCCAATCAAAATTAACTTTAAATCAAGGGAGGAGGAAATGAAAGGGATCTATTCAAAGCCCCCTCTTCTCCCCACTCCCCATCACCCCACCCAGGCAAGCTTATAGATCAAAAACTTACAGGTGTCTGCACTTGGCCCTAACTCTTTGTTTTCCTAGGTCACGGGGCTCTACATTCTCAGAAAATAGACCACAACTACAAAACATGTTCTTCTCTTAGCCTGACCACAACCCACATCCCAGCAGAGCCCTTGGAAAAACCTGCCATCTCCTGTTCTACCTGGCCAAGAGCCCACCTCGTCCTCACAAGCACCCCACCACCATGGGTGCACCAGCAACCCTCTCAACCTTCAAAACCCCTCAAAAGGCCCAACCTAACAGAAACTCAGGGCAACATTTCTCTAGAATGTCTGCCCCCTCTCCTCTCTTGGACAGTGAATAAACTGTCCTGCTTGTTGCTCTTTGCCACCCTCATCACTGACCACCCTAACAGTAATGAATAAGGTTAATATCAGGTGCTATAGGAACACAATGAGAGATCAATATACTTTTTCTAGGTAAAAGCCCCAAAACTGTTATAGATTTGCTCTCTTCCCATCTCTCAACTGTTGTATTTTGAAGAATAACTGCTGAGAAGGGTAAAAATACCCCCTCAGAAAACTACAGGACATTACATTTGACCCAAGTCCTGTGGTTTGCTCAAGCCCAAAGAAGGCCATTATAGGTAACTATAGAAGGAACAAGGAGTGGAGGGTACCTTCCTTTGGAGAATTCCAAAAGCATCCTCATCGGTGGAAAACACTCCAGCAACAAATGAGCGCATTCAGGGTCAGTGAGTTAAGTACCATTCTCAGAAGGAAAAAAAGCTGATGTCTGAGAGGTGAAGCTGTTTTACCAAAATGAAAAGAAATGAACCAGTCCCAAAGATGTCCAGGATCAATATTGTAGTTGGTAAGTCTAGATTTTAAGATATTCATTACAAACATGAAGACTCTTTTAAAAAACTGTGCAGAACTTTTCCAGAAGCAGGGCCAGCTACATAATTCTGGGCCCAGGGCAAACCAGAAGTGCTAACTAAGTCCCATGTTAAAAAAACTATTAAGAATTTCGAGGATGCAACAGCAGACATTAAGTCATATGTGATACCCTGTGCAATTATACTTACTCTAGGGCCCCGGAAGCCAGTCCTGGCCAGAGGGCAGCTATCACTTTAAATACTGAATCAAGCTAAGTATTTCCCATTTCTGTCTCATATAGAAGATCACAAGCTTCAGAATGTAATAAGTGCAGATCTGAGTCCTGGCTTCACTGTTTATCAACTTTTAGATTTGGGGCAAGTTATTTTCAGTTTCCTCTTTGAAATGTAGCCGTGCAAATTAAACTTCCATTGCAAGTCCCAGTATCACATACGTGAATTACATGTCTGAATTTTATTCTGGTGAATTTACAAATAACTGCATGAATTACTAAATAAGAATTATAAAATTAGTGATTTATAAATCTTGCTATTAGCTTTAGAACAAGAATTACACTGATTAAAACAATTTTTTGCTTTTTAAAAAATTTTTCCTCTTTCTTAAACATCAGTTTCATTTCTCATCCCAGTTTTGAGCTGCCAGTCACGAGTTTGATTAACCATAAAGATCATTTTAAGATCAGAAATATTTATTACTTAAATAAAGGTTATATATTTAAGATTAAAAAACATAATGTCATGGATATTGCATATTCCACATATTGTATTCTTTATAGTAATCTTTCACCATTACTTTTTGGTATTCAAAGATAAATTAATTTAATGTACATAGGGGTTAACAATTCTAAAAACTCATTTACTTACTTTTATCTATCAATCCTGTATAGAAAAATAGTACTAGTTCCTGCCTGTGAACCTCTCTCTCTCTGGTAGCATGGCAATTCCTTCATTGTCTCCAAGTACTAGAAAGCTGGATTTTATGGTACATCATTAAAAAACTGGTACCAAGGCTCAAAGTGTCTACTTTCTGAGCAAGATCACTGTTATGTCCTCTCCATTAAAAAGAGAGAGCAGCAGAAGTTGGAGTACCTCTTCCAGTACCCAGCCCTACCATCCAAGCCTACCTCTTTAGGAAATTCCAAAATTGGAAGACTAGGCTCCTGCTGACACTCTGTGAATTCCCACATGCATTATGTCATACTCACTGCTGTGTGCCCCCAGACTTTATAAGATAACCCTTAATTCATTGTTGGATTACAGGGGCATGAATTATTCACCTCATTTTACCAATGAGAAATACAAAGTCAGAAGGATGAAGTGAGATGCCCAAAGTCACAAATCTAATAATCATAATTGATGTGGCATTTCGCCTTCCTATTCCAGGATAACTCATCAGTGACACAGGCTCCTGAATAACAGTTAACATATTACTTTGTACTGGATCCTCTCACAAGCAATTTGTATTTATTTTTTTAATGTTTTATTTATTTATTCATGAGAGACAAAGAGAGGCAGAGACACAGGCAGAGAGAGGAGAAGCAGGCTGCATGCAAGGAGCCCAATGTGAGACTCGATTCCTGGAATCCAGGATCATGCCCTGAGCCAAAGGCAGACGCTCAACCGCTGAGCCACTCAGGTGTCCCCAGCAGTTTGAATTTATTGACACATTTAATCCTATAACATATCTCTAGGATAGGTACCAATTTTACCCATTTTTTATGAGGAATAAACTGAAGCAAGAGGATGTTTTGTGATTTCCTCGAGGTCTCACTGTTAGTAAGTTGCAAAGCTGGAGTTCAGACCTAGGTGGTCTGGGTCCAGAGTCCATGCTCTTACTCTCTAGCTGTACTTAAAGTCACTTGCTAACTCAGGGGGACGCTCCATAGCTATTTCTAGGCTACATAATCAGTTTATTCTGAGGGAAAGGTAAAGAGGATCTCCCCATCAGGACTCAGGTTGATCTTTAGGGCATCTCCAAGAGGGCAGGGCAGCGTCTATGGCCCAAGTCACTGGTTAGGACAATGTATGAGGCCAAAGGCAGTAGAATTGCAAAAAGCTAATGGGATAAGTCAGAGTTCTCCAATCTACCTGACTAATTCAACATTTGATTCACTTGATAATTAAACACATATTTTTTAACACATTTGATTCATTTGATAATTAAAAACATATTTTTTTATGTCCGCCATTAGGCATTTGAAGTCATTCAGGACAGCAACAAACATTCTTCTTTTTTTTAAGAGTTACTTTTTAGGGAGTGCCTGGGTGGCTCAGTGGTTGAGTATCTGCCTTCAGCTCAGGATGTGATCCTGGGGTTGTGGGATCAATTCCTGCATCGGGCTCCCCGCAGGGCACCTGCTTCTCCCTCTGCCTATGATTCTGCCTCTTTCTGTGTCTCTCATTAATGAATAAATAAAATTTTTTAAGAAAAGGGGGATCCCTGGGTGGCGCAGCGGTTTAGCGCCTGCCTTTGGCCCAGGGCGCGATCCTGGAGACCCGGAATCGAATCCCACATCAGGCTCCCGGTGCATGGAGCCTGCTTCTCCCTCTGCCTGTGTCTCTGCCTCTCTCTCTCTTTCTCTCTCTCTCTCTCTCTCTCTGTGACTATCATAAATAATTTTTTAAAAAGATTTACTTTCTTATTTTAGAGAGAGAGAGAGTGTGTGTGCGCGTGTGCGTGTGTGTGAGTTGGGGGAGGAGCAAAGTGAGAGAATCTTCAAGCGGACTTCCTTCTGAGTGCAAAGCCTGACGCAGGGCTCCATCTCACAAGCTATGAGACCATGACCTGAACCAAAACCAAGAGTCAGATGCTTAACTAACTGAGCCACCCAGGTACCCTACCAACAAACTTTCTCTGTGCAGGACTGCCCTATGCATTGCAGGAGGTCTGGCATTTCTGCCCCGGTCCTTTCAATGTTCCTATCAAAGTGACAACCATGAATGCTCCTGAAATGCCCCCTCCCTATTTCCAATATGAACTCTGAGACATGATTCATTTTGTGCTAAGAGTCATCAGCCTTGAGGGATAATCTAAAATTAGGACCCATAGGCAATTTATCTCTGCCTCACTTAGGTATACCTCATATCTTTATGTGCTTGGTTGTGAAACAATTCCCACTTCTGAAGATACGCCCTAAATTTCTCCTAAACAAGATCCCTATTTTTCCTTCACCTCTTGATTCACAAGCCGTGTATGAGAGATCCCAAGCTCATTCATGTTGTCATAGCTTCATCAAGGGCTAAATCTCAAGAAACAAAACTTGGAAGCAATATGTTTGAATGACCATCTTATGGGAAACAATTAACTGTCTGGAGTGGTTGGGGTGGGTTGTATGCATGGATAGATTTTTATGGAACAGGTAAGGCAGGAGAACTCCCAGTAGTAAATGGTGAGAGAGAGCTGGAAGCAATTCTAAGTCAAAGTCCTTAATGACTGTCAGAAATCAGAGACAAAATACAAATGCCAAGTCTCCAGGGCAGAAGCAAGTGTTAAATGAGAAAAAGGATCAAAGGTCAGGAAACAGATGGAGATGGAATTTAAGAGTTAGTAAGCCAAGAGGGATGGTCTGGGATGACAGCCAGAATGTTGTGTGTTTGGAGCTTATTATTACTGCTCAGTGGTGATGGTTGCACAACTCTCTGACTATACCAAAAACCACTGAATAATACACTTTGGAAAGCGTAAAACCTACCTAAATAAGTCTGTTTTTTAAAAAATGTATACTGGGATAGATAAAAAAAAAAAATCAAGGACTGTGGCAGGAACCTGTGTATATAGTAATCCTGAAATCCTTAGGTATTAACACAGTATTTATGTAGATATACAGAACTGAAAGTGAAATTGAATCTCCCAGCCGTGGCTTCCAGCATAGTCACAAATCATGATATTATCAAGACACCATAGATCCAAGAAAACAGTAGAGGGATTACATTAGTTTTCTTGACCTGAAAAGCATGTTAGTGCCCACCAGAATGAGAAAGTGAGGAGTTTATTTTCTAGTCCGAGGTATTCAGTTATCAGGAAAATCAAAAACATCTTCCAAAAAATCAAATTTTTCTTAATTTAATGATAGGATTTATATAAAGTGATTTCTTTAAATCATCATCTAGAACATTTTTGTTCTACGATTATTTTTAAAGACATTTGAGATGTAGTTGACAGTATGTTTCCATTTTTTTTCCTTACCCATATGAAACTCAGTCATGACTCAACTTACTCAAGCCAATCATTTAAGCAACTTATTTCAGACTTGGCTCAGGTCTAGCGGAGCACAGATAAATATTAAAATTAAAATAAACATGTAATGGATATTATTAGATAATGTCCAGCTCATAGCTAATTTTGTGGTACATTGTATCATAGTTATATGTCCAAGAAAATTCTAAGTTTGTTGAAAACCTCTGCAAGGTAAAGCAACAAGAATGTGTAAACATGGTTAAATAAAACAGTAGTTTAAAAAAATTTAAAAAAACAATAGTTTTATACTCTTCTTTGGATTGGTACCAAAGTAATGAAGGAAAAATTACCACTCCAACTGATATACAAACATTTAATTTAACAAATATGTACTCAGTGTATTGTTAATTCACTTTCAGTGTATTGTTAATTGGTTTTCAGAACATTTTCAAATGTTCTTAGATCTCAGTATAATTGAAAAGAGGTGAAAATCAGAAAAATGGAACAAAGAGTATGTCCTTGGCCACAAAGCCTATGCTACTTTCCATTTAGTTGGCACTCATTAAGTGACTATTCAAGAAATCATGTATTTGTCCATTCAAGATATGTATTGTATCCATGTGCCAATCACTGTACTAAGAACTGGAATTATACAAGTGCCAACTTGGACAGTCTGCCCATATACCTACAAACCTAATTGTACATACTGTGTGAGGATAGTCATAAGGAGAGGCACCGTAGAATCCATAAAAAGAGTATTTAATCCAATGGAATGAAGGAAGAATAGCAAAGAAAAGAGTTGAAACAGCTTTGGGAGTAAGACATGAGCCAAGTCTTATATAGGAGTTACCCAGGTAAAGGGAAGAAAGAGAAGATGGATGAATAGAAGATCCAGAACAAGGGGCTGATATGAAAAGAGGAACAGTAATGACAAATAGCATAATATATGAGGATTTTGCTAGCAACTGGGTTCTGATGAACAAAGCATTGAGAAGTGATGGGAGAGGGGATTACAGAGAGGCAGAGGAGCCACGTATGCATTCTAAGAGGAGGTTGGGCTTTATTCTACATGTGTCAATGATGCACTGAAGGGTTTAAATAGGGGACTAATGTGGTTTGAACTGCATTTTGTTTGCATCATTAGGACTATGTACAGAATGGAGATAGTTTGAATACCCTTATGGTATTAAAAAGAAAAAGAGAAAAAGCATTTGAGAGGCAAGATCTGCCACATAGAGCAGGTGATTAGAAGTGAGTTAGTTGGGATGTCTGAGTGGCTCAGTTGGTTGAGTGTCCAACTCTTGATTTTGGCTCAGTTCCTGATTTCAGGGTTGTGGGATTGAGCCCCACATCAGGCTTCCACACTGTGCATGGAGTCTACTTGAGAGTCTTTCTCTCCCTCTGCCCCTCCCACTCTTGAGCTCTCAAAATAAATAAATGAAATCTAAAAAGAAGAAGAAGAAGAATTAGAAGTGAGTTAGCGGAAGATAAAGAAGTTTCAAGGAAAACTATTGATTTCTAGCCAAGTACATTATAGTACCATCAGTCAAAGCAGGGAATATACAAAAAGCATGCCTGGGATAAAATCAATTTTATTTTGAATCTGTTAAATATGGAATGCTGGGACGCCTGGATGGCTCAGCAGTTGAGCGTCTGCCTTTGGCCCAGGATGTGATCCTGGGATCCGGGATAGAGTCCCACATCGGGCTCCCTGCGTGGAGCCTATTTCTTGCTCTGCCTGTGTCTCTGCCTCTCTCAATCTGTGTCTCTCATGAATAAATAAATAAAATCTTTTAAAAAATATGGAATGCTATTGTCAGGTCCAGATAGAAATGTCCAGTAAACAGCTGGATATATGAATCTATAGCTGAGGACAGAACTCTCTATGGGATCAAGAGGTTTGGGAATTTCAATACCTGGATATTCATCTAAGTTATTTTTTAAAATCCAATAAGGATTTTTCAAGTAATGTATCCTAGAGAACATGAACATTTAGGGGTTATGTGGGGAAAAGAAGTTGTGAAAGAGGCAAAGAACTGCAAAAGTATGAGAACCAGGAGGGTGTGATGTCAGGGAGCAGAGAGGCATGAAGGGTCAGTAAATAAAGACTTAATTGTTTCCATTGAATTTAGAAATACAGAGGTCACTGGTGAACTATGCCAAAATCATTTCCATGGAGAATTAAGAAAGCAGTCCAGATTGCAAGCAGTTGACAAATAAATGGAAAATAAGATAGAAATGCTTTTCAGTTAAGAGGAGGAGAGAAGCATTTCTATGGTGTATAGGGAGAACTGGAAACAAGAGATGACACTTTTTTTTTTTTTTTTGGATCAGAGGGATGAGCCTAAATTTTGGCTAAGCAGAAGAAAGAAAAAAATAAAGAAGTTAAAGATACCAGAGGTGCTCATTTCAAAGGGCTAGGAGTGGAAAGAAGAGAAGAAAGATAAGAGGAAAATAGATGGTGTCTGGTGCATGTTCTTAATCCAAAAAGGAAATATCTATAGGCCCAGGGTCCAGAGGTCAACATATATATTGGTACAAGTGGGTTAATTGAAATGGTGTCAACTAGACCAGGCTGCCACATCTGAATTTCACATATCTCCAGTCTGAACTTATTTGTTTTATATGTAGTAAATACATCCTTGAAATTAAGAGTGACTTGAATCTCTCTTCTGTCCTGCACTCATGTGTCTTTGAATGTGTGTTTTCATCTCAGACCAGCTGTCTTTTCTGTGTTGTTTCAAACGTTATAATATGTATGGGTCATTTTCACAACAAGAAAAATATTGAAAATATTTCCATTATGAACCTAATAAGAATCAATGGACTGGAGACATAGAAGTTGAAGAAAAACATCTGACTAAATTCAGGAGGTGTGAAATGGACAGTTTCTTTCTTGTAATATTAACTTGGAAGTCATTAAATCCACTTAAACAGGAAAAATATATAGAAACATTAACAGCAAACAAATTCTACATATTCACTGGAAATAACCAGACATTTTTTTTTGTAACATTAAATGCTCTATTATTTTTGCATTATTTATTTTTAAAGCCCATAAACAAACCTGGTAGTTTGTAGTCTTATGTCTGGTATTCTTATGTCCCCCAGATTTAAAACTCATCACAGTATAATTATGATAGGAAGAAATATATTATGAGGACTGAGCAAGAGCAGAGTAGGAAATAGATTAACAAACTGTTAATAATTGTCATATATTTATGAGTATATATAATTGAGTTGCTTACAAAGAAATTTGATTTTGTTTTTTTGGTTTTTCTTTTTAGAAATTTGATTTTGAAAGCTAAAAGACATGGTTTATAAAATAATATTTTGTTGAATCATTGTAAAAAGATATTCAATAGCTCTATCACTGTAAACTATTAAATTAAATTTCCAACATTTTCCCTGGCTATTCTTGGGCATTTAGCAATTTCTCATATAATTGAAGATCATTTTAGTCAATTTTTTAAAGGTTAGGAGTTTTTTGTGTTAAATTGATATATTAATTTTGAATGTATTGATTTTTAAAGCCTTGAGTCTTCTCATTCAAAAGAATTGCTTACATTTCCTGTATTTTATAATAATCACTGAGATTTCAGTCTTCCTCTTCATGAAGGCTCTACGTGTCTTGTTAACTTTATTGTCAGCTTCCAGAGTTGTCTTTATTGTGCATGGAATTTTATTTATTTTTTTATTCTTTCCTTTTCTAGGACTGATAAAGATAATATGGCTTGGGAGAAGCAGAAAATAAATTTAACAAATGCATTCCTAAATATAATAATTTAAAATAAATATATTACATAGTAGTTGAGAAAGACAGAGGGTGTAATAATTGCAAAGATTCTGGGTTAAGAGTGTGACTCTGACATTTAAGGGTCAAAAGAAGTATGACTGAGGTGAGAGCAAGTGAGTGAGAGATGAAAGGGAGATGGGACCAGAATTGCTGAATCACATGGGTCATTGTGAGGTCTGCAGCTTCTACTCTGAGAAGACTGGTAAAATAAAAGCAAGCAAGCCAACCTCTCTTTACTGAAGCACCTCAAGAATACCTCTCGATGACCCATTCTATTCCTATTCTCCTCCACAAAAAGCAGGATTCAGTTTCTTTTTGGCTTTATTATATAAATCTTGGCTTCATGGACTTCTCCAGTGCAAGAGTTCATGATTGTGCCTTAGCCGTCCACACCATGGCCACCGTGGAGCACAACGCTTCACTGGCACATAGACTCACGTGACATTAGCATCCATGTGACTCAGGAGGAATTTGACACGGAGGATTTGATGGTAGAGGGCAGGGAGCTCTTTTCCAGTCATCATCTTCCCGGAATCACCTGCTTCAGAACCCAAAACTGTATTTATCTTAGCCCAATGCCACATCGTCTCTTCATTCTCACCTTCCCATATTTCAAAGAAAGTAATAAAATTAAAAACTACATGTTAACATGGATCTATTTGTGTATCCTGATACATAGCATTTATTATAAGTATTTTTTTAAGATTTTGTTTATTTATTCATGAGAGACACAGAGAGAGGCAGAGACATAGGGAGAGGGAGAAGCAGGCTTCCCATAAGGGAGCTCCCCATGGGCAACCTGCTATGGGACTCCATCCCAGGACCCCAGCCAGGATCATGACCTGAGCCAAAGGCAGACGCTCAACCACTGAGCCACCCGGGCATCCCTATTTTAAGTATTTGTTAGATTTTTTACATTGTCTTTTGTATAACAGATGTTATAATTCAACAAATCCTACTTTTGTAAGCAACAGGCAAAAAGTCTTAGCTATGTACAACAAAGCTGTAGTTGGACTCTTCACAGAACTATCCATGACTGTGGAATCATGCTTGCTTGAAACAATGAGTATAAATATAATTAACATAACTAATATCTTTTCAGTATTTATTATCTGTTATATATTATGCTAAATCCTTTATGCCTATGATTACCTCGATCCTCCAAACAAGCCAGTGTGGTAAGCACTACTGATATTTTGCTGTTACAAGGAAGGACATGTATAGAGGCACACACATGTCAAGTAGCAGAACTGATCTTGTCTGACTTCAAATCCAGGGAACCTAACATCTATTCACTGTTTACAAAACTACCCAAAAGGATGGAAGTACTCAAACTTAAGGGACACAGAACATTTGCAAAGACGTCAAGCTTTATTACGAAATCCTCAGTTCCAGCTGACCTGTTGAGACAGCGAAGCAGAGCAGTTCAAGACTTGTTCTAGTGAGAATCACACAGCTTTCAACAGAGAGCAGTGTGCAGAAGGAGCAAGCTGTCTGCTCTAATCCCTGCCAGCATACTGCAGGCCACGAATTACATTTTTAGCTCGAGGGCACTCTCTCTCTTGGAGATGTAGTCCTAAATTGAGGGCATTAATTGAGCCTCTGCTTTTCAGTCTGTCTCCTGAACATCAAGGGGTGTTACTTTGAAAAAAAAAAAAAAAGAATGATGATAAAGAGTGAGTGAGTAAATGTGCTATAATCAGCTTCTCAAAAATGAAAAAAGCATGATTGGTATAATTTACTATCATCAATATCAGCAGCAGCTGCATTATTATAATTATCATTGTATTTGTTGACAAATTCTTTCCATAGTGGAAGTGTTGGGTATGATCTCTTGCACTAAGAAGTGAGCCTCTCTTAGTCTTTTCTTCTCAGGTTAAACTGCTTGGGACTGGGTGGAAGCCATGCAGGTCTGGAATCTTCTGTACAATGGACTGGCCAGGCTCCCTTTGTAACTGCCCATGAGGTGGTCCTTTAAAGCTTCTGGAGAGCTGTAAGGACTAGGAAGTGATACATTAAGTAAAAATCATTTGTCCTTCTTTGAAAATTCTATTCCTTGTTTTTAGCTCAAACCCATTGAGATGCAAAGTTACTTCAGTGTTGTTCAAATACTTCAGAACAAGTGGCCCACTCTTCCTTCTTCCTAAATCTTTATTTTTCTGTACTAAATATTTCCAGTTTTAGCTGCTTTTCATTTGAAGCTATATGCAGATGCACTCTCACTCTGCTGACTCTTTAAGACACTTTCAATTCTGTAAGTCTATTTGAGATGAGGCTCCAGGAACTAAATGAGATTTCAGACCCGTTCTTCACATTGCAGAGGACAGTAAAACTCTGTGTGATTTTTTTTTTTTTTTTTACTTGGACACTGGGTATCTGCTAATGTAGATCAAGTTCTCATCCACCCACTTGAGATGACTGAATCATACTGAGCAGAGTCTACTTAATCATTTAGATTTTTGTTTATTTTGCATGAATGTTGGTGGCTTACTAATTAGGGTTTTGTTTGTTTTTAAATTGAGGTCACGTGATATAATAACAAGGGCGCTGGACTTGAAGTCAGAGTATTTGGACCGAATCCCTGCGACAACATTCATGAACTCATAATTTAACATACAACAGACTCAGCAATTTATTATTATTTTACCTTTCCATTTGTTTTCTCATATTTAAATTGAGCTTGATAAAGATAAAGTGTGCAAAGAGATTTGTAAAGACATGTGTGATCATTGAATATTGCTTTTTTAAAACTTAAAATGAGAGCCTTCTCATTAATCCCTTTTGATTCCATCATGTGATTTATGCCCAACCATTTCATTGCTAAAGACTTTTGACAAGAGACAGTGTTAGCAATTATATTAAAGATATACAAAACAGTTGGACTGTACTGAGAAGTAACTGGCGTTTTGTTTATCAAGTTTTTGCAAACTGTCATGATATCATTTATTTCAATCTCAGTTGGGGAAGAGTACAATTACCCTGATTTGGGGGAAAGATGAGTGCCTGACTTTTTAAACAGAAATGCTTCAAGATCAGTTAATGTTCCTTAGGCAAAGATGAGGAGAGGGAAGAATGGGCAATGCTCTTAGTTTGAACCAGTTGCTTCAAATTATAATTATTGGACTAGACAGTCAAAGAATTCAGACTCCCTTAGGGTCTGTGCAGTTGTCTTCAAAGGGCTGCAGTTCTTACCAGTGCATATTGCTTATCATAGCAAAACCAAGTTGTTTTGAGAACAACTCCCATGTAGGGACTTGTTGGGGGTGCTAATCTGAGATACGATGGCTACTGCTATGGCTTGTCACAGGCCAAAATGAAGCCAAGATGAGTGCTTTTCTAAAGTTCATGGAAGGCTGTGATTGTGTCAAGGACACTGCCAAAACCCCTCCTTGCTTTGCCATAGCCCATTAGCAGGGGAATAAAGGCAGATGTGTAGGCTAAAGTACTTGTAGTAGTAAAGAAAACCAGATTATGTTTCACTCTAACTGGACAAGCTGTAGTTTCAGAAGCCTTGAAACGCCGAACAAATGCTCTTCTGATGGTAGATTACAAAGTAAGGAAGGTCTAGCTTCAGGAACATAATGCAGGAGGGGATTTTATTTTGGCCTGAGAGGCGTCAAGGATAACGAAGATGACAAAACTCTTGCTCAAAGATTACCAGATCGACTCTTAGACCTTAGAAAAAGCTTTGGGTTTATTTCTATGAGGTAGTCAAAAAAGAAAACTCATGTTCCTTCATTATCACCTAACATTCTCACATTCCTTATTTCCCATTCCTTCTCCCTCTCACTACCCCTCTGTAAGGCTAACGAGCAATCTGAAATCCAGGAACATGATGGCTGCCACTGAGTGGTAACTTGTATTTGCACAGCAGAAGAAACAAGTCTGTTCATGAAAACTAATAAAGAGAATTTCACTGGGGCACTTGGGTGGCTCAGTTGATTCAGCTCAGGTCATGATCTCAAAGTACTGAGATCCAGCCTCACACTGGGCTCCACGCTCAACAGGGAGTCTGCTTGTCTCTCTCCCTCTGCCTCTCCCCCTGCTTCTACATGCTCTCTCTCTTTCTCTCAAATAAATAAATAAATATTTTTAAAAGCAATTTCACTTAAAGGAAACAATTATTTTATTAACAAAAATTAAATTTACTTATGAATTTGGAAATACTTTTTTTTTCAAAACATTATAAGAGGATTTAGTTACAGAAATTTTGTTGGAATGTCCATTTCACATGTCAACATAGGAAGAAGAGTTATAGATCCAAGATAATTTCTCTATAACTGGACAGTCTTATATTACCTGCTTTAGGCTTTTTTTTTTTTTTTTTTTTTAATTAAGCTGGTCACCCACCATACTCTGCAGCTTTATCTATACTTACTGGTAAAGCACTCATGCCTTCATAAGATGACCACCCATTCTATCATAGATGATTGATTCAGGGACTGTTTTCTGTCACATGAACTTAGAAGCAGAGAAAGACAGACCTTAATATAAAACAACAACAACAACAAAATGAACAACAATAAAAAAATGTTGCATAGAGAGGCAAGAGAGGGAGAGAGAGTTTACTTGTTTCCCACAAAATATTAGAGCTAGATGTTGCTCTTAGTTTCTGGGCTCCACACTATTCACTTTAATCAGAATCTTTGTGGGTAGAGAGCCCAAACCCTGGTATTTTCACAAATCTTGCTAGGTTAGTCTATGGGGCAGCCAGCTTTGAGAACCATGGTTCTGCACAGTTGCTGAGGCCCAAATGTATCTACGGTGTGACGCTTGAAAGACATCCCAGTATCTGTTCAATAAACAATTCTTAGATAATGTACTTCGCCAGAATTTAAAAATACATCATCGGTGCCTTATTTCATTAAAATACATTTTAATGCTATGTTACATTTTGATCAGTTGGATCAAAGAGAAATTTATAGCACATTTCTGAATTGCTATTCCTTTGGAGGTTTAAAAAGAAAGTGAAGGCCTACAGTTTCAGTGTTAAAAACAAAATATATCTTATTATGTTGGTTTAGTAGGATTCTCACTTTCATGCCTTTCAACACTGAGATAAAATTCTGACAGTTACTTCTTAAGTGTTATCAACTTTTGCAGATGTTCATGAAAATAATGTTTCCACCATCTCTATCTGCCTTTTAAGTAGGAAACATGTTTCTCTATAGAAAAAAGGACCAGAAAAAAAAAGAAGAGGACCAGAAATTAATTTCGTGTTTTTTACATGAAAAGTACAACCCTCAAAGTATTGATTTTGTCAGATTTTCTTAAAAACTTCTTCAGACCTCTGTTTTCCCCCTTTCAAGCCTTGGGCCAAATTTTTATCACTTTTCTCATTCTTTGATGAGTTTTTGACATATTTTTTCTGGTGTTTGCTCTAGATTCTTGATATACACTTCATGTGCTGGAAGATTCAATCAGGTTTGGACACAATTTTGATTTAATTTCATTTCTATAAACTTCTCCTCTTTAACTTGGTACCTAATTCTCCATATCCAAATTAAGAAGAGGCAATGTTTGTATCACTCAGCTTTGTTACCTTACTATACAAAAACACCTAACCAATCAAACAAACTAATATAATATACAAAAGCAATACTTTAGGCAGAGAACAACTAACTGATGGAAACTACTCTGACTCCTGGGGAATGTTGGTAAGCCATGCGGATGGCCAGATACACGGTCACAGTGGGCCTCGAAGGAAGTAAGGTAACCAGTTTTTCTTAATCTATTGCTGAGGGAGATAATAGATTTATGTTTGTAAAAGGCATCTTCACATAATTTAGATTCTGCCTTTAATGCCCAGCAATTTGCTTAGTCATAAAGGTAACATAAGTATTGTGAATCCAAACATTTTTCTTTAATGCAAACAAACAAAAAAAAAAACCAAATCACCGTGTTTGTTTTTCTCATGTTCATATACAGAGATGTGTTACCTTACTTCCTTCGAGGCCCACTGTGGCCGTGTATCTGGCCATCCTCATGGCTGACCAACATTCCCTAGGAGTCAGAGTGGTTTCCATCAGTTGGTGGTTCTCTGCCTGAAGTATTGCTTTTGCACATTGTATTCGTTTGTTTGATTGGTAGTTGTTATTGTACAGTCTATTTCAATTCCCTGGAATCAGCCTTACAATAAAACAATCAAAATTTGTTCACTAAGTTCTCAAGGTTTTTTTTAGAACTCAACAAGTGGGCTCATACCAAATTTTACTTTTCACCAAAACGTTCTTTTAGCATACCTGCCTTTTGCTCTTGTTATCACGCATCCTAATTGTTCCTACCCCAGAATTGTTCACATTTTCTCTTCCCTCTCTCTTAACTATGTCTTGCTCTTCCATTGGCTGAAACTTCTCTTTTGGTGCCATTCAATGAGTAAAAAATTTAGGGTTATCTGCAAACACTTCATTGTTTAATTTCCAAACAGCCTAGGAGAGGAACATACCCAAAGTATATAGCAAGGAATGTCTTAATGTACTCTCCCACTGGGAAGAAATATTGTTTTGTAAATTTGGCAGACATGATTTATTCTATCAGCTCAGAAATGATGGCCAGGTAATCTGAAAAAGTAAAACACAGAATTAATCCAATTGGCAAGCAGTGTTGCTAAAAAGTCCCACTGAATTACTATTCGATTGTGAAATGTTCAGCAAGTACTTATTAATTGGCTACTGTGCCAGGACTGTATTAATTCTTGGAGATTCAGAAGAAACTGTGCTAATGGACCTGCTGTCTTATCTCTTTAAATCACTGAAAGATTCTTTGATATAGGAGGGTTGGCATTATTCTGTCAATAATAAATAAGAATAAAGATTTAATGGCTTGTCACAGATCAAACTGAAATGTAAATATCCATATGCCTTTTTGGTGTCCCCCCCTTCAAATATAATAATGTAATTTTGTTCTAATTTTTTTAAAAAAAACTATTATCAAGACAGTAAATAAAATTTAAAGCAGGAAAGGAACATTTTTAACTGATACTATTTAGATTCTGCTCTTTTTAGCTTGAATAACTTACAGTTTAAATGAATATAATTTGGTTGCTTATTCCATAAACCCTTCCCTAAGCAAGAAACATACATTTTAGCTATGGGTACTCTTCCTTACCTCCATAGTTGGATTCATTCCTTTGTTCTGTGAATAATTTAGTGCTAGTTATGTGTCAGGCACTATGCTTGGCTTTGCTCAGACTTCTTCCAAATTAATGAAAGAATCAGTACAGATTTTCTGCAGCCCAGTTGCATGTTCTTTTCACTAAAACTGCTGAATTTGTTTTGATTTTCTGGTATATCTGACAGGTATACTCCATACAAATTAAACTGAAAGTCATGAGATCTGTTGGATCTACTTTTATGAAGCTATGGTGTTCCTTCTTTTGTGGTGTTCTTCAACGTACTTCTCATGCATTAGGAAATCTTGATTCTTAGGCCCAATATGCATGGATTATCTCCCCTCCACTGTAAAATTATGGACTACTCCTTCCAAAGTCTTTCCGATACAATCCAAAGAACACATCAATGTACTAATTTCATGAGACTTGCTTCCTTCAAATTGTATTGCAGGTTTTCAATTTTATTGAAACATGGGCCCTGTAGACACTTTACAATTATATACTGTGGGACAGACATTATTTAGGCTATCTTGTGTCCCATTGCTTCTCAGTTCCCTCCCCTTTGACCTTCTCTACCAGAAAGTGTAGTGAGATTGAGATATTGTTGAAAATGAAAGATAACAGTAATCTCAGTAATTTCTTTATTTTTTCCTTTTATAGGTCAAGGATTTCTTTTTTTATTCTTTTTATTTGTAGATATGGCATGTTCACCTAATCCCTGAAGCTTGGTAGAGCGGTGGAAAAGTATTAATATGGAAGAGATGTGAAACTAGGAACTGCTAATGAGAGTAAATAGCATCTCATAATACAGAAGTATAATGGGAGCAGGTGGTGGCTACTTGGGAAGTAGGCAGTAATTATTGCATTATTAGAGTCACGAGGTGAATTTCTATCAACTGTACCCAATGCAGTCTTTTTTACCCATGCCTTCCTAGATGTAAGACAGAGATCACGTTTCTGAAACAGTTTTGTTATTCCTATTTTGCTATACATTCAAAAAATTTTCTTTTCTTAAGTTTGGTGCTTTAAGTGGAGGCATTATTCCATTTGTCCCTTACCTTGATACCCAAGGAATCCAAACAGATGGCTCTGGGATAGATACTTCTAAAATATCTGTTGAATGAAATGATAACAGAATAACAATTTGATGTGTGCTCCAACTCTCTTGTTTCATTAGAGCTCTAAAGGCTGAATTTATTAGCTTTGCAAATCATCTATGAATATGGGCTTATATTCCTCATATAAATTCAACTTCAAATCTTCTGCAACATTTTTAGTTTTCTGGTTCTAGATTCTTCCTTCTTGCAAAACACCCTGCAGACTCAGTTGGAATTATGGCATATTTTATAATTGTATCATGTGCACTGCTATGTGTAATAAAGATAACATTTTAGACTACATCTGATTGAAATATGTAACAAGTATAAAACATTACATATTCACATCTATTGACCATAATTATAAAAGAAATGCAGAATATAGTATCATTTTTAGAATTCTAATGTTGATAATTTGTTCTATGCTAAACAGGAAGCACAGACCTAAATGTAAATGGAAAACACTACAAAACTCCTAGACATAGGAAGAAACATAGGAAAAAACCTAAACGAGTTGATGTCTTTTTATATATATATATATTTTTTTTTTTAAGATTTTATTTATTCATTCATGAGAGACAGAGACAGAGAGAGAGAGGCAGAGACACAGGCAGAGGGAGAAGCAGGCTCCATGCAGGGAGCCCGATGCGGGACTTGATCCCAGATCTCCAAGACCAGGCCCTGGGCTGAAGGCAGCACTGAACCACTGAGCCACCCAGGCTGCCCAGTTGATATCTTTTTAGATACAAGATTAAAACATAATCCATGAAGAAATCATTGATAAGCCAAGCTTCATTATATGAAAAACTTCTGCTCTGTGAAAGATAATGTCAAGAGAATGAGGAAACAAGCTACAGACTGGGAGAAAATCTTTGAAAAAGAAGTCTGATAAAGGACTGTTATGTAAAATATACAAAGAACTCTTAAAATTCAATAATAATTAAAAAAAAAAACAAGCAAAAAATGGGCCAAAGACCTTTATAGGTACCTCACCAAAAAAAGATAGACAGATGGCAAATGGGCACATGAAAAGATGTGCGTCATATGCCATGAGAAATGCAAATTTAAAAAGATACCACTTTTAAGATACCACTACACACTTACTTTAATGGCCAAACACCAGGACACAAAAATTTTTGACAATGATGAAGAGCAACAGAAGCTCTTATACATTGCTAGTGGGAATGGAAAATAGTACAGGCACTTTGGAAAACAGTCCGTGGTTTCTTACAAAACTAAACATGCTCTTAGGACTCATCAGGTGGGCTCCTTGATGTTTACACAAATGAGTTGGAAAATTATGCCTGTAAAACAACCTGCACCCAGATGTTTATAGCAGCTTTACTCATAATTGCCAAAACTTGTAAGCAACCAAGATGTCCTTCAGTAAGCAGACAAACTGTGATACATCCAGACAATGCAATTATTCAATGAGAAAAAGAAATGAGTTGTCAGGCCATGAAAAGACAGGGAGAAATCCTAAATGCCTATTAGTAAGTGAAAGAAGCTAATCTGAAAAAGCTACATACTGCAGGATTTTAACTCTGTAACATTCTGGAAAAGGCAAAACTCTGGAGAGAGTAGAAACATCAGTGGTTGCCTGGGGCAGGGTCTGGGGCAAGAGGAGATGCAAATAAGCAGAGTACAGAGGAGTCTTTAGAGCAGTAACAATACTCTATAATGATGGACACGTGTCCATATATGTTTGTCCAAACTGAATAGAAGGTATACCAAGAGTGACCCTAAAGGAAACCATGAATTTGGGTGACTATAATGTGTCAATGTACATTTATCTTTGGTAAAAAGAAATGTATCAATCTGGTGAGTGACATTGACAAAGGGGAGCCTACACACCTGTGGGCTCGGAGGAACTATGGGAAATCTCTGTCCCTCCCTCTCAATTTTGTTATAAACCTTAAACTGCTTTAAAAAAAAAAAAAAGTCTTATTTTTCAAAAAATGTCTGTGCCTTACCCTAAGAATTAACATTTCTGAATGTATTTGTAAAATGTCAGTATCTCTGATTCAGCAAAAAATGTTTAAATCAGTAAATAGTTCATTTTGCATACAAATACTGTACAAAAAAAAGATGCTTTGTTAGTAAGTTAATCAATTATCTACGTTTAAGGACAATGGCCAATTCTTAGGTCTTTAGTCACAACATTAAACACTCATTTCATTGAGTCTAAAACCTTGATGTCATAACTGCAGATTGTGGCATTTGGGACTGCCATGTGTAAAAATTGAATTTGAAATACCCTTCTCACTCACGTATAGTTAAGTATTTGCCTGACTTCAAGAAATATTCCCTTTTATTCTTTTTGCTTTTGGGAATGCTGACTTCTGAAATTTCCTAGTTCCTTACATTTTTCTTGAAGTGCTTTGGGCATTTTGGATTTTGCAAACATGCATAAATATGATCACATGGCCTAGTTGATAAGTATCTAAGAAAGTATACTTTAAAATATTTGTATGTATTTCATAGAGACACACATATACATAGGAATCAGTCTGAAGTGAACCTAAGATTTAAAAAAATTATTAGGGCAGCCCGGGTGGCTAGCGGTTTAGCGCTGCCTTCAGTCCAGGGCCTGATCCTGGAGACCTGAGATGGAGTCCCACGTCGGACTCCCTGCATGGAGCCTGCTTCTCCCTCTGCCTGTGACTCTGCCTCTTTCTCTCTTTCTCTCTCTCTCTCTCTCTGTCTTTCATGAATAAATAAATAAAATCTTTAAATAAATAAATAAATAAATAAATAAATAAATATTAGATAAAAAAGTAAGAGTAAGTTTTAAATATATCCATGTGAATGGACAGAAAAGTTATTTAATACATTCTGTGAAAGGAAAAATAAGAAAATGTAATGTAATTAAATTTCAAGAACAGAATACACCTTTTTTAAAAAGAGATTTTATTTATTTTCCTGAGAGAGAGAGCAGAGCAAAGAGAGAAAGCACAAGTAGTGGGGAGCGGCAGGGGGAGATGGAGCAGACTCGCTCCTGAGCAGAGAGTTTATGCAGGCCTGGATCCCAGGACCCTGGGGTCATGACCTGAGCAGAAGGCAGAAGCTTAACCAGCTGAGCCACCCAAGCATCTGCAGAACACACCTTTTTAAAAAAGATTATTCCATTGTCCCTTTCTGCATCGAAGTGAATATCATAACATTTAGATCAAAGCTTATGACAATTGTCTTAAAATTCAATAGACTTTGGTTCAGATCTCAATCCCATTATCTGCTGGGCCAGCTACTTTGTCCTCCCTAAGTCACAGTTTTCTCACTCTTTCCATCTTTCCACCAATGCCACATCCTAGTTAGCCCATGTTTTTGTTTTTTAAAAGATTTTATTTATTTATTCATGAGAGACACACAGAGAGAGGCAGAGACATAGGCAGAGGGAGAAGCAGGCTCCCTATGGGAGCTTGATGCGGAACTCGATCTCAGGACCCTGGGATCATGACCTAAGCCGCAGGCAGACGCTCAACCGCTGAGCCATCCAGGTGCCCCAGACAGCCTATGCTTCTAACAACTTGTTGTCCTTCCATTTTTTCTCCATGCTCATAAATCATATCTGAGCACATCTAGGGTGTACATACATCAATGCATGGTGTATATATTCATGTCCATATGTATGCATGTATATGAAGTATCTTTTTAGCAAAAAATCACCTCATGTTTTTTAGTATAATTTTACTTCCAAAAGAATTACGTTCTCTTTTTCTTCTTGGTCAGTCATTTCTATTTGTGCCTCCTTGAGATGATATTGAAATCATTTTGATTAGGGTTCCATGTGTTTTCCAAACCCTCAGTCACTCTTTTCCATTCTTCATTGCTACATTTTTGGAGATTCAACACACTTTCCACTTCATGCATCAAAGACAATTTGATCCAGATGGTTTAAGTGAGTTTAAGCTTTTAAAATCATATAAACTACATCCATGGGCACAAAATAACATAAAAATGTATCTTTGAAACCACTCCAATTATATTTTCAACATCATAGAATGTGTGAAGATTCAGAAAACTAGTGAAAGGCAAACTCTCTCAATTTCCATAGAGAAAAAAGCAATATTGACTTGTAGAGCTAATACACATGCACATACACACACACACATCCTATTTTATTTTTTCATGGTTCTTTTAAAAAATTACCACAAATAACAGAATTCTATTCTGTAACAATTCTGGAGGCTAGAAATCTGAAGAGAAGGTGTTATCAGGATTGACTCATTATTGTGGACTCAGAGGAAGAATCACTTCTATGCCTCTCTCCTAGCTTCTGGTGGTTGCTAGTAATTCTTGGTGCTCCTTAGCTTTAGAGAAACATCATTCCAATCCATGCCTGCATTGCACATGGTACTCTCCTTCGTCTGTCTTTGTTTCCAATTTCTCTCTTCTTATAAGACACTAATCATTGGATTAGGATCAGCCCAATTTAGTATGGTCTCATCTTAATTTGATTACATCTGTAAAGACCCTATGTCCAAATAAGATCACATGTACAGGTACCAAGGGTTAGGGTACTAACTAATCTTTTAGAGGGATGCAATTCAACCCACAGTACACTGCAATGTCAATTTTAGGCAAATTTATGGGGCTTTTTTTGAATAATAGTATGGGAGCACTTAGCAAAAGGAGTGGTGAACAACATTAACAATTTTCTGTTCTCAAATATCAAAACTCATAAAATGGAAACATTTCCTTTCCTGCTTGTCACTATAGAAAGATCATGAGAGTACCATGATTAACATTGTTTCCAACATACATGTAGCAGAAATCTTCATTTTAATTGCTTTGGGCATGAAAAATAGGGGGATTACATAACAGGATAGTCTAAGTGGATTTTTAGCTGGTAAAATAATTATAGAAAGTATTGTCACTGAATTTCTGTCATCCTGAGATCAGCCTCTAATAGTGACTTAACAGATTATTTATTCCAGCATTTGTATCAATGATATGAATGTAGACATAAAAAAGTGGACATAAATATGACAAAACCTAAGAAAAAGCTAACGTGATATGTTAACAGAATACAGATTCAAATTAACCTCAATAGGCTACATCTAATTTTCGTCATGAGGCTGAGGAGCTTAAACCCACAAAATGGGTTGAATGAAGAAGATGAAATTATATAGGCAAAATAGGAGTTTCTGTTTCTAAAATAAAAAGTCAGTTTGCTCATGTAGACACAGTATCTATAGCCTTAAAGAGCTAGTTTGATGATATCCCCTATAAATGGCTAACCAGATTATGTTTCTTTAATTACCATTAAATGAGTTTCAGGGTGAGGCCTCCCTAAATGAGCCCTAAGTCAGCAGGTAAGAGAGAAAAAAAACAAAAACAAAAACAAAAAAAACCTTCCATTGCATGTGCTCTGGAGAGAAACCATTTCATTACAAGGATTTCTGTTTTGACTGACTTTCCCTGGTTAATGTGCCAGAGAAGTCAGCTTGAAACACATTTGTGTCAAGTCCATCCATAAGGAGAAATCTGACAATGGGAAACTTTACCCCCAAAGCATATTGTTGCTGGCATCCTGCTCACGTCACATCATGCTGCATGAAATAGAAATATTTCCCATTGTCCAATACTCCTATTGTTGCTGGCATCCTGTTCATATCTAATGCTGCATAAAATGGAAATATTTCCCATTGTCCAAATACTCTCCTTGCACTGATTAGTTGGAAGGAAAGTTTATTTTCCTGGTCAATGTTATAATGTATGAACACTGTGGGAGCCATGAGGTACTTTGGACTCCAAAAATGTTGAGAGCAGCAAGGAGGATTATCATTGAGAACTGGGCAATCTGCCATATATTGTTTGCTGGCAAAACCATCAAGCTATTACTTTAATTGCTAGGAAGAACCCTCCTCCCACCATGCTCATCTCCCTCCACCCCCAACTTCAGTCTCCTCTCATTTCTTGTTATCTTTGTTTCCTCTTTCATCAAAATTCTTTGGGTTCCATTTCCCTTATTCCTTATATACAGACCTAATTGGACTAAAGAACTGAGGTCAGGAAATACAAGGTCATCTACCAGATACTAATAAGTAAAATTTCTCTAGTATACAATGAAAAGACAGACTCCAGGGTAATTAATGTTGGGGTTTAATCACCACAAATATACTAGAAACTGTTAATATGCCAATAAAGCTAATGTAATCGGACCTCACTAATAGAGCTCTACTGATATTTCACTGTGTTACGTAAGTATCAGACCAATTACTAGAAAACAATTAATAACTCTAAGGAAAGTAATCTCAATGAAAGGAATCTGCAATCATGACAAATAGAAATAGCAAAAAGAAAGCTGTTCAATCCTAGGAAGAAAATATTTAAGGAAAAGTGTACAGCAACTTAATCACTTAAAAGGCTACTGAATTAAAGTAAGAAACATATTCTCTTTTGGAACAAAAAATAGAATCAAGAAAAAACAAAGAATGCCTTGTTGGTATAGATTTTGTTTAATAAAAAGAGCTTTCTGGGGTGCCTGGGTGGCTCAGTCGGTTAAGCACCTGCCTTCAGCTCAGGTGTGTGATCCCAGAGTCCTGGGATAGAGTCCTTCATCAGGCTCCCTAATCAGTGGGGAGTTGGCTTTACCCTCTCCCTCTGCCCCTCCTCTCACATGCTCTCTCTCTCTCTCTCTCTCTCTCTGCTGTCTCTCTCAAATAAACAGAGAAAATCTTTAAAAAATAAAAGAGTTTTCTAACAGTTTGGTTTATCTAGCAATAAACTGCTTGAAAATGTTATGAATTTGTGAGAGTTAAAGTTTCAATAATAATAAGTTAGCTTGTACAGGGATAACTCTCCCATTGATAATGATAATAAACCTGAAAGAATTTAAAAACAACTATTTGAAGACATTGGAGAGCTGTCAAAAGCAGACCAAAACTGTAGGGGATTTGACCGGTAAAAGAGGGTATTATATAACTAAGTGAGATCTATGTTTATACAGCCTTTTCCCTGCAAACATTTTCCAGTCTTCAGGTGCAGGGCATCTAGAACACCAGTAGAATGCTTCAGGTTTAGTGACTTGTGATGTCAGTGAGGAGATCTCAGGCTCCACATTGAGAGTGATATAAGAGAGTAAGGTGACACAGAGGGAAGAACATTAATACCTGCTCATAAAAAGCCCTAAAATCCTTGGCTGACTGCTAAACTTTACATGTGCTAGAGAGACTCCAGTGATGCCAGCAGAAAGTAGCAGCCAAAAGGACTGAATAGAGATTTCAGTTGCTGTTCACTGCAAGGAAATAGAGTTTAGAATATGAGTACTGCTAAGGGCATAGAGTAGCTTGGTAATACTTTCAGGCATTTGATAGACTGGCCTTAATATAGTATAAACCAAATGTTCCAGAAGTTAAAGATGATTTACCTTCAATTGCATGTCAGAGAATAATTAATTCTTTTCAGAGGAAGAAGACAAAAATCAAAAGTACTACATTATCTATAATATCCTATACACCATAAAATATTCATATACATCCCAAGAAACAGAAAATTGTGACTCTGTCAAAAAAAATAAAAAATAAAAAGCAACTTATAAAAACAGATCCCAAGGTGAATCACATATTGGAATAGTGAACAGGTATTGTAAATATGTTTAATAATTTTTAAAAAATGATGGTCAAAATGAAGGAACAGGTATGCAGTCTCACTAGGTACACAGAAACTGTGAAAAAGAACCAAACAGAAATACTAGAACTGAAAAGTGTAATATCCATAATAGGCTTAACAGCAGATTGAAATAAGGCCAGAATATTATGAAGAGTTATCCATAGAAGTTATTCAATTTAAGGAGAAAAAAAAATTGGAAAGAAAAGTAAATGTCTTGGTGACCTATGAGGCAACATTAAGTGGTCTAACATAATTGAATTCACAGAGGGAAAGGAAAGAGCAACAATGGGTTAGGAAAGTAATTTAAAGAAATAATGGTTAAAAGTTTACCATTATCAATCTACATATCTATGACACTCAGAGGACACTAAGTAGGATAAATGCAAGGAAAACCACATATCATAAACTGTAGAAAACTAAAACTAAACAATTTCAGCTCAAAACAATAATATGAACCCTAGCTGATAAAAATGGAAGTTAAAACTGTAGGAGAAGGGAAAAAAAATCTGGTCACTCAAAATTCTATATTCAGTGAAGATACCATTAAGATGCATATGAGATAAAAACATTTTTAGATTAAAAAAGGTGTGAGAATTTGTTTGTAGCTGTTCTGAACTACAAGAAATACCAAAGGAAATTCTCCAGCCTAAAGGAAAGTGAGATAAGTCTTTACAAGAAAAAATGAAAAGCAAAAGTTATCTGTATGTGGATAAATATAAAAGTTATCTTTTTCTTCTCTCAATATCTGTAAAAGACAACCAACTGCTTTATCAAAAGAAAACATTTTATTAAGTAGTTTATAATTTGTGTGTATGTAAAGCCTAAAGAGCAATGGCCCATAGCATTCAGGAACCAAAAAGTCCTGTTGGGAATTTCTTAATCTTATTAAAATGACGAAGTACAATATTAACTTTAAGCAGACTGTGGTAATGTAAGAACAACTAGTAAAAAAATAATACAAAGTGTAGCCGGGAAGCAGGACAACTAAAATAGAATCAATACAAAAAATAATGAACTTGCTATCCCTTGAAGTATTCAAGTAGAAATGTCATCAGATCAGGAATTTTAGAAAGACATGGGTTTTTTTTTTTTTAATTTTTATTTATTTATGATAGTCACACAGAGAGGGAGAGAGGCAGAGACACAGGCAGAGGGAGAAGCAGGCTCCATGCACCGGGAGCCCGATGTGGGACTCGATCCCGGGTCTCCAGGATCACGCCCTGGGCCAAAGGCAGGCGCCAAACCGCTGCGCCACCCAGGGTCCCAGAAAGACATGGGTTTGAATCATTTTTATTCCCCTCAAAATTTCTGCTTTGGGCATAAGACACACTTCCAATTATTTTGTTTACCACTACCCCCTCCCACCGTCAAAGGAGTGTGTTTTTACACAAAACATGTTTTGCTTTTGAACTTTTTCATGTGGCCATTGGGGATGGCCATTGCTCAATTTCTCATCACTGTCAAGAATTTAGAACAAAGCTAATGAATAGTATTCTGTTTTGCTGTAGTTTTGGCACCGGTGTGTTTTGTGCTTTCCATATAAATTTACTTCTGTGTTTCTGTAACGTCTTGTGCAATTATTACTGAGAAATACAAGACGAATTTTTTTAAAAATCTACTCTCACATGCATATTAACAAGTTGCATACAAAGGAAAATGGGAAATTCCAGAACTCCCATATGCCTTCCCCGGTCCAAACTTCCCCCATGCTGGAGCGCCGCCACGTACTCTTCAGAGCTTAACCTAATTTACTTCGGTCCAGTGTCCGATTTTTTTTTTTTATACCGTCGGGGGCCTTTAGACGCCCCGAGCTCCAGTCAGGGGACTGAGCTGCTCCCCAGGGCCCACCAGAGACCTGAACCCCCAGGAGCTTGGAAAAGGCATTGGTGCCTAACAATGGCAATTAGCAAATGACCTTTCCTGTCCCGAGGTCAGCGACCTGGGCACCCCCGCTCTCCTGGGCTCCCTCCCGCCCGCATCCCAGTGGCCTCCACCGACCAGCGGGGCGGGGGCACCCAATGGGCCTGGGCTCGCGCCTGTTGCCCGCTGGCCTTGCACGGCCGAGGCCAGTTCTCCAAGCCAAGGGCCGGGTGGGGGGTGGGGGCGGGGGGCGCAGAGGCAACTGAACCGGGCTCCTGCACAAGGGCGGTTTCTCCCGGTCCTTCCCGCTCAGGCGTCTCCGGCAGCGGGGCGCCTCCCCCGTGCACCCCTCACCTGTCTCTGCCCTCGCGCTAGAGCCGCGGCACCTCGGCCCCCGCACCCCGGCCCCCGCCGCCCAGGCCCGCAGCCCCGCGCCCCACCCCCGGGACCGCCGAGCGCCAGGCGTGGGGGGCGGGGCCCGAGGCCCAGGACACGCCCCCGGGCCCGCGATGCCCCGCCCCTCCGGGCGCGGATTGGCCGAGCCTGCGGGAGGCCCGCCTCCGCCCCGCCCCTGCCCCGCCCCCTCTCGCCGCGCCGCCGGGACTCGGACCCCGGGCGGGGCGTCGCGGGCGGGCGAGCGGCGGACCGCGGGCTGCGGTGAGCGGGGCCGGGCGCGGGGGCGGCGGCGGCGGCGGCGGCCCGGGCTGGGAGTGCGCGCGGCGCGGTCCGGGTGCGGGGCCTCGGGGCGCGAGGCGGGGCTGCGCTGCGGGGGCTGCGGGGGGCCGGGCCGGAGGGGGCGCTCTGGGACGGCGGCCGCTCCCGCCCCGCCGGGGCCTCCGGGCGCCTCCTGGGGCCTCCGGGCGCCGCGGGCCGCTGTCGCCGCGCGGGTCTGGGTCGCGCAGCCCGGGTCCTAGCTCTCGGCCCACCCCCACCCCCCCCCCCGCCCCGGCCTTGCAGGCCTCCGCGGGCGCCGCGCTCGCCGTCGGCTCGGGATCCGCGCGGGAAGGGTTTGCGCCGACTTCTCAGCGCATCTGGCGGCGGCGGCGGGGAAAGAGGAGACTTTCCTCTGTGTAGGAGCGCGGGCGACCGGGGGAGGTAACTGCCCTCGGGCAGCCCGGGGGCGCGGCGGGGCAGCGCCGCCTGCAGCCCGGGGCGTGACCTGGAGACCCGGGATCGAGGCCCGCGTCGGGCTCGGGCTCCTGCGTGGAGCCTGCTTCTCCCTGTGCCTGGGTCTCTGCCTCTCTCTCTCTCTCTCATGAATATCTAGATACGTAAAAGTTTAAGATGTAAAACGTTTGGGGATCCCTGGGTGGCTCAGTGCTTTAGCGCCTGCCTTCAGCCCAGGGCGTGATCCTGGGGTCCTGGGATCGAGTCCCGCGTCGGGCTCCCTGCATGGAGCCTGCTTCTCCCCCTGCCTGTGCCTCTGCTTCTCTCTCTCTCTGTCGAATAAATAAATACAATCTTCAAAAAAATAAAAAATAAATAAAACATTTATGAGTCAAGACATTTTTCTTTCATTTATTTTCTCGTCTTTTTATCCTAGGATATACAATTCAGGTGAGTTTTTTTTTTTCCTAAGATTTTATTTATTTATACATGAGAGAAACAGAGAGAGAGAGAGAGAGAGAGAGAGAGGCAGAGACACAGGCATAGAAAGAAGCAGGCCCCACGCAGGGAGCCCGACGTCGGACTCGATCCTGGGTCTCTAGGATCACGCCCCTGAGCTGAAGGCAGACGCTCAACCCCTGAGCCATCCAGGCGTCCCAATTCAGGTGAGTTTTTAACTTTTTATTGCATGTTTGAAATATAGCTACCAAAAAAAGTACAGATGAAGATATTAAGCATCAAGGTTGATTTCCCAACTACTTAAAAGAGTATAGATTTAATATTTTACTCAGTTGTCTTGGTTAATCTTGAAAGACCAGCCTGGTTTCCATTAGACTTGGGAAAGCCAAGGAAGCTCATCAAGACACTCAGTGAAGTTATTGTGAATTCCATGGGCCAGTGACCTTAGGCAAGAGAGCACATTAACTTTCTGATTAGGAAAAAGACACAAAATTATTTTTTCTTTACATATGATGTGATTGTGTGTTTTGAATGTCTATAGGAAACAACTGGAAATATCAGAAAAAAATTTTAATAGTGTCCAATTGCATCCAACCATAACTAATAGATATATCAATGGATGTTCTGTACATAAAAAAAAATGGAACATAATAAACCATTCAATTTAGCATGGAATAACATGTAACTGAAAAACCTATTAAAAAGTTAACCTCTTACAGATGTGAGAATACATTGAATGTACAGGTAAAAATGCAATAAAATACATGACATTTTCCTAAAGATATAATTTCTCTAAGAGACTATATATATTTAATAGCTTTCTAACTGAATTTTTTTGTATCTAAGTCAGCTGTTTGTTTAGCTTATGTAGAAAGACAGTATATATATTTTACTACATAATAAATAGGCATATCAAGCTATAGTGATTAAAAGACAGTGGAATACGGAATAGGCCAGGCAAATCAATGAAATTAAAGAGAGAGATTTTAGAATAAAAGGAATGCTGCCTTTTTGTAAACGTGCATTTTAAATCAGGTAGTGGGGAAGAAATTACATGTAATTGATCATGCTTAAATAATCAGGTATTTATTTTGGAAAACTAATAATAAAACTGGAACTCTCACTCTTAGCACATGAATGTGATCTAGATGACTTATTAATTTAAATCTAAATGTAAGAAACCTAAAAGTAAAGAAGAAAACCTGGAAGAGTTTGTGAGCATGGCCTGTGGGTAAAGTGTTTTTGAAATTGATACAAAAAACTACAGCCTAGGGATCCCTGGGTGGTGCAGTGGTTTAGCACCTGCCTTTAGCCCAGGGCACGATTCTGGATACCCGGGATCGAGTCCCACGTCGGGCTCCCGGTGCATGGAGCCTGCTTCTCCCTCTGCCTGTGTCTCTGTCTCTCTCTCAATCTCTCTCCCTCACTGTGTTCCTATCATAAATAAATAAAATAAAAATAAATTTAAAAAAAAAACAAACAAAAAAACTACAGCCTATTTAAGCACCGGACTCCTACTAACATTTGTATGCAGAAAACATACAAAGAGAGGAATGGTTAACAGGAAAAGAGCTAATTATAATAATATGCCTAGAACTCTTATTAATGACTTTTAAAATCAGCAATCCAATTTGAGGATACAAAGAGGCCATTCAAAGCAAGAGAAATGCAAATGAGAAGCAGAAGACTCAGCCAGGCTAATTATCTGAAAAACGCAATTAAAGTAAGAGTTTTTGCATGTTTTACTAATTTTGAAAGTCGGATAATACTCAGTATTGTTGATAATGTGATGAGAGAAATACAGTGTAACAAACTCTTTGTAAAAATGTATTGGTAAAACTTTTTTATGGTGATATCAAGCTATTACATTTTTCGAATTTCATTCACTTACTGGAATTTGTCATTCTCCTAAGCATGCAAATAAAAATCTGTGTCGAAGATATTCACAGTAGTACTGTTGTAATACAGAAAACTTGGAAACGGTTTCATAACCATTGATTGGGATTTGGTTACATAATTTATGGTACATCCAAAGGGGGGGGAATAATGTAAAGTTTAAAACATTTGATAGCTCTAGATGTTGTAAAGTGGAAATGTGTCCAAAGCATAAGAACACAAAAAACAAGTTGAAACACAGTATATATAATGTATATGTATATAAATAGAATATGTATACAGTAACATTTTTGTAAATAGTTTCAAACATAGACTGAATTATGTGTGTTCATGTTCTCTTAGTTGTATAATGTATGACTGTTTAAGGAAAAAGTGATGTTTTTATAATAGGAAAAATAATAAAGAACTTGAAAGTGTAACTAGTAATTTATATAGAGTAACTTCTATCTGGGTATATTAGTTATCATTTAATGTAGAAAGACATTTTCTTTCATACAGCTTTCCATGTTCTCTTCATTTACTTTGGTTTTGAATGTCCTCTTTCAGCTTCTTCCTTTGAAAATCCCTTCCTTTACTTGCTTTCTTAATATTAGAGCTAGCTGAACTTTTGCCTGAGGGATTTCACAGCCTGTTAACACTTTTATAAACAAAAACGTGCAGGAATGTTCATGCTCTTTATGTATTTCAGCAGCATTGTACTTAAATTAAAATTAACCTTTACAGTACTTCAGAATGAGAGAGCGATGCTTAAAAAAGAAAAATACAAAAAAAAAAAAAAGAAAGAAAAAAATACAATTAGACTACAAAAGCAAAAAAGAATGTATGGCAAAAATGCAGAAAAAATAAATGGCAAATTTGGGGGGAAATTCTTAAATTCTAATAGTATTTGTATAAATCACAAAAAGAAAATATCAAAAAATAGACAAACAGAAAAATGGACAAATGATAGTTCACAGAAATGGAGATGCAAATTTCAGCCCAGGTGGGGGGGAAGGAAGGGGGCGGAGCAGTGGAAGAGGGAGAAGTAGATTCCCTGATGAGCAAGCAGATGGGCAGAGAGCCCACCTGGGGGCTCAATCCCAGGCACCCTGACTTGGGTGGAAGGCAGCCGCTTAATGTACTGAGCCACCCAGGTGCCCCAACAAATTATTTTAAACATAATAAAAACTCAACTTCCTAATTAGATATGGAACATAAAAATGTACCTTTCAGATTGTTAGTTACAAAAATGTTGATAAACATATTAGTAATCTAAGACATTTTTATCTCACATGAATCTATTCAAATTCTTTGGAGTAGTTTGATAATTATGTCAGAATACAAATGCACAAAAGCTTAAAACAGCAATTCTCCCCCCAGCAATTTAATACGGAGGTACACAAAATATGTTTAAGTATATATAAGTCTATTTTGGTATGTTTTTAATTGCATGTATTAGGAAACAGTTTAAATTTTCATCATTAATAGGCCAATTAAAACTGACAGTTGAATGGGGGGATGAAAAAGGTGATGGGGATTAAGGAGTGCATCTGTGATGAGCACAGGGTGTTGTATGGAAGCGTTCAATCAATATATTGTATACCTGAAACTAATGTGATAGTGGATGTTAACTAACTGGAATTTAAATAAAAGCTTTAAAAAAAATAGGCCAGTTAAATAAACTGGTACAGCCGTTCAAAAGAGTAATGTTATATGAATTGTAGTCAACATCCATACATTTTAGCAAATGAAGAAACAAAATACAGAAAGGTTCATAGAAGATTGTCATTTGTATTAAAAGGCATATGTATTAGTATATAATTAGAAAATATCTTAGAAGATAAAAATTCTACCTATGGTTGCCTTTTGAAATGGGAAATGAGGATCTAGATAGGAGGGATTTTTACTTTTCATGGGTATGGATATATGTACTCATTGGCTGCTTGACTAATTCTACTGTTTGTTTGCAGATAATGCCTATTTTAAAATACGTTCTTATAAATGTAAGGTTTCTTATTGAAATGATTTAATTGTAGGTCCGTATGCCAGCCTGATCTGTTGTAGTTTTTGATACTGGAAGACTAGCCAGAAAATGATGAAATAAGGCATTTTCCTGTAATCTCCCAGGTATCATAATTGTCATGATAATGGTTCCTTAAATGTATGGTATAAATACTGTGATAATAATACTCTTCTGATATTTTTTGTACTCCAAGTAACAAAAATACTCCCCCCCCACACACACTTTTTTAAAGATTTTATTTACTTATTCATGAGAGACACACAGAGAGAGGCAGAGACACAAGCAGAGGGAGAAGCAGGCTCCATGCAGAGAGCCTAATGCGGGACTCGATCCCAGGACCCTAAGATCGCAACCTGAACCAAAGCCAGACGCTCAACCACTGAGCCACCCAGGCACCCCAACATTTCCCCCTTTAAAGCTAGAATGGAAAGGCCTAATACTCCTTTTAAACAATTTAATATGTTTAATAAATGCTATTTATGAACTGTGGCTATCACTTTGCTTCCATTTAATCTCATTCATTCATTTGAAAAGAAAGCTAAATCACCAACCTCTAAGATTCTTCTCTGCTAAAAAGAAGAAGGAATGGTTTAGAAGGAATCATGGTGTGACTAAGATAAATATGTTTATATGTTATGAAAACATAAATTGGTTAGAGTTTGCCAACGTGTTTATTTGTTCCTAGTGAAAATCACAGTTTCTATGAAGTTTTTCGTAGGGCCGATTTCATGTAAAGATATAATTAAATAAATAGATGTTCTACAAATAGTCTTAATGAGAGATTCTGTGCGTCTTTGGGACATTTCTACTACTTACTTCATCACAAAGTAACAAGCCTAGGTTTATCTTGTTAGTGCAAGCCTCTGTAATTGCTTTTTGAATAGGACAGTTTCTTAATTCTTAGTATGTGCCAGCAACCTATTAAGTTGCCAAGGTGTGGAACAGGAAATGACTGAATTCTTCACAGTCATTGAACTTCAAATCCATTCATATTAGGTCCATTCTCTATCCAGTTTCCTCATAATCAAGAAACCCATAAAACTAATCAACACAATTACATATACTTCCAGGAGCCAAGATTTTGGCTTAAAGTCTATAAAGAGAATTGTACTTGGAAGTGTGTATAAAACATTTCATCTTTGGTAAACTTGAGATCTAACTAGTTACAGACACACTATAAGAGAATATATTGTTAGTTCAATTTTATTTTTTTTCAATTCAGGTTATAAAATCTATTTGATTATATTCCTTCTACGAGAATGAGAATGTATCACTTAAAACTTTTGCAGCATATTTTGGATTTCTTTTGAACTTCAGAAGAAATTTATTTGGGTTTACAGATGAGGTTTGAGGAAAATTTTGGATAAATATTGCATTAGTGAATTGAAGATTTAATTGAGTTTATTAAGATATGATTCCTTTCAAAGATGGATTTTTACTAGGAAAAGGGTGTTGTAGATCTGTAATTGTGGATGGTGTGTGTGTGTGTTGAGAGGTGTATCAGAATCACCTGGGAAATGGTTTCAAACCTCATACACTTAGAGAAAGAAGTGCCCTAGATTTGCGTTCTTCAAAGTGTGATCCTAAATCAGCAGTGTCAGCATCACCTGGTCTCATACGTTCTGTGGCATATTTGGAATAGTTACAAATTTCTTTTATACACCTGCTCCTTCCTTGAGAATTACTGTATTTGATTGCTGAGGTATAGAATTTTTGTAGGAAAGAATTTTGAAATCGATTTGTTCAAACTTTCATGTCTTTAGGCCTGACACATACTTGTCTGTATGTGTTCAAGAAGCTCTCTTTATGAAATATTTGCATAGTTTTTTCCAATTTCAGTGTGACGAAAATTTTGGAATTTTTACAGTCACAAGAACAAAATGGACCATAGTATTCAATAACGTATTCAGCAGTGGGGGGCACTTGACGGGATGAGTACTGGGTGTTATGCTATATGTTGGCAAATCAAACTCCAATAAAAAAAATTACAAAAAAATCGAACTCCAATAAAAAATATACAAAAAAATAACGTATTCAGCAAATTTGACTTTCTTAAATATTCTTAATGTTGAATTAAGGCAAAGAAATGTCTACATTTATTTTCTAAATGTTAACATCAAGTGGCGAGTTAATTTCTGGAAATTTTTTATAGGAAAGTTGCATATCCTTATTAATCTTTTAAAAATTTCTATGTAGAAATTGAATAGCATTTTAGCAAAAGTTTTTTTAAAAACTTTAATATAATAATCTAAAAATATTTATTTACTTTTGAAACATTCTAAAAAATACTGTATCTTTCTAGGCTGCGTATTTTGGATAGTTGCTATAAAAGGAATCATACAGTATGTGGTCTCTTGTGACTGACTTCTTTCACTCAGTTAATGTTTTCAAGGTTTATTCAAGTTGTACTGTGTATTATACTTTATTACCATTTATGACTGAACAATATCCCATTATAGGGATATATCAGTTTTCAGAGTTTATTCATCTGTTGATGTGTAGACATATGAGTTGTTTCTTTCTTGGCTATTTTGAATAATGGTGCTATGTACATGTTTTTGTGAAAATGGTTTTCTTTCTCTTGAGTATGTACCTACAAATAGAATTGCCGGGTCATGTGTTTATGTTTAATCTTTCACACTGTTTTCTAGAACAGCTGCACCATTTTACATTTCCATAAGCAGTGAATGAGGGTTTCCAGTATCTCCTCATATTTGCTAACACTTGTTATCGTCTTTTTGATTATAGCTATCTTAGTAGATGTGAAGAGTTCATTGTGGTTTTGATCTGCATGCCTTTGATGACTGATGATGTTGAGAATCGTTTTATGTCCTCATTGGCATTCATATATCTTCCTTAGAAAAGTATCCAAATTCTTTTGGCTATTTTTCAGTTAGGTTGTCTTTATTACTGAGTTCTGAGTGTTCTCTCTGTGTTCCAGAAAAAAGTCCCTTACCAGGTATATGATACATAAATATTTTATCTCATTGTTTACTTTTTTTTTCATTTTCCCAATGGTATTCTTTGAACCACAAACTTAATAAAACATGATAAAGTCTAATTTATTTCTTTTCTGTTGTTATGTTGTTGGTGTCCTATTTGTGAAACCATTTCCAAACCCAAAGTGATGATGATTTATTCCTATTTTTCTTTTAAAATTTCTTAGTTTTACCTTTTACATTTAGGTTTATGGTCCATTTTGACTTATTTTGTATGGTATGTTGTAGGGATCCAAATTCATTCTTTTGTATATGTATATACAGTTTCCCCAATACTATTTGTGGAGAAGACTATTTGTTCTTCATTGAATGGTCTTGGTACCCAAATTGGTATATTTGTCTATCATAGGCCAGTACCACACTATTCAGATTACTGTAGCTTTGTAGTAAGTTTTTACAATTTTTATTTATTTTCAACTTTTTTCAAATTCTTATTTAAATTCTAGTTAGTAACATATAGTTAATATTGATTTCAGAAGTCGAATTTAGTGATTCATCACTTACATATAACACCCAGTGCCCAATGCAAGTGCCCTCAATGCCCATCACCCATTTAGCCCATCCCCTGCCCGCCTCCCCTCCATCAACCCTGTTTGTTCTCTGTAGTTAGGAGTCTCTTATGGTTTGTTTCCCTCTCTGTTTTTTTCTCTCTCCCATATGCTCCCCTGTTTTGTTTCTTAAATTCCAATGTGAGTGAAATCATTCTGGTATATTGTCTTTCTCTGACTTATTTTGCTTAGTATAGTACAGACTAGCTCCATCCACATCATTGGAAATGGCAAGATTTCATTCTTTTTTTTGATAGCTGAGTAATATTCCATTGTGTACATATACCACTCTTCATTCATCAGTCAGTGGACATTTGGGCTCTTTCATAATTTGGCTAGTGTTGATAATGCTTCTGTAAACATTGGGGTGCATGTGCCCCTTTGAATCAGTATTTTTGTATCTTTTGGGTAAATACTTAGTAGTGCAATTACTGGATCATAGGGTGTTCTATTTTTAACTTTTTGAGGAACCTCTGTACTGTTTTCCAGAGTGGCTGCACCAGTTTGCATTCCCACCAACAGTGTAAGAGGGCTTTCCTTTCTCTGTATCCTCACCAATATGTGTTGCTTCCTGTGTTAATTTTAGCCATTCTGACAGCTGTGAGTTGATATCTCATTGTGGTTTTGATTTGTATTTCCCCAGTGATGAGTGATGTTGAGCAATTTTTTTACTTGTGTGTTGACCATCTGGATTTCTCTTTGGAAAAACTGGAGTAAGTTTTAAACTCAAGAAGTATGAGTCTTCCACCTTTGTTCTTTGTTTTCAAGATTATTTTAGCTGTTGCAATTTTCTTTTGTTTCTATATGAATTTTATGTTTAGCTTGTCAGTTTCTAAAAAATTATGGGTTTTTTTCTTAAAGATTTTATTGGCTTATTCATGAGATACACAGAGAGAGAGGCAGGGGTAGAGGCATAGGTAGAGAGAGAAGCAGGCTCCATGCATGAATCCTGATGTGGGGCTCGATCCGAGGACCGCGAGATCACACCCTGAGCCGAAGACAGACGCTCAACCACTGAGCCACCCAGACATCCCTCTAAAAAATTATGTTAAATATATAGAGCAATTTAGGGAGTATTACCATCTTAACAATATTAAGTTGTCTGATCCATGAACTTGGGATATATGTACTTTTATTTATATTGTATTTGATTCATTTTAACGTCATTTTTTAGTTTTCAATGCACAAGTGTTACACTTGTTTATTAAGTTAATTCCTACATGTGTTACTTGATACTATTATAAGTGGAATTTTTTAAATTGTTCGTTGCCAGTGTATAGAAGACATTTGATTTTTGTGTATTGATTTTATGTCCAGCCACATTGTTGAGCTTCTTTATTAGTTGTAATAGTTTTTAGTGGATTCCTTAGTCTGTGTCCAAGATCTGTCACATTTCTTCATTCACAATCTGAATGGGTGCCTTTTTTTATTTTTAATAACCTAATTGCCTTGGCTAGAAGTTCTAGTATAACTGAATAAAAGTGGTGACAGTGGATGTTCTAGTCTTGTTCTCTGGTCTTAGGGGAAGATATTCAGTCTTTCTCCATTAGGTATAATACTAACAGTCGGGCACTTTATATATGCTTTTTATCAGATTGAACAAGTTTCATAACATTTCTAGGTTGTCAACTGTTTTTTTTTTTAAATCATGAAAAGGTATTGAATTCTGTCAAATACTTTTCTGCATCTATTGAGCTGATTGTATTTTTATTATTATTAAATCATTCCTTGATTTTTGTATATTAAACCAGTGTCTTATTACTTTATAAATCTCACTTGGTCATGGTGTATGACCTTTTTTTATTTGTTGCTAGATTCAGTTTCCTAGAGTTGGGGATTTTGTATCTATATTCATAAGGGGTACTAGTGTAACTTTCTTTTCTTGTGATGTGTTTGATTTTGATATCATGGTCATAGTGACTCATAGAATGAGGAGGGATATGTTCACTTATTTTTTAGAGGAGTTTATGAAGGATTAAGCACTTGATAGAATTCAGCAAAGAAATCATCTGTGCTTGAGCTTTCAGTGGGAAGTTTTTGATTACTAATTCAGTCTCTTGTTTTGATTCTATTCAAGTTTTCTTTTTCTATCTCAGTTTTGGTAGATTATATCTTTCTAATAGTTTTATCTGTTGTATCTAAGTTTTTGTTCATGTTATTTCTTTATAATTCTTTTTTTCACTGTAAGATTGATAGCATTATGGCTTCTTTTGTTCATGACTTTAGTTTGAGTCTTCTCTCTTTTTTGATTCATTAGTTCAGCTAAAGGTTTGCCAGTTTTGTTGGTCTTATCAAAGCAAAAACTTGGTTTTGTTCTTTTCCTTTTTTACTACTTTCTATTTTATTTCTTTCTACCTTAATCTTTACTATTTCTTTCCTTCTGCTTGCTTTGGTTTTAATTTGCTATTGTTTTTTATTTTCTTAAGGTGGAAAGTTGAGTTTTTGATTTGAGAGACATCTTTGTAAAAACATGTGCTTTGACTGGTATAAATTTGTGTCTAAGCATGATGCTAGCTGCATTTCATAAGTTTCTGGCATTTTGTCCTTTCATTCATCTCAAAGCATTTTCTAATTTTCCTTGTGATTTTTTTTGCTAATTTATTGTTTACTTAGAAGTGTATTGTTTAATTTCTACATATTGTGAATTTCCCAAATTTTGTTATATTTTCCATTTCTAAATTTAATTCCATTGTTTCCAGAGATCATTTTCTATGATTTTAGTCTTTTAAGGTTTATTGAGGTTTGTTTCATGGACTATTGCATGATCTATCTTGAAGAATGTTCTATATTTATAGGTCTGAATTTATAGGTCTCTATTGTTTTTTAGATTCCACATATGAGTGAAACCATATGGTATTTGTCTTTCTCAGGCTGACTTATTTCATTTAGCATTATACCTTTTAGGTCATTCCATGTTATTGTGAATGGCAAGATCTCATTTTTTATGGCTACATAATATTCCAGTATGCGTGTGTGTGTGTGTGTGTGTGTGACATCTCTATACATTCATCTATTGATTGGCACTCAGCTGCTACTTGTTTTCAATTTGTCTTAGCATTCCATCTTTCTTTCACATGATTACTTGGTATATCTTTTCTATTTTTTCCTCTTTAGTCTACTTTATCATTATGTTTGAAATGAGTTTCTTTTAGAGAACATGTAATTGAGTCATTAAAAATATTATATTTTATATAATAAATTATATAATATATATTATATATTATGTAAATATAAATATATTTATATAATAAATAATTAAAAATTTAAAAATATCATTTATCTATTTGGATAATGTCTATCTCTTCATTGATAGGTTTAGTATATTACATTTAATGTAACTATTAATATATTTAAATTTATACCTGCTTGTTTCCTTTTTCATCCTCCTATGTTTCATTTCCTGTCCTTTTTTTTTAGCATTAGTTGAATCTTTTTTTAGTATTTAACTCATTATTGTGTTCTGGATTACATCTCTATAAGTAGTGTTTTCAGTAGTGGCTCTCAACCCTTATGAGTTGAGACTTTTCTGGTTCTTTGTACATGTATACTGTATCCTGGATATTGTATTTTGAATACTATGTTAAAAGGTTCAGAGTCTTATTTAGATGCTATGCAGGAAATTGATTTTCTTAGTCTTGGCAAGCAGTTGACCCATTTGGGTTCAGGCCATGGTTCTACCAGTCTTTTGTGTTGTGATTTGAGTGTTAATTTTCATTTTCAAAGTCCTTGTCATGCTGTTTAGATTTCTTTGGCAATCCAATGGCCAATCAGACCTGGACTGTGATTTCCCTTCAATTCTCAGTTTTTTTAGGATCAGATACATGCATGTATCACTCAGGGATGAACCCAGAAATTCATAAATAACTTTACTGGGACACTTTCTCAAGCTTCCTCCCTCTCGACAATCTTACCAGTCTTCTGGGTCTCTCAAGTTTTCAATGATTGAGCCAGAAAAAAAATGAAGTTTTATTTACCTTTTTCTGTTGTATACTTCCCACAAATTAACTTGTATTCAAGGCCAAGTTATAGGAGGGCAAAGAAAAAAAAAAGAAACCAAGAGAGGAGTTTCACCCCATCTTCTTGGGACCACACCACCTTGTATCCAAAGGAAGATTTCCCTAGGTACCTCTGAGCTTTCTTGGATACAATCACTCCTTTCTCCACAGTGGGATTGCCAGGATCTGGGACATAAGAAAGTGGAGAAAAAGAAAAAAATGTATTGTGAAACTTTCTGCCTCTTTCTGAACTTTAGGAATTCCCCTTCTCCTTGTTCAAGCTTCTTCTGGAGCTCTTCTGGAGCTCTTCTGGAGCTTCTTCTGGAGCTCTCTCTGCACCTGGTGCTACTTTTGCGTTACAGACTGCCTTGAAATGTATCAGGCTGGGAATACCAGAGAAAGATTACCTGATTCTGGTTTATGGTACTTCCAATTCTGGCCTTCTTTTCCCATGCTCTTGCTTGGTATTTCCAGTCTTCAAATAGCTGCTGCATCATTCTGTCTCAGTTAATTCATTGCATTCAATGGGAGAGACAGGCTGATAAGGTTTACTGGATCTTACCTAGAACTGAAACATGTGACCTATTATGAATTTTTTCTTTGGGTTCAGAATTTTTTCCTAAATTATACATATATTCTAAAAACCTTACAAAATAGAAGGTGAAAGGGAGCTTGGTAGGAGGGCATATTTTCATATTATAAGATATAATAGTGGGAGAGTTGGATAATTTGAAAGCAATGTGAGGATGGTGGGATAGAAGAGAAAGGGCAGCAGGGATACAGAAGGCAGTTTTCAGTGGAGTTTAGAAAAGTAATCTGGCCCCTAAGAACGTTTTATTTAATTTTTTTTAAATGTAGTTTATTTACTCATGAGAGATGCACAGAGAGATGCAGAGATAGGCAGAGAGAGAAGCAGGCTCCCCACGGGGAGTCTGATGCAGGTTCGATCCCAGGACCCTAGAATCACGATCTGAGCCAAAGGCAGATGCTCAACCACCAAGCTACCCAGGCGTCTCAGGAAACACATTGTTTTAAGTATTGAATTAAGAATTCTGTTTAATGGCATGGTAACACAAAATTTTCCACTTAGTGAATTGGCAAACTTTATTAACACGGAGATGGTCACTCACATGATTTGGGTGTAAACTGTAGGAGCCTTGCTAGAAAGAAAATAATTTGGCAGAATGTTCCCTAAGTTGTAAAAACATTCACCTATACAACACAGATCCTTCTTAAATTATTTAATTATAAGGGAGTAATCAGAAGTTTGTACCAATGTTTAGGTAAATGGAAATTTTATAGCATTAGTCATAATACCAGAAAGGTACAAACAAAAATAGAACAGTTTGAAGAAGTTAAGGTAGTTATATTTGTTAGTGCACAGTATTTTTAATAATATTTATTTTTAAAACCCCCATGCATACAGACATGCACACACACAAGATATTTACCAACATTTTAAGAATAGTTATTTTGGAAGGTGGCTTTAAGACTTATGTTCATTTCTTTATACTTACTGATGTTTTACAGGTTATAATGTTTTACTTTTGTGATCAGAAATATATATGTGGGGGATCCCTGGGTGGCTCAGCGGTTTGGCTCAGCGGTTTGGCCCGGGGCGTGATCCTGGAGTCCCGGGATCAAGTCCCGCGTCGGGCTCCCTGCATGGAGCCTGCTTCTCCCTCTGCCTGTGTCTCTGCCTCCCTCTCTCTATCTATCGTGAATAAATAAATAAAATCTTAAAAAAAAAGAAATATATATGTGTATGCTTCTATTTGTAATAGATTAGCAACTTTTCCAAAAATCTCAGCACAGTTCACTGACACCACCCAGAGTTAGCACAAACTCCACAAGTTTAAAGGTACAGTCCCCAATAAGGCTGTCACCATTTATGATACCAGCCCTAAGTTCAGGGGTCCCCAGGTCACCCACACCTCTGAGCAACTGGCTATAAATTGGGGGGTTGTCATCACCCTCTCACGTGTGATTATTTGCTAGAATGACTCACAGAATTCTAAGTGCTACATTTACAATGCAGGTTTTATTTTGAAGGGTAAAACTCAGGACCAGCCAAATAAAGAAACCCATTGGGTGAGGTCTGGTAGGGTTTCACATTTGAAAACTGTCACGCCTCTTTTCCTGTGGAGTCAGAATGCATCCCCTCCCAACATACTGATATGTTTGCCACCCAGAAACTCTCAAGCCTCAGTGGCCAGAGTTTTTATTGGGGTTTCATTATGTCGGCATGGGCACTTGAGTCATTGGCCAACTGGTTGAACTAAACCTCCAGTCCCCCTGCTCCCTTGAGGTCAGGAGATCAGTAAAATGTAACCTGGCTCAAATATCACCCTCTTAATCATATGGTGATTCTTCAGCATGATCAGCCCCCATCTCCTTAGCATAAACTGAGGTGTGATCCAAGGGCCATAATTAATTAGACACGTCCATCACTCAGGAAACTCCAAGGCTTCAGAAGTTTCTCCTCAGAGCCTGGGACAAAGGCCAGACAAAATCTTTCATACACAACAGCACTAAGTTACATGTAACAACTGAAATTGAGTACTTGTATTTACCAGCCTGGATTCTTGTGACATAGGGTTTATAAAGTGTGAGTGCTTGAAAAATACCAACGTTTACATTTATTAAGAGTTTCATCAAGGCTTTCGAGTAAATCAAATGTAATATTCTAATCACTTACACATATATTGTTCCGTTTGAATATATGTCATGAAGTACTACTCCAAAACAGACGCAAATACTCAGTTTTTCATAATGCAAAATAATTTTTAAAATAACCTCAATTTTTGTATCTTGGAGGTGTAGTGAATAGTGTAATTTTTAGAAGATGTCTTTAACTGTAATTGCTGTTTTTAAAGTTCATTGCTGGATAAATCCATTCATCTGAATAATATAATTAATGTCACTATCCTACTATAAACTAAAAGCAAATCCTATAGGCAGATAAAATGTACTCTAACTTACTTGTCTTTCATTTGGCTACAGATAGGAAAAAGCCCTCCAGCAATGCCTCCATTTTCCTTCTAGTTCTTTCCAGTTTGAAACCCATTTCCAACTCTGCTTGTAAAATCATGCCTGCTAGAACCATACTCAGAGTTGTAGACAGTAGGGAGTTGTTGGTGGCATCTTGAAAAACCCAGGATAAAGTCTTCTCTAGGGATGCTCAGTAATGTATGTCAAATGGCTGAATGGCAAACAGCTCTTTTATTTGAAGACAGACACTCACTCTTGGTCTCTTCACCAGCTGGTTTATTTTACCTAGTGAAATTTTAGTATTAATATATGTTTGCTGAGGATTTGCTATGTGCCAGGCACTATTTTAAAAGTGCTATTTGAGGGGCACCTGGGTGATTCAGTCAGTTAATCATCTGCCTTCGGCTTGGGTCATGATTCTAGGATCCTGGGATTGAGCCCCGCATTGGGCTCCCCACTCAGCAAGGAGCCTGCTTCTCCCTCTCCCTCTGCCTGCTTGCACACACTCTCATTCTCTCTCGCTCTCTCTCTCAAATAAATAAATGAAATCTTTTTAAAAATAAAGTGCTATTGAATGTACCATGTCAATCTTCACATCAGTTAAGTGAGGTGGGTGCTGCTTTCGTCCTGCCCATGACACAACAGATAACCCAACTTCAGAGCAGTCCCTCAATGTCACGTAGCCATTAGGGATACCTGGGATCTGTCTGTCTGTGTGAACCACTGTTTAGACTACCTGAAGTGTGCTGGCATACATGATTTACCAGCCGCCAAGTCTGTCCTCCTCCAAGTAGCCTACCTTTTGTACAAAGGGTGTCATCTAGCAGTTACATGCTACACCCAACTGGCCAGTTGTGGTAGATGAACTAGGACTTGGCAGGAACTAGCTATTTTTCCTGCCCTTGCTAAGAAGCAGAGGAGTTGTACAAACAGTGAACTTCTGCTTTCTTTTCTGTCCTCGCTTTTGAAGGCACTGGAAACAGAGCCCAAGGTTTTAGTTTTCATATGCAGATCTCCAAGACTTCCATGTAGGGAATTGCAAGATTATCACAGATCCAAAGGCTCCCTGGCCCAGAGACCAGGACACAGTCCAGCAAATTCTCAACTGCAAAACTGACCATTATTCTCAGTTTTGCAATTGAAGTTTCAAATGTCCATGGTGAGGCTCTAGAGCTTGTGGTTTTATTGAGCTTTGCTCCCAGTTTAGAAAGGTGGAATTGAAGAGCAAGATGCAGTGCAGCTGCAGTGTTGGATGCAGCAAGGATATCCATGTAAAGGATGCCATATGCGCTGTGGAGTCTGCCTTCCAAAGCAGCAAACCATGGCTTCACCAACATCGTCCTATCCAGCCCATGTTTCCTTTCCCTCTGTATTAGGTTCCAGTTGGCTTAGATTCCTTTGTATGCGGCCTAAACCCTGAAAATGCAGAAGACCTTTGGGATTAAGAGCTCTTGGAACTAAAAAAAAAAGTCAAAATAAATTAAAAATAATTTTTTTAAAAAAAGAGCTCTTGGAACCATATCATCCTAACTTGTTACAGAGACGCAGTTCAGTTTTCTAATCTGAATTCCATCTGTCATAAAGCCAGAACTGTCTCTTTTCAACCTGTAGCACTTTCTGTCCTTGCTGAGTGATTGGGAAATCTGAAAACAATCTACTGGATGTTAAGAGAGGATTAAGTTACAACATTCATGCTTGTACCAACTGGAAATTATCCTACCTTATGTAATATTTTGGATAAAACTATACGGTACAATTTTATAACAGAGGGAAGAGAGTTTAGGGTGAAAAAGGAAACTACATCTCAAAGGAGAGGGGAGGTGAACAAATCCTGTGAACACCTGCAGCTTGTGAGGCAATCATATTTTACTTTGATGTTAGTTGATTTTTAAAACACATATATTTTTTTAATTTAAAGATTGGTATATTTTTCAAATTGTTAATCTCTCAAATCAGATTTGAATTCTATGCTCTGCCTGGCATAGTTGAGAACTGTTGTTTTTCTTTACACAAAATAAACCTCCAACATGCCTGAACACAAAGATCACTTGGGGCTGTGTTAAAAAATACAGATTTTTAGGCCTGGACCCCAGAGGTACTACTTCATATTTGGGGTACAGCATTCTGCATTTTGGGATGCCTGGATGGCTCAGTGGTTGAGCTCTGCTTTCGGCTCAGGGCCTGATCCTGGAGTTTGGGGATTGAGTCCCACATGGGGCTCCCTGGGGATAGCCTGCTTCTCCCTCTGCCTGTGTCTCTGCCTGTCTCTCTCTGTGTCTCTCATGAATAAATAAATAAAATCTTTTTTAAAAAAGGAATTCTGCATTTCTTTCTTCAAGCTTTGCCTTGAACATAAAAATATTCAAATCTCTATCTTTACCTAAATTCAGCAATTGTTAAAATCTGCATTACATTATACTCTGCCATTTGCCACTATAGATGGTTGAATAGATGATGGATGCATGGATGGATAATTCACTTCCTTTCACTAAGGCACCGAATAATATGTTCTAACTAGTTTCCCTCATGGTTTCTTCATTGTTTTCAATCCTAGGATTAATGTAGAAAGGGACAACAGATATTTAGTTAGAAGGTTATGCTCAATGTGTAACTGTCAAGAAGTTCTTTTTTATTGTGAAATCACGTCAGGCACATAAATATGCAGATTTAAATATATGTACCTTTTAAAGACTAGTAAGAACCCATGGCCCCTGTTCTAAGCACCTTGTTAGAACCAGAACATTAGGAGGAACTTCAGGCCCCTGTGGGCCATGATGAAACACTTGCCCCACACCGCATTTCCACATGTAACCATTTTCCTGAATTTCGTGTTATTCTCTAACTTTAAAGTTTCCTCATGTATGTATCTGAAAAAAATCTTCTGTTTCATTTTCCTGCTTTTGGAATTCTTAAATGATATATGTGTTCTCTAGGGATTTGCTTTTATGTTTTTGTTTAGTGTTGTAATTTTGAGATTCATCTCTCTTGATGTGTATGACTCTAAAACTATAGTTTTCACGAAAGTATACACTCACATCATATGAATGTACCAGAATTTATTTGTCCAATGTACCATTGATGGACATTAGGAATGTTTTTAGTTTCTTTTAATATGACCAGTGTGTCAACATTTTTGTATATATCTTCTGTATACAAGAGTCCTAGGAGTGTCCAGGATTTAAGATTCTAAAAAGATTTAGTTCTAAACACCAGAGATTACCATCATTAAAGGAATAGGATCAATTCCTCGTACCAGTTTGGTTGGCCTGTAATTCGGTCTGACATTTTGATGTGCCCCAAAATACGTTTTTAGCTTTTAAGATGCATAGGACTTTGAGCAACTAGCTCCAGTTCCAGAAGTGAGTAAAAATGGTGGGAGACTGTTGGGATTCCGATCCATGCTTGGCAAGACAGTCATTTGAGCTGGAAATCTGTATCCTGGCTTATGTGATGGTGGTGTTCACTGAGTCAACTCAGTATCCATATTGACTACGGTTTTATACGGTGATCTTTGACATCTATACTCAACATTAGTGACTTTCTACTCAGCTCAAACTACACAAATAACCCCCACTTTCATAATCTGATAAACAGGATAAAAAGAAAATCCAAAAGCAGCTTTAAATTTAGAAGTACTTGATTTTAGAAGGGTGGGCCGTTAATATATGAGAGAGGTAATTTAATGAAAGATAAGATATGGAAAGTATTCAACCCTTTGTCTGACATTAGATAAGCATTCAGTAAATTATAGCTTTTGTTGATGTGGTACTTTGTGATCATCCAGAACTCAGAAATCCTAAAATTCCTTTCTCTGATAATCACTTATTTCAATCTTGAATGAATTCATGAACCAAGGGTTCAAGAAGAAGGATTGGGTTCTCCCCAACCCTTGTTTCAAATCTCATCTCAACCTCTAGTTTACTTCTCTTGTGCTGTTCTCATAATGTTTACATATACATACTGTTCATTTAAATAAAATAAACTTCTTTTGGCTTCTTTTAAGCAAAACATGCCTATTTTGAACTTCTGATCCCTACCTCCCCAGTCACCACCATTTCCCCACCATCTTCCCCTCTACCTCAGTTAATGGCATTGTCATCAACACCTGTACCCTGGCCTGAAAAGTGACACTCATCCTTGACTCGTCTCTTTTCCTTTGTCCATCAGCAGCTCCTGTAGGTTCTGTTCCTGACCACACGTCACCCTCCACAGGGTTACCTCCCCGGTCTAAGCCAGCATCAGTCCCACCTGGATTACTGCTGCTATGCCATCCTCACTGCCTACTTCCACTCTTGCCCCCTCGGGAGAAAGTATAAACCAGCTCTCATCACTCCACTGATTAAAGTCCTCCAAAGACTGCCCAACTGCAATTACGACAAATCCCAAACATTTTGCCTCGGTCTTCAGGTATGATCAGACTTCTCTCTATCTCTTCCCTCCGTTCTCTTCAGTCCTTGTGTCCCAGACACACCTGACCTCTTTCTCACCCTTGAGCACCCCAAGCCCAGCGCCATCTCAAGGCCTTTGCGCGTATTTCCTGTTTTCCTAGAACCCCCTTCCTACCTTTGTAGTGTAATCCCTCCTTTCCTAGTTCAAACAGCTCAAAGGTTCCCTCCTGAGAGAGGCTTTCCCAGAACCTCTTCAAATTCCCATCCATGTTTTTCCTAAACCTTTGACTTCATTTTCTTTATAACTATACTATCTAGATTTAGTCTTAAATATTTGTTAATGTGTTTTTAATCTCATGGCACTAAAATATGCTTTCCAGAATGATAGGTACCTGTTTTTCAATATCTATATCAGTGTCTGATACATATAGGTGCTCAGCAAGTGTTTGTTGAATTAATGAAGGAATGAATAAAAGATAACTAGCACGGGCACTTGGGTGGCTCAGTGGTTGAGCGTCTGCCTTAGGGTCAGGTTGAGTCCCCTGGGTCCTGGGATTGAGTCCCACATCGGACTCCCCACAGGGAGCCTACTTCTCCCTCTGCCTATGTTTCTGCTTTTCTCTGTGTCTCTTGTGAATAAATAAAATCATAAATAAATAAATAAATAAATGTTTCATTTTTCAGGACTAAGTGGAATTCTTCAAAATGTCAGGTAAGATTTTATGAATAAATTTTAATATACTTTATTCTCAAATATGGATTATGTGATATTTTCCTTAAAAATTGGAATTTATTTCCTTGAAATTTTCTATTATTGTTTAGCATTTGGAGAATGCATCTTTTATATACATATGAACATTTCTATCTATCTTTGACAGAAAAGGATTTAAATGGATTTATATTGGCACATATGTACTGAAAGATCTCTAAAGTATGTGGGGAAAATTAAGTAAAGGACAAAGTAAGAAATTAAGTCTGCAAAAAGAAGCAGTAATAACAAGCCTGTGATGACAGCCTGCCCATATAGAGAAAGGCTCAGAATCAGGTCCTGCATTTTCAAGCAAATGCAGGAGACAATGGAAGGAGAGAGATACCACATTTATGGGATTTGTGTATTTCATGAGATAAAAACCAGTCAGTTAAGAGAATAAGAATTTTACCTTGTAGTGAATCCAGGCAGACATTTCTCTGATTGCAACAAGGGCACAAGATAGCATCATGGAAAGTGAGTTCACTCACCTTTCACCAAGGTCACTTTCACTGGAGAGGTATATTAAACCACCTCTAACTGAGTTGTGTGTGGCACTGCTGTGTTTTAAGGCATTACGTATTTATCATGTGATGTTTTGAATTTATTAAAACACAGTTATTTTCCAAAAAGGATTGGGGAAAAAATAAGATTCACTCTATATATTACTGTATTCTCCATATTAGGTAGTGAAGAAAAGAATTTTTGCTAATGTGTCAGGAGTTCATGTAGGTAGGCATCAGCATGAAGTGAGCTGAACCACTAGCATGAAAGTGTGTTGCTTTGGTCAGAGCACAATATGAATAATTGCTTCATTTTTTTTTTTAAATCTATATTCAGCCTGAAAATTCATCAGTTCGGGTTAATACAGGTTATTACAGGTTAATATGTAATTTACATAATGAATTATGTGTCTTTTAAAAATATGAGTATATTTCATATTATTTACTTTCACTGATAAGAAAAATGAACATATTCTCTTATCACGTTATCACTTCCATTGTAACTCATGTCCCCTCTACTTCTCCCAAGGTGTGGTCCCCGCAGCCCCTGAGCAACCTACAGATGAAGTAGAGAATCAAGTAAAGTCTCCTGATCCAAGGCCTGATGCACCTCCTGACTACAATTCCCATTTAGTACTAGGTGGGTTAAATAACCAGAAAGATTATTTTCACCTCTCCAAAAAACCATACTAATAGTTAAGATTGCTTTTAAAAGTAATTAAGTAATTAGGGCAGCCCCGGTGGCTTAGCGGTTTAGTGCCGCCTTCAGCCCGGGGTGTGATCCTGGAAACCTGGGATCGAGTCCCACATCAGGCTCCCTGCATGGAGCCTGCTTCTCCCTCTGCCTGTGTCTCTGCCTCTCTCTCTCTCTCTCTCTCTCTCTCTCTCTCTCTCTCTGTCATGAATAAATAAATCTTTAAAAATAAATAAATAAAAGTAATTAAGTAATTGAATGATTCAATAAATAAGTATTCTTATATATTTATGTAAGTATATCATGCCTCCAAAGTGCCAAGTAGTTTACGGGATGTCCATTAGAATACATTTGTAGGCACCTGAGGAAGGAATTTGTATAAAACACTGATGGTAATCTCTCTACTCTGTTATGAAAATATGAAGAAGATGTTCTAAGGCCAAGATGACAGTAACTGATTTTAGCAGGGATTAACAGAAGACGTAACTGAGGAAGTCAGATTTTTCTGGCTTGATAAGGAGTTTCTCATTCAAAGAAAAGGAAGGACTTCTTTCTGGCAGAAAGAACTATATGTACAAAAGCACAAGGTCATGAAAGTTTGGTATGAGACATGCAATGGACAAATGCAAGAGAAATGAGGGTGAATGGCCTTGAGTGCTGATTAAGGAATTATATAAATAATTTTGTAAGTCTGAATGCACTTCTGGTGGTGACTCAGTGAAATAGATACTCATAATGCTAGTGGTATTTGAGTTATTGTAGTCTTTTTAGAAAGTAATTGGCAATGTGTGAAATTTTTAAAATTAGAAATGTACTTACTTTTGAAGTAAGTAAGGAATTAATTAGGATTGTATACAAATACATTTTAATGATTTAGAAAATGATAAAGTATAGCAGTGTTTCTCTAAATGTATATTTAAGTGTACATTTAGAAGTATAAACCATTGAGTTAGTCTGTGAAAGAAGAGAAGAAACCCCAGGACCCACAGGATAATGGTTTTGGCCCTACCCATAATATCTGTGGGTATTTACCCAAAGGATACCAATATAGTGATCCGAAAGGGCACCTGCACCCCAATGTTTATAGCAGCAGTGTCCACAATAGCCAAATATGGATAGAGATGTCCATTAACAGATGAATGGGTAAAGAAGATACGGAATATATATAGTGGAATATTACTCAGCTATCTTATGCTAAATGAAATAAGTCTATCAGAGAAAGATAATTATATGATTTCACTCATGTGGAATTTAAAAAACAAAACAGGGTCATAGGGGAAGAGAAGGAAAAATAAAATAAGGTAAAATCAGAGAGAGAGACAAACCATAAAAGACCCTTAACTATCGGAAACTGAGGGTTGCTGGAAAGGAGGTGGGGGGGGGGGGTTTGGGGTAACTGGGTGATGGGCATTTAATTAATGGGGGCACTTGATGAAATGAGCACTGAATATTGTATGCAACTGATTAATCATTAAATTCTACCTCTGAAACTAATAATACTCTATATATTAATTAATTGAATTTAAATAAAATAATCATTGGTAACTATGTACTTAAAAAAAAAGAGAGAGACCAGGGGGCTCAGTTAACTTCTGCTTTCTCAGTGTTTTCTGAAAACAGCAGGGCTTCCTTTTCACCTTTCCCTTGTACGTATGCATATCTGCTCCGATATAACCCCTCATTACTGGCTCAACTCCTGCTAAATCCAAGGTCTTGACAGTCCTAAATTATAATCATACTATATCTGACCATTTCTCCAAATTTACTTCACTGACTGTCAACATGATCTAACTTATATTCATAGATCACTATATCCAAGAACCTAGATTCGTGTAGAACAAAGGCTCTCTCATTTCCAAGTAACATTGGTTATAAGTCATGTACTGTTCGTTTGGGAAAGTGTGTATTCCTCTCTGTATCAAAAAATTAGCCAGAGCATCAGATATATCATGCAAATCAAATGACTAGATAAGTTGAAAAACATGGTGCAGAACATAGAACTGAATTTTCAGTTATGAAATTAACAAAAATTCACTGTGACCGCCACCTAGTGGCTGAACTCTGTACTTATTTATGATGACTGATGCAAAATATGGCCCTGTAATTCACAGGAAGGAACTTGAAATACTATAGAAGTATTCGGCTTTAATTAATTTCTTTAAATTCCATTATTTAATTTCTATTTGCATTATAGTACTGGACATGTATTCCCACTGAAAATAACTTTGTCCCGAATATGTTTAAAAGAATAGTTAATACATTTTTATATGTAGTCTATTTAAAGAAAGGAAATGATACAATTTCTTGAAATAAAAAAGGATGATAATATGCAAAATAACTGAGAAGATACAAATCCCATAAAGCGGTATTTTTACATTAGTATTGATAGGACAATGCTCCACAACAGAGTTCTTTATTTAAATAAATATAGTATATTACAGTTACACAAAATTAACCGTTTTGCTTTGCTTCCCTACAGAACCAGTCAGAATCTTTAATGGCAATTGCAGAGTTCAAAGGGGAATATAATATGATGTTTACCATACATACTTGGATCATGTTTTTCCTTCTGTTCTCTTAACATCTGTGAATAATACATATAATAAATCTTTTGATTACATAAATATGTACTTAATTTTTCTTAGAAACATAATCTATACTGAATAGCCCCATAATCTAAATTATAATTTTCTAATTTGTTGATCCTCAAATTTTATTACATGAGGTTACTTTTATGTTGAAGTAACATGGTGGTGGGGATCCCTGGATGACTTAGCGGTTTAGCACCTGCCTTCAGTCCAGGGCGTGATCCTGGAGTCCCAGGATCGAGTCCCACGTTGGGCTCCCTGCATGGAACCTGCTTCTCCCTCTGCCTGTGTGTCTGCCTCTCTGTCTCTCTCTGTGTCTCTCATGAATAAATAAAATAAAATAAAATCATAATAAGTAAATAAAATAAAATCACATGGTGAAAATATTATAAGAATTAAGCAACTCACTGAAGTGATAAAACAGTATTAAGATAGTTTATGTGACTTTTAGTTGCGTTGTTTTTAATGGTTTTGAAAAAGAGGGTAGGGATATCTGATTTCCAGGAAGTCTAATATTACTCTTAAACACAGTTCTTAAAGGATATATTCTTCATGACAAAATGAAACCTGTAATTTCTTCCATTTGTTCTAAAGACACTAGAGTTTTGTTTTGTTTTGTCATGTAGCTTTAATTTGACATTGTTTCTAGTTACTATTACTTTTCCTCTAGTCTCTCCTGATTCTCAGTCTCTATCAAGACCGGTATGTCCCCGGTCCTTCAAAGCTGGTATTCTCCAGAGTTGGTCCATTCCCCTGCCCTGCCTTGTCTCCCTCTTCCACCTTTCCCATTCACCCAACCTTTTACATACTCTCCTGAGTGATCTTGGTAATTCGTGTGTCTTTAGCCACTTAAGAATCCCTTAGCCCCACCCATATCAATCTCCTGTGCTCTGAACTTGCATTTACTGCCTATAAGCCGCTTCCTCTGGAAGGACCCTGGATCTCAAACTCACTGGTCTGCGATTCAACTTTGGCATCTTGCTCCAGAACACATACCCTCCAATCTTTCCCTCCTCTGGAGGCTGCAGGGACCCACATCAGAACTTGAGAATCTGGGATCCCTGGGTGGCGCAGCGGTTTGGTGCCTGCCTTTGGCCCAGGGCGCGATCCTGGAGACCCGGGATCGAATCCCACATCGGGCTCCCGCTGCATGGAGCCTGCTTCTCCCTCTGCCTGTGTCTCTGCCTCTCTCTCTCTCTCTCTCTCTCTCTCTGTGACTATCATAAATAAATAAAAATTAAAAAAAAAAAAAGAACTTGAGAATCTTTCCTCATATCCAGCCTGTTACTGAGACAGGATTGTCTCTTCTCTTCTGTGTTGCTTATTATTCCTCCACCTTCTACTCCTTACATTACAAACTAACTTGCCGTCCATCTGCACTTCTGCAAGCACCTCCTGCCTAATTGAACCTCTTCCATTGGTTCTAAATGTAAGTCTAATTACCTCAGTTTCTATTTTATTGGCGTATAGTTTAGGTTCTTTGTGCACAGTATAGGTCTTTCATAATCTTCACTCCCTCTCCACCTTCCTTTCAAGCCTATCTGCTTAATCTCCAGATTAAGATGGAGTCTTGCCCCCTGTAATACTTAGCTTCCCTTGTGCACCTGTTCATTTTGTACCGACTCTCCTTGTAAAACCTTGCCCGTTGTGGAGGTGTTGCCTGGGTCTAACATGTCAGCACTAACATCATAGGGTACCTCCTCTGCCTAGGTTAGACACCTCTCCTCTCTAATCTCTTCACACACTATGAATCTACCTCTGATCCCACAAGTTAACTTGTTTCATGATAACCAATCACTTAATTTTTTAATCTGTGTATTTTCGGTAGAACTGAATGTCCTCCAAAACAGACGTGTTGGGGGGGGGGGGAGGCAAGATGGCAAAGGAGTAGGGTCCCCAAGCCACCTGGCCCCACTAACTTACCTAGATAACTTTCAAACCATCCTGAAAACCTACGAATTCGACCTGAGATTTAAAGAGAGAATGGTACAGAGAGAAGAGTTTGTGCTTCAAACAAGTACAACTCATTTTTAGCCACTCTGCACTGAGCAAAATGACTAGAAAGAAGAACTCACCACAAAAGAAAGAATCAGAAACAGTACTCTCTGCCACAGAGTTACAGAATATGATTGCAATTCAATGTCAGAAAGCCAATTCAGAAGCACAATTATAAAGCTACTGGTGGCTCTGGAAAAAAGCATAAATTGATGACAATTCAAGAGACTTCATGACTGCAGAATTTAGATCTAATCAGACCAAGATTAAAAATCAATTAAATGAGATGCAATCCAAACTGGAGGTCCTAACGATGAGGGTTAATGAGGTGGAAGAAAGAGTGAGTGATATTGAAGACAAGTTGATGGCAAGGAAGGAAGCTGAGGAAAAAAGAGAAAAACAATTAAAATACCATGAGGATAGGTTAAGGGAAATAAATGACAGCATCAGAAGGAAAAATCTACGTTTACTTGGGGTTCCAGAGGGCACCTAAAGGAACAGAGGACCAGAAAGCATATTTGAACAAATCATAGCAGAGAACTTCCCTAACTTGGGGAGGGAAACAGGCATTCAGATCCAGAAGATAGAGAGATCCTCCCCTAAAATCAGCAAAATAGACGTGTCTTTCTACATCATTCTGTTTCTCACAGCAAGCACAGCTGCTCATCCTTGAAATGGGCCTTTGGAACGTTTCCCAAATAAAGGAATGTTTGATTTATTTCATGGTTTTTTTGTCAGACAGTATTAGAAGAAATAGTTCCACAATTCATCATGATGTTCATGAGTGGGATTCTTACAAGTAACCAAAGTATCCCAGACTTCAGGAGCTTCAAAAGCTACTCTTCCCTTTAATGCCCAAATCACCGGGATCTGATCCTCTGTCCAATTTGCCTTATCCATAATCTTATAGGAAGTACTGCCTTATAGGAAGTACTGTCTTTATTTCTCATCCCAAACCACTTCTGGAAGACTCGGGGAATGTCTCTTCTTAGTGGTGGACGGTTTCCTCAACATTGGCTGACTCTAGACCATTTCTTTGCCTCTATGCTGGTCACCCCTTACTCATTCTGAAACCAGCTTTCAGCCCGCTAAGCTTTTTTTCCTATACTGTGACATCCTGTAGAAGGCGTGCGTGTGTGCTCATGCGTGTGTGCACATGAAAAATTTAAGACTTAAAAATACACCTATCAGCTAGAGTTACTTTTCTGGTCTGTAGTTCCTAGTCCATCCATAGAGTCCTATTTTGGATGTTCCTAACCCTTTTCCTAGCCTCCGATCTAAAGGGAATATTAGCATAATTTAATTAAGGGTGCCTCTGCCATCAGAATGTTTGAGTTTTAATTCTGCCTCTGTCGCATATTGACACTATTGATTCTTGAGCAAATTACTTAGCCACTTTATGCCTCAGTTTCTTCCTCTGTAAAGGATATTAATAGTCTGTACTACAGAAGGTTGATGCTAAGATTACAAGATTTAATACATGTAAAGTAGTTAGAACAGTGCCTGAAGCATAATAAGAGCTCAGTAAATATTAACTATTATCTTTTTTTTAATAGTAAACATAGCTTCTTCTACTAGGAGTTCCCTCCTGGAATGTATGGTGTCCAGGACCCAGTTCTTTGGGTTCTCTGAGAGAGAGCACAGTCTCCACCTTACCCCACTCTCTCAAATCTTTTTCATTTTGCAGGAGTGGTCTTTTCAAGGAATAGCTACCAGGGGTACCAAGGTGTCTCAGTTGGTTGGGTGTCTGACTCTTGATTTCAGCTCTTCATGAGCTCAAGGTTATGGGATCGAGCCCCAGGCTGGGTTCCTCGCTCAGTAGGGAATCTGCTTGAGATTCTCTCTCTCCCTCTCCACTGCCTCTCCCCACTGTGCTCTCTTTCTCAAATAAATTAGTAAATCTTAAAAAAAAAAAAAAGAAAAAAGCTACCAGTGGACCATTCACATTTTTCAGGAAATATCACTCCTTGCTCTACACAGCTGTGGCATTGCTTTTTGATTACAAAAAAGATACCAGACTCCCCAGTCTATAGACCTTCAGTGCCCAGAGTTTCTTTTTTTTTTTTTTTTGAGAAATCTCTACACCCAGTGTGGGGCTCAAACTCATAACCCCAAGATCAAGAGCCACATGCTCTGCTGACCAAGACAGCCAGGAGCCCCCTCAAACATTTTTTTTCTCATATTTATATATTTTTATTGTATTGTATTGTATTTATTAGAGACACACAGAGAGAGAAAGAAAGATTGAGAGAGAGAGAGGCAGAGATACAGGTAGAGGAAGAAGCAGGTTCCATATAGGGAGCCTGACATGGGACTCAGTCCTGGGTCTCCAGGATCACACCCTGGGCTGAAGGCGGCACTAAACCACTGAGCCACCAGGGCTGTCCCCCTCAAACATTCTTTTTTTTCTTTTTTTTTAATTTTTTTTTTTTTTACATTTTTATTTATTTATGATAGTCACAGAGAGAGAGAGAGAGGCAGAGACACAGGCAGAGGGAGAAGCAGGCTCCATGTACCGGGAGCCTGACGTGGGATTCAATCCCGGGTCTCCAGGATCACGCCCTGGGCCAAAGGCAGGCGCCAAACCGCTGCGCCACCCAGGGATCCCCCCCTCAAACATTCTTGATGACAATCTACTATGAACCACAGTAAACAATACATATATGTTTTTATTTATATATAACTATATATATTTAGTATATATATGCTACATATAAAATTTCACCAAGCAATTCTTAATACAGTGAGTATACAATGTATGGGCAATACACTTTGATTTTTTTTCTATTTTATTTTTTCTAGTGTACTAAATTTTATTTTTAAAAATTGTAGTTGTGAATCATTAAATCATTGATTTGACAGCCACTAATATACGTACAGATTGTAAAACACTGTATTAGAACAATGTTTCTCAAACTTAATTATTGATAATTAATGAAACAGCTATACTTAGACAAAACATTCCTTAAGACAAAAATTGTTATTAGAGATAAAGAACTTTTTACAATATTAGGAGTGTCAATCCATCAAGAAGATATAACATTTTTATATATATATACATCTAAAAAACAGTGCTTCAAAATATATGAACCCCAAAATGACAGCACAAAATACTAGTAATGTAGTAACAAAATCCAGCAATATATAATAAGGATTATATGCTATGACCAAATGCAGTTTATCTTGAGTATGAGAGGTTGATTTATCACATGAAAATCAGTCAATGTATGTACCATGTTAATGGAACATAGGACAAAAATCATATTATATCAATAGAGAAAAAGCATTTGACAAAATAATGAGAAACCTCCTGCATGATGAAAACATTCCACAAACAAGGAATAGGAGGGAACTTCCTCAATCTAATAAAAGGCATCAATGAAAAACCCACAGCGTAATTAACATCATGCTTAATAGCAAAAGCTGAAAGCATCCTCCTCCCCCCGCCCCCAAGTCAAGAGCAAGACAGGATATCTCTTCATTCTACTTCTATTCAACATTGTACTAGAAGTTTTAGCCAGGGCAATTTGGCAAAGAAAGATAATAAAAGTCATCCAGATTGGAAAAGAAAAAGCAAAACTATCTCTATATGCAGATAAGTAAAAAAATCCTAAGGAATACACCCATATACACACACGGCGCTAATAAATGAGTTCAGCAGTAGGGAGTATAAAACAGTGAATCCACTTTAGAAAACAGTTTGGCATTTCCTCCAAAAGTTAAGGCTAATTCCACTCCTATATATACTTGAGAATTGAAAACTTATGTTCACATCAAAACTCGCACGCTCACTTCACAGCAGTGTTATTTATAGTAGCCAAAAAGTGGAAACGATGTGATAATGTCCATGCAATGTAGCATTGCCAGGCCACAGAAAGGAATGAAGTACTACTAGCCTGTGCTATAATGGGCAAACCTTGAAAACATTATTCTAAGTGAAAGAAACCAGACAGGATGTCTGTATGTTGCATGACTTCATTTATATGATATCATATAGGTTAGGCAAATCTGTAGTGGTAGTGGTTTCCAGGGCCTGGGGCAGAAGCTAGGGAAGGACTGCTGATGGGTATGTGCTTTCTTTCTGGTGTGATGAAACTGTTCTGGAATGATATAGCCATCTTTAAAAGCCCCCCCCCCCCCTGAGGTTACTGTATTTGTGACCTTAGACAGTCATAACAATAAATATAATAGCATAAATGTGCACTGCTAATTATGTGCTAGGTCTTGTGGTCATCCCACTATAACCTAGTGGAAGTAGACATATTATTATTATCTCCAAAGGAGGCACCTAATACAGAGAGAGGCCAACATGTTACTTGATGTTTCTTTCTTTTTTTTTTTTTTTTTTGAAGATTTTATTTATTTATTCATGATTGAGAGACAGAGAGGCAGAGACATAGGCAGAGGGAGAAGCAGGCTCCATGCAGGGAGCCCGACGCAGGACTCGATCCCGGGTCTCCAGGATCACGGCCCTGGCCAAAGGCAGGCGCCAAACCGCCAAGCTACCCAGGACTCCCCTTACTTGATGTTTCAAATCTTATTCCAACACTTCTGTGTGGAATAATTATCTTACAAGGTTTAAGAGGATTAAATGAGTTAGTATGGAAAGCCCCTTAGTACATTGTTGGTACATGGTACACATTAAGAAAATGAATCGTTTTATTCTTTTTTATACAAAGATTTTATTTATTTATTCATGAGAGACACAGAGAGAGAGAGAGGCAGAGAGAGAAGCAGGCTCGCCACGGGAGCCTGGCATGGGACTTGATCCCAGGACTCCAGGATCATTCCCTAAGCCAAAGGCAGACGCTCAACCGCTGAGCCATCCAGGCGTCCCAGTCATGTTTTATTCTTAAGTGGATAATGCATGATGCATATCTTTTTCATGTAAAAAATTAGGTCGTTCTAACTTCTAACATGTTATAGTGTTAGTAATATCTAACATTTTCATTTGTTGTGGATACAGGACCCCCTGGACCAGCTATCCCTCCATCTGCAGGCCACGCAGGAAGCTTGCCTATGGGGCTCTACAGTCCACCTCAGCCCCATAACCTCCCCTTGTACCAGCCAGCTGGTGGTACCCATCCTATCCAGTACCAGCCTGGCAAATATCCTATGCCAAATCAGCCTGTTCCGGTAACATGGATGCCAGCGCCTGGTCATATGCCAAACTGCCCTCCTGGTCTGGAATATTTAACCCAGGTACTCCACACAAATCCAAGTGATTTTCTTATGAAGTATGACTGGGGACCTGACCAGAAGAGCTACAAAGCTGGACAGAGTGGATGAAGGTGATGGGTCAGTGATGACCGAGGTCCAGTTTGTGAGACTGTAGGAGTGGTGGTCCTCCTGATTTCAGAAGTGTGAAGGGGAAATGAGCAGTACAGCCATGTATTTGGCGGGATCAGTACTGTTTTCTAAAGGATGTATGTTGAATTTTAAGATACACAACGTGTCCTGTTGGAGGTGGTTTAAAAAACAGGAACAGAGGAAAAACTATCAAAGATGCTATTTGAGATGTCATTTGCATAGAAGTAAAGAGTTAACACCAAGAAAAACATGCAACAGAACAAAAAGACCATGAGTGAATCAATGAGTGCCTTAGCCCTCCCCTTTTTCTCATTACCCATAATTTTCATTAGCCACCTTAGTGACCAGTTTTGGTATAAGACCTGTTGAGGCCCACTCACCTGACTGTGTTTTCATACAAGAAAAAGTTTTTAATAAAGGAAGGATTGTATCCTCTCCATACCATCCTGTAATCAATTACACCACCAAACATTTATGTCTAGTTATTTTTCACTTTCTTTAATACCACATTCATGTATTTTTTATTAGTTAATGTATTCAATGAATATCTGGTAAAATATGACATTTCAGGCAATATTCTGGGCTCAGGGATTGGGAATGATCTATATTATCTAAAATTATATAAATATGATTTCTCTGTCCTCAAAGAGATTTCTTTTCTGCTAGAATATTCTCAAATATATCAGGTGATGAGCCCATCAAACTGTCTTTAGAGTGATTCCTAAGTGAAGTTAAGGTAGAAATTTAAGTAGTGGTGTTCCCAAATCCCTTCTCAAGAGATCGCATCCCAGACTGTTTCCTCCCCTTTGCCCTAATCCCAATCACAGGCTTCCAGCCCTGTGGACCCTCTCCTCCTTGAAGTATGCCCCTAGGGAGGGCAGTGGCATTAGTAATGCAAATAAATGGAAATCAGTGTGTTAACATCCTCCATAGGCACCTGTGAAAATAATAGAGAACTGAATGCTCCTGTGTGAGGCCCCTGGCTGACCTGCTTCCTATAATCCACTGAGAAAATAGCGTTCTCTGTGGCTGGTCCGTGTTAAAGCGTCCTGAACTTCTGAGCAACTCCAGTCTGTGAGTGACATGTCAGTGACACCAGGGAGGAGGGCCTGAGCTAGAAACAATCTGCGTCAACACAGCTTCTTCTAGGTGCCGTTACTGTAGCAAGAAGATGCTTTTCTGATGTAGCAGGCAACTGTTTTATCCTTTAAAGTAGAAGGGAAGAAAAGTGGTTTCCCTATCTGGACCAGGTTCTCTGCTGACCAGGTACAGATAGGCCAGTTTCACTTGATAATTTTTTTTTTATTCTGTTCGGTTTCAGAAAGATACTTTGGTGTCAGTTGATACACATTCTCATAACTATCTTATCCGTTTCTTTTCTAACACTGATTTCATTTCCTTCCGTTATTTCTGTTTTTCCTAATTGCTTTGTTCTCTCCCAACAGTTGGACATCATACACGTCCTTCAGCATTTCGAGCCTCTGGAAAGTATGTATAATTTTGTCGTGTTCACCAATGTTTGAATCAGGTAGAAATTTGTATCACCCAGTATCTAGTTCCTTATTTATGTTGATGATTTTTAAGTGGTTCAAGGAGAAAAGACTATCTTCTTTTACACCCTTTCTTCAAGAAAGTAATAAAGGGAATTATTTCGTATGATTTTATCTATTTATGTATCATACATGAGTTCTTAGGTTTGAAAAAGACGTTCATTTTACCTGGTCAACTTCCCTCACCTTAGAGGAAAAGGAGGAGCCAAGAGGTTAAATGAATTAGCCAGGGACACCGCAGTCACCTAATCAGTAGTAGGGCAGGAAATAGAATCTAAACCTGCTACGTTCTAGTCCAGTGCCCTTACCTTGGAAGTAAAAATAAATCGCAATAAACATGCTTGATCTCAGTTTATCCTCACTAGATTACTGACCTTCTCTTTACTGTCATATCTACACATTCATTTGACTACCACATAGAGCCTCAGAGTTTCCTGGATGTATTTTTGTATTTGCTGTTAGTTAATGACCCTAATCATTTCAGTATATTTCATGAGCTGATTAGTTGATGGTAAATGTATAATTTCACTTAAATGGTTTTACAATTAAAGTTTTCTGCATGCAGGTATTCCAGGAATATGTTTCAGTCTTTACATTTATGTGGAAAAGTTTTTTAAATCATTTTATACTGACCTTCTCTTAAAAAGATGTTTTAAATTTTCAAAATTACTAAATATTTATTGGGCATTTGTATTTTTTTTTTGGTGTCCCAATCAATTGGATATATTTCACTTTAGACTTTAAAAAGCTATTTTGCTTTAAGCCCTTAAGAAATACTTTTAAAAGACTTCTTGGTGCCCATTTTAACTGCTTCTAATTTAAAGTGGCTTTCTCATTTTATTTTTTAGTGATGACATCTTTTGAAACTAATAATAGATATGATATTAAAAACAACCTGGACCAGATGGTTTACGTTGTAACTGAAGACACAGACGATTATACCAGAAATGCTTATCGGACACTAAGGCCCTTCGTCCTCCGGGTCACTGACTATATGGGCCGAGAAATCATGACAATGCAGAGACCTTTCAGATGCAGCTGCTGTTGCTTCTGTTGTCCCTCCACCAGGCAAGAGGTCAGAGAACATAAGTCTAATCCAACTGATCCAACTCTTCGCAGAATGGTTGTGCTCCTTCCAGAATAACACATGGGATTTTCACTGGCTCCACTGGTCAGAATGAATGAAGAGAGTGGGGAAGAAGGCAGCCAGATTGTCTCACCTAAGGGAAATCACCTTGTGGGTTCTTGTCTTCTGGTGCTAGTTGGTGGGTCAGGCACAAATTAGGGTTATTTATTCGGTGACCACAGTGCTATCAGTTGTGTCTACTGAATTAGAAACGTACCTATGACCTAGAACAGAAGTCACACACATTTGTCTAAATGTACCTACATATCCCCAGATAAGCTGTCCTTAGACATCATCATATCCTTTTAGATTGGAAGACTACACTAGTCATCCCAGACTTTGGAAAACTTTGCGTTACCCATCCCAGACATTAAATGAAGATTGGAAAAGTTTGGATAACTTTACACTACCCATCTATCTTGCCACAGATAAAGAAAAGGTAGTTCAGAAGGATGAAGTGCCTGATGAGGGTGTTACACTCCCCTGAATACTAGAACTAGGGAGCAGGTGTTCTGAGTGACAGCTGGGTTCCTCTTCTATAACCTGTGGGACTCTAGAAAGTTTGTTTGAAGCGATTTGAGAGAGAGAGGTCAGCAAGAATTTGGAATTCTAGATATGCCATCTAAGTAAATTTGTGCAATTTATTTATTAAGAACCTCACTGCTCTTGTACATAAATATTCATAAGAATATTCCATAGGATTACTGGGATATTTCAAAGACTTACTTAAGTACCAGCACTTACTAAATGTTAATTTACTTATAATCTTCTCTGAGTTTTGATTTCCTATAAGATGAAAATAATAATAGTACCTATCACACAGGATTGCATTGAGGATTAAATAGTAAATAAATGAAAAATAAATAATAAATAAATAAATAAATAAATAGTAAATAAATGTTAACTATTCGTTACAGTACCTGGCAGATAGGAAGTGCTCAGAGAATGTTAGTTGTTATTTGCAGGAATCTTACTTCTCTCTTATTACTATTTTTGTAATAACAGTCTAATATTTGAGATGAATCTTCATCTATAATCCTCAATTCTTTTGGATATACTAGGAATTCTTCATATTCATGACTTGGATTTTCTTCTCAAATGAATTTTTTCAAGTAATTTACTTGTGTACAGTTTTTATTTTTTTATCTCTAAGCCTAAACTTACATGAGATCTTAATCCTAGGAAGCTGTTGAATTTATATGCTTATGCATATGTGTCAATCTATATATATGAACAATAATATCTTTTTATTTTTTTAAAGATTTTATTTATTTATTCATGAGAGACAGAGAGAGAGAGAGAGAGAGAGAGAGGCAGAGACACAGGCAGAGGGAGAAGCAGGCTCCATGCAGGGAGCCCGATGTGGGACTCGATTCCGGGACTCCAGGACCACACCCTGGGCTGAAGGCAGGCGCTAAACCACTGAGCCACCCAGGGATCCCCTATCTTTTTAAAATAATATCTTGATTTGACAGTTCATGAAGCTATACAGTCTTACACCATAAATAATGAAACCTAGTGGACTCAAAATTCTTAGAAAAGTATACGATACCAGAAAAACCACCAATAGAACTTTAACTCTGGGCTTTTACTAAATAATTTAATTTTATGACTGGTTATTATTAAATATGAAGATCTTAGTTCTTTACAAAGAAATACTATAAAGATAAATAGCTAAAACAGGGTAGCGGACAATCTTAAAACTTTTAAGAATGGCTTTATATATTCATATACAGATTCTGTTGTTTTCACAATATACAGTTTTCAAAATGCCTCTTTTCTTTCTGTTTTCTATTACAATTGTCATGTCTGAGATTTAAATCTAAGAAGTTACCTTGTTACTTTTTCATGGATTGTGCCAGAAGACATGAGACACCTAGAGCAGAGACCAAGAACTCTATCACAGTACAGTAAACAGCAGGAGCATCATGAGCAGCATGTTGGTGTAGGTCCCCTTGCCTTCATGTTCTGCAGGGTTGACTCAGAGGAACCCAGGCAGAGGCTGCATACAACACTGAGCTTAGAGAACTGGCCATTTTATGAGAAGCAGTAACTTTGTTCCAAAGGGAAATGTGATCTCATCTCTCAAGGCTGTTCACTAACATAACAACCCTAAGAAATAGCCTGGTTAAAATAGAAGACTCCCTACCAGTAATGATTTTTCTCGTCCTTGAATGACTTAAGAGCACATCCAGGTGGTACGTACATGTAATAGGTAAGTATGTAGCATCCTTCTCTCTGTTACTGCTTCTTTGCAGCTGGAGGTGCAGTGTCCTCCTGGTGTCACCATTGGCTTTGTTGCAGAACACTGGAACCTGTGCAGGGCGGTTTACAGCATCCAGAATGAGAAGAAAGAAAATGTAATGAGAGTGCGTGGGCCATGTTCAACCTATGGCTGTGGTTCAGATTCTGTTTTTGAGGTAAACAAATGTAAAAATAACATTTTGACTATTTTTTTCTACACACACTAACAGATCTTAGAATTCTTTGGTTTTAGATTATTTTTTTATGTGAATGGATAAAGTAGAATGAGGAAATAGTCATTGGTTGACATCAAATCATTTTCAAATTATGGTTAGTGGATTGCTGAATGTTTTCCAAAATGTTAGCTACTTTTTTTTTTTTTTTTATGGTTTCAGGTTCGATAAAGATAAGAAGTACCCATTTAAAACACTAAACCTGAAAGTAAATAGCTCGACTGAATCCATTTATTTTATTCTTGGTTGTATTTAATTAACCATTTTTACCAAAGATTTGCAGGAATGGGATACAGATCCTGAGTAATGAAAGTGCCCAACATATCACAGAACATATGAAGCACCCCAAGATTGTGCAAATTGTTTATTTGCATGGTAGAAATTTATCTGTGCCCTTAAGAGATAGGATAATATAGATAACATGGAAAAAACTCATAATAGATGAAAACATTTTCTCAGGAAAATAAAAAATCCTCTTGTTTTGCCTTTATCTCAGTTACTATGAAATGATTGCTTTCTATCCTATGAATCTGACAAAGGAGATTCCTAGAAATTTTTCTTGAATTTCTTAGAGAATCCTTGAATGCCTGGCAGTTCAGCAAGGCTTATTATCTAAAGTTGGTCATTCAGATATTTCCTATGACACTGAATAAACTTTTTTAGTTCTTCAAGCATTGCTTATGTATTAAAAGGCCATTGTAGAGAAATGGAAAATGTAGACAAGCCAGTTTTAGGGGCAGGAGGTATATGATCATTCTGATCTCCAAAGGTTAGCATTTCACTATTTTTCCTCTGGCAAGTGCCTGAGTTCCCCCTTTAGAAGTTATAGCTCCTTGGGATTCTGGCATACTTTAAGAAGACAGGGTGGATTTCGCCCACAAAAACTTGAGTGATTAGATGAAGTCTGTAAAGTACATACAGCTGTGCTTCCTTTTGCTCATGTGTTTCTCTAGACTGTAGAGATCCCCTCCCAGCCTCCAATTCCAATCCTTTATTATATGAGAAATAATTTCTGAATCAATTCATGTCATATGTCCCTAATAACTCATTTGAGGATGAAGAAACAGCCCTGGCTTGAGAACTGTTAGCCCAACTCAGTTATGAACCAGTGGCGATGCACTTAACCCTTCATGGCCATAATTCCTTATTTGAAATTACATTATTACTATATTAATTTTATATATTGTATTTATGCTATCTCAGTATAAAGTAGAAGTAGAAGAATGAAATATATACAACAAAACTTTTCATACTTCATAAAGTCACATTCTTATCTTTGTAGGTCAAATCCCTTGATGGCACAACAGACACCGGCAGTATTATTAGGAAATGGAATGGTCTGTTATCAGCCATGAGCGATGCTGACCACTTTGAAATTCAATTCCCATTAGACTTGGATGTGAAGATGAAAGCCATGATTTTTGGAGCTTGCTTCCTCATTGTAAGCCTTTTGCTTTTGAGTTGTCTTGAGAGAATTATTTTCACCATCAGATGCAGTATAGTGCAATATAGGAAGGCAATAACCTTTGAACCCAGGCCAATGTCTGTCTCTGCCACTTACTAGTTACATGTTTTGCAGTGTTTAGCACTTCCAGGCCTCATTCTCCTTAAAATGGAGATAATTATCCATTCTCTGTAAAATGGAGATAAAAATACATATATTTTTTAGGGTGATGAGCATTAACTATCATATGAATACAGGGGCCAGAAGAGTACTTGGAGTATATTAGGCATCCAGTGGGTGTAATTATCATCATTGCATGTTGTCTTTCTCATTACTTAAGGATGCCTATCATATGACTTCTTAATGAAATAAAATAACTCTAAAGTTATTGGCTATCAGCAGTTCCAAGTTTGTAATTGCTGCTGTTCATATTAGGTCCTCTTCGTAAAGATTTCATTCGATTCATTTATTCTTAACTAGAATGAGGACCACCTGATAAATTATAAAGGATAATATTTTATGCATTGCATCTAATTAGTATGTATCTTTATACATACAGTTCTCTCTCTCTCTCTCTCTCTCTATATATATATATATATATATATTTATTTCCCTCTCTCTCTCTCTCTCTATATATATATATATAATATATATATGTATAATTCTTTTTCTAATTTCAGGACTTCATGTATTTTGAAAGATCTCCAACACGACGTTCATCAAGATAGATGGACACTGCAAATCAGCAATCATGGTTAATTAAAAACGATTAGAAAAGTTGGGCTTAGAGTCCTCTCAATTATTTGCAAATATATCTGCTTTTGCAGATTATTTTTACTGGTTAATAGCTCTCATTCTTATTAGGTAGGCTAAGAGTGTAAGGGCAAGAATACAATCTAAACATGTGTTTTAATTGATTATCTGTCTTGTCCACTTGGTAGACTAGGAGTTAATCTTGAAAAGGCTATGACTCATTAACCAAGTAAACACATTACAATGAGCTTCAAAACACTTTACCATGAAATAAGGGAAAATGAATCCTAGAGCTCTCACATTAATAGGTCATGAAATGGTGAGCTTTTTAGAGTTATCTTTGAGATAGAGTAAGATGGCTTTTATACCTACCACTCCTACCTCTTGTCCTGTTACTGAAGACAGATTTGATTCCAGGTGAAAAGAATGATACTTTTGATATTAAAAAACAAAAAGGAAGGCAGATAGAAATACTATGTTTTATTGTACAAGGAAAAATGTATTTGTGCATATGTATCAAAACTTTGTTTTGCAAGTTTATGAGTTTCAATGGAAATTTTTATTTTATTACCAAATAAAACATTTTTTTATCATAAAATTTATAGGTTTATATTTTCCATGCATATTTTCTCATTCACTAGCATGGTCAATCAAGACCTGCCTGTGAGAAAAGGGAACCCTCTTACACTGTTGGTGGGAATGTGAACTGGTGCAGCCACTCTGGAAAACTGTGTGGAGGTTCCTCAAACAGTTAAAAATATACCTGCCCTACGACCCAGCAATTGCACTGTTGGGGATTTTCCCCAAAGAGACAAATGCAATGAAACGCCGGGACACCTGCACCCCGATGTTTCTAGCAGCAATGGCCACGATAGCCAAACTGTGGAAGGAGCCTCGGTGTCCAACGAAAGATGAATGGATAAAGAAGATGTGGTTTATGTATACAATGGAATATTACTCAGCTATTAGAAATGACAAATACCCACCATTTGCTTCAACATGGATGGAACTGGAGGGTATTATGCTGAGTGAAGTAAGTCAGTCGGAGAAGGACAAACATTATATGTTCTCATTCATTTGGGGAATATAAATAATAGTGAAAGGGAAAATAAGGGAAGGGAGAAGAAATGTGTGGGAAATATCAGAAAGGGAGACAGAACGTAAAGACTGCTAACTCTGGGAAACGAACTAGGGGTGGTAGAAGGGGAGGAGGGCGGGGGGTGGGAGTGAATGGGTGACGGGCACTGGGTGTTATTCTGTATGTTAGTAAATTGAACACCAATAAAAAAAAAAAAAAAAAAAAAAAAAAAAAAAAGAGATGAATAGAGGCTAAAAAAAAAAAAAAAAAAAAAAAAAAAAAGACCTGCCTGTGTATGGAGTCAGGATCAGACTATCAGGAAAAGAGGGGAGTAGGGCCACAGCCAGTCTAGATCTCTGAGCAACTTAGAGACATCAGTGCCAAGGAGCTTGCATTTAATCCATTTAACCTCTCTTGGTCCAGAGAGGTTTAAAACATATTTTAAATATGTTTGGCCAAATCTTTAAGATTGCCTATTGAACTTTTGTATCTTTTTGATGTGACACAGAAAAGATAGTTATATTTTTTCTTTCAAGAAGATCCCTGATAATCACCATGTTTTTCTAATGGCAAGAGTTAGAGTTTTGTCTCTGTCAAATATGACATTCTGTGTAGCACTTTGTAAAAGCAAAAACTATAAATCTTAACCTTGTTTAATATTTCTTAACTTAGAGATAGATAAATCTATATCTATGCAAGGAAAATAATAAAACACAGCAAACATGCTGCTACTTTGTGAACTATAGCTTAACGGTAAAATTATGTAGGATAACATTAAAGTATAAACGTACTTGTTTTATAAGCTAGTTAAAAGTATAGTGTAATAGTGAATAGACTGATGAATCAGCCTGCCTCTTTTGCACTCTACCTTCCTATCTGAACCTGGACTGTGATTTTTCAACACAGCCAGTATGTATGTAGAATGAAATATATTTTTCTCCTTGTTAAAGAAAACAAGCCTGAGTGTTCTCTGATGGGATTATTCAGAGATGAGGGCCTTTGCCCACAGTTCCTATTGAAGTCAAAGAAAGGTGCTTTGTCTTTAAATTATATTTATCTTTTCATGGTAAAGTTGTTTTACTCAGTGTCTTGTAATTTTTATTTCTGGGTGCTACTACCAGCTTGTTAAAAAAAATGTAAAACTGCTGTTTTTTTAAAAACTAATTATCTTATATTTGAAAATATAATTAGGCATTTAGTCTTAGACATTTATATTATTTCTTAAAATGTCTGACGTTTTATATATGAAATCAAATAGTATTGAGAAAGTTTATTTCTATAAACCTCCTTTTTTACTTGCCTATGTCCCTACATCCCAAGACCTGCTGTATAATACTAAGAAAAGTGTTACTTTTAACATACGACATTTTAAATTTCTGTTTAAAATTTTTGTGGTTTTAAGTTGTCTCTTACAGTTATTATTTCACTTTTTTTAAAAGTAATACTATGTGTCTTATATTTTTATATTATGGTTCATATTATAATCTCATATTTCTTAATAGTGTTTCATTGTGGGCAGCCTGGGTGGCTCAGCAGTTGAGCGCCGCCTTCCGCCCAGGGTGTGATCCTGGGGACCCAGGATCGAGTCCCACGTCGGGCTCCCTGCATGGAGCCTGCTTCTCCGTCTGCCTGTGTCTCTGTCTCTGTCTCTGTCTCTGTCTCTCTGTTTCTCATGAATAAATAAATAAAATCTTTAAAAAAATAGTGTTTCATTGTGTAAAATTGACCAGATTCACTAAAAAAAAGCTACTCTCTGAAATTTGTGTGTTTTCATGCTTCATCATATTGTTTTTGGCTTTTAAATAAATATAATATGGTTTATAGCAAAATACTATTTTATTTTTTTGGCTTTTGATTGAGTCTCTGCTATAGACTGAATGTTTGTGTCCTTCCCCTCCCCCCCAAAATTATGAATTATCCCAATGTAGTGATATTTGGAGGTGGAGCCTTCATGAACAGGATTAGTGTCCTTATAATCCAGTACCTTAGTCTTGAATGTCCCAGCTTCCAGAACTGTGAAAGATAAATATTTGTTTCTTAAGCCACCTAGCCTATGGTATATTTGTACAGTTGTCCAAATGGATTAAGACAGAAATTGGTACTGCGAAGTAGGGGTGCTGCTATAACAAATACCTAAAAATGTGGAAGCAGCATTAGAAGTGGGTAATAGATAGAACCTGGAAGTGTTTTGAGATGCATTCTAGAAGTCTAGATATTTTAACAGAACTTTAAAGGTGATTTTGGTGAGAGCTCAGAAAGAAAAAAGGGCTGTAGAGAAAGCCTTGACTTTCTTCGAAAATAGCTATGTAATCCTGAACAGAATGTTAGTAGAAACATGAATGGTAAAGGCCATACTAATGAGGCCTCAGATGGAAATGAGGAGCATGTTATCGGAAACTTGAGGAGAAAAAAAAAAAAAAAGAAACTTGAGGAGAGGCCCTCTTTATAATAAAGTGGCAAAGAACTTGGGTGAATTGTGTTCATGTTCTGCTGTTTTGTAGAACATAGAACTTGCAAGTGATGAAATTAGATGTTTAGTTAGAGGTGCAGTTAGACTTCCTCCGACTTCTTATAGTAAAATGCAAGGAGTGAGAAATGACTTAAAGACAGAATTGTTAAGCAAAAGGAAGCAGAAGGTAAAGACTTAGAAATTTTTCAGCCTATCCACACAGTGAAAGATGAGAACATTGAGTATATTATGGCCAAGGAGATTAGTGTGGATGAGCCTTCTGAGCAGAAGCCAGGAAACTATTTTCCAAGACAATGGAGCAATGACCTTGAAGGTGATTTAGTAGTTAACAGAGCCACCACTCCCATTACGGCCCCTATTGCAAGGGCTTGGGGGCTGATTGGTTCAAAGGAGGGGATTTCAATATCTGTTGGACCTCTTTACACACTACCTGGTGCTACCTCGCGTGGGGGCTCTGCTCTCTACACTCTCCTGCCATGCTCCTCTGCTACCCCAGATGTGGCTCTGGTGGGCCCTAAAGTCATAACTTGAGTCTCACCCATATCTGATTTAGATGCAACTTTGGACTTTCAGACTTTTGAGTTGGTGCTGGAAGAAGTTAAGACTTTTTCTTAAGGCAGTTAGGATGAGTGAATGTATTTTTCATGTGAAAAGGACATAAATTTTGTCCAGACCATGGACTGTCCAGACCAGTCCAGATGCCATGGACTGAATGTCTGTGTTCTCCCAAATTCATATGTTGAAATTTAATGCCCTAATGTGATGTATTTGGAGGTGAGACTTTGGTGGATGATCAGAACAGGAGGATGGTGCCCTTATGAGTGGATTAGTACCTCTATAAAACCTCTATAAAAGAGAAGGCAAGGAGCTCCCTTGACCCATCTGCGTGAGGACACAGTGAGAAAATAGCCACCTATGAATCAGGAAATGGGCTCTTACCACACAGTATCCACTAGATCCTTGATCTTAGACTTTTAGAACTATGAGAAATAACTGTGTTGTTAATGAGCCACCCGGTCTATGTATGGTATTTTTGTTATAGCAGCCAAAATGGACTAAGATAGGTTTGTTGGGTTTTTAAAAATATTTTATTTATTAATGAGAGACAGAGAGGCAGAGACACAGGCAGAGGGAGATGCAGGCTCCCAAAAGATAGTTTTTAATTTATTATCAGGTTCGTTCAGGGTCCTTGTTTTCTTACATAAGCTTACTTCTCATAAAGTCATTGTAGTGCTTTGTAGTAGTAACTAGCTTTCTAACATAATCAAGTTATTTATAAATGCTTATTTCTAAATTTTTTTTTAAATTTATTTATGATAGTCACACAGAGAGAGAGGCACACAGGCAGAGGGAGAAGCAGGCTCCATGCACCGGGAGCCCGACGTGGGATTCGATCCCAGGTCTCCAGGATCGCGCCCTGGGCCAAAGGCAGGCGCCAAACCGCTGCGCCACCCAGGGATCCCTAAATGCTTATTTCTAATCCACTTATGGCACATTTAAATTTTAAGTGTGAGGGCAGCCCCGGTGGCTCAGTGGTTTAGTGCTGCCTTCAGCCCAGGGTGTGATCCTGGAGACCCAGGATGGAGTCCCACATCAGGCTCCCTGCATGGAGCCTGCTTCTCCCTCTGCCTGTGTCTCTGCTTCTCTCTCTCCTCTCTGTGTATTCTCATGAATAAATAAATAAAATCTTTTAAAAAAAATTTTTTAACTGTGATTTCTATAGCATTGTATCATGTAGGAAAGCTGATAGAATTTATGACTGTCAGTGAAGGATGCATTTTAAAACAATTTTAATGACCAGATTTCCCAAAAATTATACAAAAAAGCTGGGTGCCAGAGTAATTTAGTAGTTGAATTTCTCCACCAACTAGATGTTCAATTAAGTTCAAGTATAAAATAAGCAGTGATTCCAGGAAATGGCATCCTGCTCTGCTGGGACAGCTGGCTACTTTTCAGTATCCGTTGCCCACTACCCCAGTGTTTAAGGCTTAATTTAACATATGTTGAAAGATGCACCCTTGGAAAATCCATAGGCCTGGATTTAATAAACTAGTACCAAATTTAACTTTTTGGCTAGTGAATGGATCTTTCCCATAATTTGGTTGACCTTCACAGAATCTGTTTCCCATTTGCTTCTAGACATCTTAAATTGTAAATCCCAGAAAGGAGAAAAACAGCATGATACATTCCAAGTGTAGTCAGAGTGAGCTAGCATAATATTATACTTGGTGACACTTAACATGGCTACTAATAGCACCTAGTAGGCTTTCACTCAGTATCTGCCTAATGAATCATAATGCAATCAGTGGATATATTTTTGGAATATTTATCATAGTACCCAGTAAAAAGTTTTACCATTCAAAAAACATACCCTTCTCTCCACTATTTCATTTTATTAATAATTACTTTATTGAGCCTCTACTAAATTCAAGCATAGAACTATATCTGAAGGCAGAGGGAAATACAAAGGTAAAAAATACATAATTACTACCCTCAGGGGTTCACAGGCTAATGGATGAGACAGACTTTTAAACACAAAATTTACATATCTGAGGGCCATGCTGGCAGGTGTTCAGTGAGATGTTGGCACAGTTGGTAGAGGCCTTGTCACTAGCACCATCTCAGGTGCTATATATTTCTATCCCATTTAATCAGATAGTTTAGGCTGGTTGTGTCATTAGCCCAGGTGCGCTTCCTGGCACTGGTGGAGGTGAATGAGATGCATTTTTGTTTTGTCTGCGAGCTGAATACATGGTAAATACAATCAAAGAGGTCAATTCAGCAAATTTCCATCAAGGAAAGCAGGGATTGGTGGTTACAGTAAACACAGAGCCTGTGAGAGTGGGACAGCTGAGATGCTCAAAAAATATTTGTTGAATGAGTGAACACAGTTGTTTTTTTTTTTTTTTTTAATTTTTATGATAGTCACAGAGAGAGAGAGAGAGAGAGAGGCAGAGACATAGGCAGAGGGAGAAGCAGGCTCCATGCACCAGGAGCCTGGCGTGGGATTCGATCCCAGGTCTCCAGGATTGTGCCCTGGGCCAAAGGCAGGCACCAAACCGCTGCGCCACCCAGGGATCCCCCAGTGAACAGAGTTCTAATGTGCATATGACAGTGTGTTAGGTGTTCAAGGAGACAGTCCTCTATCTAGCAAAGGTAGTCCTCTATCCCTCAGCAAGGATACAGCAGGGAAGTATGCAATTGCAGCACAAATTTAAATAATTATTGCATAAAATAAAAATCATTTTATTTGAAAATATAGATTACCCGATTCTCACAACTTCATCATGAGACAAACATCAACACCATTTTTCAGAGGAAGAAACAAACTTCATCACGAGATAACAGAAGAAGATGGAGCTAGGAATTCCCCCTCCCACCCTACAGTAAATGAAGGAAAATGGAAATGTTGGATGAAAGGCGAGAAACATGACCCCTCCTGGAAGAGGAAGGGAGGGAGAGCACAGCAGGTGAACTTCAGCGAAGTTGGGAGCTTGTAGAGTTGCCCAGTGTCAAGGTCCAACTAGAAATCAACGAGGGGGTGAGTGGGCACTGGTGAGTATGGCAGAGGTGGGGTCGGGGCTGAGGTCGGGGTGGCGGAGGCACCTCTTACGGTGCCTCTTCACATAATATATAAACAAAAAGCAAAGAGCCAACTCTAAAAGCCTTCTGTAATTAGCTAGCTCAACGATGGCCCAGGACATTTTCTTGCAGCTCTTTGTTCTGCTGCTTATCCGCGGGAGGCCAGCCGTAGGAACTCCGACAATTTTGAGATGTGTGGTTGCTGGGTTTGCCTCCAGATTCAGTTCCAGGGTAGATGAATGTGCATCTGGGCACATAGAAAGGGAAACCAGCGCAATCATGAGACAGGTGGTATAATGTGGTCAACTAACTAGATAGAGAACTACGGTGACGATGATGATGAGGACGAGAGCAGCTACTCTTTCTGGTGCTTCTACTCTGGGCACCATTCTGCTTGCATGGATTTTCTATGTACTAACTCATTCCATTCTCATAACCCTGTAAGATAAGACGACTATAATAATTCCCATTCTATAGATGAGGAAATGGAGATTTAGGTATCCTGCACAAAGGAAGCCAGCTAGCTCATGTCCACAGAACCATTAGTTGAAGGGGGCTCCGGAGGCTGCGTTCTAAACCACTGGACCTGGTGCTTCTTTAGCCTCTGTGTTGTGTGGTTTATCATTGTGTGTTAACTCAGAAATACAGGGACATAGAAATAGAGGAAGATGGTGGCATGTTACCCCATTTGGTCTCTGAAGTTTAGGATTATGGCTGGGAAGCTCATGAGGCTCCAAGGGGTTTTATCCGGGGGTATGTTCTCTCCTACAGGTGTGCTTTGGGTTCTGCTGATAACCCAGTGGTGTTCCCAACTGAAGATCACTTTTATGCCATTCCATCAGTTTGGTGCTTCCCAACACATGTATGCATTTTAAATATGAAAACAAAAAAAAAATGAGGATAATCTTAGTTACAAATTCTCAGCAAACAATTTTTTCTGTACCTATAGCACAAGCCAAAACAGTCCAACTTTCTCTTTATCGCAGTTTCCCGGTAGGTGAATTTTTTTTCAAGTTCACCCTTTACACTGGAGTGTGTGTCTCTGAAAGTTCTTATTTTAAGAGCCCCCGGGGTCCTGGGCTGGAGCCCTGCATTGGGCTCCCTGCTCAGCGGGGCAGACTGCTTTTCCCTCTCTCTCTGCTTCTCCCCTCCACTCGTGCTCTCTCCCTCCCTCTCTCAAATGAAAAATAAAATCTTTAAAAAAAGAAAGTTCCCATTTTATTGGTAGTCTCTATTCCAACACTACGCCTTTGCTTAAGCCCATGGCTCATCTCCTGTCTCATCTTAGTAGGTGAAGTCTAAGCCACTGGCCAATAAAGATTGGTAACTTGGCTCTGGGATGCCAGAGAAAGAGTCAGCATCGGTTTAATAGTCAAAGATTTCAGATCGTGCCTGATTTTGACCTCTACTAAATTCTCCTACATTCTTAGGAGCTACATTTTGCATTTACATAACTTTTGGTTATACTTTAGCTAGACTTTCTATGTATGCTATAGCAAAAGGGCTTTAAGATGCTCTTTGCAACATTGTCAGCAATGGAACTGATCTATTTTTTTTTTTAACAGCACAAAATTCTATTATAAAATAAAATATTCAGGGGACAATGCTTTAACAGAAATACAAAATTTAAAACAATTTTGAACTTTTATATTATTTGTTAGACCTAATTTACAACTAACTTTTTTATTTTCTATTTGAAACCATGTATATTATCCCTCTATCATATTATTGAATTCCAGATTCTCTTAAAATGTGTTTAATGTGTCTAATGCTATTGTTAAATAAAAAGGCTTCATCTAAAATAGTGTCAGCTCTTCTGCAATCCAGGCTCAGATAAATTTATTTATTTTTTTTAATTTATTTTTTTAATTGTAGAAACAAACCATTCCTTGGGTAGTTTTGACATGTTTGCTCGAATTGTCTTAGCTAATAATTATTAAACATAATTTATTTGCGTTTTAATTTCTTTCATTATAACTGATGGAAACAAACAAATTACTTTTTAAAGCTCTTGATTGTGCTGGAATGGCCCCTAGAGAGGAACTGAGAGAAGCAATTTAAATGACAAAGTATTTATCTAGTTTGCAGCCCCCCCTGGCCAGTCTACTACAGGGGGCAGCACCAGCTCATGAGCTCTTCAATAAAGTGTGCTGGTTTTTTCTTTTCCTCAGTCAAGAATATATTGGTACTAATCTAGAAGTTTTCATGAATATAATCAAAGGATTTTAGAGTTAGAAGGGGCACTAAGGACTATCTGCTCTACATTCTATTATATAAATGAAATTGAGAGAGGCTCAGATAGTGCCCAAAGTTACACCGGGAATTCAGAGTGAGAACCAGAAGTAAAAATACAGATCTCCATGTATTATTCCAATTTCCTTCCACCACACCAAAAATGTAGTGATTTAAAACACTGTGATGCAACATCTTTCACAACATTGGAATTTTAAGCAATAGGGAAAAAAAAAAAAAACTGTTTCAAAGTTCTGATGTTCTCAATTGTCTTTTTAAAGTTGATTTTCTTAATACAGTCTCTCTCCCCTCCAAACTTTCTCCCCCAAATAAATATCCCCTCAGTTGAAGGCTGGGGAGCAGGGTCTTAGGGCCAGGCCCCTAGTGTTAGGAACTCCACCCCCCACCCCCGCCCCCCCAGGCTGAGGCTGTAGTGGAATTTCAGCACTTCGGAGCGGGGTGCGGCCTGTCCTGTCCCTTAGGCCGGCCTGGTCCCGGGCCTCGGGGGTGGGGTTGCAGCGGGAGGCCTGTGCAGATGCTGGGGTTCTCACTGAACCGTGTGAGCCAGCGCATGTCTGTTTATGCTGGAGCCCGAGACAGTGAGGTCAGACACCCTCCAAGGCTCCTCGGACTCGCTCATCCCTTCCATCCCCCCATGGAAGTGGGTGGTTGGTAGTGGGTCTGGCGGTCTGGGGGTGTCTAGGGGCAGGGGCTGGCTCCAGGTGATGGCTGGGTGGGGCCAAGCCCACTCCCCTGCAGCCCTGCTCCAGGCTGCGAGCCGGAAGGCAGTGCCAGCACCGGGGCGAGGCTCGGCCCCCTCCCCTGGCCACCCTCCCCCCGGGATGGGCCACAGCGGGAAGGAGGCTCACACCGAGGTCGGGGAAGCCGCGCGGTGCGTGCGCCGGGGGACTCCGCCTTCCAGGAGCTGCCCGAGGGCACCTACTGCTGAGCCCAGGCGCCCGGAGCCCAGCTTCGTCCCAGCGCGGGGAGCTGCGGCAGCAGCGGAGGAGCAGCGGGGGGGAGCAGCGGGGGGAGGAGCGGGAGGAGCAGAGGGAGGAGCAGGGGGGAGCAGGGGAGGAGCAGCGGGGGGAGGAGCAGCGGGGGGAGGAGCAGGGGGGAGCAGGGGGGGAGCAGTGGGGGAGCAACAGGAGGAGGAGCAGCGGGGGGAGCAGAGGGAGGAGCAAGGGGAGGAGCAGGGGGGAGCAGGGGAGGAGCAGCGGGAGGAGCAGAGGGAGGAGCAGCGGGAGGAGCAGGGGGGAGCAGGGGAGAAGCAGCGGGGGGAGGAGCGGGAGGAGCAGGGGGGAGCAGGGGGGGAGCAGTGGGGGAGCAACAGGAGGAGGAGCAGCGGGGGGAGCAGAGGGAGGAGCAAGGGGAGGAGCAGGGGGAGCAGGGGAGGAGCAGCGGGAGGAGCAGAGGGAGGAGCAGCGGGAGGAGCAGGGGGGAGCAGAGGAGGAGCAGCGGGGGAAGCAGCGGGGGGAGAAGAGGGAGTAGCAGCGGGAGGAGCAGGGAGAGGAGCAGCGGGGAGCAACAGGAGGAGGGGCAGCGGGGGGAGCAGAGGGAAGAGCAGGGGGAGGAGCAGGGGGGGAGCAGCGGGGGGAGCAGAGGAAGGAGCAGCGGAGGAGCAGGGGGAGGAGCAGCGGGGGGTGCAGCAGGGGAAGCAGCGAGAGGTGCAGCGGGGACAGGGGGGAGCAGCGGGAGGAGCACACAATGCGGATCCGGTGGCCGCTGCCTTCTGTGTTCTAATGCCCTAACTCGGGCATTCCTGGGTAGCTCCGCGATTTAGCACCGCCTTGAGCCCGGGTGTGATCCTGGAGACCTAGGATCGAGTCCCACATTAGGCTCCCTGCGTGGAGCCTGCTTCTCCCTCTGCCTGTGTCTCTGCCTGTGTGTGTGTGTGTGTGTGTGTGTGTGTCTCATGAATAAATAAATAAAATCTTTAAAAAAAGATAATGCTCTAACTCATTTTTACGCACATATCTATTGTCTACTTCAATAAACCAGAGTAATTTCACGGAAGTCTTCCAACTTTAGAGACAAAACGGAATTACTAGGCTACAACAGCAACAAAAGCATTTAAAATGTTTATGTCATGGGTGATAGAAGTTTATTCATTCAGCCGTTGATATAATGCTGTCTTGTCTAGTCACCACTCGCATCCGAGTTCAATTCATTATTATGTATGTATATACGTACTTGTAAAAGGCTATTATTTGTTGTTTGCTAGATTTTCCTGCCTTGAAGAAATGTAATTGTCAGTTTAAAAGGAATATCAGTTCCGCAAAGACGATCAGGCCACTACCCTAACAGGGAGAGCTAATACAGCTAATACAGCTAATGCTCAATGGAGCCCAACTCTTGCCCAGATGTGACAGGTAACATACAGATGACATGGCTGGATGCGGAATATTTTATTCAGGAATCAGGAGTATAGGAGGTCAGCGGTCTCCCTGGCAACTCTCAGTATCTATTTTTATCCCGTTCAATTGCTTTGCTATTATTTTCTCTACTAGTAAAAAATAAAATAAAATAAATTCTATTTTTCTCTGCATTCCATATGTTTGCATATCTCTCCTCATCCCATTTGCCTTTGTGACTTTCTGTGTTATAACATGTTCGCGGCACTTGTTTGAGGTGTAGTCACAGGAACTGCCTTGATGTAGAAATCCCAGAGAACTTACACTATTTTCTTCCCCGACAGCTCTATAACTCTCAAAGGGAAACTATATTTACATTGCTGGTGTTTTGAGAGATTACTTTGTGAGTGAAACCATTTACGAGAGAGACACAGGAAAGAAATACAAATTATTTTTATTCTGATAAAGCTATTTTTAAGGATATGTGGTGTTCTCTGGCAATAAAATGTTTACAGAATGGGATAGAAACAGAATTACCCTCTCCGTCTCGGGCAGAGCTGGAAAACCAGAGAGATCCCTGGTAGAGGCTTGTCCCTATAAGATCTACCCCATAGATGATGCTTTAATCAGGGATCCCTGGGTGGCTCAGCGGTTTGGCGCCTGTCTTCGGCCCAGGGTGTGATCCTGGGGACTCGGGATCGAGTCCCATGTCGGGCTCCCTGCATGGAGCCTGCTTTTCCCTCTGCCTGTGTCTCTGCCTCTCTCTCTCAGTCTGTGTATCTCATGAATAAATAAACAAAATCTTTAAAAAATAATAATAAATAAATAAATTAAAGTTTTCATTACTTATCTCTCTTCCCCAGTATTCCTAGATTTTATAACCACTGGCTCAATTCCTTTCCTGGTTTCCCCTACCCAGCTTAATAAATAAATAACTCCCCAACCCCACATGGATCTCCCCCACCCCACCCTTAATCCTTCCTTCTTTCAGCCAACTAAACCAATCTACTTGAGGATTTTGCTCATCTTTTTTTTTTTTCTGAACCACACAGAAAAGACACTAAACCAAGGAAATGCACAGTTGGATTGGCTTGTGTGTGAGTGTGAGTGTGCATGACCTTTTTTGTTTTGTTTTGTTTTAAGGTATCATCCTGCTTTTATTCATGTGGAAATGTAACCTTCAGGGTATATCCTGTCAGCGTTAAACTAGGAATTTAGAAAAACATACCTCCTAACTGCTGCCTTCAGTGTCAGTTTCGAACACAAGCCACAGGGTCTCCTTCAGTATATGGTCTATTGAAAAGAAAGAAGTATTATTATCTGTGCCAATCTGAAAACTATTGCCTAGAATTATTTATTAACCAGACAAGTCACCACTATCAGTAACAAATATATGATAAGGGAACACCAAACACCCTGGGACAGTGTCCAATATTCATTTAGGGGTGGGGAAGCACATAACTAGCAAGTTTGGGGTGTTTTCTGGAGAGACATGGGGTGTATCAGAGTGTACAAGAATTTTGGGGGGCCCAGACTTTGCATTGAGTTCAGCAGCTGCCCTTGCTAATTAAATGATCTTAGGCTACAAAGGAAGCTATTGTGCTCCTCCACTTTTGCATCTGTAATATTAAAATCATAATGCCTGAATTGTTTTGATAAATTTCTTTTTCTGATAAGTGTTTTTGTGAGACTTCCAATGAGATAATTATGTGGATAGGACTGGACTACTCCAAATATTAGCATGTTTACTAGTAAAAGAAAAGAAGGAAGAGTAGGAACAGGGTTTGTTTTGCTCTGTACAAAGAAATCTAGCTGGGCTCTTGTAGAGTCTTTTATGTGCTATCAAAGCATACTGACCCAGAAATACCCTCAAGGGATAAAAGAAATGCCAGTTAGCAGGCCAACTGTAAGCATTGGTTTTTCTAAGGAAAAAGAAAAGACGAAAAGTGCCAAGCCACAAGATTAGCCCCCTTAGAGGCTCCTGGCATCCTGAGTGGGGATCGTGGATTTCTTAAATAATCATGTTCCCTTTTCTTGGTTAGATGGAAGCATTAAGTCATCTGACCCAAGGATGAATCACAGACAAACTTACGGGAAGATTCCCAAAGTCTGAGTGGTAAAGTTAAGTGAAATGGAAAAAAAAAAAAATGTGTATGGATGCCATGTTTCCATACGTCTAGATAGATTAATTTAAGTTCCCTTTATGAACCAGAACCCAGTTCTGTTTTTAGGGTACAAGGAGACTGCATGATGTTGGGCTCTTCTAAGTTTGAATATGCATTCATTTAGACAAGCTCTAGATTCAAGTGTACTATTACAGTTTTCATGAAACATTTTTTAAAAATCAAACATCATGGGGGGGTATGGGTGGCTCAATTGGTTGAGCATCTGACTCTTGGTTTAGACTCAGGTCGTGATCTCAAGGCTGTGAGATAGAGCCTCCAAGGGGCTTCCTGCCTATCATGGAATTTGTTTGAAAGTCTCTCCCTCTGCTCTCCCCACTCATGTACCCACGCCCATGCTCTTTCTCTAAATAAATAAAACCTTAAAAAAAAATCAAATAACATATTTAACCCTCCTAAAAGGAAGCAACATAATCTACCTGTTACCTACCTATATATAACTACCTATATATATTTCACCCCTATTATCTACCTATATATATTTCATATGTTCAATTCTTAGACACATTCGATTCCTTACGAACTTGCCCTAAGTCCAAGGCCAATGTAGAAAATGTTCTAAGGTCTCTGTTGCTAACAACAGTTTTGGAAATCATGTTTTAAAAATGACTCCCCAAACTACAAAACTCAGTCTGTACCATAAGTTCTATGACTCAGTTGAATCACTCACCACATTCACCCACTTATCTCAAATCTATTCTCAAAGATTAACCAAATTAAGTTACACCCTTTTGAAACTCCTCCAGTAGCTTTCCATTTACCCATATGCTGTGAAGTAAACTCAGTTTTCTCCCAGGGTCCTAGGTCATCCTTCATAGATCCTAAAGTAGCTTATTCCTTTTTTTCACAGTTCACCTGCTCAGAAAGGCACGCCCTGACTCCTCTGTCTAAAATATTCAATCTCAGAAATCACTCTCTCCTTCTTGTCAGCACTTAACACCATCAGAAACATTATGTTTTTTTTTTTTTAGAAACATTATGTTTATTTGTTTATAAGAGTTCCAGAGATGGCAAGGATTTTGTGTTTCATGTTTACCATTATATCTTCACTGCATACAATAGTGTCTAGCAGGAACAGAGACTAAATAAAAGTTAGCTAAATGCATTGAGTATAGGCAAAATAATATGGCCTCTATAAAAATAATTCCAAAAAAATAATAATAATAATTCCAAAAAGATGAATTTAAAAAGGTATGGATGAGAATAGCATCATTAGAGTAATTGTGTCCCTAGCCACTGTGGCTACTTTGAAGGAGACACTACTTGGAAATATTCATTGATCATAAGGAAAAAAAATCTTTAAGAATATAACATATTGTATATATTCCGCTTGACTCCCTACTTTTATAATCTTCTAAGCTTTTTGGCAAGAGATATTTGACTTTTATGTGGATATATTGATTTTCCTGGGATATAAATCCAGGAATAATTTTCTCCTCACCAATTTGTTTTGCAAGAAAGTGTTCCTGTCTAGGCCCTATCTTGTCTCTAGGGTTAGGAATCCAACAGATGCCTCAGAAGTAAGCATGGGAGCCTGGGAGATGTTAGTCAAACTCATTGCTATCTCAGAGCAACTGGTTGCTAGTAGATGAAGCTACTAGTTGAGGAGATGGAAGTTTACACTATTGTTTTAGACATTTGTTACAAGGAGAAAACAAGGACACTCCAGTTGGTCAAATGATCAACCTGAAGCTATGTCAGAAGTTTCTGGAAGGGAGGAGTAATGGCTGTTGGTAGCAATATTTTTTAAAACTTCTTTGCTATTGTATCAGGAGTGGCACATTAATGAAAGATAACAGGGACTTGTTTATAGGGCAGAAGGTTTCTTGTATCTGAGCCTTGACTTTTATGTTTATACATAGGAGTAATTAGTGACTTTATTTATTTCTAGGTTGGGAAGATGTCTTCAAACTGGTAAATACTTAAAAAACAGCAATAACAACTAAAGCTCAGTGTCAGGCTATTGGCACTGGGCACAGAAACCCAGGCACCAGGGAACTCTATCAAGGCTAACTTAGAGACTCAGCAGAAGTGAATAAAGCTGAAATATAAATCTGTTTAGAGCAGGATGTCAGTGAGAAACAAACCTTGGGTTGAGGGCTTATATTCAAGAGGTGAGGAGTAGTGTCAAAGAATTTGTGGCCACATTTTAAGCTGCCTGAGTTCCAGACAAGGAAACTGTTCTCTGGAGCTTAAGATAAAGAACAGTCCTACCCCACGAGCTTAGTCCCAGTGATAAAGAATGAATAGGAAAAGCAACAAAAGGCTTCAGAGCCCAGTGAGTCAGAGGTAGACTCGGATAGTTTGGGGCCTGGATGAACTGAGTTTGAGAAGGATTAAGGTTTCTTTGGTAGCAGAGCTAGGTATGAAGAGATTGAACGAGAAAGCTTGGCAAGGAAAATGGGAAAATAAAGTAGAAATAAAGAAAATAAAATCACTCATAATTCAACCACCCAGGAGTAACGAGAGTTTACATTTTGATGCATTTCTTTCAGTGTTGTGTCTCCATGCATGGGAGTGAGAATTTCACAATTTAAATGAGTTTGTGTGTGTGTGTATGCACACGTGCACATCTGTGTGTGTGTGTGAATATGTATGTGAAACATGATCACACCACATAAGTCTTGTGACAGTTGTTTCAACAAATTTAGTATGGTGAGAATGATACAATGTGACTTATAAAGCTAGGTCATGAAAGGCAAGGCAATTTCTAACTTATTTTCTGGAATACTCACACTTGGAGCCCTAAACCACCATGTAACTTCTGACTACCTTAAAGCTGCCATATTATGAGTTAGCCTCAGCCCCATGGATAGACTGTGTGTAGGTGCTGCCCCCCACAATGGGAGTGGATGAGCCTTCAGATGATTCTAGCTCTGTAGACTTTCCCCTAGCCTTCAGATCTTCCCAGATGCGGCCCTTGAGGAGGAGAAGCAGAGCCATGCTGTTCATACTGTGCCTGTCTGAATTTCTGATGGTAGACTCTGCGAGCTTAATAAAACAGTTGTTTTAAACGACACTGCCATTTGGGGTAACTTGTTACACAGCAATAGTAACCAAAACAGGAAATTTGAACCCAAGTTGAGTCAGATGTCTGACAAAGAGCTGAAGTCAGCTACTTTTTCCATGGCCTAGGAGCCAAATGCAACCATTCTTCTTAGGTTGACATAATGCTTTTTCCAATTGTTCCATCAACTCAAGCAGCCTGAAGGAGAAGCTCTGCTTCCTATTACAGAGATGCTCAAGGAAGCCCTAGGAATAGACTCCTCTTAGTAAATCATATCCTTTCCTTAATGAGGAAATATCCCTAATAAATTATATCCTTTACCTGTGCAGCTTTTGAATCCTTAGAATTTAAAGACCTACTTTCTTTACCTCTTAAAATTCTAGAAAATTTCTCTTTTTCTAAAAAAAAAAATATGCATTTGCCTGTCTCCCTGACTTCCAGTTTGGATTTAGCCAAAGATCTAATCTCTGACAATTTTTTTCAGGTTTGACCTGGGTCACATATACCTTGAATATCAGAAGTGAGAGGAGGAAATGAAGTCAAAGTAAATAACACAGATACAAACTAGAAGCACAGGATAAAATTAGGAACCAAAGGAAATGTAAAAAGAACTGTCATTCTTGTTCAGTGACTGTGCACCAGTACCTACATGTATTATGGTGTTTCAATATAACAGCAATCCTAATGATTAAGGTATTTGTATTAGTCCTATAATAAGTGGATGCACAGATTTTTCCCCATATGGCTGATAATCATACCAAGGAGTCTGTCAGGAGTCTGACGCCAGATCCTGTTCTCTTAACCACTACTGTACTGTCTAGAAATAGTCAAAGCCATTCTCATAATAATACTGAGTTTGACTTTTTTCACTCTGATTATCTCGAGTGTGTATTTGGAAGATCTGCATAACTCAATGAGCCAATGTACTTCACATTTTTAATGCACACTGTTACAACATAATACATAAAAATCCATTCAAAGTGCAAAACAGACCAATGAATTTTAATGTAACAGAGTACCAAACATTCTTTGACATGATTCACTTTGCAACTAACCTTTCAGATGCAAATTTTGTTGTGGCATCAAAAGATATCCACAATTATCTAAAAAGGCTTTCATAATAATCTTGTCTTTTTTTTGTCTATGTATTTGTATGAGACAAGATATTCTTTTTGTACTTCAACCAAAAAGCAAAAAGTCACAACCAACTGAATGTAGAAGATATGAAAATCCAACTGTTTTCTATTAAGCAAAATATTTTTAAAATTTACCATTCTTCAAAAAAAAAATTTACCATTCTTCTTATGGAAATATATTTTCCATAAAATATATGTTAACACATAGTTAACATGTAGCGAATAAATTAATATTATTTAAGAGTCTGTTTTAATTTTGAATATAGTAAATATCAATGAATATAACCCACATAAATAGAATATCTTTGGAACCTGTCCTAGGCAGGTGAAGCTGCCTTAACACAATATCTTAGACTGGGTGGCTTAACCAGCAAATATTTGTTTCTCTCAGTTTTGAAGGCTGGGAAGACCAAGATCAAGATTCAGCAATGGGAATAGGGAAAGAAGGTACTTCAAACCATTTATACTGACGGCTTCCACTTTTCTATTAAGCAGAAGACAAATGATTCTCTTAAGATTGAGATTGTTAGGTGGATCTTGAGGAAGGAAGCAAAGAACCCTACAAACCATTACAGGAATAGCAGAGAAAACTTTCCAGGAACATTTAGTTTTATGCTTACAAATGATCACAGATAAATTGTTGAATTCCTGAAACTTCCCATGGAAGAACAACACATTTTTTGTTGTTACTGAATATTGTTCATTTGTTCATTCATATTATTGCTTAGCTCATGTGAAGAATGAAAAATGACAATAATAATGACTCAGAGTTAGATACTTTTGGTAATTCTTACTAAACTGAGCAGCAAATTAAATTAAAGGTTTTTATTTCTCTCTTTTAGAAAAGCCTCTCTCCATATTCTTCTTGCATGTCCACTATAGAGTAAAAAGCAATATGACTATTGCAGATTTAGTTTGTGGCTTTAAAGGATAGAGCAAGAGTTATTCCATTTATGAGGTTGGAAATGTACACTTGATCAAAAATCTCTCCCTGGAACTAGCATTCAAAGTTCTGTAGCATGGAATTGCATTATCAATATAATTAATATAATCTTAAAAGTTAATTTAAAAATTTAATATAATCCTTAAAATATTTAGTAAATTCAACCTTGTTTCATTCACAATTCATGGTGACATTATCTACCTCTCAAGCAAATCTATGAAAATATTTTTAAAAAATGCTACACCAACTAAATTCATCTTTTAGAATGATTAAATGTGTTTACATGGGGAAGTTTAATGTGCAGGCTGCAAGGCAAGTAGAAAGCCTTGGTGTAACTCTGGGCCTGCCATGTGTCAGGGCCTGGGAGGGGAGTGAAGGCAATTCTCGTGAGATGGCGCAACAGAAGCAGAAGATCATAAGGTACAAAAGGTCACCTTGCACATCATTATGACATATCCCATTTCTAATATCGTACTTTTTATAATCCCTCTGAGAGGCAAATGTTTTATTGCTTAACTGCACAAGGAGATTAGTGACACTATCAGTGATGTGAAATTGCATTAGCAGAGCTTTGAAATGACTCGGGGAAATGTTCAATCTATGTCTCAATTTCAAGGAACTCTTCACACTGTCATGTGACCAAAAGCAAATTTTCTTCAAATGATGCAGTGAAAAGACACACGGATTCCTTTTATAGATGGAAATTTGAAAGTCTCAGAAACAATTGACAAGAAGGAGACAATATCAGTTGGGATTGTCTTGACAGTGACCAAAGACCAAAGGCCAAATCTTCACCTTAGCCTTCAATATTCGGCGTTTAGTGTCCTGCCACCAGCATGACACATAGTAGATGCCAGCCCTCAGGCTTTGGAAACAAATAAGGGGGAAAGAAATAGTTTAAAAATACAAGAAACATTGTTAATTTAAACATTATTTCTTAAATATGTTTATTCTTTCAAATTTCATCCAACAAACAATACTCTACTAATTTTTTTTTTTAGTTTCTAGCTCTATGATTGCAATTAATTAGATTATCATATATGTAAAGATCGGTGGAGTTACACCAAGATGTACTTCTCTACACAACAGGAAAGCAGACATATGATTAAATAAATTCACATGGCCTCACGTTAAATTTTATTTAGTCCCACAGGGCCCCTGGGTGACTTCAGTAGGTTTAGCATCTGCCTTCAACTCAGGTCATGATCCCCGGGTCCTGGGATGGAGTCTGACATCAGGCTTCCTGCTCAGTGGGGAGCTTCTGCTTCTCCCTTCCCCTCTGCTTGTCACTCTTTCTGCTTGTTCTCTCTACTCCTCTTTCTCTGTCAAATAAATAAATAAAATCTTAAAATTTTAAAAAAATTTAGTCCCTCAAAACTCTTATTGTCTTTTAAAAATTCCATAGTTAAACATCTTGGAGAAATGGCAAATACTTTATAGTAAACAGCTGATATAAAATTAATATTTTCTGAGGGAATCCATGTAACATCATGTTATTAATGATGTCCAGTCTTGATTGACTGACTTTACAAAATATTGGTATATAGATTTTTTTTCAAAATCAGAAAAGTTTTGGGGCACCTGAGTGTCTCAGTTGATTAAGTATCTGACTCGATTTCTGCTCAGGTCATGATCTCAGGGTCATGGGATGGAGTCTGTGTTGGGCTCCATGCTGGGCATGGAGCTGCTTAAGATTCTCTCCCTCTCTCTCTCCCTCTCCCTCTGCTCACCCCCTACCGTGCCCCTCTTGCACATATATTCTCTCTCTCTTAAAAAAAAAAATTACAATAAGAACATCAGAAAAGATTTTATTAACCAGTTACAGTTTTCTTATGTTGTCTGTAAATGGCCTCTTGTTTTCCTTTTGATTTCTGATGAGAGAGGTACTTCTATAGAAAACATTTTGTTCTTATCACATATTAATATTTCACATCTGATAATACATCACACTTGTTTTTGAATATTTTTATTTTTATTTTTTAAAAGATTTTATTTATTTATTCATGATAGACACACAGAGGGGGAGAGAGGCAGGGACACAGGCAAGAGGGAGAAGCAGGCTCCACGCAGGGAGCCTAAAATGGGACTCGATCCCTGGTCTCCAGGATCTGGCCCTGGGCTGAAGGCAGCGCTTAAACCACTGAGCCACCCGGGCGGCCCAGTTTTTTGAATATTTTTAAATGCCAGTTTTCTGATAAATTCTGATAAGATTCACAAGTCACAATATAAGACAGCAAACTAACATTACTTTTCAATGACGATGAAACTTTGCCATTATGGCTCAACCGAACATTGGTCATTGGACTGAAAAGGTACAATGTTCAATAGTCACTCTTCCCAAACTCGTAGCACATGATGGTAAGCTTAACACCAGGTTCCTAACATCTGAATCAAAAAGAAGTGGAGAGTCAGGTATAATGATGCAAAAAGAGTGAAGTAATTAAAGACAGAGAAGTACAACTATAATAGCTTATAGAGTGGGGGGCAGTATACAACAAAAGGAGTCAATATCCTGCTTTATTAATCTCAGTATAGTAAGTAATATAAGTATATATCAATTACTGAAATACTAGTTAGAAAAAGAAAACAATGAATTCGGTCTTTATGTATGACGGGGAGGGGGAAGTAAAGACACTCTCATTCATTCATGAGATATATATGGCATGCCTACAATTTTAAGGTTTGGGGAATACAAACATGAATCAGGTATAGCCCTGCCTCAAAGGAAAATACAACCCATATGCGAGGAAGTAAATACACTCTCAGATGCAAATGTGATGAAGGATACAGGCGGAATGCCAGGCAGGGCAGAGAAGGAGGGGGCACTTGGTGCTGCATGGATCATAGAAGCCCTTTGGTGATAAAATGATTAGCTGCTTCCTTTTTTTATGGAATGTTCAGACGCCATTAAATTTATTCTTAGTGATGAGGTCCATCCTGATGATAGAGTTTTTAAAGAATATACCTCTAATATGTGGATCACTTGGACTTTATGTAGCATATACTGATAATGATTTCTATCAGACAACACTATGGAGGTCCCTAAGGTTTTGAGAAACCAAAGTTCGAGTATTAGAAATATTAAAAATATTTATAAATCCATTTTTAAGTCTCACCCACCTCTTGTCTAAATCATCTTATCGAAACCAATAGTTTCCCATAGGAAATGATTGCAAAAAATATCATTCTTTGTAACCACAACAAAGAGATAATTATTTGCTGGGATGCAACAACGGGAGGTCATTAATACGTACCAGTGACAATGGGTTCTCTAAGTTTCTATTTTGATGATTTCAGCCCAGTAGGCCTACATGTCTTTATCTGTGAAATCCATGATTGTAACTACAAAGATGTTATCTTTATTTAATTAATAGATTATTGAATGCAAGTTTGAAAAATTCAATTTAAATAGAAAAATATGTATTAATCAATAATAAACAGAACAACAACATTTCTATTCTTATGGAATTTTTAATATAAAATAGAATTGAACATACTTTCCTGTGCATTATTTGTTTCATTATAAATGTTATATTTGTTTTAATACTTTGCTCCTTTAATTGATCAACCATACCATGAGATAGGAACTGTTAACATTCTCATTTTATTGATGGGGAAATTGAGGCTTAATGTAGTTAAACAAATACCTAGTTAAATATAGTAGATTAAACACATGCATTTCTGTCTACTTTCTCCAAGAATCCAGGTAAAAGGTAGGGGAAAGAACAAAAAGTAAGTAGGCAAAGACAAAAGGTAATAAGAGTAGGATGAGAGTAAATGATACCAGTAAATTATGGGTACATGTAAAGCAGATAGATCCCTAGCAAATCCCTTAGCAGAGTGGAGAAAGCTGAAACCCAAGTGCCTACAGAGGAGAAATGAAACAGTTCTTGCTAGAGAAAAGGCTCCTAATTTGGAGCTGCCAAATACCTTGGAATGTGAGATGGAGTGGTACAAACAAAAGAATTGGTTTAGGTAATGACCATGTGACCTAATTCTGGCTGATGACACCAAGGGAAGTCTTTTGACATGTTTTTGGGGGGCAGTTACTGGGCAAAGACATGAAAAATGGCAGTTCCTTTTCATGTTCAGGATATCTTCATGTCAATGTATAATTCCTAAAACCCCTGCACACATGTTCTTACCAGTCCAAGAGCAAGGGTTCGGCAGGCCAAGAGTATCAGAAAGAATCAGACCCAATAGACCTATGCTTGGGGACCTCCCTGCTTCTGGACACAGTTGCATAATAGTAGATTTTCTTTAATTTCAATCAGTTCAAGGGGTCAAGAAATCAGGTCAAGATTTCACAGATATGGAATGGTAAAATTAGGGTTGGGATCCAGATTGACCTGAGTCAAAGATTTGAGATAAACATGATGCCATATTGCCATTAATGAAATACCTTCAGCGTATACATTAAAAGTATATTTAGCATATACTTTGTATACTCACAAAACTGGTTTTTTGACAGAAAAAAATTAGGATGTATGAAATTTAGCTGATATTTGATATTGGTCATGAGTAAAGACTACATTAAAACTTTAATAGCTTACCTTCCAACACTTTATTTTTGCAATAAAAATGACATTTTTTTGTAATTTATTTTTTTATGTACTAAAGCATCAAAATCAATTATTTCCTAGGTGTGCTCTATACTTTCAAAAAAGACTGATACTGAGAATTGACATGGATAACAACAAAAAGAAATGAAAGAACATAATGTTTCTTACTTCTGTTATTTAACTATGTGCCCAAATCAGTAGACAACAAATGCTATGCTTAACCTTATAAACCAGAAATGACAAAAAATATTATCTTGAGAGGATAATTCAAATTATTATTTTATCTGGGACATCAAGGTATATCTCTCATATTCTGTTATCCAAAATTCAGAACATTTTTAATGTAATAAAAGTTTATTTAGATATATTATAAAGAAATACATAATATGATTTAATTTACTATTTAGCACAGTGATTTAAACATGCATGAATATATCCAAAGTGAGAGAAGTGTCTGATTCATTTTGAAATCCTGAGGACAAAGTAGTGTCTGGAATATGGTGCCTGCACAGTAACTATTTGTTGACTGAATAATGAACAACTGTGCACCTACTTTAAGGAAAACATGGGTGGAATAAAGAGAAAAAGGGATTTTCCACTTTGGTGATTGTTTCGGGGCAATTTTGCTGTGTGAATACTAGTTGTCACATTTATTTGTTTTAATTTAGGCAATAATAATTATTGAAAAACTGAAAAAATCAAAGGGTGGTATTTACAGAACTGATCCGATAATATTTTTCATTGTAAGAGATTTTTAAATTTTTAAGAAAAAATATTCTTGTTTAAAAACTTGTTCTTTACATGATTATTTGCCTTTTATAGTCTATACCTGAAACATTTTTTTTCGACTGACAATCCTTTACATCTAAATAGTGTTTCCACTTTAGGTTAAACATTTTTAAGAATCATATTAATAGCTGGAAAAAAAAAAAGGAGGGCCACACATTAACTAAGTAACATGAGGACAGTAATTAAGAAAAACACTGTGATTGAAGGTAAAGATAAATTAGAGGGCAGTCACCAAATGGCTGCCTTCAGATACCAGAGTGGTGTCGGGGATAATGTCAGAGGCCTTTGCAAAGTATGATGCCTGCAGGGAGTTCACTGAACGTTTCACATATGATACAAAGAGGCTCACCAGCAGTCAGCAAGTGGGCTGCATGATCATTACAACTATCTTCAAAGGTATGAAGGTACTCTGTGAATTGTGATGTGTCTATAATACACAAAATTACATCTGACGCAAACCATCTCTTTTGGAAACCTGTAATGAAAAATGCTCTAAAGAAGACTATACTTATAATTCTGGGTGCTGCATTCAGAATGGGCATGGCATGGCATGCTGACCAATGCCATATTTTTCTCTCTCTCTCCTCTCTTTCTTTTTTTAAGATTTTATTTATTTATTTGAGAGCGAGAGCCAGAGAGGGAGAGCAAAAGTGAGGTGAGGGGCAGAGGGAGAAGTAGGTTCCCCACTGAGCAGGGAGCCCAATGCAGGCTCCATCCTGGGACTCGGGGATCATGACCTGAGCTGAAGGCAGTCACTTAACCAACTGAGCCACCCAGGCGCCTCTCACGCTTTCCTCTACTGGCACATCCTTTAAAGTAAATCCTTCTTCCTTTCAGTTCAATTGAAAAAAATATTTCCTTTAATGTATGTCACAAAATTCATTTTCCAGATTTCAGGAATGATGAATTAAAGATACTACTAGTACTTTGATGGCACATTTTAAAATAATATCCATTTCTCTGGGGCCAAAGCTTTATAATTTTCTATGATTTTATTCTCTGTTCTTTTTATAACATCTAATATTAGAGTTACTTATATCTGTTTGATTGCATATTGGATCTAGGTATTTCTTAGTTAGGCTATGCTTCATTTCCATTTAACATCATTGGAGATCTCACCAAGTGAAATTATGATACAATCATCTTACTCATAATATTCTGGCTGAATCAAACATTCATAATCAATGTATGCTAAGTTCAATGCAGCCTTAATCAGCTCTGCCAGCACAGGGATGTTCAGAATCTGACCAGCCAGTCATGGGGCAGAGCACATAAGGAGCCACCCAATAGCAGGTGGCAAGATAGTGCCAGCAACAGACTTGAAGGAGGGTCAGAGGTTGGCAAAAGCTAGAGACCTCCATTCTCTGAAGATTTATGAAGAGCCAAGGAAAGCTCTCAGTCTGAGATGAACTAGGCTATCAGACAGGGATCCAAGATAATAACTAAATACATGAGCTAAGGCATGCAAAGAAGAGCTCAGTCACACGGGAATATGGTAGCAATAACATTTTTGGAAACTGGGCCCAGTATAAGATTAGAGTTGACTCAGGGAGGTCCAACTCCAAGCTGATCAGGAATTACTGATTATAGATTCCTTATATTCTCAATATGTATGGAAAGAGTTGGTTCTAGATTTAGAGTTAGGACAAGGAATAGATGAAGGTTTAATGGGGCCTCAAGTGTATATCATTTTAGGCATTTTTAAGAAGAAAAAGGCTATAGTGTTACAAATTCAAAATAAGGTAAAGAATGGGTACTTATTTAGGAAAAGAAAAGTAAACCTAACAGTTGATGGAATCCTTGGGGGTTCGGTTTCAAGATCTCCTTTGGCAGTTTCTGTGAAATGCTTTTTTAGTAACTGTTCCTGATTATAGCCTTGCTTCCTTCTCAACATAAGATATTATACAATTCCCAGACACTCCCCATACGCCCAGAGACTCTTGTGAGTGAAGTCTCTGATGCTTATACACTCCGTTAGCTTCAGGGCAAATGTGCCTCTAGATAGAGATATTTCCACAGAAAAGAGTTAAATAAATGGTCCTGAGAAGAAGCAAGTCCAGGAGAATGAGGGATCAGAAAAGCTAGCCTAAGACATCATTAGAAACTACCATTGAACAAAAAATTTTTAACACTGTATTGTGGTTAAATTAATGTCATTCTGATGTCACTTATGTCAGCAAATATGTCATAGCTTTGGTATGGAACTTTGGTAAAATTGTTTGGGAGACCGAATTCAGAAGCCACACATTTCTTCTGCTGACCTTGTAGGGTGACTCATGGCTCAGACAGCCCTGTCTCAGTCAGTGAGAACAGTCACAAAACATCTGTTAGGATCATCTTTGGAGTACTTGTGTGCTCTCTGGCTCTCTTTGCCATCCTGGCCCACTCTTCTTACTTTGAATCTGCCTAAGTTTAGCTTTATGTCTGACATCATGTTGTTAGGTAGGAGGGTTTCATGATTCCTATCTACCTAGGGAAGATTCTATACAGTCATGCTCAGAGGCCTAAATCATATAATGAAGCTTAAAAACGTGGCTGGGAGGGGGCACCTGGGTGGCTCCGTGTTTGAGCCTTTGGCTCAGGTCATGATCCCAGGGTCCTGGAATCGAGTCCCACATCCGACTCCTGCATCAGGCTACCTGCAAGGAGTACTTCTCCCTCTGCCTATGTCTCTGCCTCTCTCTCTGCATCTCTCATGAGTAAATAAATAAAATATTAAAAAAAAAAAAAAACTTGGCTGGAATGTTGAATGGGAACTTGACTCTATAAAAGGCTTCTATCTTTTCCTGGAGACAAAAAGGAACCAGTGAAGTAAAAAACTTCAGAAAACAGCCCATGCACATTCCCCTATGATAAATAAATGTTTTTGTTGGGCGAAGAAAGCTATTTTGCTTACTGTATGTTAAGCCTATGTTTATTTTCTCATACTGGTCTTGTTTGGATATCCAACTCCTGAAAAAGTCACCTTGGAAATCATTCCCTTCAAATTGCAAGCTTAAAGAATTTAAAAAGAAAGCAGCTGGGGTCCACAGAGTATGCCACGAGACTCAATTGTAGAAGGCACCTGCAGCTTGGTGGCAACTTGCTCGCCCTAAATTTAGAAAGGCTGCCCCCTGACATCTGCAGGAGAGGCTGATTTAGACTAGCGTTACACCCCAAAAGTTTTTTTTTTTAAGATTTTATTTATTTGTTTATTTATTTATTTATTTATTTATTTATTTATTTATTTATGGGAGTCACAGAGACAGGGGCAGAGACATAGGCAGAGGGAGAAGCAGGCTCCCTGTGAGGAGCCTAACGTGGAACTCAGTCCCAGGGCCCGAGGATCACACCCTGAGCCGAAGGCAGTCGCTCAGCCACTGAGCCACCCAGGCATCGCCAGCCTGAAAGTGCTGCTGCACACTGTCCTCCACACCCTCATCTCCAGTTTATATGTTACATTCACTGTGGTCTCTGCTCCCATCTAAGATTTTGAGCTTAAACTCATGTCCATAGTGCTAAAAGCACCGACCGTTTCCCAGGCTTTTTTCTATTTCCCAAGTCTCTCTTCTGCAGAATTTTTGCTATTTCTCTTACTTTATCAGTCTCCTTTGCTGACTCCTCCTCTTCCCCTCAAAGCATTTGTCTTCTCCAAGTTTCAGCTCTTGGCTGTCTGGTTGTTTTTCCTTCTCATCTATTTCATTTAACCTCTCCCTTCCTCTCCACCCCCAGGGCTATTTCATGTGTTCCCAAGGTTTGACTTCTCATTCATTTAACAAATATTCATTGAATAAATATCCCGGTCTCCTTTTTTGCTCTCACACCTACATTCAAACCATTTGATTGTTGGCTCTACAATCAAAGTCTATTTAGAAGCTGACATGCTTTTACTGCAGCCAACCAGGCCGAAAGCACCATCATCTCCTTGACCACTATATTACCTTCCAAACTGGTCTCCAGGCTTTGTACTTCACCTTCCTGTGTCCCTCAGTCTAACCACGTATCTGGATTCTGTGTGAACCTTCTCGAACCCTACACCAGACCATGTCACTACTATGCGTGCAACCATCTGAATGGCGTTCTCTCTCTTTTCTCACTTGTGGTGAGAACACTTACCATGAGATCGACCCTCTTAACGGATTTTTAAATGTACAGGAGAGTTTTGTTATCTATGGATGCAATGTTGTTTTGTAGATCTCTAGAACATATTCATCTTGCATATCTGAAATTTTACACCCACTGATTAGCAGCTCCCCTTTCCCCCCTCCTCTAGCCCCTGGCAACTACCATTCTGTTCTTAGTTTTTGTGAGTTTGACTATTTTAGACTGAAGCGGCTTATCTTACTTAGCATAAAGTCCTTAAGGCCAAAGATATTATCAGGCTCTATGACTGACTTTGTCCAAATGCCTACTTAACTTTGCCCTCCTTGTTACCTCTTGAGGCTACACTTCATCTACTGGTGTTACCCACGGTCACTGAACTCCTGCTCTTTGCTACCTTGCTTGCCTTCTTTTACCACTCCAGATATGTTATGGCCTCAGAATCTTTGTTTAAAAAAATATTTTATTTATTTATTCAAGAGAGACAGACAGAGAGAGAGGCAGAGATAGGCTCTAAGGGGAGCCTGATGTGGGACTCAATCCCAGGACCCTGGGATCACGACCTGAGCCGAAGGCAGACATTCAACCACTGAGCCGCCCAGGTGTCCCAATTATCTCTTTCTTTATGTAAGAGCAAATGCATAGGGATGTTTGTTTTCTCACTAATATATTTGTTTTACCAGCATCTAGAACAGTGCCTAGACAGAGAAGGTAAATAGCCAATGTTTTCTGAATGAATAAGTGAATGAAGGAATACATGTTACTATCTGCCAGTTACTTAATATGCAATGATGAAGAATTGGGTCCTGCTCTCAAAAAACATGCTAATAAAAAACTGTCGCAAATGACAGAGATTTGTTTAAAGAGTAAGAAAACCTGGAATAAGGATGCCAACCTGGCCTGAGGTAGGATGAGGCACCAAAGTTGGGCTTCCTGTAGGAGGCAGCACCTGAGCCTGACAAAAGTTAGCCCAATGAAAGGAGTTAGGAGAGGTTTGGAGAGGAGCTTTTTATTATTTATTTTTAAGATTTTATTTATGAGAGACCCAGAGAGAGAGTCTGAGACATAGGCCGAGGGAGAAGCAGGCTCCTTGTAGGGAACCTGATGCGAGACTTGATCCCGGGACCCCAGGATCATGACCTGAGCCAAAGGCAGATGCTCAATCACTAAGCCACCCAGGAGCCCCTGGAAAGGAGCTCTTTGGATGGAGGAACGAGATCAACAGAGGCATGGTGGCTGAGCAGATGGTGTTAGTGTTCCTCTCATTCCTCTTCTTTCTCCTCAAAGCTTTTTACCATTTCTGGATATGCCAACCTTACTTATGGCTAAGAGCTGCCTCATGACTGGGAGCCTGCTGTGCCTATGAGCACAAGCAGGCTGGAATGCCTGAGAATTAACAAGTGCCTCTCAGCTCTTAATGACTAATGAGTGTTGGGGTATATATACCCCCATTCTCTTGCCCCTTGGCCAGGCTATTTCTGAGGGGTTAGGTACAGCAATTGTGTGGGACTGAACTCTATTCAATTACTGTTGTTGATTTAATAAATGCACCCATTATCAACTGAATTCTCTTTCCTGAGTCATTTCACCTCCAACTACCCCTTTTCTCTGAAACTCCCAACAAACTGTTGATCCTTGAATCTTGGCTCAGGGTTGACCTCTGGAAAAACTCAAATGAAGACAGTGATTTTTATCCAAACTCTAGAGAATAAAAATGACAAAGTCTTTGGTCTGCTTTGGGGGATAATAAAGCAAACCATGTTGGTTGTTTATAGGGTATAGGGAGAGGTGATTTGGTTTGATAGTAAAGGAATTTGAATTCAATGTTAAAGGATTTGGACTATTTCCAGATTCCTTAAGAAATCTTTGAGTTTGGGCATAAAGTAATCAAAAGAATATCTGAGAATGATGAATCTAGCTGGGGTATATTGTGGCATCTTACTAGGGGCAGGAAAGGTCTGTAGTTAGGAAAACAGTTCATGGAACACAGGGCATATTCAGAAGTGCATTAGTGAGGTGGCATTGAGAATGGAAAGCAATAGATGAAGAGAACATGTCAGGGGAAAAAATGACAGGATTTGGAATCGAGTTCTGTGTGTTGCGGGGGTAGGAGGAGAAGAGCAGAGAATGTCTGAGGCTATGCGAGTTAGAGAGCAGAAGTATCATTAACAGAGATGAGGAAGCTGTGAGTGGGATCTGGATTTGATGAGTTAAAGACCTTTAGGGTTTGTGCCAGTGGAATGTCCAAGCAGAAATGTTCAGCAGACAGCTGGAAATATAAGGCGGCAGGAAGGATTCGGTTTCAGAATTGGGGGCTCTTTTAGACAATGATAAATGTGCCTGGCTATTTGAAAAATCCCAAAGCAATACTTGCTTTATACAAGTCTGATAGTCTTGACTCTTACTAGAGGAGAAATTTCATAGGAACCTGCAGTCATTGGTGGACTTTGCAATTGAAATACCCGCTTTTGATGTGGAGAGGCTAGCAGTGTGTACGGAGGCAAAAGGGGGAGAGACAGGGCAGAGAGCTAGGCTCCAACCAGGTGAATTCTCGAAGATACTGGACAACCCGGGAAGCAAGAAGTCCGATTCAAGGAGTTTGGCGGAGTTCAGGTGCAGTAGACAGGTTCTGGAATTCTGGAGATGGAGATTTGGCCAGAAGACCAGCCATTCCGCTCAGAGTCTTCAGACTCAGAAGACTGATGTTGTTTGTTTTCTGCCTAATTTTATGGAGTGGAGCTGGCCGCACACCGAAAGATGTTATTAAGGAGTCCATCCCTCAGCTTTTTTCTTCTTCAGGCTACATAAACCTTATTTCATTCTTCTCACAGGTCATACTTTCCATTTCTTTAATTATTTGTTACTCTTCTCTGAACTTTCTCCAATTTTCCTCTTAAAACCCCGAGACCAAACCTTCAAAACAGTAACAACTGGCTTAGTTCAGGGCACAGGAAATGATTTTCTAAAATGTCACACCCAGGCAACATTTCTTTGCAGGTTTTTCCACCTGCTTTAAACGAGACCATTTGTTACTCATCTAGATATGATGCTAATTTTAGACACAATGTGATTATAAGGGGATATCTTTTTCAATAATTTTCTGTTTTAACTCCAAAGGCTCACAGTGGAAAGGGTATTGGCTCAAATATATATATATATGAAATAATACATATATATGTGTATATATACACACATATATATGTATATATACATATATATATATTTTTTGTTTTAGGAAAATAGAGGTAGAAGATTACAGAAAACTAGGGTATATTACATCTGATTCTTTCTCTCCAAGCTGTCCCGCTGGTACTTTTGCCCCTGCTCATCCTAGCAGACTGAACACGGGGCTAGCTAAAATGTGAGGAGGTGTAATTCAGAAAAAGGGAACTTACTTAGACAGGAGTCAACACTGGAAGCAGGGGAGGATGTGCCAGGCCCCGGAGAGATGGCTCAGGCAACTCTGGGAGTAATTTTCCATGTGGACTGAAGGAAGATCTTGTAAGGCACAGCCCCAGGTTACACAGGCGGGACTCCAATTACACAGGATTTACAAGCCATTACTGGAGAGAGTCTGTGGCTCTCCTGGCGCAGGCGGAGGAGCAAGAAATGTTCACCGGGCGATAAAAGCACTTCGGTGTACGGGGTAAAAGAACAACCGGGCCTGCCTTCTACAGAGTGCAGAAACTTGCCCCCACCCCTCCACCCTCCGAGTGAGGATTGAGGGTGGAGGCGGGGTGGGGGGGGGGGGAGCCATTTCCATGACTTAAGAGTCAGGCGAGGGGGATGCCTGGGAGGCTCAGCGGTTGAGCATCTGCCTTGGGCTCAGGGCGTGATCCCAGGGTCCGGGGATCGAGTCCCGCGTCGGGCTCCCTGCAGGGAGCCTGCATCTCTCTCCGTGTCTCTCAGGAATAAATAAATAAAACCTTAAAAAAAAAAAAAAGAGTCAGGCGAGGTCTCCGAGCTGAGACGGCCGAGGATGTGCAGCCACCTCTGATGACAGGGCGGTCTCCCAGTGCGGGGGCGGGGGGGGGGGCACCGGGAGGCGCCTGGTGCTGAGGCAGCGGGGAAGAGGGGCCCACCTGCCGGGCTCCGCCTGCACCGCCCCCGCACCCCCGCCCCAGGCCCACTCCTGACTGCAGTGCACGCTCGGCGGCGCCGCCAGACGCTCGGCGTGAGCCTCCACACGTAGCCGCAGACGCTCCTTAAATAGGTCGGAGCTGAGCAAACACTCCCAGACGACGGACGGCGAGCGCGGGCGACCGCAGGCGCGGCGGGTCAGCGGGCGGCCAATAGCCGGGGTGCGGCCCGCCCAGTCGCCTCCCCCGTCGGGGAGCCTATAAGTCGCCCGCGGCGCCGGGGGGCGCCCGCCCTCGCGCCCTCGCGCCCGCCCGCGTCCCGCCCGCGTCCCGCCGCGGCCCCGCTGCGCGCACTCGGCCCCGCCGCCGCCGCCGCCGCCGCCGTCCCGGGCGCCCGGGGTCCCCGCGCTCTCGCGAGAAGTGCGCCGCTGCAGGGCGGCGGGGGCGCCGGAGCCGCGGGCCCTGCGGAGGCCGGAGATGGGCTGCAGCGGCGCCCCGAAGCCGCCGCCGCCGCCGCCGCTGCTGCTGCTGCTGCTGCTGGCGCTCGCCTCGCAGCTCTGCAGCCCCGGCGTCGGGGCCGACTCGGAGAAGCCCTGCAGCATCCCCGCAGGTGAGTCGCCCCGCGGCTCCCGGGTCGCTCATTCATCCGCCGGCCCCTCGCGCGGGGCCCGCAGGTGAGGAGGCGGGAGCCGGGCCGCCGCCGGGGCCCCGAGGTGAGTGACGGCGCCCCCTGCCCGCCGCCCCGGGGAAGGCTGCGAGCCCCGCCCCGCCGCCCCCGCCGCCCCCGCCGCCCCGGAGCGCGCGCAGCTCCCTCCGGCTCGGCGGGGCTCGGCGGGGCTCGGCGGGGCTCGGCGTCGCGCCTTGCGGGGCCTGGGCTGGGCGCGCGCACCTTTGGGGCGACTCTCCTTTCTCCTCCTCTCCTGGAACCGGCGTGCAGGACTCGTGTCGGAGGAGGCAGCAGGCCCTCTGCGACCGAAGCTCGGGGCGCGGTGGTGACACGTGCCCTCCAGCGCCCCGGGACGCCCCGGTGACACCTGACCTGCCCGGAGGACACACATCTCCGCTTAGCCCTTTCCCTCCACCTGGTGTCTTGCTTCCAGAAGCTGCGCCTGCAGCGCAGAGTCCAGGCCCGCGCCTGCAGCGCCGAGCGCTTTACATTTACCCAGAGTTAAAGAGCCTCCCCGCGTGGTTTGTCCGCACGCGGCTCGGTGCCAGCCGGTGCACAGGCCTTGGAGTTTGGCGCTTTTGTGCTCGGACTCTGTGCTGGACTCTCTGAAACTGGATCTTGCGCTTAAATGTCCTTGTGCTGCTGTACTGCTTCTTTTTTTAAAATTAGGATCATTTTGTCCTTTTTCCTTTCCTTTTTTTTTTTTTTTTTAAGTAAATAGGGCGTTTTTCTGCTCAAACTTTAAGCACAAGGGCAAATTTCTGTTTCAGGGTTACAGTCAGAAGATGCCATTTGGTGTAGAACCCAGCTAGTCCATCTAAGCAGTAGTAAGTGTTTCAGGAGGTTCCAGGGAGCTAACATGCCCATCATTCTGCATTCCTGCCAAACAGTACTTGCTTTGTCAGCTTGAGAAACTTCAGTGTGCAGATGGATTTTTGTCCGTTACATGATGCTTTTCTTTCTCCCAGATAAATTTGGTGGTTTCGTAATGGATTTCTGAACCCTGTGTGGTTCCTGTAGATTTGAACTGAGTTTTTTTTTTTTTTCAAATTCTCTTTTAGTGTAACACCTAGAAAATAGACAAGCGCCTTCAGCAAACTTGGAAATGGAGACATTAAAAAAAAATATATCCCCAGAAAAATGACTTTCTTTGTTGGAGCACCCAAGGCAACCTTACTAGGAAATAATAAATCTCCAAGGGCTTTGCTGCTTTTAGAGGGACTTCTCCAGCCTTTGTATATTTTATTTCAGTGCATTACCATCATCCCCCTCCCCTTTTTATAGAAGGCATCTCTTTGTAGCTTCCTCCAGGCTTATAGTCCAAAGCATCTTGCTTTCCCACTCTGGCTTTTAAAAAGTTTCATGGAGCTGGACAGTAAAGTTTTAATGGACTGTAACATAAGGGAAAGAGAATTTTAGATATGAATGTTTTCCTCAGAAACTGACCACATAGGGATCCCTGGGTGGCGCAGCGGTTTAGCGCCTGCCTTTGGCCCAGGGCGCGATCCTGGAGACCCGGGATCGAATCCCACATCAGGCTCCCGGTGCATGGAGCCTGCTTCTCCCTCTGCCTGTGTCTCTGCCTCTCTCTCTCTCTCTCTCTGTGACTATCATAAAAAAAAAAAAAAAAAAAAAGAAACTGACCACATAAAACCCACTTCTGAAATCTGAGGTCTGGTTGATTTTGGTGGGTAGGCATGGGGAATTCAGTTAGCACCTAAATGCAGGAAAATATTAATTTGTAATACCTGGAGGCAGCGGTAGTCAGTTTGATTATGAATCTTTGTGTAGGTAAATGAGATGAGATGATAAATATAGACAGTACACTGCTCCATAACACTGCCAGAATCCTGGACTATGTTTCAGTTTCTCCCTAAAATATTATTATTATTATTATTTTTTTTCTCCCTAAAATATTATAACCGAAAATTGCTAACTTGGACCCTTTCATTTATCTGTCAAGTGAACTTAAGAACTCTAACTTGTCTCACTTCATAGGAGGTCTTTAAGAAAAGTACTTACCGTCTCTATCTATCTGTATTTGTCACCGTGCCCCAATTAGCCATGAAGAAGTAGATTAGACCAGGCTTTCTAGGCCCAATTGACATTTTGTGCCAGATAATTATTTATTGGGGTGGGGGTACTGTCCAGTGCATTGTGCTATGTTTAGCGACATCCTTGGCCCCTACCCACTAGATACCAATAGCACCCTCCTCCACATGTGAGAATGGAAAATGGCTCAGATTGAAAAATGTCCAAATGTCTCCTGAAGGGCAAAATTTCCCAGGGTTGAAAACCCCTAGATTAGAAAAATCAATGTGTATCTGGAGCAATGAGGCATTATAGTGTTACTGGAATGATACTAGCAACTCCTTTTTGAAAGCAAATGTTTATAGTGATTTTCCATTTTTCCACTGTAGTAAGGAATGTGCTATTTGAATCACATTAATCAAGTTTTGGAATATGTTTTTTCCTAGCTTTCTTTGATGCTGTGTGTTGACCAGGATTGAGAACACTGGTTTTACTTATACCTTTCAGAGGCTTTTGCCGTGTACTGTGTTCATTCCTATTTGGTTGCAACTTTGTTTTTAGCATGGAAAGAATCTAAATAAGATTTTGGTTAAAAACAATTATTTTCTCCTAGAATTACTTATAGGTATTTTCCCTTAAAATTTTATCTGTGTGGAGCCTTCAAGGCAAAAGCCTCCTAATGAGTGTCCACAAATCAGGTTAATACCATAATTTATCTTTCCTATACTTTTCTGCTTTCTGGATGAGAGGAGAAGAGTGGATGTATATCTGTCCAGTGTTTACAACCAAGTCTCCAGTCTTGGATCAAAACTTTTTTTTGTGTTTTCTAAGGTATCTTGGCTATTTCATGATCTAAAGTGGGCAGAAACCAAGTTTTGGGCAAAAATGGAGGAAATGGTTTCAGATGTTTCTGTCAAGACCAGTATTTTTCAACCATGTTCATTTATGAACTCTTTAATTTACTCTGGCACATTCAGGGAGGAAAGGAAAGGTTTGTCCCTTCTGCTGATGCAAACTGGCAATTTTTGGGGTGGAGAGGGAAAGACCAAGGTCCTGCAGAAACCTCTGGAAGGGAGAGAGATCCTTGTCTTCTGCGTACTTTCTGTGCCTGGGCTGTAGCCACAGAACGACTCATGCTTAAGCAGACTATGCCTTTTATTTCATAATATGAAAAGGGACCTATGAAACACCTATGGAGAATGTGAGGATAGCAAGTTAAATTGAGATACCTTTTTCTACCCATCACATTGATTAAAGCATTTTTTTTATTTATTTATGATAGTCACACACAGAGAGAAAGAGAGAGAGAGAGAGAGAGAGGCAGAGACACAGGCAGAGGGAGAAGCAGGCTCCATGCTCCGGGAGCCCGACATGGGATTCGATCCCGGGTCTCCAGGATCTCGCCCTGGGCCAAAGGCAGGCGCTAAACCGCTGCGCCACCCAGGGATCCCTGATTAAAACATTTTATTTATTTATTTATTTTTTTGTTTTTTGTTTTTAAACATTTTAAAAATAAACTCTGATCATAATAGCTGTTGTAAGGATGGGAACCCACAGACTGTTAATAGAAGCACATCATCTTTGGAGAACAGTTTAGTAATGTCTGGTGGAATTGTTAATCCACATACCCTACTATTCTAGATACATACATATACAGTATTCTCAAGTTTTTATGTCTGTTGGTTCTCCTCAAATTCTATTCATTGTTAAAACTAACTCGGGAAATTCTTCCCCTTACTATCTTTTTTTTTTTTTTTTTAAGATTTATTTATTTATTTGAGTGGGGGAGAGGGAGATACAGAATCTCACAGACTCCCTGCTGAATGTGGAGCCTGACACATGGGGTTGGGTGCGGGGCTCTCACTCTTAGGACCCTGAAATCATGACCTGAGCTGAAATCAAGTCGGATGCTCCACGGACTGAGCCACCGAGGCGCCCCATCCCTTACTAGCTTTTGTTTGGCTCACTTTCTAACTTTGTAATGTGGTTGGTTTATATCAATCATACCTCTGGGTTGGAGTTGGGGATCTCAGCTGAGGGAAGGAGAGGCCCCCAGGGCTGAGTCCAAAGTGCTTGCCCTTGGGGCGCCTAGATGGCGCTGTTGGTTGGGCCTCCAACTCTTGGTTTCAGCTCAAGCCCTGGTCCCAGGCTTGTGAGATCAAGCCCGAGTCAGGTTCCCTGCTCAGCACAGAGTCTGCTTAAGACTCTCTACCCTCCCTGCCCAGTAAAATAAATAAGTAAAAATCAAAAAAAAAAAAAAAAGTGCACACCCCTGGAAACACACTCCTCTTTCATTCTGGGTCATTACTACCTTGAGGAGGAGAGCCTTTATGGTGAGGAGTGCCAGCGGGTGCATCCCCCTGCTGTAATGTGCTCCTGCTAGTAGCCCCGAGACTGGGGACACAGTGAGGGGCAGTGTGCCCTGCTTACGAAGTAAGGGGGGGAGCAGGTGACCTGCATCAGAAGGGTTGTCTGGGCAAACAGCTAAAATAAAGTTTTCAGTGTGTAAAAGGGTCACACACACACACACACACACAAAATGTATGTTAGATTTTTTTTGTTTTGTTTAATAAATTATAAATTCTTTAAAATGAGGGACTAAGTTATTCATTTTTGTGCTCCTCACAGTACCTTCCCTGTTGTAACATGAAGATTCTCAGTGTCTGGCCCACTTGTAGAATTTTGAAAAGTGGAATGCAGTGAGATTGCATTTTTCCAGGATTTTAACTATTTTCACTGTACTTCTTTTCTCTACTTGTGGACCCATACACTATCATGATCTAGCAATTTATCAATGAAATATCTAGCAAGGCTTTGTTTCTGAAATGTGGTTTAGCAGCTCTTCTCCCAGGTTATATTTTTCTGTTCTACTTACCTTACTCAATGTAAAGTCACACCTTCAGAAATACTCTCAGGTGATTGGATACCATGATTTTTTTTTTTTTTTTTTAATTTTATGAATGGTGAAGTGGAGACTTGGAATGGTTATGTAACTTGCAAAGGATCACATAGCTGGAAAGCAACACAGGTGGAGCTTGTGTCCTTTCTCCAGGCTGTGCTCTTCGTTGACTTTCTTATTGTTCTGTTGGACTTTTGGGACTTATGGGAAATAATAGAGCCTAGACTTTAGAGACCTAAAGAAGCAAAAGGAATGCTTTGCTAAAAGGAAAGCACATATTTGTAGGTTTATGTAAATGGAGGAGAAAGGGATTGGCACAGGCTGAAGGAAAACTGGGCCCTAGGCCAGGGTGGCAAACTGTGGCCCGTAAGCCAAATCTGGCAGGCCACAGCTGTCTGTTTTTGTATGGCTGGTGAGTTAACAATAGTTTTTCTGTATTTGTTTGTTTTTCTATTCTATTTATTTATTCATGAGAGACACACAGAGAGAGGCAGAGGCTTCTTGCAGGGAACCTGATGCAGGACTCGATCCCTGATCCCCAAGACCCCGGGATCACGCCCTGAGCCGAAGGCAGACGCTCAACCGCTGAGCCACCCAGGCATCCCAAGTTTTCCTATTTTTAAATGGTTGAAAATATCAAATGGAAAGTAGTATATCGTGACATGTGAAAGTTATATGAAACTCAACAGTCAGGGTCCATCAAGTTTTATTGGCAGACAGGCACACTTATTTATGTACATATTGTTTGTGGCGCTTTGGTGCTGTAAGGCAGAGTCAAATAGTTGCCCCTGAGACTGTATGGCTTGCAAAATATAGATTATTTACTATCTGGTCCTGTAAAGAAAAAGTTTGTGGATCCTTGCCTTAGGACATGACATTTCCGTTTAAGCTGTGGCTCATGCAGATCTGTTGCTCTCTTGGAAGGAGCTGGATTCTGGACAGTAGCAGCTGATTCTGGACATTTGAAAGGTCTGTTTTTCATTTTAGACTTTCCAGTGATTTCTATGGTGTTTTTAATTCAAAGATACAGCTTCTCTGTTACGACTTTTAAAACATGGCACTCGATGCTAACTAGACACGTGCTGTGGTGTAAATAGTGTACTCATGATCAAAAAGGAATAAAACATTGATGATTGATGGAAAAGGAGATGCATATTTCTTCTTCATAGCTTGTGGGTGTTCTAGAATTTTGGTCTAGAAACTTGGTTATGAATTTGTGGCTCAGTTCCTGGGAGAAAATTATTAGCACATTTATCAATGAGTACTTTTATTTTTCTTTAGCAGTTGCTATGAATTAGGCTAAACTGAGAAATACGTGGCTCTTAAAGTGACAGATATTTTTCTTTTACATTTTACTAGTTTGCATTTGCAGTGATCTGCTTGCCTCACTGAATTAACCTTAAATAACAGAACTAATTTTTAGAGCTATCGAGATTATAGTTAGCCAAGAAATAGTCATCCTGAGTAGTAGAATAATAGAGTGTGTTATGATGTGTTATCTTATACTGCTTACTAGCTATACAGCCTTACTGTTGCCGCCTGTGTTTGGAAATGCCGTTACTGAGAGTAGTCTAACAGCACAGAAGTTACTACTACCCTATTTGTGTCATAAGAATGCCCCTTCAAAAACTGTTGCTTATCGTTAAAAAATAACTTTCAGTATCTCCCACTCAGGATAACTGTATTTTAAAACAAAATTCAAAGAGTAGAAGTATGTTATTTTTATACACAAAGGAAAGATTTCCGTTATGTATTTTCTTTTGTACTTTAAGAGAGGGAAATTGATTTCTGTTAATAACTTCACTTAATTTTTATTTATTTTATTTTTAAAAATATTTTATTTATTCATTCATGAAAGACACAGAGAGAAAGGCAGAGACATAGGTAGAGGGAGAAGCAGGTTCCCTGCGGGGAGCCCGCTGTGGGACTGGAACAGGGACGCCAGTTATATTGATTGTTATGTTGATTTTCGTAATTGCTTTCATTATTTTGGGTTCATAAGACGTCCCAGTGTGTATTACATTTACTGGTCATCTATTCATTTTCTTTAGGATTACATTCTCAAATTTGTAGAAAGGATTCTCCTATTTATTTTCTAGTTACTATTTATCGGTTTTAAAGTTCCTTCAAAGACAAAGAGTAAAGGTTTTCCTTTGATTTAAGTGCTAATGTGGTTCTACTCCTCTATTATGTTGACATCACAAGGTAAAGGTTCTTATGGCATGAAGGAACTTTCAAGCACATGCAATTTTTTTTTTTAAGATTTTATTTATTTATTCATGAGAGACACTGAGAGAGAGAGGCAGAGGGAGAACCAGGCTCCATGCAGGGAGCCCGACATAGGACTCGATCCCTGGTCTCCAGGATCACACCCGGGGCTGAAGGCGGCGCTAAACCGCTGAGCCACCGGGCTGCCCAAGCAGACGCAATTTTTATTTCTTTCATCACCATCTACAGTCAGCCTCAGATACTCAAGTACAGCAAGTTGAGTATGCATCATGCCACACAGCGTCACCCTTCTGCAGGCACAGCAGCAAGTGGAAGATGTTCATAGAAACCCGGAAGTCTTGGGTTCCTGATTCTGGGCATTGTTCATAAAAAAACTCCAGAAGCTATGATTTTTAATTCCAGTGGCCACAGAGTCTCAGCACAGAGCCTTGGTCCCATTAACTAGGCTCTGTCATTGACTAGTCTGTTTCATTAGTTCGGAACCACAGCTCTCATGGGGCCTTAGGGTGCTAATTACTTACAGGTACTACACACAGGGCTAAGAAGGTAGCCAGTTACTTTTAGATATTTTAAATGTATTCTCCAACTGGTTCTTTAAACATTTAATCCTTTTCATCCTGTTTCTATCAGGATGATAAACACCAGCAGCTATTTCAATACCTCAAAAAAAAAAAAAATCAGCAAATATAGAATTTAAATCACTTCTTAAAAAAAAAAAAAAAGAAAAAGAAGAAGCTGGCAGATATTTTGCAGGCAGACTAAAATGACCTCTCTAATTCAATCATCTAGGGAAGTCTCACAGAGCTGTTATGCAGTGAGCAAACTGGTCCTTTGATGGGATTTTCCAGTCATGCCCAAGCCAGCTCTGAGGCCCCTTGTCTTCAGAGGTCCCGCGTCTCCTGCTCTAGCCATGCGAGGTCTTTCCTGGCCTCCAGCTGGCACCACAACTGTGACCAGAGTGCTCTGCTTGTCCAGACCCTCTGAAATTCTTGTCGGCCACATCTAGAGAAGGACAATTCTCCTTTTCTTCTTAGTTTAGTTTAAACAGGGTTGGAATTTTTTAAACAGTGACTTTACTAGGTAACCAAGGGGAAAACAAAACATAACTCCAAACTGGAAAACCACCAAAGCAAAGAAATCAACAGACTTACAAAGTAGAGACTCAGAGTTCTTACTCTATTCTGACTTAAGTATAATTAGAGACCTGCATACCTGGAATAGTTTGGGGGGTTCCTAGGTTCTGTGTCCTTGCTCAGCTTTTCTTTCTCTACTTTTCTATCCCATTTCTATTTCTTCCTACCACGTTCCTTTCTACAGAGAGCTTTTTCTTCTCCTGTATTGCAGTCCATAAAATCATGGACTTTTTAAGTTTGTGTTAATAGGTTATGAAATAATAAGAAATACATATTTTGATCTCTGTTCCTGGTCTCTGATAATATTTGGTCTTTGATCCTGGTTCTTGCTACATAGCTTCTAAAACCCTTGTAATTTTCGAGTGATAGGAGTTTGTCATATAACTACTAAATCCCTTAGAATTTCCTGGGTGAAAAGAACATCTTTTGTTCTAATGAGGTGACTCTTGATGGGCTCTTGAATGGGGGCTGATCACCAGAAAGATTAAGCCATGATTAGAAGCTTGAAGTGTTCAGGGGCACCTGGGTGGTTCAGTCAGTTAAGACTCTTGGTTTTGGCTCAACTTATGATCTTGGAGTCATGAGTGGAGCCCCGTGTGGGGCTCTGCACTCAGTGGGAGTCTGCTTGAGATTCTGTTTCCCTCTCCCTCTGATCCTTCCCCAGTGCATGCACACACTCTCTCTCTAAAATAAATAACTCTTAAAAAAAAAAAAAAAGAAAGAAAGAAAGAAGGAAAGAAGGAAACTTGAAGCTTTCAGCCCTAAAACTCCTCTTCTGTAGAAGAAGAGGGGTTAGAAAATAAGTCAATAATTGACTATGCCTACATGGTGAAGCCTTTACAAAAAGCGTGGGGTTTGGAGAACCTCTGGGTTGATGATTGCATCTAAATGCGAGAAAGGTGGTGTACCCCAAATCAATGGGGTCACATGGGCTTCTTTCATATAGCTGTTCATTCTAAAATATCCTTTGTAGTAAATTTGCCATAGTCAACTGTTTTCCTGGGTTCTGTGGGCTGCTCTAGTAAATTATCAAACCTGAGGAGGGGGTGTTGGGAACTTCTGATTTGTAGTCAAGTCAGACAGAAGTTGTGGGTAACCTGGGGACCTACTGCTTGTGATTGGCATCTGAAATGGGAGCATTCTTGTGGGACTGAATCTTAACCTGCAGGGTCTGTGCTAATTCTAGTTGAATTGAATTAAATTGCAGGACACATGCCTGGTGTGGGAAAATTGGCCAGCGTGGGGAAAAAAAATCTACATATCTGGTATCAGAAGTATTGTGTGTGAATAGTAGAGGAGAAATATGACTGTTTTCCCTAGACGTAGGTAGACTAGTATCTTTATAGTTTCATAGGACATATCAAGATAACCCTAGCCATTAGACAAACTATTTTCTTCTGTGTGAGTGAAAGTTTTTTTTTTTTTTTTTTTTTAAATTTTTATTTATTTATGATAGTCACACACACAGAGAGAGAGAGAGCGAGAAAGAGAGAGAGGCAGAGACATAGGCAGAGGGAGAAGCAGGCTCCATGCACCGGGAGCCCGATGTGGGATTCGATCCCGGGTCTCCAGGATCGTGCCCTGGGCCAAAGGCAGGCGCCAAACCGCTGTGCCACCCAGGGATCCCTGAGTGAAAGTTTTTATGCATTTTTTTCCCAATAGTTTTTATAGCATTGCTTTAATTCTTGGTTTTGAGTAGCTATTTACATTTGCTTTTATGAGTCTACATACTTTAATAAATCTCTATTTATTTAATTAACTAAACTTTAAAAATTCTCCTGGAATACATTTTTTCTAGAAGTAACTAACATGTTGTAACTTCTTAGATACAAAGCATGCTAAGAATAATTCCCTTGGTGGAATTCTCTGAATATCACAATTAATATCTCAAAATTTAGTTCAGCGAGTATTTATTCAATGACTAGTCTGTGTTGTGTTGCCTTATGTAAAGGGAAAATAGGAAAACGAAACAAACAAAAAACATACCAGGCTCAGTTCCTGCTCCACACTAAAATTCTAAGATACTTATGGGAGAAGCAATGCATATATATAAAACTGAACAAATGGAAGGAGCACTTAAGGTGAAGTGGCCTGGCCTACAGGGAAGAGCACTGACATCTGGGCCTCAGGAAATCATGATCTAAGTTCTAACCCTTTTATTCACCAACCTTGAGCCAATTGCCTTGCTTCTCCAGACTTCCTTTGTAATTTATGTTCTTTATACCTCTGTTTATTTGATGTCTCCTGAATCCTAAGAGTCAGGATGTGGAGTAGAGGCAGAGGCTGCTGGAATCAGAAAACAGGCCTGAAGGAAACTTACTATTAACACATTGGTTATGCCAAAGGAAGCATAGATACAAAGTTGTTTTGTACTTTAATATTCTAGTTAGTCTCCCAGGAGCTGGACTTGGACAGGCCTCGATATTGCTTTTTTTCCTAATTAACTTTTGATTGAGAGGTAACAAAGTCCGTCTAAGAATAACTCTAATTATATTTACATTTAAAAATATTCCAAGTGTTTTAATGTGAGAGAGGAAAATAGTCTGGTGTTTATATGAAGCTATTTTCTGGCTTCTGAAAGGAATCATATATTCTTCAGTACATTTAAGTACTGTAAGCTGTTTTTTTTGTTTTTTGTTTTTTAGAGATTTTTATTTATTCATAGAGACAGAGAGAGAGAGAGAGAGAGAGGCAGAGACACAGGCAGAGGGAGAAGCAGGCTCCATGCAGGGAGCCCGACGTGGGACTCAATCCCGGGTCTCCAGGGTCACGCCCTGGTCTGAAGGCGGTGCTAAACCGCTGAGCCACCTGGGCTGCCCTGTAAGCTGTTTTTAAAAATAACTATATTCTTCTGCTTCAATCTTGACTGTTTAAGTCCTGCCGGTTAACAAAAATGATGCTAGTAATTCTTTAAAATTAGAAAAAGATTTTTTCTTTTTGAAAGATTTTATTTATTTATTCATAAGAGACACTCAGAGAGGGGCAGAGGGAGAGGCAGTCTCCCTGAGGGGAGCCTGATGTGGGACTCAATCCCAGAACCCTGGTATCGCGACCTGAGCAAAAGGCAGAGACGTTCAACCACTGAGCCACCCAGGCTCCCCTAGAAAAAAATTTTGATGAAATGTACTGTTTAAAAATTGGAGACCCTCTTCCGAACTGTTCCTGGAACAGTTAATCAAATCATCTAATTTTTAGATTCACTAAATATCTGTAAAATATGACTGCATTTATAAACTAGGAACATGGTAAATGAGAAGAAAATCAATTTATGGGAGAAAAGAATTTGTGAGTATCTGTCTCTGTATGCATGCATGTGTCTCTAGTCATGGAGATTTACTGTTAATCCTTAAGAATGGAGTAGAAAGTTGGAATGCCTTTTTATCTGGAATTTTCTTTGGTATCCTGCTCGAGCATTGTCATAGTAGCATTTATTCTACTTATGTTTGCACCCGAAGAATGGAACATATCTTGTGAGTGGCATCATCTTAGACCCAATCTTAGGGGGAGATGGTAGTGCCCAGTGCTTTTTCTCTTTTCTTGGCTCCCCCCCGCTGCTGTTTACAGAGGGATTTTGTGTAAATTGAAGGAAGCAGTTCAAATAAAACAATTGCAGGGGGAAGAGGGTAGCTTAATTTTGAAAATATATACAGTTGTTACTTTTTCAAGCGTAAGATTACCAAAAATCACAGAACCATTTAGCCTGGATGTTGTTTTTGGAGATTAACTGTGATTTCTTGAATAAGCAAGTAAGCATTAGCAGATGTTTTTCCCATAAAGTAGGTAAGGTTAAAGAAATAAAGAAAGACCTATTTTAAAAAATGATAAACTAACTTTTGTATTGTTATTTAACATAAAGTAGTTGGTATTTTTATATCCCACAAGTGTAAGCATAGGGTTTTTTCATAGGGTATAAAATCCTAAACAGTCAGCCCCCTTTTCTCTCTAGCAAGTCCCTGAATGGTGCTATTGCACCAGTATCAGCAGTGCCATCGTGGGCTACTCTTTATGGATGAGTGGATAGGTAAGATTTTATAAAAGATGCCACGTGGGAGACAATGGTAAGGTAATGGTTAAGGGGATGAGGTTTTGGAATCAGAGAGCCTAAATTTAAATCCCCCTCTACCACTTATTTGCTGATTATCCTTGGAACAAGTTACTTAACCTCACTGAATCATAGTTTCTTTGTAATGATAATTGTCACCTAGGGTTGGTTTGCGCATTAAATGTGATAATGCCTGTAAAAGGCTTAGCACAGGGTTTGTGAACAGAAATTACTCCATAACTGCCACTAACTAAAGTTATTATTTTATTTTTTTTTAAAGATTTTATTTATTTATTCATGAGAGACACACACAGAGAGAGAGAGAGAGAGAGGCAGAGACACAGGCAGAGGGAGAAGCAGGCTCCATGCAGGGAGCCTGATGTGGGACTTGATCCCCGGTCTCCAGGATCACGCCCTGGACTGAAGGTGGCGCTTAAACCGCTGAGCCACCGGGGCTGCCCTAAAGTTATTATTTTAAACAGTAGAATTCTAATTACCCTTATTCTAAAGTGGAACCTAGAATTAAGGTATAGAATTAATTCATGTATTCTGATTGGTAATGAGAGAAAAGTAGAGGTTGTCAATAAATTCTAGAAAATAAGTTTTAACAAGTTGAGATATAAAGATAGTTTTTTCCAGGGGAACACAAAGGAAATAAACAATAAATTTAGTGGTGTAGTCTCTTTGTTGATGTTCTTTATTTACTCAAATTCAAATCCTTGAAGTCACTTTCCCCATTCCTCTGATTTATTCTTTTTTTTTTTTTTTAAGATTTTATTTATTTATTCATGAGAGAGAGAGAGAAGCAGAGACATAGGAAGAGGGAGAAGCAGGCTCCATGCAGGGAGCCCGATGTGGGACTCTATCCTGGGACTCGGGGATCATGCCCTGAGCCAAAGGCAGACACCCAACCGCTGAGCCACCCAGGCATCCCTGATTTATTCTTGATAGTCAAATATGTTGAGTTCCAATCATTATTTTCTCTTGCTGTTTTTTTAAAATCTGTAATGGAAAGCATATCCATATATAACATATAACTAAATATCTCAAACATCTTTTTTTAAAACATAATCTTAATACCATTGTCACACTCAGTAGCAATTTCTTCATTTCATCTAATGCCTATATAAGTTCATTTTTCCACCTTTTCTCAAAAGTGTCTTTTTAGAGTTGGTTTGTTTGATCAGTCTATCAGGATCCATTAATTTTTCCTCCTAAATACCCTCCAAGCTATCGACACCTTAGTCCAGGCTGCAGATCTTGGGCAGCTTGAGGGTTAAACCCAGCCTATTTATTGGTTTCCAGAAAGCTTGAACTAAGTCCTATGTTTTTAAAATCAGGAGATTTTACTTAAAAATCTGGAATTTATTTCTCGTGGAAGGGGAGGTGGGGAAGGAAGACCTGGAAGCATGGATTTGCCTTCCCATGTCAACAACAGCTGGCTGATACTGAGAAGAGCTCACCACAGCTTCCACCTGGCCTCTTCACTAATGTGTGTTTGCAACTCTTGCTCTGCGCACATATCACAGAATGAGATAGTTATAATTGCTTCTTTAATTATTACTCTATGTCATCTTTTCATATTAATCTTTCTAGAGTCCAGTAGCTCTTAATCAGGAGTGATTTTGCCCCGAGGGGATATTTGGTAACACTTGGAGACATTTTTAAGTGCCATGAGTGGTGGTGGGTGCTACTGGCATTCTGTGGGTGGTGGTCAGGGATGCTGCTAAAACATCCTACAATGCACAGCACATCCGCCATGAGAAAGAATTAACTGGCTCCAAATGTTTCTAATTTCACTGCCCTGTTCAGAAGCTTCCAGTACCTTCCCCATGTATTTATTATTTCCCAGTTTTCACTCTGTATTCATACCATACTTCTCACTGTCCAGCCATACTTTTGCCTTTCTTAAATCATACCTGTTTTTCCAGTTCCCTCCTACTGTCAGAATCCCACTTGTCCTTTTTAAGACCTCCATGTTTCCCATTCATGAAGCTGTTTTTGATGTCACTTATCAGAGTGTTCTCCAAAAATCATTTTATTGCAGCTGGAAACTTTCTTAAAGATGACTGATTTTAATATTTTCTTTTACTACTGTTCCTATTTCTCTAATCCAAGAAACGGAATCTAGAGGTATTAAGTGATGTATTCTATAAATGGTTCTTTGTCCTCCCCCCCTTGCTAATATATAATCTATTGCTTAATTAGGTGTTTAATATGTTATTACCCTTCTTTCCATGTGAATTAACTTCATATTCTCTGTTGGATTTACCTGTAAGAGGACAACAGTGTCTCTTATTGTGGGTATCAAGTCTGTGAATTGCTATGCCTTAGAACCACAAGCCTCTGTAAGTTTCTTTGTCTTTGGATCCTACAGGGGTCTGGTAACCCATGGCTCACCTCAGTCCCAACTACCAAGAGGGGTGGGCACCTATGCCTGTCAGAGTTCCATTCAGAAAAGAGAAGCTATTTTAGATATTTTGAGCAGAAAGAGATTTAACAAGTTTAACAAATGGGCTTACACAATTATGGGAAAGGCTGGAAGGTCAGGCTTTAGGCTGAACCCTCAGCCTGATACTTAGAACAGGGAAGTTCTAGGAAGTAGGGAGTTACTACCTAATTACAGTTTGAGGGTAGGTCTGTTGAGTTATGAATACCTTGCTGTAGCTATAATTCAGGGGTCAGGAAGCTATCTCCACTGACTTCTTACTCACATGAAGCTGGTGACTAGACTCTAGGAAGTAGAATTCAGCTGCCTCAGCAGCATGTCTGTCTGCCTATGTGTCTCCCTCCCTGTCTCTTTTTCTCCCTTTCTTCTTCTCTTCCTGCACAAAATGGAAGACTGGAACACTGATGTAGAGTAACTCCACATTTTGTGAAAACATGCTTACTAGTGGAAATAGCCAGAAGTCAGGGAGAGAAGACCATCTGTCTTCCACATCTCATACACATGAATCTGAAAGATGGAGCATGATTTTCATCTGGAACTTAGCTCCAAAGGAGTTAGAGAAATGTAGCTTCAACATTTATTTTTTTTTATGATTTTTTTTTTCAGTAATTATTCTTGAAGCTTGACAGATCACTCAGTAATTTCAGAATTTTATGTCTTTGACAGTGGGGATGCAAGCATGGAGTCAGCATTACATGAAACACATGCTCTACTTACTAACATGAAAGTCTATTATAAAGTTCTAAGATTCTTGAATGCTTTCTCGAGTTTCAAGACCAACTGCTGAAGAAAGTCATAAGAAAAATAAAACTATAAAATAGAGGCAGCTAAGTAATAGGAATTTATTTCCCCTTATCCTCCTCTTGTTTTTAAAGTAGATCATAACTTATGTGGAGGACAGTGTAGTGCAAATTATTTCTAATTACAATTTTATAGTGTTTGTTTGACTTTCAGCTATTCATTCATTTTCTTGTTTTCTAGTGCTTTCATCTCACACAACACCCTATTAGTTTTCAGTAATTACTTAGCTGACTAAAGTCACTTTTCTGAGATGAAACAACTGGGGCTTATTTAAGGCTTCTGGAATTTGAGAAGGTTAAGAGATAACAGAAAAAATTCTGGCTCATTTAGGAAGGAAGGATTTACTTTGACTCCACTTCTTAAGTATTCATGAAAGTGAAAGTACAAGAGCAAACTTTGTGCATCATCATAACTTCACAATCACAGATTTACTTTTCATGATTTTTATTTGAAAGTTTGGTTTTCATGTAATCTTTTTTATAACTTTTGTAGTTTCTTTGCCCATAGCAGAAAGTATAAATAAGCTTGTAGCTGAGCAAATCTGCAGGAGTATCCTGCATTATAATTAGAATGTTGGGCTTCCTTGAAATTACTTGGAGTTAGGACATACAATGCTTTGTTTTACTTATCTAGGTAAGTTTTTTTTTTTTACTTATCTAAGTTTTACTTTACTTATCTAAGTTCTTCGCCAACTACACATGCCATTTATTATTTTTTTAAACTTACTTGTTTAGCTTATTTTTGATAATTTTTGACAATTCCAAATGGTAAGTACATACACTTCAAAGTTAAAATGAATAAACAAACAAAACTAGGTTGGAAATGGATGGATTAGATTAATAAATGCTAATACAGCATTTTAAACTCTTGGTTTTATGTGTGTATGTTTAAAACGATAAATCTCAAATATTTTTGCTCTCCTTTTGATGAAGATAAAAAATAAATCTTTGGTGAATCCAGATGTATTTTGATGACATGTGCCCCAATAAACAGTTTAACCCTTTCTAATCATATTTTTCATCTGTAAATCATTCTGAAACTAGTAAAAAGTGACAAATCTATTGTAAGAAATGTTGAAGCACCAGTGGGAGTCAGTAAGAACTAAGATACAACAGACTTAATGAAGATGGTATAACTTCATTTAAAAATTGTATTTTGCTTATAATGAAAATAAATGCATATAAATGAAAACAAAGAGATTTAAGAAGAATAAATTTGTCCGTATTTCCACTATCATTAGTAAACAATGTAAAACATTTGGTATTTTTTTCCCTTTTTTTTGGTTCACATTTCTTCGTATGTTTTCATTATAAAATCAAGATACATACACATATTGACAAGTGTAAAGAGATAATTTTACATTCTATCATATTCACAAAACACTACATTGTAAGTATCTTCTTATGGCTTTTTTTTTTTTAAAGATTTTATTTATTTATGAGAGACAGAGAGAGAGAGAGAGAGAGAGAAAGAGGCAGAGGGAGAAGCAGTCTCCATGCAGGGAGCCCGACGTGGGACTCGATCCCGGGTCCCCAGGATCACGCCCCAAACTGAAGGCGGCGCCAAACCGCTGAGCCACCCGGGCTGCCCCTTCTTATGGCTTTAAATACTGTTCCAATCATGATTTTTAAGTAATATTTTGATATCTGTTATGGAGTTATGCCATAATTTGTATAACCATTATTCTATTATTAGATACAGGATTTCTTTCTTTTTTTTTTTTTTTTTTAAGATTTTTAACTTATTTATTTAGGAGAGACACACAGAGAGAGGCAGAGACATAGGCAGAGGGAGAAGCAGGATCCTCAAAGGGAGCCCGACGTGGGACTTGATCCTGGAACCCCGGGATCACGTCCTGAACGGAAGGCAGATGCTCAACCACTGAGCCACCCAGGCATCCCATGATTTCTTTTCTGTTTTGTAGTAACCAAAATAATATTGTAGGGATACTCTTGAAAATGCATTTTGGTTTCCATTTTTGCAAGATAGGTCCAAGAAACAAAATTTTTGAAATCAAAAGGTATGAATTCTTTTATCTCTTGTTGCATATTATCGAATTGCTTTTCAGAGGTTATATGGTCATTTCAACCAGCACGTACCAAATGGTCTGTTATGTAGAATTCTCAGCAGCAGCATTATTTTTAAAAGATGTTTTTATAGTTTTTTGGGGGAAATAAGAGTGTGATTCTCAAATTTATAATGATTTCCTTCTTTACTTGACAAAATAAAACCATTTTTCCCCTGCTCTTCTGTGAGTTGCATCTTTATGTCAGAAGTACTAAAATAGAGTAAAAAAGGACAATAAACAGATGTATCACGTAGATATAAGTACCACAAAGAAAAATAAAATGGGATGAGGGCTAAGAGTGCTGAAGTTGGCAATGCCATTTCAGGTACTGGTTGCATTTGAACAGACATGAAGAGAGGAATTTTTGCTGGAAGAAGAGCATTATAGGCAGAAGGAATCACAAGTACCAATGCTTGATGTGTCCCTGGAACAGCAAGTTTTCCCATGTGTCTGCAGTTAGGGGCAGGGAGAGGCTAGTGGTAGAAGAGGAGATCAGAATGACATGACCAGATCCATTAGGGACTCAGAGATTATGGTAAGGAGTTGGGATTTTATTGAGTACAACTGCTCAACTATACACTGAAGGCCTCGGCTGATAGAGTTGTATAGATGTATCATTCTAGGGACAGTGTAAGGAATAGGATGAAGTGGACAGGGATAAATGCAGGGAGATCCTTCTGGAAGCCATTTCAGTAGTCCAGGGAAGAGATGATGGTGCCCAGATTTAGACCACTCACAGAGGTGGTGGTTAAGTAAGGCTGGATTCTGTAGTGCTGATAGAATTTGCAGATAGATTGGATGGGAAGTGTGAGCAGAACAGAGGAGTTAAAGTTTTGTATGTTAGATGTTTAAATTTGTCCCCAGGATCAGGGATCTAGTGGGAGGGTTGTAACATATCCCCCACCAATAAGCAGAGGGACTACCGTATATGTTAATCAAATCATCATGCTGTACACCGTAAAACATACACAATGGTGTATGTCAATTATTTCTCAGTAAAACTAGAAAAAAGCTTATATTTGCCTAAATTTATGTCAATATAGTCTAGTTGCCATTTTTATTTCTCACTTTTGTTTGCATGGATTGGAACTTCCTTGAGACACTTTGGTAACTATTTTATAGTTATTTTAATAATCACTATTGTTAAAATTCATAGTCTGTTTTTTGTCTATGATATTGTTATCCAAGTGTTTATTCAGTAAAGTGCTGGTACTGAAAAACAGACCCCCTACATTAGAAATTTTGCAAGGAAAGTCAGAGTGTTAAACTCTAGGAAGAAGGCCAAAACAGCTGCTATGATTCACTGAACTCTGAATTTGGGAGGGAACACTCTGCAAAAATGATAGTTAAAGCGCTGAAAAATTACAGAGCAGCTTGCAGCAGATTTTTAAGTTTATAGAAATTGCCATATAACCAAAGCAAGGAAGATGAGAACAAATGGGGGAAGGTCAGCCAGTGCTCCCGCAGTGCCTGAATCAGCTGTGGTCTGCATCAAGGCATCTGTGAGTTTGATTTGACCGGAGATTGGAATGTGCTGATGATACTTTTCTCTTCTCATTTGATGCAATGCATTAATTAAAAAGCTTTGTTTGAATACAGCTTTTATTGTTTGTTATTTATCATGCTTAATATGTTTAAAGGCAAGCACTAAGAGATTTATGTATCTGGAAAATACTCCCCTCACCTACTTTCCATTCAGTTCAACGGCAAAATAAATAGTGTAGTATGAGAGGTTTGGATTTTGCAGTATTTTCACCGACCATCCTTTGCATAAAACATGTAGCTACCCTGTAGTTGGAAAAAGGTCCCCAGTGCTTCTGATATGTGCCACTGTTAGTTTTCAGAAGGAGAATGGGGGAGAAAAATTGGAAAAAGACACTGAAAGTGAATAAGCAAAGAGAGGAGAAAAAACAGTACTGAGAGAAAAATCTGGAGGTAATAGTTTGATACAGCTGGCTGGTTGGCAGTAAACTTTTTTTTTTTTGCTAATTGAATCAAACAAGGAAACTTGCTGGATTGCATCATTTTCTATTTACTGAAAAAAAAAAAAAGAAAATGCCATACACATTGATTTAGGTATATGGTATTTAGACAATGTTAGTATCTTTTAATGAAGGAAATAGAATAGTAGATAGTAGCTTCAGTTGCGATTTATAGTTACTTTCAATACTAGATAGCCTCAGTTGTGGTTTTTAGTTACTTTCAATAGGAGGTTTATAGTTACTTTGCTATTGTGTTAAAGTGTAACTTAGTAATCACTTTTCATATAGGCATGTTTGGTAAATGATACAGTAAGAGACATTGTTACAAATTCCTCTAACCCTCTAGGGACAGAAATGAAAAAAACAAAAACAAAATAGCTGGCTTTTAAAGAGGGGACTCCTGAGAAGTCAATATTGCTAGATTATAGTCATTTCCACTACCTATACAAACAGCACACTTTTTAACATGAACTCATCGTTCCTCCAGGCCTTAGTTTTAGTATGAATTCCTGAGAGTTCTTCCTTAACCCCCCAATTTAAAACAACTTCTGTTATTAAAAGCTCTCATCTTATTCTTGCTTTGAATTCATTCTTAGCATTCACCAAAATGTCCACGTATACATAGTTATGCAATTATTTGCTTACCATCTGTCACCCCACTGCCTGTTATATTGTAAAATCCATGAAGGCAGTGATGGATTCTTCCAAGAATATTTACTGAGTGCCTACTATGTGTCAACACAGCTTCTAAAGTTTACGTTGTCATCAATTCTGATGTTTGCTTGTATCTCTAACATTTAAGTGCCCAGCTCACAGATATCCATCAAGAACTGTTTGTTGAAAGGATGGAGATGAAGCCATTGATGATTATTTGCAGGGCTCAAAGGTAGAGTGGAGTCAAGGTTTACATCTGTACTTCGGGAATATAAATTGATGCTGAGGCTGGGACCTTTTTCCTCTATCATGGGCTGAAATTTCCAAGTGCTCCTGCTTAAGTGGTATTCCTTTGATGAATAAGGGGTTCTCTCTGATCACAGTGATCTACCTCTCTGAAAATGGAAATATGGAAATAAGAATAATCCAGAGATACTGAATGATTAATTGGTCTGAGGTGGGTCTGGGGCATCCTTTTTTTTTTTTTTTTTTTTAAAGCTCTTTAGATGTTTGTATTATGCATACCAAGTCCAAAATTACTATCTTAAAGGAAGAGGAGTATGGAGTTTATGTCCAGAGGGTTCTCTTTTCTTTGAATACTGCTTGTTTTATTTTGGCAGAACAGTTTTTAGGTAGGGTGTGTGCGTATATGGTTGTACATTTTTTCCCCAGAAGGAGTTTTGAATTTTTTCCATGCCATTCTAATAATTATCAAAGCAACACAAAATTTCACCAAATACCATGGAAGCCTGAGATACTTTTTACTGCTTCAGCCTGAGAATGTTTAAGGTCAGCGTGACTATTTTTTACAATAAAAACTAGAACCTCCCTAATGTTAGATATTATCTTGTAATTGCATTTGGGGAGTTTAAGTAAGTTGGAAGATACATCTCTAAAGATTTCATGTGGTAGTGATCGCTTGATGAACATTTGTGAAATACAAAAATTTTAATTTTAATATAGTTAACTTTGTACTTTTGGGATATAAGCATCATAGCTTTCTCTTTATATTAATGATAATTAAAGATAGGAAAACCATTTATTGACTTTAATACATAGTATGAACAAATGAGTTTTCTTCCTCTCAGTACATTATAAAGATTATAAAAGGGCAGTAACAGGAAAAACATATTGTGTTGTTGATAGAAGCAGGCATACTACTAACATCTAGATATCAGAATGGAGACCAAGAAATTAGACGTAAGAAATAGCATGTGCAAAACTTATCATGGGGATAAATAACTATAGAATTAGATGTGTTTTGGGGAATTCCTCTATCATGGGAAGATATAGTAAGGAATGATCATGAAACATCAGGAAGAGATTATACTTAGTATTCTCTGCTTAATTATAGAATTTTATAGAATGATTTCTATTAAGTGTTTAGAGGAAGGTCAAAGGTCCCATGGCTTAACTGACTGGAATGCTCAATGACTAAAAATGCTAACAGAGTAATTTGTGACTTTGAGAAAATATTTTCTATTCTTATTTAAAGCCATATTGTATATTTCTGGAAAATGACACATAAATAGGATAGTTTAATCTGGAATCTCTAATATAAACAATTACTAATTTATGAAATCATTGTGAATTTTCTCCACTCTGAGAAATTCCAGAATTAAGAGCAAGTGAAGAGTGCTGGAGAGGTCTTTGATGCGAATAAATACTGATACTTACCCCTGCTCCTAGGTCGCGGTGAAATCAGACTGCACTGGGGAGCTGTTCTCTGATGAGTAATGTCAGGAACCCTTTCAGCAGTGGGAAAGTCTCCTTGTTTTACTCTTGAGAGCTTGGATTTTGGGGGATTCCTCACATCAGTGGGTCCTATGTGACACTGTGACTGAAATGCTGACTTATTCAGGTACAACCTGACCTAGTCTCCAAGAGTACCCTGCTCTGGATGGATTGATACTCCTAAGATTAGACTGCATTCAAAAGAGAGCTGTTTTATAAACATCTGCTTTAAATATGTGTATGATTACTTAATGCCTTGCTATGTTTTTGTTCTTTTTGAAGAACCAGTTAACCATTCATTTCTAATATGTTGCAGCTAGGTATTAATAGAATATGATTATACAAGAGACGGGGAAGAGAGAAAGAGAGAGATCAGCTTTTTCACAGTGATCGTCCTCTAACAGTGCTCTTTGCCAATAGCTGATATTTCTTTTCCCCAGTTGCTTTTCAACGTACATGTTCTAATCCTTGTAACACATTTCTTACTAATGACTCAAAGTGATGAAATTTATACGGGAATGTGCAACTATGCCTTGCTTATTCTACAAATAGTTTTTTTATGAGATTTTTTATTTATTTGAGAGAGAGAGCACAAGATGGGGAGTAGCAAGCAGAGGGAGAGAGAAGTAGGCTCTCCACTGAGCAGGGAGCCAGTTGTGGAACTTGATCCCAGGACCCCAGGATCATGATCTGAGCCAAAGACAGATACCCAACCAACTGAGCCACCCAGATGCCCCTACATATAGTTCTTTTTTTTTTTTTTTTTTTTTTTAAAGAAAACCTCTTTTGATTTCTGCCTAAAACCAATGGGAATCTAAATAAAATATTATAAAGTACAGGAAAGCTTCACATTTTAGGATTGGCTCAGTTATTATTCTGCTTTATGCGTTCTAATAGGACACTTAATCTACATTTAGGTTGTCTGATAGTTGGTGTCCATAATTCTTTCAGGAGCAAACAAATGACAAAGGAAAAGTTATAGGGATTGTATCCCCCTCAGGATAGGGAATATGGCATTTAGATATTTTTATTATTGGGGCACATGGGTGGCTCAGTGGTTGAGCATCTATCTTTGGCTCAGGTCATGATCCTGGGATATTGGGATTGAGTCCCGCATCAGGCTTGCTTCTCCCTCGGCCTATGTCTTTGCCTCTCTCTGTGTGTCTGTCATGAATAGATAAATAAAATCTTAGATATTTTTATGATCTAGAGGGGCACAGTAAATACTTTTAATTTAAACATTTTCTTACCTCTTTACCCACACAGCAGACTGAACTTTTAAGGTTAATCTTCTTAAACAATTGGGAGTTCTTCTCTACTCCTTTTTTCTCAAATCTCACATTTAATCTGTCCATCAGTTTTGTTTAATTTACCTTCAAAATATATCCAAACTGATCACTTTTTATCTTCTTTACTGCTACTACTCCTTGATCTATATCAGCATGGCCTCTACCCTAGATTATCGTAAGCACTCTCCCAATCCGGCTTCCTGATTTTATCCTTGACTTCTTTCAGTCATAGCAACCAGAGTAATCCTGTTAAACTTCAGTCTGGTTATGGGACATTTTTTTTTTTTTTAAGATTTTATTTATTTGGGCAGCCCCAGTGGCGCAGCGGTTTAGCGCTGCCTGCAGCCCAGGGTATGATCCTGGAGACCCGGGATCGAGTCCCGTGTCAGGCTCCCTGCATGGAGCCTGCTTCTCCCTCTGCCTGTGTCTCTGCCTCTCTCTCTCTCTCTCTGTCGCTCATGAATAAATAAATAAAATATTAAAAAAAAGAAAAAAGATTTTATTTATTTATTCATGAGGGACACGAAGGGAGTGGCAGGGATATAGGCAGAAGGAGAGGCAGGCTCCCTGTAGGGAGCCCAATGCAGGACTCAATCCCAGGACCCTGGATCACGACCTGAGCCAAAGGCAGACTCTCAACCACTGAGCCACCCAGGCATCCTGGGACACAGTATTGTATAGCAGTTATGAGACAGACTTTGGAGCCAGGTTATCAGGGTTCAAATCTTGGTCCTGTCATTTATAGTCTGTTTATTTTGGAGCAACATATTTAAACATAACGTTGGAATAGTTGTATCTTTTTTGGGTTTCTGGGCGCAATGCCAATGGTGGTAGTTTCTCCAGTAATACCAAGTGATTCTCAGACACCAGCCAAGTGTCTGAGAATTCAACTCAATTCTGACACCATCTACTCTGGAGATAGCATCAGATTTCTCAGGTGAAGGGCTCAGTCCTATAAGACTGTCCCCCACCCGCCACTTTGGACACTAGTTGCTAAACAACATGTGCTTCTGACCGAATGGCTATAGACGGGAGGTTCCAATGAACGTCTTCTTAGGTTCCTTTAATTTTCCAGAGTGTCTCACAGAATTCAGGGAAACACTAACATACTTCTACCAGTTTATTAAAGGACATAGTAAAGTATATGTATCAATATCCAGATGGAGGAGATGCAGAAGGCATGGTATAGGGAGAAGGTGCAGAGTTTCCATGCCCTATCCAGGCATGCTATTCTCGATGTGTTTACCAACCCAGAGGCTCTTTGAACCCAGTGGTCTTGGATTTTTATGGAAGCTTCATTGCATTGTCATGAATGACTAAGTCATTGGCCATTGTCTGATTCAACCTCCCATCCCTTTCCCCTCTCCAGAGGTCAGGATGTGGGACTGAAGGTTCCAACCCTCTAATCACATGGTTAATCCTCCTGACAACCAACCCCCACCCTTGGGTGAGGTTCAAAAGTCACTTACATTAATAACAAGATACCCATTTCACCTTTATGGCTCTGAATTATGGATGGAGGAATTGTGGATGAAGACCAAATTATATCTAAGAAATATATATTTAGTCATTCCAATGACCAAATCATTATATCACATTGTGGTACTTGGATTAAATTAGTTAATAGTATCTACATGGTAGACACTGCTATTAACAGTAGTAGTAGTAGTAGTAGTAGTAGTAGTAGTAGTAGTAGTAGTAGTAATTCAGCAACTGTTAGGTCATCCTTTCACTCAAAATCCTCTAATAGCTTCCCATTGCATGGAGCAAAAGGAAAATCTTTACAATGACCTAGTAGGCCCTGCACAATCTATTCACTCTGATTTCTGAACTCATCTCATTTTCTCTTGCTTAGTCTCTTCTGCTTATTCTGGTGCCTGTAGTGTCCTCTCCTCACTATCCCAAGGACATATGAGGACTGAACCTATCTAAGTCTGATTCTTTGTATTCTTTGTTTCCTTTTACTGGAAAGCTTTTCCTGAGGTGTCTGCCTAACTAGCTCACTTCATATATTTCACGTTACCCTCTCAGTGAAACTGGGTTATGCTATCCAAAACTGTAGCACATTCAAGATTCTCTATACTACCCCCTTTCTCTTTAGCCCTATAAGTTAGATGAAATATTTTGTTTGGTTTTTGTCTACCATGTTGCATGTAAACTGCATGATGGCAGTCATATCCCATCTTTGAGGCTGCTGTTCTTCGAGTCTTCTAAGCTCCATGTTGAGGTACATGCTTACCCATACCATACCATCCCCACATCATGGAATTTGCCTATATCTGAGACTGTATGTAGTGCAGGGATTCTGATGCATCATGGCTGATGTGATTGAGGCTCTACTGAGTGGATGGCTGTCTCAAGGTTGTGAGGTTAATTGGACACAGGCTGGACTTGTCTGACAATGACTTGTCAGAGAGAATCATCCATATATGTATTTTAACGTATGACGTGGTTCACAATTCAAGTAAGTCACTATCCAAATTTGAAAGAAGAAATAAAAAGGGAGGAAAAACAGGCACTTAGGCAACAGGGAGCTGATTGGGACAGGTAATTACACCATAGGTGTATTTTTGTCAGTGGCAGATGAGAGCATAGAGAACCTTCTATATAGAGCTTTATATCCAGTCAAAATAGTGTTAGAAAGCCAATTTTACTTAGAAAAAAACCTTTATGAACCAGTGTTATCTTCCTGTTATTTTTAGTGTTTTGTGGATATGTACACTTTGAAATGTATCAACTACCTTTTGGGTTATTCTGTCTTTAAAACAATCACAGATCACTTTCCTGTCTTAGTTGAAATAAGTAATATTTTTCATAAAGCATTATTGTGTTAATTCATCATAAGTTTTGGTAATTCAGAATGGAATCTAACAGCTTCCTTGTTTGGAATACTATGAGAGAAAATCTCAGATTCAGCCATTTGTTCAACAGTAGCTATATGATAAAAGAAAGAAATGTGAAAAAATGAAATTATGAAAGTACTAGAAGAAAATACTATACTATACTGTTGTATAACTGTAACGGGTAGAAAGCCTTTTTAAAACCTAGAAAACATGAGTTAATGCCTGATAAAAACAGTGCTATAAAAAAAGAAATTCTGCCTGGCAAAAATCATACAATCAAAACAAAGTCAAAAGATAAATGGTAAATGGGAGGAAAATGTTTGACCCAGAAATTCTTTTTTTGGTTTATTTTACAGATACAATCTTATATGTAACAAATACTTAAATAAATCATTTTCCATTACAGATTTTTTTTTTTAGTACTGCATTGGATTGGAAATGATGTAAATACTGTCACTACCATAGTGTTTAATTAAATTGTAGTTTATCTATATGATGGAATACAGTGTAGCTGGATTACATTTGAAAATATCTCAAAGATATGTAGATTTTAAAGAGATGCAAAAAATTTTTGAACTACAAAATAGCCAGAAAACTATTAACAAAATGGCAATAAACACATACCTATCTATAATTACATTAAATATCACTGAACTAAATTTTCCAGTCAAAAGACATGGAGTGGCAGAATGAATTAAAAAAAAAAGACCCATTTTTATGCTGTCTATAGGAGACTAATTTTAGATGAAGGACACACACAGATGGGAAGTGAAGGGATGGGAAAACATATTCCATGCAAATGGAAAGTAAAGGAAAGCTGGGGTAGCTATACTTATATCAGACAAAGTAGACTTTAAAACAAAGACTGTAATGAGTTACAAAAAAGGATGTTACATAATGTTAAAGGGCTCTCCAAGAAGAAGTAGCAGAAGAAGTAGTTGTAAATATTTATGCACCTAACATATGTAAATAAATATATAAAGCAAATATTGACAGATCTAAAGGGAGAAGTAGCAACAAATAACAGTAGGTGAGTTTAACAGTAGGTGATCCACTTTCATCAATGGATAAATCATCCAAACAGAAAATCAGTTTAAAAGCATCAATCTTAAAAGATACATTAGACCAGATAGACTTAACAGAACATTCCACCTAAAGCAACAGAATATACGTTCGTCTCAATAACACATGGAACATTTTCCAAGATAGACCATATGGTTAGTCCACAAAACAAGTCTTAATAAATTTAAGCAGATTGAAATAATATCAAGCATCTTTTTTGACTGCGATGATGTGAATCCAGAAATTAATTATATGAAGAAAACTGGAAAATTCACAAGTCTATAGAAATTAAACCACATACTACTAAACACCTAATGGATCAAAGAAGAAATCAAAAGGGAAATTAAAATATCTTGAGACAAATGAGAATGGAGATATAACATATCAAAATTTATGAGATGCAGCAAAAGCAATTCTAGGAAAGAGGTTCATAGCAATAAATGCCTACCTCAAGAAACAAGAAAAGTCTCAGACAACTAATTTTATATCTCAAGGAACTAGAAAAAGAAGGAACAGATGAAGCCTAAAGTTAATAGAAGGAAAAAAAGTAATAAAGATTAGAGTAGAAGTAAATGATATAGAGACTAAAAAGACAATAGAGAATATCATTGAAACTAAGAGCTGATTCTTTGAAAAGATTAAAAAACCATTAGCTAGATTCACAGAAAAATAAAAGAAAAAAGTAAAAATTAGGCCTCAAATAAAATCAGAAATGAAATAAAAGTTACAACTGATATCACAGAAATATATAGATCTATCTAAGTAATCTCTATACCCAATGTGGGGCTCAAATTCATGACCCAAAGATGTCAGATGCTTTTCCAACTGAGCGACCAGGTGCCCAAACATCACAAATAAAAAGGATCATAAATATTATTATGAATAACTATTTGTTAACACATTGGACAAATGGGAAAAATGGATAAATTCTTAGAACTATACAACTACCACCACTGAATCATGAAGAAATAGAAAATCTGAACAGACTGATTACTGGAAAGGAGATCAAATCAGTAATCAAAAACCAGGTCCAAGATCGGGCTTCACTGGTGAATTCTAACAAACATTCTAAGAAGAATTAATACCACTCCTTCTCATTTTCTTCCAAAAAATAAAAAAGGAGGGAACTCTTTGAAACTCATTGTAAAAGGCCCAGCATTACCCTGATAGCAAAACTAGACAAGGGTCCCTGACTGCAAGGATGTCTTTCTGGAAAAGAAAATTACAGGCCAATTCCCCTGATGAACATAGATGTGAAAATCATCAACAGAATATTAGCAAATTGAATTCAGCAATGATTGAAAGGATCATGCACCATGATCAAGCAGGATTTATTCCAGGGATGCAGGAATGAATCAACATCCACAAATTTTTCAATATGATATACCACATTAACAAAATGAAGGATAATAATTATATGATCATCTCAATAGAGGCAGATAATTTGAGAAAATTCAACATCCATTTATGATAAAACCCTACAACAAAGTGGGCATAGAGGGAATCTACTTCAACATAATAAGGCTAACATAGTAATAAAAAACTAAAAGCTTTTACTTGGGATCCCTGGGTGGCCCAGCGGTTTAGCACCTGCCTTTGGCCCGGGGCGCGATCCTGGAGACCCAGGATCGAATCCCACGTCGGGCTCCTGGTGCATGGAGCCTGCTTCTCCCTCTGCCTGTGTCTCTGACTCTCTCTCTCTCTCTCTGTGACTATCATAAATAAATAAAAATAAAAAAAATGAAAGCTTTTACTTTAAGATCTAGAGCAAAACAAGGATGCCCATTCTTGTCACTTTTGTTCAACGTAGTATTGGAAGTCCTAGCCAGAGAAATTGGCAAGAAAAAGGACATTCAAATTGGAAAGAAAGAAGAGAAACTGTCACTATTTGCTGATGACATGGTATTATATAGAGAGAATCAGAATTTCATCAAAAAACTGTTGGAACATAAATGAATTTAGTAAAGCTGTAGGCTTTATGCAAAATTCTATTGTGTTTCTATACACTAATGAACTATCAGAAGGAGAAATTAAGGAAACAATCCCTCTTGCAGTTGCATAAAAAATACCTAGTAATAAATTTAAGGAAGCGAAAGACCTATATGTTGAAAATTATTATATTATTGAAAGAAACTGAAGGACACATAAATAAGTGGAAAGATATTCTATGCTCATGAATTGGAAGAGTTTATATTGCTATAATGTCCATACTACTCAAAGCAATCTGCAAAATTAATGCAATCCCTATCCAAATTCCAAAGGCATTACTCACAGAAATAGAACAAACAATTCTGGAATTTTTATGGAACCATAAAAGACCTTGAATAGCCAAAGCAAACTTGAGAAAGAAGAACAGGCTGGAGGCATCACATTCTATGATTCAAACAATATTACAAAGCTGTAGTAGTTAAATAGTATGGTATTAGCATGAAAACAGACATACAGATCAATGGAACAGAATAGAAAACCCAGAAATAAACTCACATGTGGTCAATTAATTTATCATAAAGGAACCAAGAATATGCAATGAGGAAACGACAGTCTCTTCAACCAGTTGAGTTTGGAAAACTGGGCAGCCACATGCAAAAGAATGAAACTGGACCACTACCTTACACTATATTCAAAAGTTGATCAAAGTGGATTAAAGACTTGAATGTAAGACCTGAATCATAGAACTCGTAGAAGAAAATATAGGTGATAAACTCCCTGGCATTGGTCTTGACAACGATTTTTTTGAATCTGACCCCCAAAACAAAAGCATCAAAAGCAACAAAATAAACAAAAGCTTTTTAGTTAGCTTCTTTTTTAAAAAAATATTTATTCATTCATGAGAGACACAGAAAGGCAGAGGGAGGAGAAGCAGGCTCCATGCAAGGAGCCCATTGCGGGACTTGATCCCAGGCATCTGGGATCACACCCTGAACTCCACCGCTGAGCCACTCAGGTGTCCCAAACTATAAAGCTTCTTAACAGCAAAGGACACCATCAACAAAATGAAAAGACAATCTACTGAAAGGGAAAAAAAATTGCAAACCCTACTTCTGATAAGGGGGTAATATCCAAAATTTATTATAAAGAACTCATACAACTCAACAACAATAAAACAATTGATTAAAAAATAGGTAGAGGGTCTGAATAGATATTTTCCAACGAAGAGATACAGATGGTCAGCAGACACATAAGATGCTCAACGTGATTAGTCATCAGGGAAATGCAGATCAAAACCACAATGAGATCACCACATACTTACTAGAATGGCTATTGTCAAAAAGATAAACAATAACAAGTGTTGACAAGGATGGGGGGAAAATGGGGAACCCTTGTGTTCTCTTGATGGGAATATAAATTGGTCCAGTCACTGGGGAAAGCACTGTGGAGATTCCTCAAAAAATTAAAAATGGAAATTCCATATAATTCAGGAATTCCATTTCTGGGTATTTGAAAAAATGAAAATGCTAATTTCAAAGTTATATATGTACTCTCATGTCCATTGTAGTAGTATTTACAATATCGAGATCTGAAAACAAACTAAGTGTCTGTTGATGGCTAAATCGGTAAAGAAATGCAGTGCATATATACAATGGAATATTACTCAGCCGTAAAAAGGAATGAATCTTGCCATTTGTGACAACATGGATGGACCATGAGGGCATTATGCTAGGTGAAATAAGTCAAAGACAAATACCATATGATCACTCTTATATGTGCAATCTAAAATATATATAAACCAAACTCATAGATACAGAGAATAGGTTGGTGGTTGCCAGAGGTTAACTACCAATGGTTGGTTGGGAGTTGGAAGGGGCAGATAGGAGAAATGGGTGAAAGTTTTTTGCTTTTTTGTTTCAAATAAATTGAATAATAAAAAAGTTAAAATAGGCAAAATTGGAGTGTAGGATATACATTGACAACTTTTGAAGCATGCATAAGAACAACATTATTGGTATCTCTTGAGGGAAAGTTAGCTAGAGGTCTGAGAGAAAGGACTGAGAAGGAATAGCACTTCCTAATTTATCATTCAGTCCAAAAAAGTAAATTATTAATTTGAGTGGCTGAGGAAGGAAAAATCAGTCATCTATATATATAAACATTTTTTAAATCTCTAACTTGGGAATGATAGAATGTTTCTTATAATTTCTAGCCATACTTTCAAAAAAAATAGGATATTTCTCTTACATAAAGATGAAAGTTTATGACCATTTACAGCACAAACAATAAAGCTTCTTGGGGATTTTTTTGGAGTCTTATAGTAATTTCATAGAAGGTATCTATAGTTGTAGAAATCAAATCATCTACACTTAATTTTACGTTCCCCAGTATCATATATACAGATTCAATTTTCTAGTAATCTCTTATATGGCAAGTTCAATTTGTTGAACAATGTGGAGAACTAGCAAGTTTTGGGGGGAGGATTCTGAGCGGCCAAAATAGATGCCATAAAACTTTCCAAACAATGTGAGGATGGACTCCTGCTCAGATTAAATGTACTCATTTTGTGCAAGATGGATACAATGGAAAATGCCTTTCTTTAAAAAAAAAAAAGTGTTTGTAATGTGTTCGTGACAATGTAGAGTAGAAGCAGCAAACGTTTATACTTGAAGATGAGGAGTGAAAGTTGACTTTTTTCTGTTTCTATTTTAGCCACTCCCTACTTTATCAGGTGTGCTTTTATTTATTTTTTTTTAATTTTTTTTTATAAATTTTTATTTATTTATGATAGTCACACAGAGAGAGAGAGGCAGAGACACAGGCAGAGGGAGAAGCAGGCTCCATGCACCGGGAGCCCGACATGGGATTCGATCCTGGGTCTCCAGGATCGTGCCCTGGGCCAAAGGCAGGCGCCAAACCGCTGCGCCACCCAGGGATCCCCAGGTGTGCTTTTAATTTTGCATTCCAGATTCATTTATTTTTATTCCTTTAGGTTAGGCAGACTTCATAATGAATTTTTTTTTTCCCATTATGGAGGAGTAAGGTCATTTTGGTTCAGACACCTCATCCTTAACAACTTTCTCTTAGAGCATGGCTTGCTTGGCCACAAGTCCATTTCAGCTTGGCCTCTGCCCAAGGGCAACACTTCTTTTCATTTGTACTTGAATTAGCAAGAATATATTATCTCAGCTTCTGCTGCTTTGTACTGGTTGTTAACTTTACTATTGATGCCCTTTACTTATGAGTCTGGGAAATATTTTTAGTGCCTATGTAAAAGATGGAATAAACAGCAATAAATCACATTTGTTTGAACAAACTACATAACCTTGGGACCAGATTTTTGGCAGTCAATTTATAGTCTCTGCTAAAGCATTTGGCTAGCAGATGGGTTACCCCGTCCCACTGAAAGGAGGTTCTCATTACTGGTACATCTTTCTATTTTGGAGGTTGCTGTAACCTTTGAACCCTTGGAATTCTTACAAATCAAAATCTGTTCTATTTGTGAAAGGAGCAGCACCTTTTCCCTATGACATTAAAATGATAATCAAGGTATATTTTGAATGGATCAAGTGTGCCCTCCAGGTCATAAATCCTGGAAAATTGACCTATCCTCTTTGTATTAATGGTGATAAAGGTAGGAAATACTACTTTTCTAACATAGTCTGTTCATCCTGGATGCTTTTAATTGTACTTTGTATTTGCTGTGATCTGAACGTCTGTATCCCTTCCATATTTATATCTTGAAAACTTAACTCCCAAGGGTGATGGTATTAGAAGGTAGGGTCTTGGGGAGGTGCTTAAGTCACAAGGGTAGAGACCTCATGAATATGGTTAGTGCTCTTATAAAAGAGGCTCCAAAGAGATCCCAGCCCTTTTCACCATGTGAAGACAGATGGAGAAGGTGCTGGCTGTGAACCAGGAAAATGGCCCTCACCATGCTGGTGGTGTAATCTTGGACTTTCAGCCTCAAGAAATTGTGAGAAATAAATTCCTGTTGTTTATAGGGTATCGGCTCTATGGTATTTTGCTACAGCAGCCTGATAATACTGATATAAAATCTGCCATCTCTCCATTAATTCTTCCCCAGCCAGTTATCTTCTTTAAAATAAGATAGAGGAGATCTGTTTGTTTGTTTGTTTGTTTGTTTGTTTTCTTCTCAAATATAATGAGGCAGGGAGGTGTTGAATCTTTTTTTCAGGTAGAAAAATTCTCAATCCCTCGACTATTCAATATGTGAAATAATTGCCAGACCTTCAGCTGTGCTTGGTCAGTCTCTATGTTTGTCAAAATTTTCCTCAATGTATCATGCCAAATATCTCATAATTTTCCATGGATGGGCTGCACTGGTTACAGAGGGATCATCACCTCTCTTGTTAAGGTAGTTTTTTTGTTTGTTTTGGCTAGCTGTCTCACATATTGACTCATATTTGAGTTTATATTCAGGTAAAGCCCTTAGGACACTTTTTATTCTTTATTTTTTTAAATCATGTTTTACTTACCCTGATTGAAGTCTTCCTTCCCACGATCATTCTTGGTGTTTAAATTTTAGTTTCCCTTTCTAAACTCTAGACACAATTTGGTGGACCTCACTGTATGGTTTTTGGCAGTAATCAATCCTTGCATTTTTATCTCCATGTTGCTGGGAAAGGCATGTTGCTGGATGTAGATGCCAAGTGGATCTCCTTTATTTATTTTTTTTTAAGATTTTATTTATTCATGAGAGAGAGAGAGAGAGAGAGAGGCAGAGACACAGGCAGAGGGAGAAGCGGGCTCCATGCAGGGAGCCTGACATGGGACTTGATCCCGGGTTTCCAGGATCAGGCCCTGGGCTAAAGGCGGTGCTAAACCGCTGAGCCACCCAGGCTGCCCTCCTTTAGTTTTTTTCTTGTCAATCAACCTTTAGGTTGAGTTCTTAAAATTTAGGTCATGCATAGGGATGTGAGGGATGGTGGGGTATGGTGAGGTATTACCAAAGAGAGTTATTGATTTGGAGTTCTGAATAAAGTTTGTTCTTTTCTTTTTACACAGTTTGAATAGATTCATATGTATATATTCATATACATATACTCATGGTCATATGTATATGTTAATGTTTTTCTAAAATGTGTTAATACTTTTGCGATTAGGTGAATATAAATTTATTCAAACAAATCTACTTAAATTTATTAAGTCTGTATTTAAATCAAGGTTTTCCTCCATCTATGATTACTATGATTAATATAGTTATGAAGGGTCCACACACCTCACTCTAAAATTCTGATGTTATCGTAGTTATACAAGTTTTACTGACTACAGAGATACCAATTTTGATGTTTTTTTGCAATATAATTATCTGTTTGTATGCTATTCTTAAATGCCTTTGAGCTTTCATAGCACTGTGAAAGCAACTAGCTGCTAGGAATTTTTGGACATAATATAAATATCTCTTTTGACCGTGTCTTGAAATTTATCTTCTAGTCAATACTAGGTTACCTAGTAGACTAAACATGGGTATGTGTATATATGTGTATATATATATATATATATATATATATATATATATATGTGTATATATATATATATGTATATATGTGTATATATATATATATATATATATATATCATCAGGAAACATGGGAAACCCAAAAAGAAAATCAGAAAACCTTTTGAAAAAGGCAATTATAATTTTAGTGTATGTACAATTTTTTATTTAAAAAAAGTTTAAAAATGCATATTATGGTTTGAAATACTTATGAGTGACAGGTGGTCTTTTTCTACTTTGACCTTTTGGTGCCTAAAACCTTTGGTGGTCTAAGTCTGGTCCTGTTTCACTTGGTATGTGGTCTTGGTTGGACTTCTGGCTCTAGGAAGAGTTTATCCTTAACTTAATGCCTCCCTACGATTTGGCTCCTGGACCATCTGTCATCCAGTCTTTTCTGCATAACTGGCAGTACTCACCTTCTCTAATCCCACCGCACATGTTGCTACAGTGACCAGATTGTCCTGATTTGCTCAGGACATTCCAAGTTTAAAAACTGAAATCCCTGTGCTCTGAGAACCTCCTGATTGCTGGGCAGCCTGGGGTGGTTGGTCATCCTGCATACTACCCTTTCCGGTACTACCTCATGGCACATCTCTTGATTACTGTGTATCTGTGCACTGTCCAGAGTGGGCAGTGGAAGCTCAAGCACCCCTCTGAATGCTAATGCTAATGTGGGAAGCTGTTCCCTGTGATTAGTGATTGGAAGGTTGTTTTTTTTTTTTTTTTTTGTTTTGTTTTTTTTAATATTTCCTTTTCTCTCCTCTTTACTACAAAAATCCTAAGGAATTCTTTGATGTCTCTTTGGCACATCCGTTTTAGGTTTTATCTTTGTTGAAATTTTTGGCATTAATTGTTCTTAAGGAATTTTTGTTTTGAATTACTGTTTTCTTTTTAACAATTCCAGAAAATGAAATTTGTTTTCTTGGTACCTACACACTGTAACTTTGGTTTAATTGTCATAGTGTTTGGGTGACTCAGTACTTCAGAAAGCAACAAAACTGTTCAATAAGACCTAGGAATACCATGCTTTTAATAATTGAGAAACTTGAGTTCCAGTCCTAGATTGGCTATCACTGAGTTGCAGGATCCCAGACAAGTCTTGTTTTCTCTTTAGGTCTTGGTTTCCTCCTCTGTAAAAGAAGTGGGCTTTGCTACATTATTCATGAGTTCACAATTTACATTAATATAAAATGACTAGGCTACCTGGGTGGCTCTGGCAGTTAAGCTTCTACCTTGAGCTCAGGTAATGATCCCAGGGTCCTGGAATCAAGCCCCACATCCGGTTCCCCGCTGAACAGGGAATCTACCTCTTCTCCCTCTGCTCCCTTCCCACTACTTGTGCATTCTCTCTCTCTCTCTCTCTCTCTCTCTCTCTAAATAAACAAAATCTTTAAAAAAATGAAATGACTCTCGGGGGGATGGGGGTGGGAACAGAGTGCAATTGGCTTGTGTATCAAATACTTCTTCTCTGGAGCCTGTTTGGAGTCTTTTCTGTCTCTCTGTAACTAGCCCTTTATCAGACACATAACTAGTTAGGCCCATAATGTCTTATTCAGTTGAAGATTTGCTGCCTATAACTAGAAGCATGTTGGGTCTGGTATCCTCAAGGCCATCCATCACCAGATTCAACCATTCATTAGGAGGACTAAGAGGATTTATCATATAAGTCATACTCATTGTTGTGATTTATTATAGTGAAAGGATATTAAGCAAAATCAGCAAAGGGAAAAAGGTACCTAGCCAATCCAGGGAAATCAGACACAGCTTCCAATAGTCTTTCCCAGTGGAGTCCCACAGGGTTTGTTTAATTCCCCTACCAACTAACTGTGACAACACATGTTTTATTAGGAAAGCTCATTAGAGACTCAGTGCCCATGGTTTTTAGTGGGGGCTGGTCACATATGCCTCTGTATCAAAATTCCAAACTTATAGAAGGAAAGCAGCTGTTCAGCATAAGTACATTGTTTCTCAATTTTAGGGACAGTGAACCATTATTATTGGGAATGATGGGAACCCTCCCCAAATCCAATTTTCCAGATGACAGCCAAGGACCTTCCCTGCATACAGGTCTTTCTAAGGATAGAAGTTTCAGGCTTGCTATGTTATCTCTTTTCTACACATGTAGTAAAACTCAGAGTTTACATCTAGTCTCTTGACTTCTCACTAGCAAGTAAGTCCACATGAATCATCATAAAGAAATGAATTTTGAGAAATAGCTGAAGGTCTGTCTATTTCTGGCTTTGCTAATAACAGATTGAGTGACTTCAGTGAAATTGTTTAATTTATTTAAACCTTACTTTTGGGCAGCCCAGGTGGCTCAGCAGTTTAGTGCCACCTTCAACCCAGGGCATGATCCTGGAGACCTGGGATGGAGTCCCACATCGGGCTCCCTGCATGGAGCCTGCTTCTCCTTCTGCCGGCGTCTCTGCCTCTGTCTCTCTCTCTCTCTCTCTCTCTGTGTCTCTCATGAATAAATAAATAAAATCTTTAAAAAATAATAAACCTTACTTTCTTCATCTATGAATTGGAGATAATAAAGCTAATGACAGGGATTTTGTTGAGAACAAATTATTTTACACACACATTCACATGAAGCATAGCATTACTTGTTCCCAAATCTACTCATTCAACAAATGTTTATTAAGAACCTGCTATATGCTAAACACTGATACAGTTTGGAGGTGTAGTGTTGAGAAAAAGACATCCTGTAAGACATTTATAGTCTAGCTGGTGGGAGAGACTTTAATCTCAAGTAATAATCGTGAATGTTGATATATAATTTGTGGTAAGTGCCCTGAAAGAGAGGTAGTCAGGGAAAGTCTCCCGAAAGAAATGGCCTATTGGAAGAATCTGAAATTTCAATAGCCAGTGACTCCATCAAGAGTTCAGGAGGAGAATTAAATAATGATGTTGTATAGGCTCTCTCTTTGGGAAGAAGCAAATGCTGTTGGAGAATCAAAAAAGGCCAGGCCATTGGAGCAGAGAGAACAAAGGAGGGAGAGGTAATGGGTGACACTGAAGAGGGGCACAGTTAAGGACCACATTGAGGTGAAGGAGCTTGGGTACCCTCCTAAGGGCAATGCAAAGCCATTTAAGGGTATTTAGCAGTGGAATGACATGTTCAGATATCTAAGTGTTTTGAAAAGATCACTCTGATTGCTTTGTAGAACTATGAGTGGAGTGGGTTAAGTGGGTTTAGGGGGCTGTTGCATATCTGTATTTTCTTGCTAAATTATTTGAATAAATAGCTTCAACCTGAACTGTTTTTTACATAGGTTGGGTTTGTATGTGTGTGTTTCAGTCATTACTAGCATCATAAAATCTTGAGAGTTGGAAGAGAAATCAGATTCTTGAGTATATAACTCTGGTAGAGAAAAAGAGTTATAACCTGCTGAGATTTGTACAACTATTGCCTACCTCATCCATGGATTTGTTGAGTAGAAATAAGAAGATACTATTTATGTAGATATATGTAGACCTTAAAATGTGTCAGCCACTTAGCATATATTAATCGATTTAATTCTTACAGCAAACCTATCTGGCAGGTGTTATTTTACATACATATTATAGATGAGATATATATGAAACACACATAGCTGACCAATTTCTAACAAATAAATGGTAGAGCTGGGATTTGAACCCAACTACTTGTCTTCAGATTCATATGGCCAACTACAGTAGCAAACCATGACTCCTAGGCCTAATCTGACTCACTGTTTTTGTAAAGAAAGACCAGAAAATTGATAATCCTTTTTTTTTTTTAAAGTGTTTAAAAAATGAAAAGAGTCAAGACAGACATTATATGTGGTCCACAAAGTCCCAATATTTACTATTGGGACTCCTGGGTGGGCTTGGCTGTTGAGCCTCGGCCTTTGGCCTGGGGAGAGATCCCCTGTTTGGTCTGAGGATCAGGGATCGAGTCCCACATCGGGCTCCCTGTGGGGACCCTGCTTCTCCCTCAATCTGTGTCTCTGCCTCTCTCTCTCTCTCTGTGTGTCTCTCATGAATAAATAAATAAAATCTTTAAAAAAATAAAATATTTACTGTTTGTCCTTTTACAGTGAAAGTTTACTAGCCTCTGCCTCTATGCTAACCATTACTAGGAAGATGCAATATGTTCCTTTAATAGAAAATTCAGAGTCGCTGATCTTTATAGATAAAGGACATATCTGGTTATAAAATAAGTTAGGTGAAGAGTGAGAATAGTATATTTGTAGCTCCTATTTTAGAATTCTTTTCTTGATATCTGCAAATTTAAAATTGAGGACTTGTTTGTGAAAAAATTTTCTTGGAAAAATGAGAGATTTATCCTTCAGTAATGGGTTCAAAGGCAGCTAGTGCTAAGTTACTTAATGTAGTACTGTCCTTAAGACAACGAATTTCAGATGAATTTTATGTGCAGCTTTAGCATTTGCAGATGGTATATTAACAAAATTTTTTTTTTCAAAAATTTTCTATTTTAAGTCCCTGTTTTGCTTTTGAAAAGAAACTTTAGGTCAGCACTAAATATTGATATATTAGGTTAGCACTAAATATTGATAAATTCTGCTCTTATGTCAACAACTATTTGGAGAAAAAAATGACTCTTTAACAATGCATTCATTCTGCCCCCAGAACTATATTAATAAGAGAGAATTTAATAGTGTATTTTGGTTTTTCTAAATAAATTGACTTCTTGGTTTTTAGAGGAATTCTGATATTCACCTGAATTTTTATAGAGAGCTATATATTTAGCCACTTCAGCATATGTTAAATCTTACTATAATGATAGGCATTTGAGGAGATTGTAAAAACAGAAGTTTTTATTTTTTGCCATGGTGTGAATTTTCAGTAATAAATGGTTGTTCTAATCTACCATACTCTATAGATGCATTACATGCTTCTTGTTCATACAAATCATATTAATCTATTTTATAATAGGGCCAGATAGTGGCAACAGAAGTTACATTTGGTCACAGTTGAGTTTCTATTTGCCTTTTCTTTGACACTGTTATAGATTGGTTTTGGTAATGGTTGATGGATGCCACTTACTCAAGCCCATTTCCTTTCTCTGTCATCTCACATTATCATTTTGATTGTGGTGGGTGCATTGAGTGAAGAACTAATAATAGTTGTTTAAATTACAATTTTTTTGGTTTGAATATTTCTGCTATTTCATTATTTTTAGATGATTTGTTTAGACTGTTAAAAGTTTTATATTGAGTATTTTTCTGATTGGAAGTTTATGGATTGTGCATATAGTTGAACTCTTTTTTAATTGTAGGAATTTCCAAACATATACAAAAGGAATTCAGTTTTAACAGTGATCACATATATAGCCAATCTTAGTTAATCTTTATCCTCCTCCTTCATTGCCTCCCTCAACCTTGGGATAATTTTAAAACAAACTGTAAATACTGTATATTATTTTATTGGGTAAATACTTAAATATGTGTTTCTAAATTATAAGGACTCTTTGAGGCACGTGGGTGGCTCAGTCGTTTAAGTGGCTACTTGCTGCTCAGGTCATGATCCCAGGCTCCTGAGATCAAGCCTTGCAGAGGGCTCTCTGCTCAGTGGGAGCCCTCCGCCCACTTGTGCTCTCTAGCTCATTCTCTTTCAAATAAATAAATAAAATCTTTTTAAAGATCAAATTACAAGGACTCTTCAAAAAAAATCAATGCCATTAACACAATAAAAAATTAGCAGTAATTTCTTATATCAACAAACGTCTAATTAGTGTTCAAAATTCCCTAATTTTCTCAGAAATACCTTTCTGCCATTAGTTTTTCAGATCAGGACTCAACTAAATTCCATAGCTTACATTTGGTTGAGTTATCTCTTAATTCTGTTAATATACTATATTGGTTTCCCTTCCATTCTTTTTCCTCTTTGCCACTGATTTTATAGGTCAATTGTGAAATCAAGTATGTATCAAATTTAGGCTAAAATTTTAACAAGAATACTTCATAAATAGTGAGCAAGTTAGACTCTTGAATTGATTGGTGAGAACTTGTGAGTAGTACATGTCAACACTTTTTTTATTGCCCCCAATTAAGATTTATTTAGCATCATAGTAATGATACTGAATAGCATGTAAGAGGAAACAGATGTTTACATATAAGGCTATTAAACATACTTTTCCTTAATAAGATTATTTATTCATCATTTGGTTGTTTTTTTTGTTTTGTTTTGTTTTGCTTTTGTAATTAGCAATAATTGTAAGACAACGGGAGTCCTTATTTGGCATAAGATTGCCAGACATAGTCAGACTACACATTTTAAATTTTGCCTTCTGAGTCATTGGATTAGGTAACATTTTTGTCTACTCACTGGTCTGGCCAACATTACTTTTCCTATTTAGGATGTTGAAATCTTTGCTGTTAGTTTTATACTGAAAATGGTAAGTGTCAAAATCCATCTAGTTAAAATCTAAACTTGTAGATAATTCTTATGATTTATGTAGAAAATATTTATTAAAATCTGGTATTCTCTTTCAGAATTTATTGTGAATGGTAATATATCACAGTTTCTTATAATTAGTTAAGCCTTGTTTAAAACTCTACAAATGAAATTTTGTTTTTAAAAAAAGAATAGTTAATTTAAAAAGTACTCTTAAAATATATTTACGTAGAGCCTGAAAACTTTATGAAAGTAACTTAATTTTCCTTGAGTATTACTTCTCATAATGGTGAAAATTATATGAGAAATATCTTTCTCCAAAAAAAACCAAAAACAGAAACCTAAGAATGTTATTTATCTCCATGGAAATGTTTTCCTATTTTTGGTTAACATGAATGTTTGAATCTGTTATTCCTTCATGTGTATTGCACCTACATATTTTACTGTTTTAATTATTTTCAAATTTGGTGGAAAAATACTTTGATTTATATGAAATTGTTTTTAATTCAATTCTATGAGCAGTAATGCTATTTCCAATAATTGCCTATTGCTTAGTTGACTATTATGAATTGGTGAATTTTTTGTTATTGGTAACAGGCAAGTAAGTCAAACGATATAGCTTAGTGCCTAGAATGTTGAAAAGATGTTAACTTTTGTTTTCTAAGTCTATGGGTTCTCTTATGTCTCAGATTGAAAGAAATGTCCCAGCACTTTTGGTATCTGCTAATGTACTTGTTTCCTTTATACATTTTCCACATACATTTTCCACATACATTTTCCTAATAAGGATTGTCCTTAATAGCTTTTATGGATATTTTGAAATGATTGCTTAAATCTACCTCCTCCTACTAATAAGTGGTTTTATGTTGGATAGAAAATAATCATCCGTTATGATATGGTGACTAAAAGCTGTGTATTTTCTAGGGCAGTGCTGATTTTGGTTCCTTTATTTGTTAAAAAAAAAAAAAAAAGGCACTGACAGTGATGTAAATGTTGTGGCTTTTAGGACTTCATTACACAAATTAATAGGAGGTAGATGGGTAGATTTAATGAGGACTTGAATCACTATTGGGTTGTAAAGTGGGAGCATTTAACCTCTAGGTAAACCATCTTATGTTTGTTCCTTCTGTCTTTGCAGATAAATTATTAGTCATAACTGTAGCAACAAAAGAAAGTGATGGATTCCATCGATTTATGCAGTCGGCTAGATACTTCAATTATACTGTGAAGGTACAGTATATCTTTTAATTCATGGAGATATTAGAATATGTGACTAAACTACATTTTTATGACAATAACAATGCCACCACCACAATCCGCAATCCACACAAGGAAGTTGAAATTTGGTTACATAGTCGCTGAGTTTATAATTAAAACAAATGGTTGATTGTTTTAAGAGTACATTTTGACCTTATTAATACTATGCCACTTGGACAATAATTTCTTCATACTTGCTAATGCTTTGTATAAACACATTCTGTAAAACAACAGAAAAATATATTTGTATATATTTGTGTTTCTTTTGAGGGGTCATGTATAAGCACAGTGTAACAGATTTGACAGTAATTTTTTTCATTTACTTTGAAGAGTTTTTTTCTGTAATGGATGTGTTTGTCATAGTCTGTTTCTTTGTTTACAGAGAATTGGAAACATGATGGTGAAAGGGATCCCTTTTCTGTCCCATTATTGAGAGTTGCTTTTCCTGTTGTTTGTTTCAGAGGAGTTTGTGAACATTATAAAAATAGTTTACAAAAATGCTTTTTATTTTAATTTTTAATTCTTTTAAAGATTTTATTTACTTATTTATTAGAGACAGAGAGAGAGAGAGGCAGAGATACAGGCAGAGGGAGAGAAGCAGGCTCCATGCAGGGAGACCAGTGTGGGACTCAATCCCGCATCCTGGGATCACTCCCTGAGCTGGCAGGCAGATGCCTAATCCTTGAGCCAACCAGGTGTCCCACAAAAAGGCTTTTTAGAAGACTGACCTCCAGGGGAATATCTCATTGATAAATAATCAGAGGAAACCTGGGGACTTTGATATAACTAGTGAACTGATTGTGAAGGGCCTTCCTTTTTTATTTACTTATCTTTTTTTAATAGAGGTGAGGATCTGTCAACCAAGTCTTTTCCACAAATAAGCGGTGGATGGGGGGGTGTATCCCAAGCAGGAAAACAAACAAACCAACAAACAAAGTGAACATATTTACAAAAAAAAAAAAAAAAAATTAAAAACAAAACAAAACAAAAAAAACTAACCAACCAAATAAAACACAACCTAAAAAAAATAGAGTAAGATTATTTTGCTTAGGGAAAAACTGAGCTGTTGTAGTATGTAATGCAGAAAAAAAGGTAGTATTCCTTTATTTTTATTTATTTATTTATTTTTAATTCATGATAGACATAGAGAGAGAGAGAGGCAGAGACACAGGCAGAGGGAGAAGCAGGCTCCATGCCAGGAGTCTGATGCGGGACTCAATCCCGGGGCTCCAGGATAGCGCCCTGGGCCAAAGGCAGGCGCTAAACCACTGAGTCACCCAGGGATCCCCGGTAGTATTCCTTTACATGACCCCCTGGGAGACTAGGTACAGATGTTAATATAGAGCAGCTATTAAGGAGGCTAAACACTGCTGGAAAAGAGATCTAGTGTTAAGAACCAGATGTTTAATGCAGGATAAATGATAAACATGTTAGAAGTTTGTTAGGATGGAATGCCTGGGTGGCTCAGCGGTTGAGCACTTGCTTTTGGCCCAGGGTGTGATCCTGGAGTACCGGGATTGAGTCCCACGTCAAGGCTCCATGCAGGGAGCCTGCTTCTCCCTCCGCCTGTGATGTGCCTCTCTCTCTCTCTCTCTCTCTTTCTCTCTCTCTGTGTCTCTCATGAATAAATAAAATCTTTTAAAAAAAGAAGTTTGTTAGGATCGTGGAAAAATATAGTGGTATGTACTGATAGGCATATGGAAGTAACAGAGAAATCAGGGTAAATTAATGCTGAATAATGCTGAAATCCAATAAGGGGGATCTTCAGAGTTTGGACTGGGGAAAGTGTGGGATGTTCCTTATATGTGAAGCACTGTTTGAAGCTTTATATGTTGTATACTGTTGAAACCATGTATATATGTTAGATATTACTTTGTTTCTAGGTAAGGAAAAGTTGCTGCAGGGTACATAGCTATGAAATGTCAGCTCTTGGACCCAGCCCATTTGAGTGACTTTTACTGTCTTCCCAATTATGAAACATAATAGTTCTAAAAGTGTAGACCTTAGACCACCAACATCGGCATCATCTGGGAAATTGTTAGAAAGGAGATTTTTTTTTTAAAGATTTTATTTATTCATGGCAGACACAAGAGAGAGAGTCAGAGACACAGGCAGAGGGAGAAGTGGGCTCCATGCAGGAAGCCCCATGTGGGACTCAATCCCAGGACTGCAGAATCATGCCCTGAGCCAAAGGCATTAGATGCTCAACTGCTGAGCCACCCAGGCATCCCTAGAAAGGAGATTCTTAAGCTTGACATGAGATCTACTAAATTACAAACGCTGGCTATAGGACCCTGCTAGACACAGTAGGACCCTGTGTTGTTGTTGTTATTATTATTATTATTATTATTATTATTATTATTATTATTTTAAAATTTGAGAGAGAGAGAATACACACATGAGCAGGAGGGACAGCAGGGAGAGAATCTCAAGCAGACTCCTCACTTTGTGCACAGCCTGATGTGGGGCTCGATATCACGACCCTAAGATCAGGACCTGAGTTGAAACCAAGAGTTAGACAGCTAACAGACAGTGCCACCCAGGTGCCCCAGTGCAGTCTGTGTTTTAACAGACCTTCTACATGATTCTGATGCATACTAAAGTCTGACACACTGATGGAGTGGAAAGAAAGTAGAGAATAGAACTTAGCATGGAGTGTTGCACAGACCAGGCTCTTGAATGCAGCTGGTCTGGTATTACTATGATATTGGAAAAATCCAGAAGGGTTTTGGAGTGGAAGTGTAACAAGTCATAGCACCAGTGGAGGCCAGTTTTTGGGCAAAAACTAATAATTCTTCTAGGCTAATAATTCTTTTAGACTAGCCCCAATATGAATCCAGATCCACATCAGTTTTGACTTTTGTTAGTCTCTATCCATATTTTATGTTTGGAGAATATGAAAAAATTCTTTTCTGTAAGTATCTGAACAGTCATTTCAGGTCATCTTAGATATTCTTCTTTGATACTACACCAAAACTTGTTAAGTGACAGTAACCTGCAATAAAGGTGGTGATGAAGTAATAACTAGAGATCTGAGGCTAATAGGAGCCCCATGGGCTTTGCCAGACAGGTTTATATTTGGTTCAGTGTTTAGTGATATTGGAGCTAATAATATTTATTTTCTAATAAGCAGCAAAACTAAAAGGCAACCTACTAAATGGTAGAAGATATCTGTAAATGATATAACCAATAAAAGGTTAGGTATCCAAAATATATAAAGAACCAATGCAACTCAATACCTCCCAAATAATCCAATTTAAAAAATAGGCAGAAGATGTGAACAGACATTTCTCCAAAGAAGGCATCCAGATAGCCAACACATATATGAAAAGATGCTTAACATCACTCATTATCAGGAAAATGGAAATCAAAACTACAATAAGATACCATCTCACACCAGTCAGAATGCTAAAATAAAAAACAAGGGAACAGTAAGTGTTAGCAAGGATGTGGAGAAAAAGGAACCCTCTCGCAGTATTGATGGGAATGCAAAGTGGTGCAGCCACTCTAGAAAATAGTAGGGAGGTTCCTCAAAATATTAAAAATAGAACTACCTACAACCCAGTAATTGCACTACTGGGTTTTTAACCCCCAAAATACAAACACTAATTCAAAGGAATACATGTCCCTCTATGTTTATAGCAGCATTATTTATAATCACCAAACTCTGGCAGCAGCCCAGAGTTTCTATCCACTTCTAATGTGGGAGGCATTAGGCAAACGTCTAAGGCAAGTGAGGAGAACAGCTACAAGTTTAGCTTTGGTTAATGGTGCTTAGGCAATTTCTTACATTGGCAAATTATTATTAAGCTTTGGAGGATAATGTAAGTTTAAGGCTTATAAAGTAAAAAAGGTAACATTTGACCTAATGCCTTCTTTCTTTGAACAACCCATTTGATTCAGTAGGTAAATGACCTAAGGGTCCTGTCCAGGGGTTACTGAGCTTCAGGGACTCTCAGTGTTCATCATATAGATTTTCTGCCATATTGAAAAGTGTTATGGACAGTTTCTGTATTTTTTAAATTTTATCTGAACAAATGGAAATAAGATATGAGAACTATTATCTGTGCCCCGCCCCCCAAACCACCCTTTGACTTCCTTGGATTAGACTCTGCTTTTGAAATGGTAAAATTGGGAACGATATTTTATGGGGTGAGTAGATAACATTGAAGAATCATTACCTGACTTCTGTATCAAGTGTTTTTCTCTGTAGCACCATGATTCAGTGATTTAGTGAAATGTTTAAAGAGTGGATACTGTGTAATATTGTACAAGCTCCTAATGACTTCTAGCTTTTATGATACTGTGATAACTTGAGTTTTGCTCAGTGATGAATGTTGATTTCATTTATAGGTCCTGGGTCAAGGAGAAGAGTGGAGAGGTGGTGATGGAATTAATAGTATTGGAGGTGGCCAAAAAGTGAGATTAATGAAAGAAGTCATGGAACATTATGCCAATCAAGAGGATTTGGTTGTTTTGTTTACTGAATGGTAAGAGAAATAATCTATAGATTTTTAAGTATACATTAAATTATTTTTTAAAAGTATCAAAATTCAAATTTGGGGATTATAGATTAAATTATTTTATTCACAAGGAATCATTGTTTTAAAAAGTAGGTTTTACTTATAAAGCCGTGGTCTGACATCTTTATGTAATCGGTTCAATCTGATGAGACAATGAGAAAACATGGCAGAGTTAGCCTTTTTGTGAAATTCATGTTTTAATCCTAACTTGAGATGGAAGAAAGATCATGTTGAGCTTTTCTATTGAGAAGAGTAACTCAGTGGATTCTGGTCAACCAGGAAGAAACAGATCATGAAAAGTTAAAAGTGAGAAATGAGAAAGCCTATGTTTTTAAAAAAGAAAAGCCTTTCTAATGTGTGAATATCTTTTGTATATTGTTTTACTTTCCTTCTTGGTTTCGAGTGTCTACTGTCCTTCTTTACCTTCATTCTACAAGTTTTTATATCAAGTTGTCATGAGTCATTACTAGTTGCTACCTTTTTTTTTCCATTGTTTTTTCTACCTTTTTATTTTTTGGTCATTGATTGCTCATTTCAAATCCCCACGCATTTCCCCCTATAACTTAGGAAAATCTATTTATAACTCTCCCTCATTTTGAAAATCCCAAACCATAAATTATTGCAGATAAAAGAAAGAGTAATACTTTTTATGCAAATATAAAAATAAGAAAGGCATAACTTTTGAAATGAAAATGGACATAAAGAAGCCCTAATGCCATCAACCATTAAAAGTTGAGAGGGTCTGTACACTTGCTTCTTTAGAATTTCCCTAATGTCTCTTAGGAAAGAAATAAAGTTCTGCTTATAGCCAACCTGTTCTTGCAACATGAAGTGGGATAGCTGGTGTGAGCTTGTGTACTAGGAATTTTATGCAGACTCTATTATTATATATATACATATATTTATCCTTAGAAAAAGAGAAGGAGGGCAGCCCGGGTGGCTTAGTGGTTTAGCGCCGCCTTCAGCCCAGGTTGTGATCCTGGAGACCCGGGATCGAGTCCCACATCAGGCTCCTTGTATGGAGCCTGCTTCTCCCTCTGCCTGTGTCTCTGCCTCTCTCTCTCTCTCTCTCTCTCTCTCTCTCTCTCTGTCTCTATGAATAAATAAATAAATTAAAAAAAAAGAAAAGGAGAAGGAAGTTCATAATAACTGTTTAGATTAAATATTGAGTATGTTTTGGTTTAAAATTACTGTGGATTTCAAACCACCATTTTGGTCAGCTTGAATTTACCACATGTACATTTTGATTTTGACTTTGAGGTAAATTCTCCTTGTAAAAGTTGCTGCTTATGTGCCGGTAATGGTTTTAGATCCCCAAACCTCCTTTTGTGTTTTCAGAAGAACCTCTGAACCTCTACCTTTACTCTCCTGCTCCATTCCACCTCCTCCCACCCTCCCAGTCTAAGATTTAGCCTTGGAAGTAACTGATTTAATAAGATGCCAGTTATTTGTCTTAAGAAAGGGACACTTTGAGGTATCTGAAAATTGCTTGAGATTGTGTTTATTTAGATGATATGTTAAAACCCAGCTTGACAAAAAAGGCAACAGTAGGATTTATTTATTTGAGAAAGGTGGGGGAGGGGTTGAGGGAGAGGAAGAGAGCATCTTTTTTTTCTTAAGATTTTATTTATTTATTTGAGGGTGAGGAGAGAGCACAACTAGAGGGGCAAGGAGGGGCAGAGGGAGAGGGAGAAGCAGGCTCCCCCTGAGCAGGGAGCACGATGCTGATGCTAGGCTTGATTCTAGGACCCTGAAATCATGACCTGAGCTGAAGGCAGTTGCTTAACCAACTGAGCCACCCAGGTGCTCGAGAGAGAGAGAATCTTAAACAAGTTACTAGACATGGGGCTCAATCTCACAACCCTGAGACCATGACCTGAGCTGAAATCAAGAGTCAGATGCTCAACTGACTAAGCCACCCAGGTGCCGTTTAGAATACCTCCAAATACTCCCTTGTGCTCATTTAGATAGGTTTTTGTGAATTAATTTGGAAACAATTTTATAACATTGCTTCAATGGTAATATGTATTCTAAACTGACTTTTGGATGAACATTTAAAATTAGAGATTAGGGAAGCCTGGGTGGCTCTGCAGGTGAACATCTGCCTTTTGGCCCAGGGTGTGATCCGGGATCAAGTCCCACATCAGGCTCCTTGCAGAGAGCCTGCTTCTTTCTTAGCCTACATCTCTGCCTCTCTCTCTCGCCTCTCTCTCTCTCTGTGTCTTTCATGAATAAATAAATAAAAACATTTAAAAAAAATAAAATAATAAAATAAAATTAGAGATTAGATGTTTATACATGTATTCTATAAGGTAGCATTTATAATATTTAATTTAGATAAAACCAAATATTTGGCAAAGATTTTGGTTCTTAAAATGAAAACTGAAACTACCCATATGAGAGTGTACCACAAATTTTTTCAAGTTATTTCATACTGTAGTATGTATGTGTGTATGTAAATATAATTTAAAAAACTTTGATATTAAAAAAACCTCGCATGTTGGCGTAATCTTTTTAGAATCATTTACTTTTAGAAAATTGTCAAAAATTATGTTTTATTGGGTCATTTTGTTAATTGTTTATAAAAATATTTTTATGATTTTGTTGTTACTAAGTATAATTTATATGGGTACATTCTGTAGATGTGACCAAATACTATCTTATTTTATTCCAAGAAGTAAATATTTTATACCTTTTATAGTTAAGATTATGTACACAGTATGCTTGCATTTTATATTGACTTACATAGTTTATGCAGAAGACAGAATAAAAATTTTCTGAAAGCAACGCTTTTCAAGTATGATGGCTATAATTTTAATCAACTATGGCAGGTTTATTTGATGGACTCCTCCTTCCTGGCAGTGATGACAATTTAAATGTGCAGACACAAAGAACCTAGTCATTAGCAATGGACAACATTTCATTATATTACTATGAAGGAAGGCCAAAATACATGAGTTTTTAGTTTCAGTATTGCTTTTTTCTTTTTTTCCTTTTTTGAAAGAAAGATTGAAATCATTAGCTGTCACTTAAATATATTGTACTGCCATCTGGCTCATCCAGAATAGTCTGAAATATGTTTAGGAATTATGTAGGAAATGAGTGTCTTGTTTTTTTCAAGTTGCTCAAATGTTCTTATTAATATTTACTGAGTATATTAGGGGATATGTTGGAATGAGGAAGAATTAAATTGTATACAAAAACAGCATTGGATGTTTATATATGTTATCTATCTATTTATCTATCTGTAAATTAATATATGATACTCTTATATGGCATTAATTTGCCTGACTGTATCTGTGTGTACACGTACAAATATTTATTGTGTGTATAATATATAATACACACACACATATATATATATATATATACACACATATAATTTTTTCCAAATCAGATTGCCAACTCCTTGAGTTTGTTCTTTTGAGTAAATGTGTATTAAGTATCTGTTATGTGCCAAATATAGTGCTGGCCACTGTGGTTGGAAATGGAGTCAGACAAGGAGGCTGAGTAATACAGAAATCTTGCCCCCGGATATGTTTTTCTATCCACAGCTCTGTACATGTTGTATTTGGCATATTGTAGCTGCATAATAATAAATTTTGGGAATTTTTTTAAAGTTTTTTTTAAATTCCCTTATTAATTTAGTGAATACTTACTGTGTGTGTACTAAATATGTGTTAGATTTAAAAGTTCTCATGTTGCAGAGATAAACTTAATTATACGAGTAGAGGGAAATTTTTATTTATTTTACTATTTAATAATTAAATAATATTATTTAATTTTCATTTATTATAATAGTGAAACTTTTCTTTCACTATTTATTTTACCAATAAGGAGACTGACCCTGAAACAAATCATGGTGACTCAGGGCTGCACAGGTAGCTAACAGCTTGAGCGATTTGATGTCTTGCCACCATTCCCGCCTTGGCTGCCTTCTTTGTTAGGTGTTACTCCAGCACTAGCTACTCAGTCTGGAGGAGGTGACTCTCCAGCCTGGCATTGTCTTCATTGACTCCTACCTCTGCTCAGCCTCAGTAAGAATTCTGTACAGGAAATGAAAGTATATACCATTTGGAGGAAAAAGCCTCTCAGTAATATTTAGTTTTTAAAATAGTACCCACTTTTTAAGAGCTAATTCCTACCCCTTCCTTCAAAACTCCTAACAGTAAATGTATTTATCATTCTGTACTGATTTTGTTGTAATTTATGTTGCAAGTTTAACTGGGCTGTTGTTGTTAGAAAATATTTATTTCTTCTTTTTAAGTAAGCTCCACACCCAATGTGAGGTTCAAACTCGTGACCCTGAGATCAGGAGTTACATGCTTTACCTTGACTGAGCCAGCCAGGTGTCCCCTGGTTGATAGTTTTGTTTTTGTTTTTTTTTTAAAGATTTTATTTATTTATTTGAGGGAGAGAGTGTGAGCAAGTGAGAGAGAGGAACAGAGTGAGAGGGAGAAGCAGACTCCCTGCTGAGCAGGGAGCCTAATATGGGTCTTGATCCTGGGACTCTGGGATCATGACCTGTGCAGAAGGCAGACACTTAACCAACTGAGCCACCCAGGCACCCCTGGTTCACAATTTTAGCTGCCTTTTTTTGGAGAGGGAGAGGGAGTGGTTTCATAGTATTTGGTTTGTGGTATTATCTATGGAAATATAGATATGTGTTTACAGTGAGAGCATGATTAAAGACAAGAAATATCAGGTATGTTGCTACTTGTGTGATTCAGTTTCATTAGACTTAAATTTTTAACCACTAGCTGCTAATAGTTGGATGATTATAGCTTTTGGCTTAGGTTTACATCAGTGATGAAGAAAGTGTTGGATTGTAGAGGAACAAATAAATGAAATTAGGGAACTCTTCTGTTGCTTTCTGTTCTGGCTACCCATTAGCCTTTGCTTCTTGTTAAGACTGGGGATGACTCATTCATTCATTCATTCATTCAACAAATATTTATTGACTATCCTCAAAATACAAGGCTAGGGAACTACACATGTGAGTAAAGATGTGAATCTGACATATGAAGGAAGAACAGGCAGTCTAGTATACGGCAGGTATTCCCAGCATGAAAAGCAAGAAATCAAATGTTGCATGAAAGGAGAGAGGAACAGAGAGCTGTGGTAGTTAGAAGGAAGGAAATGCTCTTTTCCATTTAGGTGATCAAGTAGAAGACTTTTTAGGGGAGGTAAGATTTGAAATAGATCTCAAGTGAATGGTGTGGACCCAGTTGAGAAAAGATATGCTAAGCAGATGGAACATCATGAGTAAACAGATGACAGATCAAATAATTCAGTTTAGCTTCAGAACAGGTTACTTAATAGAAAGTTATTATTGTGTTGCTGATTCATTTAGATGTTATTCCAAGGTCAGAGATTGATAAACCGTGGTCCAGCCCACTGCTTGTTTTTATAAATAATTTTTTTGGAACACAGCTATGTTCATTGCTTTTGGCTACTTTTTGCATCACAACTGTAGAATTATGTCCTTGCAATGTAGAAAATACTATCCTCAAAGCCAAAAGTATTTTCTGTAAAAGGCTAAATAGTAAATATTGGCAGAGTACTGCTTTAAACCTAGTTCAGAACCACTGATCCAGTCTGGAGGCTGGAATTGTTTTTAGGAGAGTTTGTTAGACAATCCTTACCAGAAGTGAGAAGGAGATAGGTAATGTGGGGGCTGATAGGGTTTTTAAATTAATCTAGTCCAGTGACTTCTAGAAAAGTGGAGAGGATTTGAATGCTGAATAGATTAAGTAGATGGATTCAATAGGATTTGGCGAAATATTTGATGAAAGAGGCTGTAGAAAGGGAGGAGGCAAGGCTGGAAGAAAGATTTTCACCCTGGGTGACTGGGTGGTTGATGGTGCCACAGAAACAGGGAACACAGAAGGACAAACGCTTGTAAAAGTTTTGAATGACCTGTTGGAGATAGAACGCTGACGTGTCTGTTAGAGAACTCAATATGACCACATAAGGTGGGACCTTATGGTTTTTGCAGGACACAGGAGTATTTACCAGAGTTAACTATGGAAAATTTTATTTTATTCTTCATATTTAAATGGACTAAATTCCCATGAGAATTATTTTTGTGAGCGTTGTGCATTTTTTAAAAATTTGATTATTTGGGTTACAGTAGCCAAAGTAATTTTAAGTAGAAAAACTTGCTTGCCCTTTGAAAAGTTTCAAATCAATTCAGAGAACTTTTCTAAAGTATTTTAAAAAATGACAATGCCACTAAAATAAGATGGGGAAATTTTAGCAGCCTTAAATTTTTATTCAGTCTTACTTGAATTATGTGAACATAATTTTTGCCTTTACATTTTACTTTAAAATAATTGTTTTTTGTTATGAAGGTAGTACATGCTTATAAACTACTAAATCATAAAAGTTGCCACAAATCCTCCTTTTCAAGCTACTAGCTTTTGCTAATAGTTTGAGATATACAGTATAGATACTGTATCCTTCACTAGGGCTATAAAGACAGAAAATATTCACTTTCCAAATGTGCGTTTATACTTCTAAAGACAAAATGCTACCTGCAAAATTTCTGAATCACTTGGCCTAAGTCTCCAAACATGTGATTCTCTGACATGGTAAGCCTTATTTTTCATCTCCAGACAATGTGTTAGGGTGGTTCTGCAACTTAGAGGACAGTCCCTGTCCCAGAGGTTTGATTTATTTGCCTTGCCTCTCATGACAAGGTCTTCTCTCCTAATCCCCTAATATTAAAAAAAAATATGTCAACAACTAGGAGTCTTCAGGAAAATAACCCTGTTTGAAAAGACAGGATTATCCTAGTAGGCAGAAATCTGAAGTGCTCATACTGAAGAACTAAGTTGTACATATTTATAAGAAAAAGAGGCAATTCATACATTTTTATAAATATTATTTTGTGTAGTCAGATTAATTCAGTTTTTAAATCAACAGAGAAAATCAGTTTGAGGTTTTAGTCAGAACACATTTATTCTGATTTAAAATTTATCTTAACATGTGTATATAAAAATAAAAATTTTTTTAAAGATTTTATTTATTTATTCATGAGAGAGAGAGAAAGGGAGGCAGAGACAGAAGGAAAAGCAGGGGTCCCCGTGGAGGAGGCATCCGGATGTGGGATCCCAGGATCCTGGGATCACAGCCTGAGCCCAAGGCAGATGCCTAATGGACTGAGCCACCCAGGTGCCCCCAAATAAACTTATTTTAAACTACAGATTGGAGGGCACCCCTGGTGGCTCAGTGGTTTAGTGCCGCCTTCAGCCCAGGGCCTGATCCTGGAGACCCAGGATCGAGTCCCACATCGGGCTCCCTGCATGGAGCCTGCGTCTCCCTCTGCCTCTCTCTCTCTCCCTCTCTGTGTCTCTCATGAATAAATAAATAAAATCTTTAAAAATAAATAAATAAATAAACTACAGATTGGTATAAACTTAAAAGTGAGTTTTTACCTTCTGCCTCTCCTATGACTGGAGTCTCTTTCTTCTAGTAACAATAATGTTAATTTCTAATCTCATTGAATGCTTATAATGTGCCTGATATTCTTAATTTTTATTTTTTTCAAAAATTTTTAAAAATTTTTTTCAATAACTTGATGAGATAGGTGCTGCCTTCCCCCATTTTCTACATGAAGAAACTGAAGCATAAAGAGTTTAAGTAACTGGGTTAAGGTAACTTAGCACATGACAGAGCTGAAATTTAGAAACCCAACTAATGGACTTCAAATTGTGTTCTCTGAGTCCCTTTATGAATATGTTATTACTAGTATTAACTGAAGCTTGTCTATTGGTACTGGAAGAAAGAGAAAACTATGTACCAAAATATGTTTATATAGATATGTTTTATTTTTGAGATCATATTTTCTGTAACTGAAGAAAAAAAATCATAAAATTAAAATCCTCCAGAACAATATAAAATGAAAAGAAATAGTCTATCTCTCTGATTCCAACCATATTTTTACTTTAAAAAAAATGGCTGGGCACAATTACTAAATTTAGTTACACATTAGTAACATTTTAACTCTCTTATTTTTTGTTTTGTTTTGCTTTAAGATTCAGAAGTAGACTCTATGATGAAGGTGCGTGTATGTCAGGTATTTTTTACTTGTAAAGTATAGTTCACTATGAAAGGGAAAGAAAAAGAGGGAAGGAGGAGAGGGCAGGCCGACCCGGAGTTTTTAGAAGCACACCAGTTCCACTCACATTCCACTGGACAGACTTAGGCATGTGGCCATATCTAGCTTCAGGGCCATCTTTAGCAGAATTCCTATGGGGTCAGTTAGCATCTCTGCCACAAGTATAAGCTTATACTATTCTTGCTGGAGTATGAAGTAATTTTAAAACTTCATGGGGTTCTTACTTTCATAGAGATGAGCAATGATGTGTTTTATTTTGATAAAATAATTCATATATAGAAAGTTATTAAATGTTGCCTGATGCGTTACCACTATCCTGGCATATTAACAAGCTCTTTGAGAGCGAGTCTGGCTGGGCAAGGCATGTGGAACAGCCGGCCTCCTTACTGCTCCACTCTCATATCACAGCAGTGCATCTGGACTGTCGACTCTTGGGAAGACTTGGTGCTGAATTCATGAATGTTAGTTTATTCTTATTGTTTGCTACCTGGGATGTTAGGTCATTAAGTTATCATCTTTAGAAACTTTTGGTCAGAGGTTTTCACTCTGATGTGAAAATAAAAAGGATGCAAAAGTATTTGGGATTGTAATAAGAATAAAGAATTTATTGCAGACGGGAAGCATATCAAGCAGTGGCTTTTTACACTTCATATTTTGTTAAGTCATTGTCATTCTGTGAATGAACAATGAGAAATAATGTCTCCAGAAAAATCAGTGAAACCATAGATATTATAGTGTCAACTTCTAGACAATTTTTTTCAAATTTTGAGCTTTAAAAAGATGTACTTGTCTAAACACTTTTAAGATTTGAGGCTAAATAGTGATTCAAATATGAATTTATTAAGGTGACACATTTTGTGAAAGATAATCAAATCTTCAGAAATTATAATGAATGGGTACAAAGTAAATTGAAACATCAGGCAGTTGTAATGGCTGCTCTCTCAATGACTGTGTCTATATCATTAAGTTCTATAGTGAGTTATTGACTTTTTAACCTTTCAACACTGATTTAGCATTTGGATTTTGGGGAATACTAAGACGAGTACTAAAAAAATTGTTATTTGGACTTCATTTGCCAACATATGTAAACATTAATAATTTAGTTTAATCTATTTAGTTTAAATTGAGGGAAAATTGGAGGATTCTGTAAATAGTTGGTATTAATCTTCTCTGTTGGATTCTAAATTCTAACTTTATTAGTGATTATTTTTTGGTTTACGTGCCTAAATTCTGACAAGTGTATTTTAAAACTTTTTTTCCCTCCCTCATTAAACAGCTTTAATGTCATATTTGCTGGTGGTCCAGAAGAGGTTCTAAAAAAGTTCCAAAAGTCAAACCACAAAGTGGTCTTTGCAGCAGATGGAATTCTGTGGCCAGATAAAAGACTAGCAGACAAGTATCCCATTGTGCACATTGGGAAACGCTACCTGAATTCGGGAGGTGGGTAAGCTACTGGCAGAGAAGTTTAATGCTAGTGATTGAAAATTATAAATATTGATGAAACAATCTTTTTTGTATATGTAACTAGACAATGAAACTTTAAAAAAACATTATCGTCTTATTACTATGAAAAATTATATCAATTTAGAATCCATTGTGTAATTTGTGGTTGACAAAAGATTTTCCACATATTGTAGCATGTGATGCTCCTAACAAAATCAAGCAGTGTAAATGTTATCATTTCCAGATTATAAGTGAGAAAACCCATGTTCCCCAAATTTGAATGATTTCTCCTAAAGACATTCAGTTGTTCAAGGAAACACTATAATCTTCTGCTTACAGTTTGAGATTTATCTGGCTCTAGCATAATGGATGTAGTAAGTCCCCTTACTTAGGAAAAAGTGCGGGCTACAATCATGTGTCTGTAAAAAATAGGCATTACTTAATTTTATCTATATTTTAAATTTTTTTAAATTTTTTTTTTTTAATTTTTATTTATTTATGATAGTCACAGAGAGAGAGAGAGAGAGAGAGAGAGAGGCAGAGACACAGGCAGAGGGAGAAGCAGGCTCCATGCACCGGGAGCCCGATGTGGGACTCGATCCCGGGTCTCCAGGATCGCGCCCTGGGCCAAAGGCAGGCGCCAAACCGCTGCGCCACCCAGGGATCCCTTTATCTATATTTTAATATCAGAGTAAATGAGTGATTTATTTTGAAATCCCTAGTCAAAAAGGTTCAGCATTGAATGTTTGGGTATAAAGTGCTGCATTAGCTACTCCACCATGGATTCAAGGAACAAAATTTTCTCTCTCCTTTCAAAAAATAAAATAAAACTTGACTTTGGACATTATTACGACTCCAAAATGTTTTCCTTAGACTGAGATTAATATAAACATATGACCAGAAGACATAACCAAATAGGATGGGGAACATGTTGAACAAGTTGGGTGGAAGTTACAAGCCACATTGGGAAAACAGATTTTTTTTGGTGACTTACATGTACATAACTGATACTATTCAGTCTAGTTCAAGTGAGTACTGTTTGAAGTAGCAGCATTTTTGGATTCTAGGCTCTGCTTAAGCCACTTTTGGCAAGGAAATCTTTAGCAAGTAATATAGTTTCTCTGGGATGACTCAATTCCAGCTCTCCTTACTTGCAAAATATTTTAGCAACCCATTCCTGTAGATGTACCTTGGAACTTTGTCAGCCCATTGTAAATACTGCACTTGTGAAACCTTAAATTCCAGTTTGTATTGCGTAGTTTCAACTTACTTTTTCTCTCCATCTCAGTACAACCACAGTTTTTCATTTGGGGATCTCTTGACCATTTTATATTTCTCCCAATCTATGTACCACTTTTGGATTTTACTTCCATATTCAAGTCAGAACCTAGATTTTCTCAGGTTGGTCATTCCGACCCCATCACCTTAGCAGTCTTTTCCTCTTACATTTACAGTTTACTCACTGACAAAGGTTCTTTCTAGATTGTTCCCCACTCTTGATGTCTCTGTCTGAACCCTCGGTTATGGATTAGTGCCTCCAGACTGTCAGGCTCTCAGTAACACATGGCTAGCTTTTAACTTATCCGAAGTCCTGGATAGTTTAAAAGGCATTTAGCTATAGACCTCTGGGAGAAGTTTTATTTCATATTTACTAATTTTTCTAAACATGACATATGTAGTAAAGTATCATATGTAAATTCATCTAGATGGTGAAATATCTCTTTAGGAATCTAAATTTCAGACAGATGTACAGTACTATGAAAACAGCAGAAAACCAGCAAGTGAGTGCCTTTGTGAACAAGTATAATCAAGGGAAAGGTGCTTTTAAGTGGGGAAGAGATCATATAAGGATGTCGAAACATGATTCTTATGCTATCTGTAGTCATAATAATTAAAGTGATGCTGGGAAATCTAAATATATTCAACAAAAGATTATGTAATTTCATAAAAGGTATATTGAGAGTTATTTAAGGGACAGAGTTTTGTTTATGGTTATATAAACTTATGGAAAGAAAATGTATTTATCAGGAAAATTTCAGAATATTATAAACTTTATTAGTTTTGAAATAATATGGCAGTTTTTAATTAAAAATATAAATCATGAAATCTCACATACTGTGAAAATGGAATTTCTTTTCAATATTGAAGTAGATTTATAAAAAGGATAAGGAAATGTAATTTTTGAAAAACAGTAATATAAGCTATTGGAAAATGTCATATGCCACTACTTGGACATATTTTCATCACAGTAGAATGGTTATAAGAATTAAGAATGTGCTATTTTTCAGTGTTTTATGATCTTTTAATTTAATGAAAATAACAAAAATGAGCAACCGGTGATTGGTTTAAGCATGTTTTCATTTTGTCTTCTCTAGGTAATACTAATATTCCCAGACTTCTTTCTTTTCATTCTTTTATTCCTATGAGGAAATTTTAAATTTGAGAGTAAAAAAATAAGTTTTCTTTCAGTTAACAGGAGTAACATTGGTTCCTTTTAAAAAGTATTGCATGTCAATGAAACATAGCAGTTTGGCTGCATTTCTGAAATGCAGAGGAAAATTCAAACAGGGGAAAAATGATCCTGTTGTCTGTGTCTTTTATAGACAACTGTTACTGGCAAATTTAATGCTTATGCTTGAAGGCCAAGGAGAACAATCCAATTTTAGACTTCCTTTCTCCAGAGTATGACACATAAAATCTAGCCAGAAAATGGTTTAGCAGGTACAATAATGACTAGTTCAAGGAAAGGAAAAGTTCTCAAAATGTCCTAGATATAGAATTTCTTTGAGATGTTTGCAGTCAGTGACATTTCCAACATTCCTTTGATTTTGCTAGTATCACTGGCACTGACACTGAAACCACTGTAGTAGAGATTTTTTTTTTTTCCAGAAACAGTGAATCCTCTCCAAAGGATCCAAGAAAGAACATTTTAGAAGGTCAGGAAGAAAATTCTTGTCTTATTCTGTTCTTTTCCTAGTAATTTTTTCCCTTAGGAGCCTTGGAAAACATTAATCCTTCTCTTGTGTCCATTAATTTTGAGGATGTGTTTATTCAAAAAGAGTCTTTGATTTGCAGTTGGTGGTAAAAACTCACTCTATTATAGTTTATGTATAAAACAGAGGATGTCCAAGAACTTATTTCTTTCATGGTAAACTGTAAAATTCCAACCTACGGATTAGGCCTAATGGCTTTACAACTCTGTGCAACTGGTCAGTGGAATTAATACACACAAGTTTTGGTTTTTAACTACTTGATTCTCTAATCTCTCTCTATTATATTGCAGGATTTATCGGTTATGCTCCAAATATCAACCAGATAGTTCAACAGTGGAATCTCCAGGATAATGATGATGACCAGCTATTTTACACCAAAATTTACATTGATCCACTGAAGAGGGTATGTAACAGCTCGCATATTCAATGTAATCTATTTTTTAAGGTTTAAGATGGCTACTGGAGCTCCACCATGCATCCATATTCTAGGCAGTTATCAGATAGAATAGCAAATAAAGAGCCATCTCAGATGTATCAACTCTCTTTAAATAACATTTCTAGAAAAAAAAATTCTCTTTTCTTGGACTAAAACATATCTATGTGGCTATGAACAATATGCAAAGAAAATGTCCTCTGTTTTAAGCAAAAATTGCCTATTGAAAATCTGAGTTCTATTAATAGGAGGGGAATGGAGGGAACAATAACTGTGTGTTATCAGCCCTTGAAAGAATATTTCTGAGATTGAATTAAATGAAACTTTGGAGAAAAAGTAAAACCAAAGTTCTCTAATTTGAGAATATTTTAAATATATTTACATAATGTAAGTTAATGTTGCATAAATTCACTGTGTGTAACTGATATAGTTCTAAAATTTACTGAATTATATAGTTTGTGGGTGCTGTTATTGGAAACATGTTTTTTTTTTAAGTATATTTTATGGTGAGTTTGCAACTCTAGCTGCTTCTATTTCTTAGATAAATATTTCAGTCATCTAAGTATTTTCATTAGACACTTAATACTTAAGAAACTTTATTCTTAAAATGTTTATTTTTCTTCATCTCCATTTTTTTTGCTCTTATGTGCCTGACACAGCAAGCCTGAGGACTTGCTCTTTCATCTTGGAGGAGAAACCTACTCTTGGCATAAGTACTAGTCTATGCAGCATGATGGTTGTCTTTCTTGGTGTAATTCAACTGTGAAAGTACTTTGAGTCTTATTTAGTTTTTTCTGCTTCAGGATGCTTTCTCTGAAATCTCACTGTTGAGTTCGTAGTATTTTTAGTTGTATAAATCATGTTTAAGATTTTCTCTAAGCATAAAATTTTATCTGGTTAGCATGTGTCCTAGTCTACTTAGTTTGTCATAACAAAATACCGTAGACTGGAGGACTTAAACAATAGAACTGCATTTTTCAGAGTTCTGGAGGCTGCAAGTCCTAGATCAGGGCTCCAGCATAGTTGGTTTCTGGTGAAGACTCTTTCTGGTTTGTAGACCATAGCCACCTTCTTGCCATGTCCTCACATGCTGAAGAGAGAGAGACACACAGAGACACAAAGACACACACACACACACACACACACACACACAGTGTTCAAGCTCTTTGGTGTCTCTTCTTCTATAGGCACTAATTCTGTCATGAGAATACCGCTCTGATGACCTCAATTTAACCCTAATTACCTCCCAAAGGCCCTGTCTCCAAATATCGTCACATATGAGTTAGGACTTCATATGAATTTTGAGGCGATGCAAACATTCAATCTCTAACAATTTTAGGAATATTATTATGACAGAAATGTAGCTGAAAAACTGGTCCATTGAAAATCATAAAGTTTGTAAAGCAGATTAATCCTTATGATTATGTTGATTAATTATATACCTATTGTAGCAGTCAGATAGGAGATTATGCTGCAATAATAACCCCAACCTTAAGAGCTTAACACAACAGAGGTCTGTTTCTCCTGCTGTGTGTCCATTCTAGGTCAGCAGAGGGTTTCTGCTTATGTTGTCACTTGGGGATTCAAGCTGTTGGAGCAGCTGTCTTAGTCTTACCAGTTCATGTGCCAAAGGGCATACTTAGGGTTTCAAACTGGAAGCTCCATGCTCCAGGTTAGAAGTGATTCATTTAACTTCTGCTAAAAATTCACTGGTCAGAATTAGTCATAAGGTAGAGAAGTGGAACTGTTTGGAGAATAGCATGAATCCTTTGCCGTTCCCTTTATTCTTTAATTCAACTATAAAATTACAGCCTTTCTTTCTGAAGAGTATTGCTGGAATAATTTACAAACAGTATCTTTAGGGGTCACCTGGGTGGCTTAGTGGTTGAGCAACTGCCTTTGGCTTTGGTGGTGATCCCAGGGTCCTGGGATCGAGTCCCACATCGGGCTCCCCGCAGGGAGCCTGCTTCTCCCTCTGCCTGTGTCTCTGCCTCTCTCTGTGTGTCTCTCATGAATAAATAAGTAAAAACTTTAAAAAAAAATCATATCCTTAGATTCTGCAAGAGAATAAATTATATTAATATGATAGTATTGTTTATATTTTTGTTGTCATTTTCAATGGTATCTGTATTGTCACTTTTTAGGAAGCTATTAACATCACATTGGATCACAAATGCAAAATTTTCCAGACTTTAAATGGAGCTGTAGGTATGCTTCCTAAATACTGAATTGCTTATGTATACAAATGAACACCTGTGTTTTCAACTGTCTGTCCTTTGCTATATCCATTTTGGGAGTATGATTAAGGTTTACTGTTACAGATACTACAACTTTTAAGAAATAATGGACTTGAGCTTAGCTTGATATAGGTGAAATACATTTACTTAAAATCATGTCCTAAGACTAGTGCAAAAAAAGATAAGCTTCTAGCTTTAGGTAATTTAGAATTTAATGTCTCATCATCTATCTGGAGACTGTAGATATATTTTTAAATTAATTATACCTTATTATTACAAATTTTTCAGTATATGTTTCAGTAATATGTTCAGTATATTAGAGTACTGTACATAGTTGAAGGTAACTGGTAATGGACTGTGGAATGTGTGTGTGTGTGTCTACGTGTCTGTGTTTTTGTGTGCATATGCGTGTATGCCTGTGTGTATTTTCCTAGATAGACAAATATCTTGGCAAAAATATCCTAATACAGTAATTAATATATTAAAAATAAAAATATATTAATTCATTAATGCATTAATGCTTTAAACATTAGAAATACATTGCAGTTCAGTATAACTCTTCAAGGCAGTTCATGCCCTAGAAGCTTTTTAGAAAGAAAGCATTTAGTTGAGAGTGCTTAGGAAATGTGAGGAAAGGAACTGGAAGACAACAACAACAACAAAAAAAAACGGTTTCTGCTCCCACCTGACTTGTATCTTCCTGGGAATTGCAATAGGCCTGATTTTCAAGAACTGGCAATGCTATCAATGATGGCCAATTGTGGAGACTTTGTTTGTGTCTGGCAGTGTTCTATTCACCATACTTATATTTGAAAGGCAGGCAAGGATTCCTGTTCACAGTTGAATACATTCAGACAGTAATTTATGTGTTCCACCTGCATCACACAGAGTCCCTGGAGACAGGATTGCAAAGATGCTTTCCTTGTACTAGACACTCCAGTGGCTTAGCACCTCAGCTTGCTAGTACCGTGTTGGAGTGATTGTGGTGCTCTGCTGATGTAGTGTAGGCAAAAATTTTAAAAGCGCTGTGGCATGTGGAATGGTATTTGTGAGAAATTTTATAACCAAAAGATATATGTATACATGTATATGGGTATATGAATACACATATGTTTTAAATGACTAAAATCTGTTTTTTTTTCTTTTTAACCCAGATGAAGTTGTTTTGAAATTTGAAAATGGCAAGGCTAGAGCTAAGAATGTTTTTTATGAAACATTACCAGTGGCAGTTAATGGAAATGGACCCACGAAGGTGAGTCACAGTGATTACCCCTGTTCCTTTATTTTTAAGAGGTAGACTCTTAAAGAGGCTCTGTTTTGGTGCTAGCAACCTACTGGCTTCATCTTTTACGTTATAGATTATGTGGTTTCCTTTAGGTTCATCAAACTGATGATGTTCCCTGAGCAAAGTGATACCTGCTTATTCTATTTGTAACACACTTCACTTTAATGTTTAATAGTAACAGTGAATGTGAGAAGGAGCCATATTTCCCTTGTAGGATATCCTATCTGAATAGGAAATATGCAGGTCTGTAGGTCACCATTTTTTTCAATTAACAACTCTTTGAAGATTGAGGTATAACTAAAGGGCTGGAAGCTTCTTCTTGTACTTATATAAAGGTTGAGGGTTATAGTTGCCAAAGATTTAATGTGACTCATGCAATTTTGGATGCTTTTCAAATATATATAATTGAGCTTGCTGAAAATGTTATTGACTGCAAAATTCATAGATAAATTTAATATCTATTTCATGAAAACTGTGCTTAAAGCAGTATTCTGAGATAATGAGATGCTTAGTTTACTCATAAGTACCTAGAAAAGAGATGAACAGATATGCACTGTGGGAAGAGAGAGAGGGGAGATGTCATCTGCTGTTTCAGAGGACTGAGTAGTCTGGAATTCCAATAAAAGCTATATGGATGGAAAAAAAAATGCTATATGGAGAAGAAATCCAAGGGAAAGCCCATATTGGCAGCTTTTCCCCATCAGAATGAAAGAAGTAGATTCTTCGTCTCCTCTAATCTTCCCACCCTACTTTTTGTCCCATTTCAGCCCTCCTACAAAGCCATCTTGCTGGATGTACTTCTTTCTCTATTTCGTATCAGGTTTCCCAGCTCTATTCTTTCATACTCTTCAGCATTTTAAAGACTCTCAGGTATTTCCCACCTTAAAACAAAACTGAGCCAGCACATACTAAAACATCCTCCTCAATCCCCTTGCCTTTTCGCCTGCCTGTCTTTTTTCCTCCCTTCACAGCCATACTTTTAAAGTAGAGGCAACTTACAACTACCTCAGTTCTTCCCACCACACCAGGAAATGCTCCAGCTGAGGTCTGGTGTGACATCCTCTTTAGCCCTCATATTACTTTACCCAAAGATAACATTGGACCATGTTGATCCCACTTGGTCCCACTTGAAATACTCTTTCCTTTGTTTGAGCAATTCTCTGCTGGTTTGCCTACCAATTTTCTAGTCTCTTAAATCTCTATCTTTTTCTCTTTATTTTTTAAGCATACATTTTAAAAAAATCTAACACACTGTGTAGATGGGGTGGTTGGCATTGATCCTTTTTAGTTATAGTTTTAGTTAAGTGTTCTGAGACACCTTCCTTTTTTCTTCTACACAAATGCTTGGTTAATTTGCTTCATTTCTACATCAGCTACATCCTTGTTCTAGCTCCTGTACCTTCCTTGACCTCCAGCCTGAATATCCAGTTGGTAGATTTTTGTATCATACAAGACCCAGAGCTCAAGACCTTCAGTTCTGCCTCCTTTTTCATCCCGTTGATTAACTGGATATGGAGTTTTGTTTTGGTTCTAGTTGCTTTCCCATTCCCAAACCAAGAGCTATGTTGTTTTGACTCCTGTGCATAGAAGTTGTTATATACATATCATAACAAATATAATTTTCATAACAAAAAAACTTCCAGGACCCTGGAACTAGGGTATTCTGCTGAAGCAGAAGGGCCAGTCATATCACTCACCTGTATAATGGTGTTTGTGGACTTAGGGGTGAAGATCCAAATTCTCAACTTGCATTTGAGGCTCTTAAAATTCCACTTTTGGTTTAGTGGTCACCAGTCCATTGACTCCACCACTCCTGACACTACAAATATCCACTCATACATTTCTCAGAATCCCTCATTCTCTCCCCTTGTCTCTCCCTCAACTCCTGCCATACTGAATTACTTTGGACTTTGCAAGTTTCATGTTTTCTCCTTCTGCAAATCTTCTGTACCTGCATTTCACTCACTCTGGAATCCTCTGCCCCTAATTCCCACTTGCTGTAACCACCTACTAAATCTTTTGCACCTTTTAGATGTCAGCTTAATCTTTACTCCTCAGGTTTCCTGCATGCTTTTATAATATTTGGAACTTCCTCCATCATAGTACATAATGCCACATGCTGGACGGGGATGGAATTGACTTTTTTTTTTTTTTTTTTTTTTTTTTTTTTTTGGTCTCTCTTACTGGGCCTTAGCCTACAAGTTATAGAAATCATAATATAAAAATTGTACTTGTTATAACATAAACATTTGAGAAAAGATTATATAAACATTTACTTAATGCTAATATCTTACTTAAAAATATGTTAAAATTAGAAGCACATGAATGTATCACATTTTCCTGTGTTCAGGCTCATGGGGGAAAGAAAACAGATTATTCTCTAGATACAAACATTTTTTTTAACCATCACGAAAGGCAAAATGATATTTTGTATGAATTTTTGTAAATTAATTTTACTTATTATTTTATTTAGCAAAGGGTGTTATAATGTCCGTGGCTTTGAACCATAACATTGACCTAATTGATAATATTTAAGCCATTTTTTCATTTAAAATATATACATAATCTATAAATGATAAATTGTTTTTAATGTGTTTATAGACCAAAGTTATTAAAGTTAGTTGCTTTCTCTGAATCTTATGCTATTAGTAAAAAAAATGATTTTTACTAATAATTAGAACATAATTTTTCAAATCACTTATAATCCCACTAACCTTTGATATTATTTTGTTCATGATTGCTTTCAGTTTTTATGTCCTTGCGGTCTGTATCTATGAACATTTATACTTTGCATTTATTTTCATAATGATGTGTAAACAATTTTGTGTTTTTAAAGTAACATTTTATTTAAAATATGTTTCTGTAATCTACATAACTATTTTCATACTTGGTTAGGTACATACAATCTGATATAAATAAATTTTTAGAGAGAAATTGTGATTTCTGGCTGAAGCTTTACTTTTTATTCTTGAAACTCATTTATTGTTAGTAACACAGCATAAGATGCTTACTTTAATATCTACCTTTTCTTTTAACTATCTAAAAATATCATGTTAAGGTAATCATGAAATTGGTAGTTTTTTTATAGAAGCTAAAATTGAACAGAAGATCAAATTACCTAATTTGAACAAGAAAAGCATTCCTGAAACTAATTTGATTTGTAATAAAAATAGGGATGTTAGTTTTGTACATACAAACACAAATTACTGAATAATTGGATGATTTGAGAGAAAGGAAGAAAGAAAGAAAGTAGGAAAGAAAGAAAGATTGGTTGGAAAAGTTTCTCTGCCAATGAAATGACATCATCCCTGGAAACATTTTAATATTGTGAAAGAAGGATGAGGAAAGTACTACCACCTAGTAGCTGGGGACTGCCTGGAACAGCCTAACTACATAAACAGTTTTCTGCACTTTCCAAAGCTGCCAGCATAAATGTCTGCAGATTTTAATGAAGAAAACAGATGTAAATGGAAGGTGGGGGTGATGGATAACTTCTGCCTGTGTAGTGAGAGATCCAAAAGAGAAAGGTTTCCAGTCAAAAGTAATGTTTTAAAAATATCTTAATTATCTATGAAAATGAAACTGAGGTAAAAAGTAGAAGGTGAGAAGGTTACAAAATGAAGTTTTAATTCTGAAAACTAAAACTAATACCTTTTATGCTCTAACCTTTTAAAATATATTGATCATTTTCATTTCCACAAGGGTCCTAATAGACTGATCAATAATTCATGAAATAAATATTTAATTTTTATGAGATTTCTGAGATGAGGAAAGTGCCAGTCTTTACACATTGATGAGAATTTTAGATATGGTCAACTATTTGGGGGGATTTTTTTTCTTCAAGAAAATACTCTTTCCCAGGATATTTTAAACAATTCTTTTTCCACTAGCTTTTAAAAAAGTGTTTTAAGGGGATCCCTGGGTGGCTCAGTGGTTTGGCGCCTGCCTTTGGCCCAGGGCGCAATCCTGGAGTCCCGGGATCGAGTCCCGCGTCAGGCTCCCGGCGTGGAGCCTGCTTCTCCCTCTGCCTGTGTCTCTGCCTCTCTCTCTCTCTGTCTCTCTCTCTATATATATCTATCATGAATAAATAAATAAAATCTTTAAAAAAATAAAAATAAAAATAAATAAGTGTTTTAAAATTTCTTTTAGAAATAATGCTTAGTACAGATTCCATTTTCACAAGAATCTGTTTTCTTCCTTCAAAACCATATTACTATATAGAATATGAATGATTAATGTTTGCATTTATACTTTGACAATAGTAAAAGTTTTTATTTTTACTGTGGAGGCACATTAAAATGACCATATTGACCCTTGAAATGTCATTAATGAATTTCATAAGTACTTATTTCCTGCCTTATAATTTGTTTCCTGAATTATGTAATTGAAAGGAGATGTGAATGAGTTACTTTTCCATGTGCTAGGATCGTACTCTACAGATTAAAGGTAACTATTATCTACAATATCTGCATAACATAGCATAACCTAAAGATTTTTCCTATTGTGATTAATACTCTACTGTTTCAACAACATTTGTTTCAGTTTTAGCACAATAGAAATATTTGGATGGCATCCCAAATATTTGAGAGGAATCTGGTAAAATGGTACTAGACTAATTACCTCATCTATTCTGTTCTGTAAGATCTGTTAGCATCTTAGGAAGCTAGAAAAATCCAGTTGGCACTTCTGTACGTTTTTGACTATTGTATTTCATGTTTTGATACTTTTTTCTTTTGAGTTCATCTCACTTTTCTAATGAAAAATTAATGATTATATAAACAGTGAGGGTTTTAGGTGCTTCCTTTTTACCATAATATAAAATCACAGCTAAAGCTTGTTTGCTACAGCTTCACTGTCTTAAGGTGAAATAATTTTTGAAAAGAAAAACATAAAAATTTAAAAACTACAAATGTTCATACCACTACAGGTATTAAAATTGCAGTACAAAGTGTACTGATTTTTTAAAAAGTAAATCAACAGAATTTTCTCTAAAATATTTACACTCCAGGAATACTCAGGATTTGTTTGAGGGCTCAGAACATATTTTAGTGTTTATGTCTCTACTCTGTCTACCTCTACCTTCCCACACTTTCTTCCCCACCCAAAACATACACAAGGGACTCGGATTTTACAGATGAAATGAGTGCCAATAGGTTCCTGAGGAGGGGGGAGATACCTTACAAAGGAAATGCTCTGAGTGATCTGAAAGAGATACTTGGGGAAAGCAGTATTGTTCTTCAGTTTATTGTCAACAGGATTTATGGGATGGCAGTAAATACGACCTTGTTCTAGATCTCTTTTAATCTGTAGGCTTTCTTTTCCTGAAGTCAGTGTCTCGAACCACTGCCCAGAAGCCTAGTTTATAGTAGGTAGCATAGTTTCCTGGAAGAGCTTAGTGCTTTTTGGTGATAAAGTATATATAATACCTGCTTTGTGTGGTGATGGTTGACAAGAGGTTACGCTGGTGCTGCCCCATTTACTGGGTGTCTGCACTACAACTTTGAACATATTTATCTTATTACTAAATTACTATTCACAAGACTGCTCTTATTAGTGTTGTTTTTACTAAGTCTCATTAGCTCAATTAAAAGTCTGTGTGTCATTGTCCTATTTCTTTAATTGTCTCCTCTGGTATTTCTTACATAATGGAATAAAATGACCTTTGTGATTTATAATGCGTTTTTTGGCATTTCTAGAAGAAGTTTGCCCTGATTTTATGATTCATTGTCCGGAGAGAACTTAGTTCAGTGTTTATTTCTAGGTGCTAAATATTGGAATTATTAAAGAATTTACCTAATGCAGAAAACCTGCTTTGAAACTAGATGTTTTTAGGATGAAAGCACATTAATGGGAGAGGTTTACTTTTCTTAATACAGTTTTCCTTCATTTACTAGATTCTCCTGAATTATTTTGGAAACTATGTACCTAATGCATGGACACAGGATAATGGCTGCACTCTTTGTGATTTGGATACAATTGACTTATCTACAGTAGATGTGAGTGAAATTGACTATGTGTGAAAAAGCACAGTGTCATGAAATGCAGTGATTTTTCAGAAAAAGCACATTATTTTATAGTTTTGGTAATATGGTAGGTAATGGATTTATAAAGCTAAAACATGACTCCGAAAATTGCTAGATTTGTGTATTTCTCAACTGTTTTTGAAAGCAAAACTGGCTAGTAATTGATCTCAATAAAAGGGACTTAGTTGTTAATATTTAATAGCTTGTCATGATGGATGCTTTAGTCTGCTAACTTAGTCAAAGCATTGAGAAAAAAACGCTTTAGCGTTTGTATTGACTAGTATTATCTGTGCTTAATTTTCAAATTTGATGACAAAAAATAATATACGATTATATAGCTAAAGACTCTTCTAAGTATTTTACATAAAATAACTCAATTAAACTTCACAAAACCTCTTAGGTAGATAGTACTATTGATTCAGTTTTACAAATGAAAAACTGAGGTACACACAAATTAACTAACTTGCTTAAGTTGTGTACTAGGAGCACATAGATTTTTTAGGTGTTGGAGATGGGATTTGAATTTAAGCATTCTGGCTCTAGACCCTGTATTTCTGAGCACTGCAATTTTGCTTGGATATCATATACATATTATTTTCCAGGTATGGTGCTTCTTATATGTATGTTTCATAGAGAATTATAACTGTACTTTATCTTTTATACTCTGAGGGTAAAGGAGCAATTAGAGATAATACGTATCTGTAGAACATTTTGATGCATCCTTCTTCTGTCATCAAACAGAGCAATTCTAATGGATATCTTATAGTAACATTTTTCTTCTAAAAAATTGCTCTCATAAATTGGAAGACTGTTATTATGTGTGTGAACAATTAATTCTAATAATGATTTTGTCATTAGGCGATTCTTTTCTTCATTCATCATAGGTTTATTGAGTATCTACAGCATGCCAGATAGGTAGAACCAATATAAGCAAAAATAAAATTCCAAGTATATAGTCTTGGTAACTCCTGGATCCATGCAAATATAAAATGCTTTCACTGTAAAGAACCAAAGCTCCTGAATTAAATAGTTTCCATGCTTACCACTGTCTGAAAGGAGGACAAATAGTAACTTGTTCACATTTAGGAAATTCTGAATAAAGCTCTACTTTCCTTGAAAATAAGATTTTTTTGGCTGGTCTCTCAAATAACTAACTGAATATTTCCTATCTGGAAAGACTGCTAGAATATTTTTGAATGAAGCAGCACCATGATGTTTAAAAATTAATCCTGATCTTTTTTGCAGAAAGTAGTATTGTCCTTTGGAGGGAGGGTTAATGCTTTTATCTGTTCAGTCTTCTTTTACATAAACTTTCTGGTACAAAGATAGAAAAGTATTTACTTTAAAATTTTTTAGTTGTTATGCAATAGGGACATAAAAATTAAAATGATGTGGGTAGTTAAGATCTCAGGCCTACCATATTCTTAGATGTGGGCCATAGGCAAGTTTCTTTCTCTATAAAGAAAGGGAGCATTAAATGAAACTTTATACATATATGTAAGTATTATTTTATATGTATAAAGTATATAAACATATGCAGTGCTAAGCCTTCAATCAGTGTTAACTGTTGCATTATTTTTAGTATATAAAACGAACTTAGATGGCTAATGAAAATGTAGCACGTTGAAACCCAGCTCTTTACTTACTAATTATGTGTTCTGAGTTGCTTAATTTCTCTAACTCTCATTTTCCTCATGTGTAGATCTGTAATAATAAGTAACTTTTAAGGTTATTATGAAATGCAAATGGAATGTATTATCTCATTTAATAAGGGAGAGTTTTGATCGACTTTTTACTTATTTCTCCTATTAAATCGAGAACTCCTAGAGGGTTGATATTTTGTCTTCAGTTACTATTTTTTTATTCAGTAATAAATATTTGGGTGAGTAAATGAATTCATAAAGAAATACAATGGTGTATATGGTGTAGTTCAATGCAAACAAATATTAAGTTATGATCCAGATAACAAATATATATTAGGCATGATGTGTGAAAAGGTGGGAGAGGAGGTACCTAATTGAGCACTTAACTTATATGATACTTCTAAAGATCCTTAATCTTTCAATTCAGGCTTTAAGACATGTTTAACAAAGGCATTATAAAGAAATCTTTCATATACTTTTGGCAATAACACTATTACATGATATTTACTTATGTTTCTATCTTCTCCAACCATTTATAAATTTTTCAAGCCAGGAACTCCTTGTCCTAAATGTTGCTTATCCACAAGGACTGACAAGTAAAGTGAACTTTCAAAAGTTCTCATGCAATGAATGAATGATAAACTATCTCTAAAACATACCCAAAAAGGATTTTTAAAAATCTATAAAAATAGATTGAACAAGATAAACTATATTAGTGAAAGAAAATAATTTTCTTATATGTAATAATGAAACAAAATAAGTACTATCCATAAGATGAGAGTAAAGGAAGTATTCAAGAATAGGAATAAAGGCTCAAGACCTCCATGGTTGCTTTATCAGAGCTACAAATTAAATGCTGAATTTAGAAGCCTTGGAAACAAAAAGGGAAACATAATTAACATTCTGACTTTGTAGATGAAAATGTCAAATAGATTTAGATCTAGAGGAAATTTCTTTAGAGACTATCATAAGGGAAGTATTTAATGGTAGAGTAGGCAATTTCCTGTATTATATTCATGTAATAAGTAGATAGTGAGATTTTCCTCTTCAAACCTAAGTCATAATGCCAGGATGTGATTGGGTAAATCACTTTGATGGAGGCTGTAGGAATGTATTTTAAGTGTCAGAGAATTGCCATGGGGCAATTGAAATTTAGCAGATTATGTTGAATGGATTTTCCTAATACGTTTATGTTGTATTGATTAAGACTTAAATAGAATTTATTTCTTTATTTTAAATATTTTATTTATTTATTTGAGAGAGAGAAAGTGCAGAGCGAGAGAGAGAGAGGGAGCCCCAAGCATGAGGTGGAGGTTGGGCAGAGGGAGAGGGAGAAGCAGGCTCCCCAATGAGCAGGGAGCCGGAGGTGGGGCTCTATCCCAGGATCCTGGGATCATGACCTGAGTTGAAAGCAGACAGTTAACCGACTGAGCCAGCCAGGTGCAGCAAGACTGAAATAGAATTTAGAGTAAATCCACACTAATAATAATTTGCTTTTATGTTTGCCATAAAACAAAGGTCCATCCAAATGTAACAATAGGAGTTTTTATTGAACAACCAACCCCTTTCCTACCTCGGTTTCTGGACATATTGTTGACACTGGATTACCCAAAAGAAGCACTTAAACTCTTTATTCATAACAAAGTAAGTATTTGAGAAATGAATATTTTATGTAAAAATTATTTTGATCTTCTTTGGAGCTATTTGTTATTACTTATCTATGTCTAAAATAATCCATTGGGCTAAATACAGTGGGGAATTTTTGGAGTCATTAACTGCTATGTTTGTTTAGGACCTAAGGATTAATAGTCTGGAAACTAGTATCACAATATTGGAATGAGCCACATGAAACTCAATTTCGTAGATCAAAAATGGAGGAATAACAGCTATTTTCATATCTCAACATATAAGTGAAGAAATGTCAAAAGTCCTCATATTCCTTTGTTTTGGGGTTAATTCTCGGACTTTCTTTTATGAAACTAGTCATTAAATTGTTTGCAGCTTCAGCTAATATTGTAACATTAGAACTTAAAATAGCTTCCAGATATAGTCTTGTTTTGATTAATCACACAATGGCATGCTCTTCCCCAAAGGATTTTGATACTGTCATTTCCTCCAAAAAAATTCAGAACCTCCCTAAAAACTCCCACATATGATCTAGACTTAAGGACATTTTCCCCAATATTTTCCCATTTACTTGTCTCTTTCCTGTTAAAATAATTAACACTTAACATCTTGTAGGAAAACACAAGAGCTATGAAGTATGCATTTTTTTCTTTTGTCCTAATGCTTTTTGTTTAACATTTGTACATGTCAGGTTATCATTTGCCTTTTCTCAAAAGTACTTTAAGTTTGCAGAAAACCAACTAAAAATAAGTTGAAAAGGGTGAATCATTGAGAATTTGCTATGTAAAGTGCATTGTAATGTATTTATTTACATTTAAGTGTTTTGTTTTTATATATTGTGTCTTTTATTTATGTTTTCCTCTTTTCATATGACCTTGATGAGAGGGATTTTGTCTTTTCTTTTTTTATATAAAATTAACTCTATGTAGCTTTTATGCTGTAACTAGTTTTAACCAGCTAACAAGCTTTCAGAAATACTTAGTGAGACTTAATACAAAAAAAGCTCTGAAATGTTCTAATGTTGGAGATACATAATCTTACCTAAATTTAGAACAGTTGAATCACACTACTATGATTTATATGTTCATGATTTTATGATTCTTTCCTTGTCAATAGGATTTTGTTAAAGTTTATCTTCTTTTTTAAAAATAGAATTTTATGTATGACCATTATTTTTTCTCTCTGGGTTCATAGAGTATTATAATATTTTCTAAAATGTGACTATATTTATAACTTAGATTAATAGCTATTAGATTTAATAGACATTTTAATGGATATTTTAAAGCACACATCTAAGATTCTCAGGCTACAAGCCATTTTTCTTTCAGTTCAGAAACACTTTGTAGCACCCAGGATTTAAATTTTTCTTCAAGTACCTGTACAGTAGTAGATGTTAGAAGAATTTTGAAGTATCTTCTGTTTAAAAAATATTGATATGTATCTATTTTAGATTCTCCATGTGATATTTAGGTGAAATTTAACTATAATATATCTGATATAGGTTCTCATTTCATTTGTAATTTAAGTAGTATATGAATTATGGAATTCACAACTTTGAATTTGATGCCATCTCTATGTATGAATACTTCAGTCATCCTATTGTCATTTTTGCACTAATTTTTGGTTTTTAAAATATGTTACAGGAAGTTTATCATGAAAAGGACATCAAAGTATTTTTTGATAAAGCTAAACATGAAATCAATACTATAAAAATAGTAGGACCAGAAGAAAATCTAAGTCAAGCCGAAGCCAGAAACATGGGAATGTATGTTTTAATCAATTTACATTAACAATTTCTACTAAAGAAATTTAAAGAAAAACAACTTTTCTTCAAAATTAGTATCCTAAACTTGAGTGTCTCAACTGTGTGTGTATGTATGCACATGAACTATATATTATATGTCAGACTATATATTTGTATTTACATGTAAAAGACAATGTAATTTATATATATATATAGAGAGAGATAGCAATATGTTTGTGTATGTGCACATATACACACACACACACATATATATATAATGGCTAAGAGTCAACATATTATATGTATATACATATATAATGTTAAGAGTCAACATATTTAATCAAACTATTAATTAAACTGCAGATCCAGATTTAAAAAAATACTCAGGGATGCCTGATTGGCTGAGTCAGAAGAGCATATGACTCTTGATCTCTGGGTTGTGAGTTTGAGCCTCATGTTGGGCATAGAGATTACTTGAAATAAGAAAAAAAATTACTCAGACAAATGAATAGTATGACTGATGTAGCAGTGATTTAAATGTTTACTCTCTGAAGATTATGTGTGGTGAAAATGTGTGTTTCATATTGTGGAGTGTAAAGGGTATTCCTACTTTCTAGTCACCTACTGATCTAGAAAATACTCAGAAGAAATTTTTAGGTCTTTCAGCAGATTACTAGTAAAATTCTGGTAATAATAAAAACAATCACTTTTCAGTGAATGTTAATTGAATATGCCAGCAGTGGGTTAAGAGCTGCTGAGAAAAAGGTGAAAAAGTCATGTGACCTTCTCTTCCGGAGATGTTTTCTAGTGTTGCAGAAGCTCAGGGCTCAGAGTAATGGGTCATGCCTGGTGTGTGAATAAAGGGATAGGCAGGAAAATAGGCCTCGGAAAGACAAAACTAATGATTCCATAATTTATTCATTGGAGAAAATGCCTTGGATCCACATTTGGAACTTATTTTCTCTAATTTGTTTTTTACATGCTCTGTTGTGTCTGGCTTTTTTGGCTCAGTACGTTTTCTTACTCATATCGTTGCAGTTATCAGCAGTTCATTCCTTTCATCACTGACTGATACTTTATCATCTGAATATACCGCAAGTGGATTTTACACCTTCATGTTGATAGACATTAGATCATGTCCAGAGTGGAGCCATTTGAATAAGATTGCTAATGAAGATTCCTTATTATAAGAGTGTGTGTGTGTGTGTGTGTGTGTGTGTGTGTGTGTACGTATTTTGCTTTAGTGTATTTTAGGAAAATCCCAACGAGCAGACTAACCAGGACCTAGGGTTAGAGTAGATGTGTTTAACTTTATAAGAAACTGCTAAATAGTCCTCCAAAACAGTTGTACCATTGTACACTCCTGACAGCAAGGTAGTAGACCTCAGCTGCTCCACATTTGTCAACAGTTGATATTGCTCATCTTTTTTTTTTTTTTGCTCATCTTTTTTATTTTAGCTACTTTATTAGGTATTAGAAATATCTTAATATGATTGTAATTTAATTCCTTACAGCTAATTCGCTATTTTTGTATTAATAGGCCATTTGTATATATTCATTTGTGGAGTATCTATTTAAATCTTTTGTGTATTTTTGTTTACATTGGGTTGTCTTTTTTGTTGTTTATTTGTAGGAGTTCATTATGTAATCTGTATACAAGGGATGGTGTGTGTGTGTGTGTGTGTGTGTGTGTGATTTTTTGTGAATATTTGATCCATTCTGTGGCTTGATATTTTTTACTTTTTAATCCTTTCGATGAGAAGAAATTTGAATTTCAATGAATTCCATTTCTTTCTTTTTTTTTCTTTTATGCCCTTTGCTTTTTGGGTTTATTTTCTTTCTTTCTTTCTTTTTTTTTTTTTTTTAAGATTTTATTTACTTATTCATGAGAGACAAAGAGAGAAGGAGAGGCAGAGACACAGGCAGAGGGAGAAGCAGGCTCCATTCAGGGAGCCCAACGTGGGACTCGATCCGGGGTCTCCAGGATCACACCCTGGGCTGAAGGCAGTGCTAAACCACTGAGCCACCTGGGCTGCCCTGTTTTCTATTTAAGAAATCTTTCTTGGGAAGCCCGGGTGGCTCAGCGGTTGAGTGCCTGCCTTTGGCCGGGGGCATGATCTGGAGTCCTGGGATCGAGTCCCACATTGGGTTCCCTACATGGAGCCTGCTTTTCCTTCTGCCTATGTCTCAGCCATTTTCTCTCTCTGTGTCTCTCAGAAATAAATAAACAAAATCTTAAAAAAAAAAAAGAAATCTTTCTTATTCCAATTCATGAAAACATTCTTTGGATTTTTTATTTTATAAGCTTTGTTGTTCTAGCATTTATGTTTAAGATGTTTCAATCTACAACTCATCTTGAATACATTTCTGTGTTTGGAATGAAATAGGAGTCAAGTTTTATTCTTTGCAAATGGAATTCCAGTTGTTTCAACACTCCTTTTTATTTTAAGCCTTTTCTTTTCCTATATAATTGACTTGGCTTTGGTCAAAAATCAATTGACTGAATATTTATGAGTGATGGTGAAATCTCTACCCTGTTTCATTGATCTTAGATCAATGCCATACTTTATTACCAGGGATTTATATTAATCTTAAAATCAAGTGGTGTTAATTCCTTCAATTTTTATTCTAAAATTATTTTGGCTATTTTATGTATTTTAATAGAATTATAATTCACATATAACATATTAGCTTTAGATGTACAGCATAATGATTCAATATTTGTATACATTGTGAAATGATCACCAAAATAAGTCATTACCATCTGCCATCATACATACTTAGAAAAATTTTAAAGAATGTTCTAATTTTTTTGCACAATTTTAGTAGTTTCCTGTCTGCTGTCCTATATGACATTTGCTTAGATATAAATGTGGCATAGGACTACATACTGACAATAGACGAAAGTGATAACTAGGATCATCAGTGAGGGCAGGGAGCTCAAAAAAGAGAGCCCCAAATGTAGAAACCATAATCTTTGGAAGCATCTTATGTATTAGAAGTAGTTCATTCCTTGTTGTTCCTGATGATAAGGCTACAGATCTTCTAAGAAAAACATATATCATAGTCTGTGACCCCTGATAAGAAGCAGGAAAGTAAATTTCTTAGAAAGAATTCCATGCAAATCAAGTTTAAAAAGTATTAATAAATAAACAGTTACGGCATTTATATCTCCAAGATTCACTTAAAGCTGAATTGTGGGATAAGCAAGGTTTTGCACTGTGTGTGTGTGTGTGTGTAGGTGTGCAAAAAGCATTTTGATTTGTGAAAAAAGTTGTTGATAAATACATTGAGAGAAATTATGTTTCCCTTTCAGAGAGGTCTAAATAATAAACTCTAAATTGCCACTCTGACCAGATATTTTATGCCTTAAACTTTTTAGTGGCTTAGAAAATGTATTTCACTTGACCTAAAATTTTTAGTGTTGATCTCTATATAAATATTTATGTTAATAAACTGACCATTTTGAAATTTAAGACAATATTTATCCCTTTGGATATGGTCTTACTATTTTGATTAGAAGAATATGTTAGAGAAATCTTATTTTATATATAAGCTTTATATTGACATCTTTCAACTAGCAAGTATTTATCTAATTCTTATTTCTTTTTCAATGTTAGGGATTTTTGCCGTCAGGATGAAAACTGTGATTATTATTTTAGTATGGATGCAGATGTTGTTTTGACAAATCCAAGGACTTTAAAAATTTTGATTGAACAAAACAGGTACTACGTAAGATTCATTGTCAATTTATTTTTAAAATGATAATCATTTTCTGTGTCCATGTGGACATATTGTGCTTATATATCTATGTTTAGTGAATTGAGGGAACTCACAGGAAGTTATTTTCTGTGTCTTAGAAACTTTCAATTCTGAATTAATTAGTTTTCTTTTGAAGAAGTCAAATAGAAAACAACCCAATGAAAATTAGAAGTATTTAATATTAGTTATAATCATAAATACAGTGTTATCAATCATATTTTTCTGTTTAAAGCTTGATGAAATTATATATCTGTAAAATTTAGAATTTTAAAATTTTCCATAGATACTTTTAAAGTAGAATTTCATAACTTATGACCTAAAAAGTTATTGCAGAGTTCTAAGTTCTTAGAATTTGAAAGAAATTTCAGAGATCTGTGATTTTATTTAGTACTGAACTAATAATTATTACTTGGCAGTACTTATTTTTATTTAATGGAATTGAAGTGTGAAAAAACATTGTCTATACCACCTTATAATGATATTAATCATTATTTATTATATTACACCTATTGCTACTAGTAGTTTATTAATCTTCCTACGAATAGCTCACCTTTAATGAGTGCTTATTAAGTTCCAGGTATTGTTTTTAAGTATGTTTACATATATTAACACAATTATTTCTCTTAGCAAATAGAATGGTTAGCACTGAAATGTTAGAATTACTGGTTTTATTTTGCTGAGTAAAATATATGAGAAATCCGTTATGCTATACTCACCTCCTCTATATGTAATATGATTTGCCAATTTGAGAATTTAGTTATTACTTCAAAATCTAAGACCTCTTAGTATTAATCAGTATATACGGCCCCACTGTATTGAATTTATAGATATAAATTTCAAGTAATTTTTCAAAACATATGAATAACGTTTTGACCATTTGGCAAGGAAAAGTGGTTAAGCTACCATAGAGATATGGGATAGAGGTGCAGTTTGTAATTCTTAAAACCTAGTGGAATTCAGTAATATTTACTTGAATTTGTAGTGTTAATTGCCCATTAATTTGATTTAAATTTAATATTGTAGTATGCACACTTTTAAATAATATTTATATGTTTCTATTATATGACACTTTAATGAATTTAATTTGATGAATTTGTACTATGTATTTAACATATATCCCTTTTAATATTAATCCGATATTTTAAACCTTGTAAAAAATAAAATTCCCTTGTAAGTAACTTAACTGCCATCTGGGGCCATTGCCCTTAAAGGGCTAATAAAACTGAGGCTATTTCTCCAATTCCATAAATTTCTGTTACTGATCATAGGTTTAGGTTCATATGGTCCCTGTGGTTCTTGCTCTTGTATTCAAGCATATAGTTTGCAGAAAGAATTTACATACACCAAAAATGTAAGAAAACAGAAAGAGATGAAAAAATAAAAAAAGAAAAAAAATAATAAAAAGAAAAAAATATTGTAAGATGTAGTAGACTTGACTGAAGGTTAGAGGGATAAGGGATGGGTCATATCTTCAGTCATGTGGCTTTCCAGAATCTCATCAGCTCTCTTTTCCCTCTTTTCCTGTCTCTACAATTTACTGCTTTGCTGCAGATTTTACTCCTTCAGTGATATCGTGTAATTCATCATCCCCCAGCCACTATCCTGGTAAAGTAGTTCCCCCTTATCCACAGGGAATATATTCCAAGAGCTCTAGTGGATGCGTGAAACCACAGATAGTACCAAGCCCTATATATGTTTTTTTCTAACATAAAGTTTAATTTCTAAATTGTGCACATTAAGATATTAACAGCAGTAATAGGACAGTTATAATAATATACTGTCAAAAAAGTTATATGGATGTGATCTCTCAAAAAAATATCTTTTTGTTCTGCATTCACCCTTCTTGTGATGATGTGAGATGATAAAATGTCAACGTGATGAGATGAAGTGAGGTGAATGACGCAGGCAGTGTGAATTAGTGTTAGGCTACTATTGATCTGTTGCTTCATCAGAAGAATCCTCTCCTCTGGACCATGGTTGACCCTGGGTAAATGAAACTATGGAAAGTAAAAGCGTGGATAGGGGGCCTTACTGTAGTTCGGTACTCAAAAACACTGAGGCACACTGCAGATGGATTTTGATTTCCATTTCTTTGCCCAACCTTCTTTGGAAGGCAGGTGAGATTATAGGTTACAAGATTTCTTAAACTATGTATTTGAGCTTGTCAGTTATCACCATTGAATTATTCCTTAAATTAACATAGTATATAAATTCTAATTTATACTACCATTCCTAATATTATAGACATTCTAAACAAAACAAAACTTAAGTGTTTTTGGTTAACTTTTCATTTTAATAGGAACCAGGGAAGAGAAACCAAAATCACTATTTTGCATGATGTGTATTTACAGACTATGTTTCACTTTTCTGTAGGTAAGGGAAAGGGCACACATGGTCTTCACAGGACTAGAGTGTTATGAAATAGTTGTTGGTGTTTTTTTGTGTGTGTGTGAAAAACACCTGGTTCATAAACTTCCTCATGGAGTTGTGTGAGCTTTTCTTAAAAATTGACACCACTATAATTAATTTCATTTCAAAAGTAATTCTAGGGGTGCCTGGGTGGCTCAGTCTATAAATCATCCCTTCAGCTCAGCTCATTATCCTGGGATCCTGGGATTAGCCCCTCTTCTCACGGGGCTCCATGCTCAGCGGGCAGTCTGCTCTCCCTCTCTCTCTGTCGCTCCCCCTGTTTGTACTCTCTTGCTCTCTCTTTGTCAAATAAATAAATAAAATCTTTAAAAAAAAAAGTAATTCTAGAGGAACCTCAGATTTTGTTACTTCATTTGGGAAGTATTAACACATTTTCTTAGGAAAAGTAGATTTTCCTAAGAAAAAAATCTGACATATTTTGAATTTGTAACGTGTGCTTGTCTCAAAGGGACTACTTTCCTGGTAGGTAGTCAGACAGAGTGCTATGGCAATTACCCTTTATTTTGTTTTTTTAAATAGTTGAAGGACCAGAAGAATGTCCAGTGTTGCCAGGGCTAGCACAACCCATTTTAAAAATTTAAAAAAAAAAAAAGGAAACATACTTTAAAGTAATTCAGGACTTAACTTTAGGAAAACTGGCTTATTTACAAATATCTCAGCTCATCTTAATTCATTTTTTTATTCAACAGATATTTATTGGATACTTCAATGCACCAGGGATTTTTATGTATTCTCAATGACAATGAAAATATTTGATTTCGTTTTGTATAATTTCTGAAATACTTAAAATAAATAATTAAGGTAGTTTGAGTTATTCGAATATAGTTAGGTACTTTTAAAAGTCATTTTTATACTTTCATTAGCACTTTCAATTATTGTGCCTTTTTTTGTTACTCTTTTTAAGAAACATCATTGAAAATTAGCAATATGCTTATTTAAGAAAAAGTGGAAAGAAATTCCTGTTTCTCTTTTATTTTACTTTTAGGATTTTGGATTCACTACATATGTATTAAATGAACTGTAGTGTTGTATGTGCCATGCTAAGTCCAAAACACATAATTCTGTGGTAATTTAAAAATAAATAATCACGTGGATTTATTTTTCTCTCATTCTGTCTTTAGAAAGATCATTGCTCCTCTTGTAACTCGTCATGGAAAGCTGTGGTCCAACTTCTGGGGAGCCTTAAGTCCTGATGGATACTATGCTCGATCTGAAGATTATGTGGATATTGTTCAAGGGAATAGAGTGTAAGTTACTTGATCAATCTTGTAATGTAAAGTGCCACATAATCTTATGTGGTCTTATTAACATTACCTTTTCTTCATGATTAATGGAAATCCAAAAACCTGGAGATCACTTGGAATCCTGAAATACTAGTAAAACTAATACTACAAAGGTCCGTTTTTGAAGTCCTGAATCTTCTCAGGAGCAAACTTACTATTGTGCAAAATACAAGAGATGCTACACGGTAGGTATGTGTAGCCATCAGATGGTTGTCAGAAGGCTAATATTATTTAGTTAAGTTTAGAAAAGGAATTTCGTTTAGCTAATTTAGTGCCTGGGATGAAAGTTGTTTTGATAGCCTTTCAAATTTACAATAAACAAACAAAAACAATAACCAAAGGCTATAACTTTCCAACATTTCCTATTGCAAGAGTTTTCTGTGTGAAATAGCTAATATTCTGCTTCAAGATCAGTTTCTTCACCGGTATCTGATTTCCATTTCCAGAGTTTGAAAAGAATATACTTGCTACAAAGTGTGTTCATAATTGATATTTATTTCAGAGATAACAGTTGATATTTTTTTTTAGAATAAAAACTAATCACAATTGATGTAGTGTTTAGGTAGTAATAGAGTGGAATGTTATCCTCTTTCTTCATACAGATGATGGAGCAGTGACCGAGATGTTAAATGCTTTGCCTAATTTTGCAGATATATCAGTTAAAAAGGGAAAACATTTTCTCATGACTAAAGATATGTGCCCCTAAATTTAGAATAGAAGCCCCACACACTTTTTGTTGAACAGTTGAGTATTAAAAAGGTGTTTTGCTTGTGAAAATAGTAAATTTGAATAATATAAATATGATAAAAGCTACTGTTAGCTGTAATTAAGCATGATAGCTGAGAAAACACTCTTCAGATCATACTGTTTTTTCAAAGTACTTTTATTGTCTCTGGGATGATTTGTATAGACCAAATGCCTGATATTGTCTGTGGGTATAGCAGAAATAAGGGTTTCCAGAAGTAGAATAGAAAATTTATATTTAATTTAAGTTGCTTTAGGCAGTGGTAATACTTTGTACAGCCTCCTGTCACAGTTGTTTAAAGTGCAAGGAAAAAAATATGTGAGAGGCTTTTGATCTAGTTAATACAAGAATGTACTTCATGTCCAAAAGCTACATGAAGGAATGACATCTTATGACATGTATGTACGCAGGTGTGTACGTGTGTGTTTGTTTCTTCAAAACTGAGACACTCCATACTGCCAGTGATAAATTTCTGAATTCAGATGACACATTGTGTATCTTTTATGGCTATTTCCTTTGAGGTTCATCTAGCAAAACAAAATGAAATCACATTCCTTTTAATATCTAACTACATTTCCTTTGTCAAAATCTTTCCTTTCTGTTCTCTAAAAGCGATAGGCATATGCCTTTAGGCTGAAACCTTACTTGCTATTCTTAGGAAATGAGTCATGTGCAGAGTGAGAAGACAAATGTGGGAAAGGATGAAGGACAAAATAAAGTATCTCCCAATGCTCATGTTACTTCTAGCTATTTATTTATTCCTATCTAATCTTTCTCGAGAAATTTGAGTTGGCTTAGTGAATTTCAAGAGAACATATTTTAGGGGAATTTTATGCTGTATGTAGTGGTATGCTGGTAAAGGTCAAACAACTGGATCTTGGGCTTGAGGGACACCCTGATTTGTAGTGTTTACTAATTTCTGTGGTATAAATGCTTCTGCCATGGCTGATTTCAAGCTTCGAATGTGAAGTCACCGAGTATAGACTTGGAAAGTGAAGCTAAGTGCTCTGAGGAGCCAGTGTGAGCTAGTTGTAGTATACTAGGTTGTATGTGACTATTTTTGCTATCAAACTGCTTAATCCTAAATGGAAACACTTTTTGTACAATAGAATATTATATTCTAACTACAATAATGAGATGAAGGATTACTGCCAACATGCTGAGAAGATACCAACCCTATAATAAAGTTTATGTAGGGAGATAGTGATTTATTACACAAAAAGGTAGTGTGTAGCAGGTGATGGTCATATATGTGTGTGTAAGTATGTTAAATGTCACTACATGTGTTTGCGTTTGCAGCAATTTGATTCAATGATTTATATATACAAAATTTAAAAACATACAAGGCCTTTGTTTTAAAAACATAAAAATAAACCTTAAAATAGCTTTGCGCAGTGGCAGTATCATAGCCAATGAGGTTTATCCGAGGCGCGATTGTTGCTAATAAACCTTAAAATATTTTTTATTTGTGGTATTTTGGAATGTCTTGTCTTTACTTTCAGAGGGATATGGAATGTCCCATACATGGCTAATGTGTACTTAATTAAGGGAAAGACGCTTCGATCAGAGATGAATGAAAGGAACTATTTTGTTCGTGATAAATTGGATCCTGATATGGCTCTCTGCCGAAATGCTAGAGAAATGGTAGGGTATACAATGTTGGCTTGCTTGAATGTTCTTATAAAATGGCTTGCTTTACCAGTGGATGTGTCATTGTGTTTTGATGCCCCTTTTCTTTCTAATTTGTAAGTACTAGCCAATTTTTTTGGTTCTGTATTGAAAAATTGGGAGCAATAATGTGTACATTTACCTGTAGAAACAGTTTGGAAAATGTTAGGTCCATGCTTAGGCTAATTCATAAGCACCAGCAAAATTTCAGTCATAAATATGGATTTGTTACAAGTCAGCTTTACATGTTTAATAATTCATCTTCACTTCCACTTGAAATTTTGTAGTGTAAAACTGACCTAATTAAAATTAATTAGATAAAGCCTGGGTGAAAAAATCACTTACACATTTAAGAACACATTTTTGTTCTGAAATCAATGTCCATTATTCTCTTTATCATTATAAACTACATACACTCCTCAAAGCATTTCCTTAGCACTACACTAAGAGAAGGATGGTGATATGTAGTATATTTCATGTGTGAAAAGCAATGATTCATTGCTATTCTACAAATGTACTTTCATTATAAAAGTTCAGTGATTGTAGAAAGTAGTCTGTTTTTCAAAATGTGTAAATGTTTTAAAACACGTTTACATAGTTTTCTATTTTAAAATGACTAGGTTATTTTACTCAAATTTATATAAGCAAATGTGATTTGGGGAAAATCAGAAAAGTTGGCAAGTATTTTTTTCTAGTGCAATAAGGCATGTATTGTTTGAGTATATTTGTTCTTCCCACAAACCTGTGTGCACTGTTATATTGAGTATCGTCAGTACTCGTGATCGTAATATGTGCTCATGTTCTGCTAATTTGACTCAACAGCGCATCCTGGAATGGCCTCTCTTACACATTTTTTCCTTTGTCTTAATTTTGTGTCTAATGAAAATTCTACTAAGGAATGAGCTTGGATTTATGTTTGACAAAAAAAAAATGAAAGAGCTGGAGTTGTTTCTTTGTGTGCGCTATAAGCTTTGCTTGTTATGCATGTTGTCCATGAAGGACATTTCAGAATGTCAGCTTTTGATCAAGGGCTGCTAATGTTATTTACCTAAGAATACCTGAGAGAGTGTGGGTGTGCAGGTCAACTTACCCAATGCTTCTCTTCATTTTAGACTTTACAAAGGGAAAAAGACTCCCCTACTCCGGAAACATTCCAAATGCTCAGCCCCCCAAAGGTGTTATTTTTATTTATTTTTATTTATTTTTGTTTATTTAATTAATATTAGATACTGTATTTTGCCTAGCAGTAAAATTTCTTTAAGAGTCGTCTTTCCATTTAGCACGGTAAAATTGGTTCTTAATTTGTGTATGTGTGTGTATGTTTTGTGTGTTGGGGGTGGGCATTATGTGAAATTCAGCCCAGTTCTTTGAGCTGATTTACATCATTTGGTGGTTGATGAATGAGAGAGAAAGTTAAAGCCAAAACCCTTTCACTAGTTTTTCTAGTTTTGCTTTGTTTAAGGGAGAGAAGAAGTAGGAGTAAATATAACGTACATCTTGATTAAAATGAGATTTGGGTACTCTTCATTATTATAATTTTTTATTAATAACTAACCCTTTTTACCATTAAAACAGGTACAAAAAGAAACAAACTCACCATAGTGGTGTTTGCCATATTTATTTGGTTTGGGCAAGGATATAAGACTGGTTTTCTTTAGCTGCCTTTAATGAACAAGTAATTTCTGTGTTCAGTTTTTAAACATCAAGACAATAAAAATAATGATACAGTCTGATGAAATAATATTGACATTTGAATTCTTGTTTAAAAATGTGACGTTTTCTTTGAAAGGGAAGGAAGCCAAAAGAGGTACAATTCATTGCACTTTGGTGTCTCAAAAATATTTCTGCTTTCAAACAGGATTTTTTCCCCCTGATGTCTACATCTAGGATCAATGAGAAAGGGACAAAAACAGTCATTCTTCTTCTTTTTTTCAGTTGAGTGTCAGTGCTACCAATTAGTTTTGTTTGCTGTTTGAATACATAATTAATAAAAAATTTATTTCTTTTATGTTAAATCATGCATGTTTCATATGAAAAATAAAAATGCATGTTCAGGAATAAGATAAAAAAGTTGAATATCTCCTACATATTTGTCCTATGGTTAAGTGTATTTTCTTGTATTTTCCTCTAGGATTGTTAATACTATTATTTTTTGGCACATAGGGTGTGTTTATGTACATTTCTAATAGACATGAATTTGGAAGACTTTTATCAACTGCTAATTACAATACTTCCCATTATAACAATGACCTCTGGCAGATTTTTGAAAATCCTGTGGTATGTATTTCGTACTCATTTATTTCTTTTTTTCCTATAACTATAAATAGATGTAAATCAAGTGGATTAATAATAGGAAAAAATGTGATAAGAGTCTTTAAAAAAGTTTAAGTTTAAAAAACAGCTTAAGAAATATAATTGTCTTTAAAAAATAATATAATTTAAAATACTATTATTTATATTCTTCTTTAAAAGATATATTTCTTGACCAAGACATTTTTTTTAAATTAAGACATATATTAGGTGTGGGGAAAGGAATTCTAAGTCTATGATTTCTCTCAATGTTTCTTTTTATATATTTAAAAGCATATAAAAATTATAATTATGGTTTGAGAAAAACTGTTTACAATTAGCTCACCTATGACAATATTATGTTTTAATTTTCAAGAAAAGAATTCACAAAATTAGTTTGGGAAAATACGTTTTATTTTATCATTTTATTTTTTGTATAACAATTTGGTTAATGTACACACCAGAGACACCCAGAAAAGATTACAGAGTAAGTGGATTCAGCATATTTAGAAAGTCTGAAGTTGAAGAAATTATTTTCTTCTAACTCTAAAATTATTTCTTATCTTAAAGATTTGAATCATACAGGAATTCATTCACTCCTTTTTTGTTTTACTGGAGCCTGTTTCTTCAGTCAACTTAAAACGTATATTCAAGAGAAAATACTCCCTTTAGTAATCATCTCTGTAATGCTACTGTTGGGGTTTTCCCCTCGTCGTTAATAAGAGTTTTAAATTACAAAGACTCAATCCACCTGATCAGAATTGTCCTTTATTTTGTAGGAGTAGTTGACATCCAGGATAGTAAATTTTAATGGTCTCTGAAGACTCTGTTGGGTAGAAGAAGAATATCTTTTGACATTTTTGTATTTTAAAAGTACTTTCATTTCATTTTAGCTACATATCTTCAACTTTCACAGGAGTATAATTAAAAAGGCTTTTTAAAATGGTGAGGGTGGAATTACATATTTTACTTTGACACTTGAGTCTCTCTGGGTTATTTTGAGGAATAGAATTATTTTGTTTCTTGGGTAATATTAGTTCCTGAAAAAAATATCCCAAATTATATCCTGAATTATAGACTTTTGTGTCAGAATTCATATCTAAGGAGAATATGAAATGAAAACATGAGAAGTAAGTAGGAACTGCTTTCCTTTCCATGGCTTCGTCTTGTTTTTGGTAAATTAGCCTTATCAGTATGCTTCCTGAGGGATTTCGAGTTGAAATTTAACTAATGACTTTTGATGATTGTCCCATTGTGAGAACTTAGAAATGAGTAAAGTCACAGTTTGTTCAATGATATTTGAAAGGTAGCCTAAAATGAGAAGTTAATGCCTTAATGTAAGATCTTGGGGTTCTTTTTCCTTTTACTTAAAATCAATAATGATAGATAGAAAAAAAACTTAAAGATTCTGAAATGTTATGAATGACTTTTTTTTTTTTTAAATTTCCCACCTTGGGGAAATCCCTGGGTGGCGCAGCGGTTTGGCGCCTGCCTTTGGCCCAGGGCGGGATCCTGGAGACCCGGGATCGAATCCCACATCGGGCTCCCGGTGCATGGAGCCTGCTTCTCCCTCTGCCTGTGTCTCTGCCTCTCTCTCTCTCTCTCTCTCTCTCTCTCTGTGACTATCATAAATAAATAAAAATTTAAAAAAATATATTAAAAAAAAATTTCCCACCTTATTTTGGAATCAGAGAACTAATCAATATTGAAGGGATTAATGAGATAATATAGTAATTTGATTCTTATAATTACATACTACATATAAATGAAATTTATTAAAGAATTTGAAGATAACTGGTTCTTCCATATCAAAAATATCTGAGCTACATATAAGCAGAAATGTGCAAAACTAAGAATGGCATTTAAATTACCAAGGCCTCTATGAAATCTGACCTCAAAAGATATATTTCAGAAAATATTTTCTGAAACATATTTTGTTTGTAATTATTTTAAGTCTATACCTCAGTTCTTCCCTGCTGGCTCCCTGTTTGTACTTTGTAAAGAGAAAATTAAAAATTTTGTTAAACATGTCTAAATATATTTAAGAAGAGATCTTTTTTGATATTAAATCACTCCATATTTAATATACCCTCTAAATATGTGGTTTTTAAATAAAACATTTAACCCAGGAAAAGGATTCCTTAGCTGATGTTGACAAAAATTGAGGTATCTTTTTTTTAAAAAAATTAAGATATCTTAGTATGTGGTTTATGTATCAGAAATTAGTCAAAGAGAAGAATTAGGTTTCTGAATTAACATGAAGAGAAGCTATTCCTCAACGTATGGTTCTATACCTTACTTTCAATAATTAAAAGAAAGTGTTAGTAACCCAAGATCATTCTTTGACACATATTTAAAACTGAAGTGAAGAGAAAAATTTGAAATAATTCTAAAAAATCAAAATTATTTTGGAGTAATTCACTATTAAAGTATATATAAGTAAGACCCTAGTTTATTAATTTGCTAATTTTTACTAATATTAGTTGGTAGGATTTTGTTCTTTATCATTAACTTCTAGGCACATATTTACCTATCCCTGTGTATATGCATAGACTAAAGCATGTAAATCTAATTGCTATAAGATTATTCAAATTTTAAAATCTTGAGGTATAAAACTTCATAAATAGGGGATTCCTGGGTAGCGCAGTGGTTTAGCGCCTGCCTTTGGCCCAGGGCGCCATCCTGGAGACCCGGGATTGAATCCCACGTCGGGCTCCCGGTGCATGGAGCCTGCTTCTCCCTCTGCCTATGTCTCTGCCTCTCTCCTTATCTCTCTATCATAAATAAATAAAAATTAAAAAATAAAAAAAATAAGAAATAAAAAATAAAAAAATAAAAAAAACTTCATAAATAAAAATTTGATGTTTCATAGAATGATGTGAGCATATGCAGAATAAGAATATGTATTAAAAAAACTATGGTTCCTGAAAATTCCTTTTTGTCCAGTACAGAGTCATTTATAAATTGAGCAATTTCTGAAATGGATAAACTTTGGATTTTCTATTATTTATAAAAAGATACTTGCTTTAATCTGTGCAATTGATTTTTTATTTATTTTTTTTTTGGTAGGACTGGAAGGAAAAATATATAAACCGTGATTATTCAAAGATTTTCACTGAAAATATAGTTGAACAGGTTTGTATTAATAATTACTATGATGTATAGAGCACTTTTGCCTTGTTTTTCATAAGGGAACAATGTTAATGCAATATTGCTTTAGCAGAGGATGTTGTGAAAGTGGAGAAAACCATCTTTTATGTAAAAATCATGCAGCTTAATTACAAATTTTATAGCCTTAAGGGTTATATAGTTGTAAAAATGTAGAACATGGAGATGAACAATAATTTTAAGAGCATGCCTTTTGTTTTGGCATGCTTCCAAATGTTGTAGCTATCTCAAATCACTAAAAATAAGGAAACTGGCAAATCTTTGGTGTAGGCCTTATTCAATAAAAGCTTATCTCTGAAAGAAATTGAACTTCAAGAATCTTCTCAAAGATGTTTTTTAAAAAAATGAACTATTTTAGATTAGTGTTCCAAACTATTACTAATACTTTATTTCAGAGAATGTAAGGCCTCTTTAGTTCTGAGATCCTCTGTTATTTTGTGTACTGTGAGAAAAAATAAGAATACTGCCATTTATTTTATACATATTGACAGAGCTATTTTAGACTTCTCAAGGTATCAAGACTTACTATGTTAGCATATGTCATAGAGCACTGTATGCATAATAACTTTCATTTCAATGGCAAATCGTGAAGTAAGTAATTTTAAATAGGGCAAGTCAGCTCAAGTGCAACACCAAGCTACATGTGTGCGTGTACTTGCACACACAGAGATATATAGTGTGTGAGGTGAGACACAGAAGGTGAGACAAAGGAAAATTTGCCCAGTACATATACACTGTAGTGTTACAGCTACATCACGGTGGCTGCTTGCTCAAATGTGAGTCTAAAAGATGCCTTGATTTTACGGGTGTTTAAATGCAAAAAAGAAAAAAAGTCTTAGCATTAAAAAAAAAAGCTATTATTTATAACAATAATGTCAGTAATATTGGGCAAACTTCTTAAAAAGGCATCTAAGCGAGATGAATATTGAATAATTCCATCCTGTTACTTTTGAAATGCCATTGGTTAGTTAAAAAACATGGAGTATTATTCTCTTAATGTTGATGCCTTGTTTTATAGCCTTGTCCCGATGTCTTTTGGTTTCCCATCTTTTCTGAAAAAGCCTGTGATGAACTGGTGGAAGAAATGGAGCATTATGGCCAGTGGTCTGGGGGCAAGCATCATGTAAGTTGTAATTTCACACAGAGAACTGTAATGTGTATGTGGGATAGGAGCAGGGATAGATATTTAGAGAATTTAGAGGGGATTTATCTGTTTTGTCCTGTATCTCTGACTCCTAGACCTAACTACAGGGACTAGCCAAGGCTGTCAGGGGAACTCTGGTAGCATTTAATCTATCTGGTCTCATTTTCTCATTTACGTATATAATTACACTGGATGGTTTCCACAGGTCGGTTTCTCCAGGCTGAATGGTAAGGCAATATATGTCCATTTATTTTGTGGTATTGGTCTTCTCCAGGGCCACTTTTTATTCTCTGCATTTTCACAGTGAGCTATAGTGAAAGTACCAAGACAAAGTTTATCTGGTTGACTGCCAAAGTTTTTGTGTGTTTGTAAACTTTGGAAGAAGAAATCTGTTTGAATGCCATTGGTGTAATTAGTTTTGTATTTATATTCAGTGTCAAAGACTTGGCAGGAAGTATTGCTGTTGGTGGTTCAATGTTTTTCTTTTCCTCTGAGAATCCACATATGCTCCTCCTTAACAATACCAAGGAATTCTAGGGAATACTCTGGAATATTACTGCCTCTGCTCAACTTCATACCCCAGCTAGTTAGCTGACCAGAGAGACGGAAGTTCAAAGTATGAGGAAGAACGTGAAGTCAGCAGCTTGTAGGATGATAAAAAGCAATCATGGAAGGACTTTGGGTATCATAAAATTAAAGTGGGGAACATAGCAGGGAAAGCTTGTTGTCGGTGGGTAGGGGATCCAAAGGGCAGTCAAGCAGAATCTTTGTCCATTGGGTAGCAAAGATCGTCTGAAGGGTTACTGTAAAAAACTAATTTTTCAGGAGGCACAGGAAGGCTTTGGCGATGTGTTTTATTTACTTTATAGTCAGAGCTAACATGTATATTAAACAAGTAAGAAAGGAGTCTACTGACTCTACAACATTTTGTTTCATCATTGATACATTTGCAAAGCCATGTTATCTAAGTTATTTTGATAGTTTTGCAACTAAAGCAGATGGTACACATAATTGAACAACTGTTACTTTTATGGTCTATTATGATCTTGCAGTTGAAAAAAAAATTCCAAGGTAATATAAATGTGAATTGCATGTGGACCACACTTTATGACATCATTAATGCTGTTTCTAGGATAGCCGTATATCTGGTGGTTATGAAAATGTCCCAACTGATGATATCCACATGAAGCAAATTGATTTGGAGAATGTATGGCTTCATTTTATCCGGGAGTTTATTGCACCCGTTACGCTGAAGGTCTTTGCAGGTTATTATACGAAGGTAGTTATCCTCCCATTACCCCTGTCTACCTCCTACTAGTTTTTACACAAATGTGCTATTTTATATTTTTATTGATAAGTGAATCCATTGGTTTACTTTGCTTTTTTTAGGGGTTTGCGCTATTGAATTTTGTAGTAAAATATTCCCCTGAAAGACAGCGTTCCCTTCGCCCTCATCATGACGCTTCTACATTTACCATCAACATTGCACTCAATAATGTGGGAGAAGATTTTCAGGTAATTACGGCTTTTATTTTTTACATTTTGTAAAAGAAATATATCATTATGAAAAGGCCGTTGCCTTATTTTTTTTGAAGATTCTGCTTAAATGGGATAATTTGAATTTTCCACTGATTAAAATTAAATATTATAAGCGATACATTTATTTGTTCCATCTCTTTTAGGGAGGCGGATGCAAATTTCTAAGGTACAATTGCTCTATTGAATCACCCAGAAAAGGCTGGAGCTTCATGCATCCAGGGAGACTCACACATTTGCATGAAGGACTTCCTGTGAAGAATGGAACGAGATACATTGCAGTATCATTTATAGATCCATAACTTATTTACTTTTCATTGCATTGAATTTTCTTTGGAATGGATGAACATGTCTTTGAAGTTGTGCTTGAGAAGATGAGAGGAATATTTAAATAACTTCAAAAGAACAACTTCACTTTGGGCCAAACATTCGAATAACTTTTTGTAAAAAAAAAATTGTTTGATATTTCTTAATGTCTGCTCTGAGCCTTAAAACACAGATCGAAGAAGAAAAGAAAGAAAAAGTAAAAGCAAATATTTATTTCTATGCCTTATTGTCTCTGAGAATAATGACAATTTTCTGAATTTGTGTTTCAATTGATACAATATTCAGCTACAAATGTACTAGTGACAAGAGACTAGTGATATTTTATTATTTAAAATGCTTAGGAAGAATGTTATTTATCAACATGTCAACAAAATGAGTGTAAGTGAAAATTGACAATTTTTGAAACATTGGAAAACTGGAGCTATGACTGAATTTGTATGCAACTAATTGTGTCGGTACCTTTTTGATGACCTATACAGGTACTTTTTATAGTAATTACTGAAGGGATACAAAGAACAATAAATATTACACAATGTTTTTCCTCAAGAAACTTAGTACAGGATACAACTAAGGTGCGGAGAGCCAGTTGAAAATAGTTTTGTTTAGATCGTTAGATTGTTTGTTACATTTGTATTAGAAATCAAACCCTATATTCCCTCAGATGAGTTTTCCAAGGTGGATTATATTGAGTAGGTATTAGATTTAGGAAAGCTTTTAAGCCTTTCCATTTTGTAAAGTATATCAAATATCAACTTAAGATCAGCAAGTGTCCTTAAGTCAAAACAGACTTTTGATTTTAATTCTAGAAAATAATGAGGAAAAAGAAAATTTCATGAGGTTAGTAGTAGCATTTTACGATTTTTAAAAAAACATTGTTAAGTACTTGAATTTTATATCAGGAAAATAAAGTTGGTGAGCCTTTCTTCTTCTCTTTGCCCTTTGTCTCCCTTCTTAGACAGGAGGGTTATTTACCTTTTTGTCTCTCCAGCATAGTCTGCATTTTATCCTTCTTACTCTTTTTGTTACCCTTTCTTAATTCCATTTTTTAAAAAAATTCCCCAGCACAAAAAATTTGTGACTTGATTTTTCACCATTTCTCTGAGTGAGGTTTAAATATACTTATTGTAGCTACTGTTTTTAATTTAAAGGTTAAACTTGAAAAAAAAGTTCTAAGTCATGGTGCCAAAATTCATTTTTCTAACACTGTGTGTTAGAAGATTATGAAAAATAAAATAATTTAAAATAAATTTCTGTTGGTCTCTTTATTATTGGTGATTTATCTTTAGAAGAGAATGTATGATGGAGTATCCTAAAGGAATGTCTGGATATAATAGGCTATGATTTTTTCATTTTGGTTGGTACATTTACTGATATTATAACTTAATGAAAACTCTACTTATTGACAAATGAATTGAATTATGATACCTTCAATCTCATGACTAGGGATTGTCTAATTTATTTTACAAGTGAAGAAATAGAGACAAAACATTTCTTCAATATATATTTATCTATTTATCTATCTGTTAAATATATATTTATCTGCTCAGTGGTGTTTTCCAAGTCCCCACCATGGGCCATGCACTGTTCTAGGACTGAGGATGTAGTGATGATCAAGATTATAATTACTGGAAGATGGATTTAGGAAATAAGGAAGTTGGGTTCTACCTCTTTTCCTTGGTGACACTTAATACTTGAAGTAAATTCCTATAGCCCATCAACTTTGTTGAAGAGACACGTTATTCATTATTTCTTAATTCTATTACTATACGTCAGGATGGTATTATAAATACGTAACAGCTGATATGTCACGGATGCCAGCCAGTGTGAGCAGACTCTGGTCGTTTAAAGAGTCTACCAGTGCAAGGCAGCATAATGTCCATGTGATACACTTCAGAGGAAAGACGTCTGCTCGTTGCTCGTTCTTTTCAGTTGTGGTTCACGTGCATGGCAGCCTGTAGTAACTACTTTAATCTTATGCTGTGTCTTCAGAAAATGGATCAAGGCAGCCAACTGAGCATTTTGTCTTCCCTTTTATCCCAGGTTTCATGACATGATATGAAATGTACTTTTAAAAAGAATGGTTCATAGTTATTAGGGAGAGTGTAAACAATTCCCATAGGTAGACTAGCAAATTTAAAAGGTGGCAAACAGGATTGGACAGATGAAGAAAATGGTCCCTTAAAGCCACTCAGCTCTGGCAACATCTGATCTGTTCTCTTTCTGTGAGTTCATTTTTTAAGATTGCACATATAAGTGATATGCAGTGTTTGTCTTTCTCTGTCTGACCTATTTCACTTAGTGTAATGTCCTCAAGGCTTGTCCATGCAGCCACAAATGGTAGTATTTCCTTCCTTTTTAAGATTGCATAATATTCAATATTATATATTATTCAGTACACACACACACACACACACACACACACACACATACCACATTGTCATTATCCATTCATCCATCAGGGAACACTTAGGTTGTTTCCATGTCTTGGCTATTATAAATCATGCTGCTAGAGCAAACATGAGGGTGCAGATTGCTTTTTGAGATCATGATTTTCTTTCAGGTATACTCCCAGGAATGGAATTGCTAGATCACATCACTGCTATTTTTAGTGCTTTGTGGAACTGAAATATTTTGCTATGGATATATATTTGTGTATTAATTGTTTAATATAAAGAAACAACAGAAAAGGAGAATTCCCATAACTAATTTAATTTGAATAAATGGAAGTATATTGATATCAATAATAACTATTTGTGTTTACAGGTACAGGTGTGTATATACATATATTCCCAGAGATGTTTAAATCCTCATATGTTGGCTTTTTTCCTAATTTTTTTTGATATTTTATTTATTTTTTTTCATGAGAGACACACAGAGAGAGGCAAAGACATAAAGAGAGAAGCAGGCTCCCTATGGGGAGCCTGATGCGGGACTCGATCCTGGATCCTGGGATCATGCCCTGAGCCAAAGGCAGTCGCTCAACTGATGAGCCACCCAGGTGCTCCCTAATTCTTAATGTGCATAGGAATCAATGTGAATATTTTCCTTAATATAGATACTTAATAGTATTTCAGTATATTATTTTTCTTGATTCCACCTCATTTTTGAAAATCTGAAAAACACTAATAATTTACTTGTGTTGGTAACTTACCTAGGAGATCAAACACCCTTCTACAGAATTAAAATAAGGAGAACTATTACCATATAAATGGAGTCCATTCTGTCTATCCTAATGACAGAATCTTTTTATATATTCCCTCACTCCTGTTTTCTTGTCCGTCACCTGCACTTATGAACCTCTCTGCTTGCTAAGCCCTTCAGTCCATCTTGTATGACATTTTTGGGTCCTGTTATTCATTTGGACTATGGAGTGGTCTATTCAACAATCTCTGCAAGTTGCAGGAAAAGCCAAATGCAATTTTTAGTCACAGTTGAGAGTCTCAGCAAATAGCCCTCTTTGACTAGATGTTGACTATTTTGGAAAATTAAAGTCTTTAAGACTTCATGAAAGCAGCCTTTGTCAAGCAGCAGTGTTTATCTGTGGTCTTTCAGGATAGCGAGCTACAGACTTATTTTAAAATAACTCTTTATTAAGAAAAAGCCCTGGGGAAGAAAAAAGGGAAAAATGTATAAAACTCTTTAATGATAGCAATAAATTTTGGATTAAATTTGAAGAGAAATATAAAGAAGTAGTGAAAAGAGTAGAAAACTATATGTAGACATGCTTTAAAAATGCCAAGTATGATATAGCTTAATTATTCTAATAAAAGGAACTAGAAAAATTGGAAAGATGAGTATACATGCTAGGAATGTGTGGACTTTATAAATTTTAACTCTTCCAGCTTTTTAAAAGAGTGTAAGGATTAAGTTACATTTTTGTATCATTGTTAATATATCAAAATAGATTAAAATACACTCCTGTAGGGGCACCTGGGTGGCTCAGTTGGTTAAGCAGCTGCCTTTGGCTGGGGTTGTGATCCCAGTGTCCTGGGATAGAGCACCTCATCAGGCTCCTGCTGCTTCTCCCTCTCCCTCTGCTGCTCCCCTTGCTTGTGCTCTCTGCTCATGTGCCCTCTCTCTCTCAAATAAATAAATAAAATCTTAAAATAAGAATACACTTTTGTAAAAAGTAGTGTAAAATGTAGTAGTGTAACTTCTTTGCTGATTTTTGAGATGGTGTTTGTTTTTTTTTTTTTTTAATAAATCAAGTAACCAATTATTTTGGGATGCTGCTGTGTCTCTACTGAAAAATGGTTAACTAAGAAATCTGAATCTTTATAATCTTTTGAAAGTTAAAAAGAATTTTTTTGCCTATTTAACACTACATAGCACACACATGATCAACTTGAAGTTTACTTAAGTTTTCATAGGTGAACGGATCATGCATGCTATAAATAACATAAAAGAAAAGAAAAAAATAACAAAATACTGTTTCTTTCCTTTTTTTAAAATATTGTTTCTTTCAAATCATCTTTACCCCAAAGTAAATACAGTTGACCCTTGAATAATGCAGAGGTTCGGACCACCCTCCCACCCCCATTCCCTGCATAGTTGAAAACACATGTATAACTTTTGACTCCCCCCAAATTTATTAATTGCCTACTATTTATTGGGAGCCTTACTGATAATATAAAGTCTAACATGTTTTTTTCTTTTGTCATATGTATTATGTACTGTATTCTTACAATAGATAAGCTAGAGAAAGGCAAATGTTACTAAGGGAATCACAAGAAAAAGAAAATACATTTATAGTACTGTATCGAAAAAAACCCTCACAGATGAGTGTATGCATGTTCAAACATGCTGTTCAAGGGTCAACTGAACTATATTACAAAAAAAGAATGGAAAAGGAGAGGAAAAATTTTATGTAAATTTGTGATGAGGAATTGACACCTCTCTGCTTAATTAGAAAATAATTTTAAAATACTTTTAAAAGACACACTGATTTAAGTTCAGCAACTTTTAAAAATGCAATGTGAAATGGTAGAAAAAATCCTTAAAGAAACCATGTCATTATATATAATTTTGCATCTACACAGTAGAATTTTGCATTTGAAAAAGCTCAGTAACTTCCAAGTGAGAAATGGACAAATTAAAGTGTAATTTTCTTTTGCTGAACATCAGTGATTAGATAACTGATTAATTGAAAATATATGCATATTTGAAACATGAGATTCTTATTAAACTTTGTTTTATTAAATTGTTTTCATCTGTGTTTACAGTTTCTAAATTTTATAAATCTTGCCAAATTATGACATCACAGCCCCATCTTGTGGTCAATGTAGATAACAGGCTCCACATTTTAAGCAAAAAGCAGGAATCTTAATTTTAAAAAAATACATGCTTTCAAAATTTTTTTCTTAAGGGCTAATATGAATAAAAATGATAACATTGCATGATTTTTTTCAGGAATTTTTATTTCAGTAACATGATACAATAGTTTTTTTAAAGATTTTACTTATTTATTCATGAGAACTAGGGAGAGAGAGAGAGAGGCAGAGACACAGGCAGAGGGAAAAGAAGTAGGCTCCACGCAGGGAGCCTGATGTGGGACTGGATCCCAGGACCCTGGGATCACGCCCTGAGCCGAATGCAGACGGGTGCTCAACCTCTGAGCTACCCAGGCGTCCCTGATATAATATTTTAAAGAAAGGATACCTTTTTGATACCTTTTTCTGAAGGAAGGACAGCTAGCATTATTTTCAGTTAATACTGAGGAAATAATTTGTTTTCTATTCTATACCTACTTTGTAAACTGCTAATCTATGTTCACTAGGGCATATGGGCCAGGGCTAATAATAAAATCAGTGTAGAAGTGATCAGACTCAACTACAACTGATATAGTAATTGGTTTTGAGTACACAAAATAATTTACGTTAGGACAGTACCAGAGAGTTTCATTGTGAAAATATTTTTCAAAACTTTGTGGTAGTCAAAGATAAATCACAATTTTTTTTTCTTCATAATCAGCAAAGGGCTGGTAAGTACAGCAACGAGGACAGGACTCCCGTGGTATGAAAATTGAGTGATTCAAACAAACTATGAAAGTTAATAATCTCTGTTTTAGCTCTTGAGGATTAACAAAATGTGTTCCTGCTGAAGTTGTTGGAAAGAGGTGTACTAAAGTAGAGCTAATTTACTCCAGCTCTCGTGTATTCAGGTGTTTTTTTTTTTTTTTTTTTTTTTTTTTTTTAAGATTTATTTATTTAGGATAGAGAGAGAGAGAGAGAGGCAGAGACACAGGAGGAGGGAGAAGCAGACTCCATGCAGGGAGCCCGACGCGGGCCTCGATCCTGGGACCCCAGGATTGTGCCCTGGGCCAAAGGCAGGCGCCAAACCGCTGAGCCACCCAGGGATCCCCATCGTGGATTCAGATGTTGACGACACATCCTCTCCATCTCCTTTCCTTGCACTGGGTCATCTTGGGCTCTGGCCGCTTGCCTGAATTCAGGGGCTCCTCCTCAAACTCTAGAGAGGTTTCATTGATTTTTACATTGTCCCAAGACAGCTTCTCTATTGATCTTCTGTGAACTAAGAGAAGAGGAAATTTAAAAAATATTTATGTATTATTGAAACCTAAATGATGTGCCTGTGATAGCAGGTCTCCAAAGATGGTCAACAATGAGCCATGACTTGCAGGATTCATACCTTTGTCCCATTCCCTCCACCCTGAACCTCGGTGAGTCTTCCATGAAGCAGCTCTGCACATTGTAAGTTGAGTCAAAGCCTTGCGGCTTTGTGGTCTTGGAATATTCGTTCTTAGGACGCTCTCTCTAGAATACGAGTGCCATCCTGTGGAAAGCCCATGCCACATGGAGAGGCCATGTATGAGTACTCTGGCTACCAGCTGTAGCTGGGTCGCTGTGTGATTTGGCACTTACGTGTGTGAATTATTTGGATATAATGAACCCAGTTGAAACTTCAGATGGCTACTGTCTCCATAGGTGACACATGTGATTCCCTAAGAAAAATCCACCCATTGAGCCAAATCACCCCATAGAACCATGAGAAACAGAGATAACCTTGTTTTAAGTCAGTAAGTTCTGTGTAGTTTGTTGCATCACAATAGATGTAACCAAAACAGGGATAATCGTCTATACTGCCTCTAATTTCAGCCTACTTTTCTGAGCATGTAATATATTGGGTTGATTATTTATCTTTCATTTTCTTTAATAAGCCATCAGCAATTTGAGGAGACGGCTTGGGCCATATTTAGTCTTTTCTGTTTTAGACCCTGGCATACAGTGTAGCACAGTATGCACTTACGTGTGAATAAGTAATGGAGAGTTGGGTTTTTTATTATAAATTTATTTTTTATTGGTGTTCAATTTGCCAACATATAGAATAACACCCAGTGCTCATCCCGTCAAGTGCCCACCTCAGTGCCCGTCACCCAGTCACCCCCACCCCCCGCCCTCCTCCCTTTCCACCACCCCTAGTTCGTTTCCCAGAGTTAGGAGTTTCTCATGTTCTGTCTCCCTTTCTGAAGGACAAACATTATATGGTCTCATTCATTTGGGGAATAAAAAAAATCGTGGAAAGAGAGTTGGTTTTATGTCAGGTTTCATTGTATTTGAATCAAAATGATCCCTAAAGAGAATAGGAAGGAGTTTTAAATTTAACAGCCCCAAAATAAAAATAAATCTGTTTTGGGATGCCTGGGTGGCTCAGTGGTTGAGCATCTGCCTTCGACTCAGGGCATGATCCCGGAGACCCAGGATCGAGTCCCGCATTAGGCTTCCTGCATGGAGCCTGCTTCTCCCTCTGCCTATGTCTCTGCCTCTCTCTGTGTGTCTCTCATGAATAAATAAATAAATAAAATAAATAAATAAATCTGTTTTTAATAATGTGTAATTTGGTTATGGATGTGTGAGGTAAAGACTTGAGAGAGATTGTATAGCTTGTTCTTGAATAAAGGAATAAATAGGTGGCCTCAAGTTGGATAGAATGATATACTACGATGCTGTAAAAATAAATTGATAACATTATTATCCTCAGCTTTCTATGCTGAAGGACTGAGACAGAGAGTGATCAATTTATGAGTAACCTGCTTGGTGGCCATATGTGTATTAGACTTTCAGTAAGTATTTTGAATTGTGTGAATTTGGTTTTACCTATCTTAAAACAGTTTTTAACAAAATATTTTAAAGAGCATGCTTATATAGTGACTAAAAACTGTATTTTATCATCCCATTTAAACTGAAAAGTAGTTATAAAATGGGAAAATGGAAAACAGTGCATTTTGAAACCAAGGAGGATGTGGCCTTGATGTGCATTTTCATTGGAACTACTGTTGTTACCATGGTTACAGATTGCACAGCTGTTGGGTGTGGCTTGTTGATTTTGACCAAGCACCATTTTTCAATGTCTGTGTGTTCCTAGAAATGTGATGAATAATGGAATTAAAACTTTGCAATTTCAGAGTTATTGACCTGTATGAATCTGGTAAAAAAGAAAAAAAATGAATTGTGATGGAGATTATGTCAGAAAAATCCAGAATTTAGAAACTTTTTGACTGCATAACTAATAGATTGAATAAAGCAGACATGGGTAGCAGTATTTTTATACAAAAATGGAGGAGATATTATCTACTTAAAATTGGTTAAGATATGGCAGATCTGAGACATTTAAAAGGTCACAGTGAATTCAAGTGTGTAAAGACTTGGGAGACAGCAATGAGATTCAGGAGTTATAATCAATCTAATTATATTTCAAAACAAGAATATGACATGGGGCACCAGGGTGGCTCAGTCAGTTGTGTCTGCCTTTGGCTCAGGTCATAGTCCGGGGGTCCTGGGATTGAGCCCGACCAATCCAGCTCCCTGCTCAGCAGGGAGTCTGCTTCTCCCTCTCCTCTCCACTCCCTATCTCCATCTCTCTCTCTCAAATGAATAGATAAAATCTTTAACAAAACACACACACACAAAACAAGAATGTGACAAATGGGCATAAACTCACATCTCACTTGCCATTGATTAGATGGATCACATCTACTAATTAGGGACATTTGACTTTAAGATGTCAGATTATTCTATTATTTTTGGAAAGTATGTTGTGTGCACTGTTTTTCAGTTTCATCCTTCAACAGTCTTTCTCACAAATATTTAGTCTAATGTTACACGATTGTTTAAGGTCTAAAATGAGTACAGAACAAGAAGTGCAGAAAAGGTACTTGTCTATGTGACATGCCTAATTGGTATCCATTCTCAGATGCTTGTAGCCCAGAATCTAAATCTTCAACGATGGTTTACTTTTGTGACAGTTTCATGTGCTTTTCACAGAAAATCCATATGCCTCCCAGGTTTCCCACTTACAGGTAGAGCCATGTGATTGCTTTGGCCAATGCCTTATGAGCAGAAGCGATGTGGATCACTCCCAAGGCCAACCATGTTAGAACCCCGAGTAGGGACCCTTAAAGCATATATATTGAGATGTCTGGGTCCTGAGTCACTATTTGGAAAGGAGTTTGCCTTGACAGGTGTCAGGCCCACAACACATGTGTGGGAGAAAGACTTGCAAGGTAGCTTATTTTTACCTGATAAAACCAATCACATGTTTGAGAAAATGATACATATTTTGTTTGGAGAAATAGATTTAGGTATGTATTGATTTTAAAATAATAAAAACCAAAAAAAATAAAATAAAATAATAAAAACCTAGAGTTATTGTAAGGTTTAGTGATTTAATTTGCAATAGAATCTCAGGATTGAAAGTAGTTTTAAAAGCTAAGTCATTCAATCTCTGCTCTGCTCTCACCCTAAATAAATCCCTTTCAAGCTTCCTTGGTTGATGATTATCCAGATTGCACTTGAAAACTTTGTTTAGTGAATGTTTGCTAGGTATCTGTTACATGCCCATCATTTTACCTGAAATTGCAGACTGACTTAAATACTATCCTTTCATTATAATCCCTTGCTAAAATCTGTCTTTTGTAATTTCTGCTTAAAGTTTGTATTGGGAATGATATGAAAAAAATGCCCTTTGATACAGGCTTATCTTGCAAATATTTAAATCAGTAATCACCAACATTCCCTCTCTCCTCTCCACCCCCTTCACTTCACCATATTATCTTTTCCACACTTAAAATATATCATGTTCTTTACTAGTCCTTGTATGGCCCCCTTTGGGCCTCCTTCCTGCTCAGTGTGGTTTGCTGATTTTACAAAGTGTTACCATCACTGCAGGCACTCTCCTTTCCACTTGGAAAGATTTGTCAATATGTCCATGGACACGTGTCAACATATCCATGGTGGTGCCCAGATCTGAATAGGTGAGGTATTAGTAGTATAGAAACAAAGTGAAGAGCACTCATATTTTAGATTTTTGTTACTACAATTTGATATCAAATTGCATTTGGTGCGGAGTGACAAACTGTATTATACTGCTGACAACTTACAGTCCAGCAAAATTTTGTTTTCCTTCCTGCTGGAAGCTGTTGAGCCATGGTTTCACTTTATACTACTTACTTTCTCGTTTTCATTGAGCCAAGTATAGAATACTATTAAATTTTATTTATTAGTTTTAAATTCCAGTTTTAGCTGTGCAATCTTTGTGACCGCTGATTCTGTCACAGAAGTTAATTTTGTGATTCTTCTCCTGGTTCTTATCACCCAAAATGATGAGCAAGCTTTCAATAACTCCATCTGGGTAATTTGCAAAACTTTTTAGAAAGTCCACCCCAAACTACCCCTTTGGTAGGCCCCAAAGGCCTACCATATTCTGTAAAACCTTCTAAAAAAGAGTGCTGAGTATGGCTACAATTATCCTAATTTATTTATTTTTTTAAGCAAACTATATACTTGTTTGTAGTTAAATGAGACTAAGCATAGAATCCTGACATTTTAGAGAAATACCTTAGAGATTAAGTCATTTAGTGGTTTCTCCACCTTGGACTCCTATTGGAATCACCTAGGGTTTTAATAAAAGCATTTAATGCTGTGATGCTCACATAGATCTGTTAAATTTCATTCTCTAGGGGTGAAGGGAGTACATCAGTTATTTTTAAAAGCTTCCTAGATGCATCTAATATGCAGCAAAGGTAGGGAAGATGATCTAGCTCAACCCTTGAAGGTGATGGAGATTCTTGGCCAAACCTCAGTCAGGCTCCTGAACCTTCTCCTAGTCCCATATCTATGCCCTTCCTTGTAAAGGAAGTCCCACCACCACCCTGCAATGCTTGATATCTAATCACTCTTGACTCCTGACCAGGATCCTCGTCTTCCACCACCCCCAGGTGATGTTTGATCACTCTGGCCTGCCTTCAGCAAGAATCCTTCTGCCTTAGCCAGAAGTCCCGCTTTCCCCTGATGTTACCTCTTAGGTAAACTCCACCTCCAGCTGACCTCCACCCTGCTCCACCAGCTATAAATTCCCACTGCCCGGGCTGTGTTCCAGGCCCTTCACTTGCAACATCCCCCTGCAGTGGTGCCTACACCTATTGCAATGGTCCTGAATAAGGCTTGCCTTACTGTGCTTTAATAGTGTCATCAAATAATCAAATAATTTTTCTTTTAGATGTTATTTCTATCACCACACAATACTTATAACCTATGCTTAGGTTACTGTATGAGGCTTTCAGTTAATTAGTGGAACAGTGTTAATTGAAAAATGTCTCATCAATCATCAAAATGGCAATCTAAATGAAATCTAAAGATTTCTGGATTAGATGAAAATTACCAACTTTTCCCTAGGTTGTTACATCCAGAGACTTGACCGGTGCTAAGGCAGCCCTGTTGGACCTAGTGTGATCACGCAGAAAAACAGTTCATCATTTTAGACAACTTTGATTCTGGTCAAGTTCCCACAGTCAATTGCTTCTTCTGCTTTAACTCCCAACACATGAGAACACAGTTTGAGAAATTTCATGATGTTCTCTTAGGTTATTAGTACAATGAGAAAGATCTTCCCTTAGTTCAACCTCCTTCCCATGTTGATGACAGATCACTTGGCCTCTTCTTGAGAATTTTGCAGGTTGCTCATCTGTGGATGAAATGCTTTTATTATCAGAATTTTCCGTATCTTGAGCTTATACTAGTTACTCTCTTAACCTCTTCCTGTTGGCTCTAGTTCTGCTTTCTGGAGGAACACAGACTAAGTTCAATGCCTTTTCCATGTGTTAGCAATGCAAATAGATTGTAATTTTCCGAAGTCTGCTCTCCAAAGTAAACATTTTAGGTTTTCGCAACCATCTCATCATCTTGTCCTCTGTGACTCCCTGCTTCTTTCTCTTAACATCACACTTCCCCGTGTGTCATCTGAGTAGGACATAGACTGCACCAGTGGTCCTGCTTGCCTCCTTTGGTCTGGTCACTGTACTTCTTGAAAGAACACCGAAGATTTTTATCTGTTTTTATAGGGGTCATATCACAGTGACTTAACAGAAAATACTAGATCAGTGGTTTTCAAACCAGGTTGCAAATTAAAATCAGCTGGTGAAGCTTTTAAAAAAATACTGATGCATGGAACATCTGGGTGTCTCAATTGGTTAAGCATCCAATTCTTGATTTCAGTTCAGGTCATGATCTCAGGGTTGTGAGATCAAGCACTGAATCTGGCTCCACACTTGGAGTCTGCTGGAGGAGATCCTCCCTCTTCCTCTCCTCTCTCTCTCTCTCTCTCTCTCTCTCTCTCTCTCAAATAAATAAATAAATAAATATTTAAAAAGAAATAAAATAAAAAATACTGATGCCTAATGTTCTGGTTCTAACCAAATAAGCCAGAATCTCTGAAGGTAAGGCCCACATACAGGTGTTCTTTAAAAGGGCTTCCGTGATTCTAATATGTAACAAGCATGTGTTTTGCTCTTAAATGAGGTTTCTCTCAACCTATGTGTAAATGCAATTTTAAAAATTTGAATGTAAATATCAGATTTTTGTTCTGTTCCAGTGTAATTATCTCTAATAATAGGATTCCCATAATTTCCAAATGTAATTTTATAAGGCCAATTTTCAACTAAATTAGAATATTAAAATTGCTATTGATGACCATAAAATGTTTAGAAAAGTTTGGAAAGGATTTTAAAAAGTATAAAGATTAATTCATTTCAATTTAGTATTGAAAAGTATTTCTTATCTTAATGAATTTATATACAATGTAATTTATATTGTGTATAAAAGCATCCTACCATCATAATGTACGAATAAACTTGGATGATGATCAATAGCAAATGACATGGCCCAGTAAGCGTAGGAGAAAAAAAAACGGTTTTCCAAATTCGAGGTCTTTCCAAATAAAACAAGCATTAATGCTATGCTAGTTGGCTGTCTATCTAAAACACTGGGTTGTAAGGCCTATCCAAATTAAACTACTCTTTATTCCTTTGACTTTTGATATCTTTCAGCTGTTAGAAGGAGCGTTCTTTTTAGAAAGTTTGGCAGCAGAAAACTTTCAGTCTGACACATCTGAAATTAACCACAGTATTGAGTAAGAGTTAAGAGGAACAACTGTAATTACTCAAATTTGCATCTCTGGGGCATTTGGCAAAGGCATTTTTTTTTTTTCAAACTTGTTAAGATTGCCTGAATATTACAGTGTAGTGAATGAGAATTTCACAAAAGTCAACGTTACTGGCCCTTTATTTGAAAAGCAAGGAGCAGCCCTCATGTAGCATCCCCGTTGTTCTGGGTACAGTGAGTACACCGTTGATGATGATGATGTACAACTTTGAAGGCATTAGTTCATAGGCTAAAGGATCATACAGGTATTTATAACATGTCATACCTATCTGTGAGATGAATTACAGAGACTCCGAAGGGATACAGTTTTGTTTTGGTTTCTGGTTTTATCTGAAGCAATAGTGTTAACAACTTAAATTGAAGATAAGAAAGGTCAAAAATATTTGTAGGAAGTGCTGAGAAGTTTACAGTAATTACACATAAAACTTACGTTACGCTCCCTTGATAGCCAAGTCAAGAGAAGAAACACAATGCTTATCTGTGTAGTGGCCTCTTTATATTGCCCATAAAGGCATTTCTCTCTCTCTCCCCAGCGACCCATCCTTTTATTTTTTTTTCTATTTCTGTATTTATTAGGCCTTCACCTAAAGATTCAGTCTTGCTTGATTTTAACTCAATTCTAATCTAATTCTAATGCTTCAGGGGGCCCCAAGTAGATCAAGTAGCAAGTTAACATTGATGCTTATTTTGCTTTGATTTTTTTTTTCCTTTCAGATCTGTTAATCAAGTTTCATTTTAAGCCTGTGGAGAAATCATATACTCCATTTGCTAGAACTGGATTTGTTTTGTTCCTTCTGTCTGAGTACCTTCTTAGATATCTTGATTTTCATTGCTCTTATCCTAAGACTGGGATCCTGTCAGGGACTAGGGATCAGTTTGTGCTTTAGAAAGATACCTGTTAGCCTTTGCCACGCAAAAGATTCATGGATCTGTGAGTCCCCTGGGCCCAGTTTAATGGGATTTTCTCTACAAATATCTTATTTCCCTCCCAGGCCTAGTGGGCTAATCCCAGCATGTGTTCTTTGTGGCACGCATAGGGGCATAAGAGGGCAAATGGAAACACAGAAGGCCTTTCAGGGTCTAGGTTTCAAACCAGCACATCGTAACTTCTGTCTTAGACTTCTGCCAAAGCAAGTCAGTGGCTGAATCCAGACTGAGGGGTGGAGAAATACATGTGGAACCTTTACGAGGAGGAACTGCAAAGTCGTGGCAGAGATTGTTGAAGCTGGTAAAATTGTTGAAAGGTATAAAGTGTTACTTCAATACATTAAAAATTGTGATTTCAGTTTTTACAATGAATCAATGTATTGCCAAATTATTATTTTGACAGTAGAGTGCTGTTTCACTTATCAATTCATTTCTTTCAACAGATGTTTGAGGGCCCAGTACAAATGCATCTGCTTTTTCTTTTGACTCACCACATAAACGTCACGTAATCTTGGGCAACTCAGTTAAAGGTTTGTTGTTGTTTTTTTTAACCTTTTCTGGTTTCGATGTATAATTCTGTAAGTTTTAACATATGTGTAAATTCCTGTAACCACCACTATCATAATTGGAATATGGAATAGCGGCATCACACCAAACAATTCCCTTTAGTCGCCCTTTTGGACTTAAAACCTCTCCCTGCTTCTAAATGTTGGCACCAACCAATCTCTTTTCCTTTCACGTAGTTTTTGCCTTTTCTAGATTGTTGTGTAAGTGGAATCATACAGCACGTAACCTTTAGAGATTGGCTTCTTTCCCTCGGTATAATGCCTTTGGGATTCATCAATAGCGTTTTGTATATAAATAGTTCCTTTTTATTGCTGAGTAGTCATCCCCTGTAAGGATGAATTACAGTTTTTTAACCCATTTGCTTTTCTAAGGTCATTTGGGTTGCTTCTAGTTTTAGGCGACTATGAATAAAACTCCTATAAATATTTATGTACATGTTTTGCATAACTGCAAGTTTACATTTCTCTAGAGTAATAGCTAAGAGTGGGATGGCTATATTATGTGGTAAGTATATAATACGTTTATGGTCAGAGTACATTTTTTTATGATTACTATTCTTTTAAGCCTGTTAAGGTTTGTGCTATGATCCGTGATGTGGTCTCTTAAGGTGAATGTTTCACGTAAGCATGAAAAGAATGAGTGCTCTGCTGTTGCTGGGTGAAGTGTTCTCTTGGCCCAATTGTTTCATGGTGTCATTCACTTCTATACCTTATGATTTTTTATCTACTAGTTCTATTGATGATTGAGAACGGAGTTTTGAAATCTCCAAGTACAGTTGTGGTTTCACATGCTTTTTTTGGTCAGTTATACCCATTTTTGCCTCATGTATTTTGAAGCTCGGTTGTTAGTTGCATATATTTAGCATTGTTACGTTTTGCTGATGTATTGACCTTTTTATCATGATGTAAGATCTCATTATTTCTGCAAATCTTCCTAGCTTCAGAGTTTACTTTGATAATAATATAACCAGTCCAGTTTTCCTCTGATTAGTCTATTAGTATCTTATGGCTTTTACTATCCTTTTTTGTTACTTGTATCATTATATTTAAAGTGGGTTTCTTATAGATCTCATATATTTGTTTCCCTCTTCTCAATCTGACAATTCTTTTAATTGGTATATTTAAACCATTTATCTTAAAAGTAGTTATTGATATGTTTAGAGTTAGGTCTACTATTTTATTGTTTGTTTTCTTTTGTCCCCTTTGTTTGCACCTTCTTTGGGGTTAATTAAATATTTTAAGTATCTCATTTTAATTTATCAATTAAATTTTGAATATATCCTTTTAAATATTTTCCCAGTCTTGCTCCAAGTATTACAATACTCATGCTTAAGTTTTCAGAGTCTTCTTATAATATTTGACTCTTCCTAGTTGAATGTAGAAATCTTACCACCAAATCTCCCTTTATGTTTTGATTATAATATTCATTAACTTTATGTTTATTGAACAACTTACCAATGTTATAATTATTTTTAAAGATTTTATTTATTTATTCATAGAGACAAAGAGAGAAAGAGAGAAGCAGAGACACAGGCAGAGGGAGAAGCAGGCTCCATGCAGGGAGCCCAACGTGGGACTCGATCCCAGGTCTCCAGGATCAGGCCCTGGGCCGAAGGCAGCACTAAACTGCTGCGCCATGGGGGCTACCCCAATGTTACAATTTTTACTTTCAACTATTTAAAGAATGTACACTCTATTTATGCAGACTTTTGCCATTTGCGTTGCTTTTCTTTTATTCCCAAAGTTCTGTTTCCTTCCGGTATCTTTTTCCTTTCACTTAAAGAAACGCCTTTTGCAATTCTTTTATAGCAGGTTTCTGCTGGTAATGAATCTCTTTAGTTTTTCGTTCATTTGATGATGTCTTTATTTCATTTTATTTTGTGAATAACAGTTATTTTTACTGGATAGAGAAGTCTAGGTTGACAGATCTTTTAGTACATCATTTTCGCTCAACTGCTTTCTTTGTGATGACAAATCTGCAGCCATTTAAATAGTTATTCCTCTATATGTAATACATTATTTTTCTTTGACTGCTCTCAAGATTTTTCTTTATCTTTGATTTTTGTTACTTGGATTATGAAGCGTGTGAATTTTAAAAAAATTATCTATCTATTATCTATCTATCTATCTATCTATCTATCTATCTATCTATCTATCTATCTATCTATCTATTAGTTTATCCTGTTTGGGGTTTGCTAGCTTCTTGACTCTGTAAGTTTATTTCTTTATCCAAATTTGGAAAGTTTTCAGGCATAATTTCTCTAAATATATTTTTTTTCTGCACAGCTACCTTTCTCTTCTTTTTCTAGAACTCTAATGACACAAATGTTAGACCTTTTTATATTGTCCTCGGTCTTAAGACTGTTCATTTTTTCTTTAAACTTTTCCCTCTCTATTGTCCAAACTGGATAATTTCTATTGATCGATCTCCAGGTTCATTAACTTTTTCCTCTATGGTCTCCATTCTGCTGTGTAGTTCATTCAGTGAATTTAAAAAAAAAAAAGTTAGTGGTTATATTTTTCAGTTCTAAAATTTATTTGGTTCCCCTTTAAAACTTCTATTTCTCTAATACAACTTTCTATCTTTCCATTTATTTTAAGAATGTTGTACATTTTTGAGCATTTTATGAAGGCTTCTTTAGAGTCTTTGATAAGTTATCATATGGATCATATTAATTGATAGCTGTTGATTTCTTTTCCATTGGCAATGTTTCAGATTTTCTTGATTCTTTTATAAGTTGAATAATTTGGAGTTGAATGCTAGGCATATTGAATATTAAGTTATGAGGGCCTGGGTCCTTATTAAATCCTATGGAGAATGTTTTGTTGTCTTTTTTTTTTTTTTTTTTTTTTTGCTTTAGCAGGTAGTTGAGCCAGTTAGGTACTGGCTGCAAAGTTTTGAATGCTTATGTGAACTGTGGTTCAAATGTCTATACAGTTTTTAAAACTTTTACTATGTTATTCAGCATTCTCCTGCATGTGTCCCATCTGGAGGCCAATCTGAGGCTTGGGTGGTTGTCTGCCTCTTACTTCAGTTCTCAAGGCTTTTCATATACTGTTTAGGTCAGATCTACTACTTAGCTCAGGATGGACCCAAAAGGTTCATATGAAAAGTTTTGGGGTCCTTTCCTTTCTACACTGTCTCCCTAGACTGGCTCCCAGGGTTCCTCCTTCCTAGTCCCCTGCTAGCCTCCTTACACTGAATATATGTCCTGTGCCTGCTTCTGCTTCCAGATGCAAATGGCAGGAAGATGGAAGGTAAAAATGAAGATTTTCCTCCTTGGTCCTTCACAGTTTCTCTGATTAGAGAGAAGGATTCTCCTCCCTTTGAGTATCTCCCTTGTTTCCATTGCTGCCCTACCACACAGTTGCAGCTTCAGGAGTGTGGCTTGCTGGAGATAAAGCTGAGAGAGAGAGAAAGAAAAAAAGAGCATGAAATTCCCCCCACAACTTCTCCTCCTTTTAGAGGCTCCACTTTCCAGTACAAAGACCAAAAAAAAAAAAAAAAAAAAAAAAAAAAAAGGTGGGGGGGAAGAATTTCTCTTGCAGCTCTTTTTGTCCATGCCTGCTACACTATTCTATTCTGGGACTTGTGCTGACTCAAAGACAAAAGATATGGGTGGAAAAAGAACAAAACAAGGAAACTTTCCACTGATTTCTTGTACTTTGTGTTTTGGTTTTCTTCCCCAAGTAACCTGCTCCTATTTACTTAGAATTGTCATAGAGCATTCACTCCACACATTCTTTTTGGTTGTATTCAGTTGGTGAGATAGAGTGGAGTTGCTTACTTCATCTACACCAGACCTGGAACCCTCAGTTAAGTTTTGTAAACTTTAGTTATTTGATCTTCAAGGTGGATGTGATTGATACTTGCCCTTTCTAATGCTTACGATATTTATAGAAATAAAACGAAATGGCATATTTGAAAGTGTCTCGTAAACTGTAAAGTACCTTATGACTGTGATGACAGTGATATATTGACCTTCTAATACTTATATGCAATTTGAAAACATTTTATTCTATTTCAACTTTATCACTTTTGGCGATTCCCTAAGCATATATGGCCATGTTAATAAATATTACAGTGCCTGAAAAGTTGAACCCATTTTTTAAAAAAGATTTTACTTATTTATTCATGAAGGACATAGAGAGAGGCAGAGACATGGGTAGAGGGAGAAGCAGGCTCCCCGTGGGGAACTGGATGCGGAACTTGATCCCAGGGCCCCAGGATCAGAACCTGGGCCAAAGGCAGACGCTTGACCACTGAGCCCCCCATGCATTCCCGGGAACCCATGTTTAACAAAGCTAAACAGGTATCCCTACAGCAGGAGGGACTCTACTAGAGTCTCTGAGAGGTTACTGTACATTTGAACTCCCAAGAAATAATTGAATAGATTATTATTCAGTTATTTTCTTTGCTATAGATCTTTTAAACAGAAATAAATACAGAACTGTATTTATAAGCACATTCTAGAAAACTCTTCTCTATGATATCTTTAACATGACTCTAAGAGTGTTATAAGCTTTGGCAAAACCTTTACTCCTCCTTTTTTTTTTTTTATTTTTATTTATTTATGATAGGCACACAGTGAGAGAGAGAGAGGCAGAGACACAGGCAGAGGGAGAAGCAGGCTCCATGCACCGGAAGCCTGACGTGGGATTCGATCCCGGATCTCCAGGATCGCGCCCTGGGCCAAAGGCAGGCGCCAAACCGCTGCGCCACCCAGGGATCCCTACTCCTCCTTTTAATTACTTATCAAACTGAAATCCTTACTCAGTGACAGATATGTAGCTATAGAAAGAAAAGATATTTGGGGAAACATGAGGCTTAGACACAAAACAATGTATATTTGGCTATCTTTCTGAAGTTTCATTCAAGGCTTTATTTTTCAAACTATGGTCTATAATGTGAGAGTAATTAGAAGATCCTCTTAGAATCTGGTCCTGCCATGAAAATCCAAGCTGTGTACTTGTACTATTTTTTATAGTAGAGATAAAGCCCAGGTGTTTAGAAAAGTGTGATCTGAATCCTTATTTACAACCCCTGCTTCTTTCAGTTAAAAAATAATTTTAAGAATTTAGGAACATAACACAATAGTAAGTTTTATGTATGTAACCTCATTTTTCTTGTTGTACTCCTATGTGTTTCCCATCTTTAATGGTCAAAAATGGACACAATTAAAAATCATTTTTCTCTTCCACTTTAAGTTTTTGTGTAAAAGTTTCTAGAAACAAAAAATTTAAGCAGAATCAATATTTAAAAAATGGAGACAGTATAGCGTTAGAAGAATTTGATATTTTGAAGTTAAAGTATGGATGTTAATTTATGAATCTACTGAAAAACCTCAAATTCACTACAAAGAGATCTAATTCTAGAAAAGGGTCATTAAAATGTCAGTCTGTTGATTTGTATGTATACTTTAAAAGGTAGCCAGTAGAGGGACTTATATTTACTGAAGACCTGAACATCGATCAAGAATCATCTTTTTAAAAGGTAATCATTATGCATTTTATCACATTATAATCCAGTTCTAATTACGGCCCTAATTCACCACTACTTCTCCCTAGAGAAATTTATCAGTCCCAAACGCTCGTAGTCTGTGCCACGCAGACAATACTGGGGTTTTCCATGGATGCATTTTGAGAGTACAGACTACCATGACTTACTAGTTTACAAGCCTAGGATAAATAAAGCATTGAGAACAGTAATTCAGACTTAACCACAGCAACAGCAAAGTCACATTTGGGGTCAAGTCTAGCTATATCTAGCATCTGACTAACATCTGGCTTGTGTTATTGAGAGATTGACTGTACTTTCTAAAGAACAGCATTTGATGAACACTAGCTTAAGGCACTCTGCAAACACACCACTTTATTTTTATTTAAACAATATACATACTTCATCTTAGTAAGAGCCAAAGCTTTGGGGAGAGGCTATCTGACAAAAGGCTAATGTATTCCATATTCATATGGAAGAATTTCATTTAAGATTGCAAGTTTTGGTGCCGACTTTGTGTCATCATCAAGCCACCCAGAATGTCAGATCATGAGCAGGTATAAACTTTGGCTGTCTAGGAGCCATTCAAATATCTCATCTCCTGCCACTATCAGAGCTGGAAAGTGGAAATATTCAATTTCTCAACCTTCCCTGGGTGGGACATCATATCAACCCTAGACTACTGACCTCTGGAGGAAAAATGTATATTGTGGGAAAATGGAATTTTAAAAGATTGTGGAGATGCCCTGGATTCCAGTAAAATTGTACCTCTATTTATCATGGAATAAAATATATGGAGTTTTAGTGTCTGAGAATTAGAGTCAGCAAGAAAAGATTGTATTTTCTTTGGGTAGTCAATATAGAGTTTTTTTTTTTAACAAAATCATTTCATAACTCTTTTTAAAATCTCATTTAGTTTTAGTCTGAAATCCTTGTCCGAAAGGTAATCATCTGTGACAGGAGACACAAGCTGTTTCAGAAAGCGGCTGCCTCAGAAAGCCAGGCGTGAGGAGTCGGAGCTGTTATGGTCACTCTCCAGGGCAGCCAAGGAAAAGTGCAGTGTACTTCAAGTCTAGTTTATTCCAGAGGTTTCCTGAGGAATCAGAAATCTGCGTGAGGCTAGGGGAGACTGTACCCTTTTTAGAAAACAGTAGGAAAATCCCAAGGAAATCTCTAATTGGGTGCTATTGACTGAATATTTGTGTGTCCCCAAAATTTGTAGGTTAAAAGCTAACCTCCCGTGTAATATTATTTGTTGGTGGGGCCTTTGCAAGGTGATGAGGTCATTGAGGATGGAGCCTCTGAATGATATTAGTCCCCTTGCAAAATGCTGAAGAGACAACAGGGAAGGCACAGGGCAAAGACAGCCGGCTAAGAACCAGGCTCTCACCAGACACTGAATCTGCTAGCACCCTGATCTCGGGCTTCCCTGTTTCCAGGGCCGTGAGAAATAAATGTTTGTTGCTTATGAGCCACCCGGTTGTTCGTATTTTGTTAGATCAGCCCAAATGGACAAAGACACCGAGGGGAGTGTACTTGGTAAGTTTTCACATGGACAGTGACTGAGGGATCCTGATTATTTTCTGTCAACTTCTGCCAATTGGGAAGGGAAGAGTGGGGTTTTGTGGATTAGAAATATTAATGGAGGCAGAACTTCTGATGTTTAGCAAAAGCATGTGGTTTCCCTAGCTCCTCAGGCCCTCTGCTGCTGAAGGAGGAATTCTGCTTGGACGTTTTTGAAGCTGTGTTCAGCTGCGGTAACCCCTGGACCTGTCAGAGTCTGGTTTCCTACACAGCGAACATGTACCAAGTATAAGGTTATGAAAGCAACATACTAGTTTAATCAAAGTTCACTAAGATGTTTATTAGTTAAATTGATATATGAGACAGTGATACTAACAACACGGTTGTTTTCTTTTTCTTTCTCTCTTTCTTTCTTTCTTTCTTTCTTTCTTTCTTTCTTTCTTTCTTTCTTTTTCTTTCTTTCTTTTTTTTTTTTTTTGAAGATTTTATTTATTTAATCATGAGAGATCCACAGAGAGGGGGAGAGAGGCACAGGTACAGGCAGAGGGAGAAGCAGGCTCCATGCAGGGAGCCCGACATGGGACTCGATCCCGGGTCTCCAGGATCTGGCCCTGGGCCGAAGGCGGCACTAAACCACTGAACCACCCAGGCTGCCCAACACAGTTGTTTTCTTTAAACATTTACTTACTGGGCATTTATGTTTAATTTGGGGCTTGGTAGAGGTAATTGCATTTAGTTAACTGAATAGAATATTTTTCGGTAATACAAAAAGAAAAAGATTTAATTGAGGTAAAATTAATATACAGCGAAATCCATAGATTTAAATATAAAATTTATAGAGCTTGGATATTTACATATACTCATATAATTTAGATGTAAAACATTTTCATCACCACAGAAATCCTTCCTAGTCAATCGCTGAATACTACCAGCTACTGAAGAGTAGTCTATTGTATGAATACATCATGATTTCTTTATTCACAGCTGATGGACATTTGATTATCTTCAGTTTTTAGCCACTAAGAATAAAGCTGCTAGAAACATTTTTGTACATTGTTTTGTGGAGATGTATTTTTCATTTTTCTTGGGTAAATACCCAGAAATGGAATTTCTATATCACAGAATAGGTCCATGTTCAATTGTATAAAAAATTGCCAGACTAACTTTCAAACCAATTTACCAATTTATACACTAGTAATGTATGAGAATTTCAGTTGTTCCAGATCCTTACTAATATTTGGTGGTATTAGTCTTCTTTATGTTAGCCATTCTGGTAGATATGTAATACTTTCTCATTGTGACTTTAATTTGCCTTTCTCCAATGACTAAAGATGTTGAACATCTTTTCTTATGTGTTCTTTGGTCATTTGTGTTTCTTTCTTTGTGAAGTTCCTGTAAAAGCCTTTTGCCCATTTTTAAATTGGGTTATATTCTTCTTATTGAGTTAGTGTTACTTATATGTAGAGTAAATATTTTCTTTCGATTCGTGACTTTCCTATTTAATTTATTAGTGAATAGAACAATTGTGGTAGCCTAATGAGCAGAAATTTAAAATTTTAATGAACAAAATTTTAAAATTTTTATAAAGTATATTGCATTAATTTTTAATGTTTCAATAGTTGATAGTTAAAAATACTCTATTTTAAATAGCTTAGAATCATTTTAGATTCTGCCTAGAAAAGTTTTGCCGAGCCCTAGTTTATGAAAATATTCTCTTATGCTTTCTTCCAGAAACTTATAATTTTAGTTTTTACATTTCAGTCTATGATTCATCTCAAACTAATTATTCTGTATGGTCTGAGATATGGGTTGAGGTTTATTTTCTCCCCCCAGACAATACTGATTCTTTTTTTTTTTTCACTATTTATTTTTAAGAAAGAGAATTTCTGGGTTGTCTACAACCCTTTCCTAATATAATGCTAATTAGATCACTTGCTGAAATGGGGTCTCAGATGAGCACGCAGCCATCCTAGAGCACAGCAGCCACTCAGTGCCAGCCAGCTAATGCAGTGCCAGAAAGCTGTCCCTGTGTGGTTCAATATTATAATTTTTGTTATTTTTTAAAAAACAGAAAGCCAAATATAAGTAAAATTATCTCATTTTTATTAGTTGGTAATTAATTTTCTTTTATCGCTCTATAGGCCAACATTGAACAAAGCGAGATCTAGTTTGTGAGGACAGTTTGCAAGCCCCTATCTAGACTTTGCAGTCACTGTGGCCTGAAGGTAATTGTCTCTACTTCATTGTAGTTACAAAGAAGTGATTAGGCTATCACAAGGAGTCTCTGCAAACAAAGCAGAGTCAATTTATCTTGGATACAAGGCCACAGACATCTAGACCTTGAAGAGGTGAAATTTGTCAAGTAAGTAATTCCCCAACTGGTTTGTCCAGTGAAAAAGAATTGTTTTATCTTATTGATATTGTTTCAGAGTACACTTTTCTGGAGTGAACAATTCCTCATTCCCTATTCACATTGTTTCTTATTAAACAAATGAGATCATAGAATCATTGGTGGTGGCTCAGAAATCACCAAAAATGCCTGAGGCCCTTTACAAATCATGAAACTAGAAATTCATTTATACATTTATTAATCAAATATCAGTTACTTATGGAATGCATACCCCATACCAAACCCATTTTAAGGATAGGAATTTAGCAGTTAGAAAACAAAAACCAAAAACCAGGTCCCTATCCTTACATAGTTTAATTTCAGGTTGTGATTAAGCCAGCACACCCACAACTATTCTCAGAAATCCTTATGACGTGCTCTCTCATTTTCATGTCTACTACTCTGCTGGCTTATCAGAGAAGCCTTCCCTAATTACAATGAATTACAAATTTATTCTTGCTCCAATTACACTGTATCTTGTTCCTTTTCATGGCACTTACCACCCTCTGACATCTATTTATTTGTTAATAGTTTTCCATTGAAATATAACCCATGAGAAAGAGAACTTGTTTGTTTGGGTTACTACTAAGAGTATCTAGAATAGCTCTTGGAATATAGTGAACACTCAATAAACCTCTTTTGAATAAAGGAATATATAATTGCATTGGAGTATTATAAGTTTTAAGATAAGGGAAATCTAGTATGCTAGTAAGACACATACAAAATATCAAGGGAAGTTTTCAAGAGAAGTTTTATCTAGGCTGAGTTGTGAAGAATGATAAATTAGATAATTTAGATCAAGGGGAGGGACTGAATGAAGTAGAATGGGGAAAAATAGTTCAAAGGATGCTGAAGACTTGCTAAGGGCAATCACATAGACCTTGTAAGCTATGTATGTCCTAGACTTTACCTTAAGAGCAATGGGGAATTACTGAGGTGTTTCAGCAGATGAGTGAATCCACATTACATTTTTTAAAGGTCATTCTGCCTACAGAAATGAATTAGTTGTAGGGGGGTTTTAAAAATGGAGAAGCAGATCCCAGTTAAGAAGAAATGGCAACAACCCAGGAAACATATGATGGTACCCTTCAATATGAATATGTAGAAGGTTTGGCAGATTATAAGCAAATGGGCATGCTGAACAAAACAAAAATGCATAATTGATTGGATACAGGGAAAAGGATGAGAGAGAAGAGCCAATACTTACAACCAGATTTTTGTCTTGGACAATTAATTGGATGGATGGTTCTGTCTCCTGGGACAAAAGCATGTTTGTATTCAGGGGAGGATAATGAGCTCATTGGGATATGCTGAATTTGAGGTACCTTTAAGGCAGTTAGATATATGAGCCTAAGTTCAAGAGAGAGGCTTTGCCTAAAAAAAGATAAATGGAGGAATCTTCAGGATAAAGGTAGTATTTCCCAGCATGGGGTTAGATGAGAACCACCGCTCCCCTCTTCTGACCCTAAGAAGATTATTAAATCATGAGATAAAGCAGTCTCCATGGGTTCAGGGTAATGACACAATCCAAGGAATTATGAGATTGGGGATCAAATCTCTCAACTAAGGGGAAGGCCCCATGTTTATAGTTATCCTACCAGGTTCTGTTGTTCCCACACAGCCTGGCCCCAGGCCACTCAATAGAAAAGCAAAGAAGAAAGAAAAGACTGCTACAGAGGTATGATAAAAGGTATTCTGAATTTGTAATGCTATTTCTGGAAACAAATTTGATTATTGGAAAGTTATGTCTTTACTAATAGTGGTAGAGAAAAATAATTCAAACCCAAATTACCTTGACCTTTATTTTCCTCCCTTCTTCAATTTTAATGGTCAACACAATGCATCTCCTCCCACCCAAAATGTTTGTTTTGTTGACTAAAGCTGTCAACAATAGCAGACAACTCTGAAGATTTGGATAAAAGAAATACAAAACACAGGAACTATGACTTATTAAATTCTATTGGTTGAATGCTCATGAAAGAATTTCCCATTTATGTGTAGCTCTGTATTGCTTTTATCAAAATCTATAGGTCCTTGAAGGAAGGCTTCGAATGACAGTAACCACATCAGTTACCCAGAGGAAAATAATGCTCTGGGTTCCAGGGATCACCAAGTCTTTTCCATTATTGTAAAATACTGCCTTCCTCAAATCTCTCATACATTAAAATAGTAAACATCTTTGGTATAAAAGAAGAAATGATATAAATATTTATAATTCCCTGTACTTGTGATTCCTAAAATAATCATGATTATGTGAGAATCTCTAGAAATCTACTAAGCTTCTGTGCAGAGCCAATTTTAGAGTGAAAAAAACAGACACATGTGGTGCTGAGTGATTGTAAGAGTGAGTTTTGACAGTGAAGGAGCTATAAGTTGTAGACACTTATTTTACATAATTACTTTTCAAATAGTGCCTTAAAATTTCTTTTTCCTGTATATCATTGAAGTGTATTGAAGGATCTCTTTCCTAAAAAATAGCTTTGGAGTCATATTTATAATTTAATAAAATAATATCACTCCTAATAGCATTAACTTCCTATTCATTCTGAGTAGGCAACTTTTCCCTCTCATGTTTTGTCATATTTTTGTACCTTTGGGCTTTTATAATCATCATTTTAGGGCAGCCTGGGGGGCCCAGCGGTTTAGTGCCGCCTTCAGCCCAGAGTCTGATCCTGGAGACCCGGGACGGAGTCCCACATCGGGATCCTTGAATGGAGCCTGTTTCTCCCTCTGCCTGTGTCTCTGCCTCTCTGCCTCTCTCTCTCTGTCTCTAATAGATAAAATATTAAAATATATATATATATATAATCATTTTATGTACCATCTTTATGCTTCTAACTACTTAGAACTTTGTTTCTTTCACAGAATCTTTGTCTCCAAAGTTTACCTGCATAAGTCAGAGTCTTAAAAAAAAAAAAAAAAAAAAAAAAAAAAAAAAAAAAAAAAAAAAAAAAAAAAAAAAAACCCTAAACTAAAACTTCTGTTGAATACTTATTCCTGGAATGGCTTTTATATTCATCTCAGCACCAACACACTGGAAATGCTTAGTGGAAGGAAAGAAAAGACATAGATTCCAAAACATTAGGTTCAGCCCAGAGTGAAGGATTCAATTGCACTGACTCTAACTCAGAACCTCCATAAAACATCCTGTTTAACCTTTTTTTCCAACTTGCCTCCCAGACTAAGAGATGATTTACTTGATGGACCAGAGCAACATTGGCTGTGGAGCTGGAGTTTATCTGGAAGCTTTTTAACCAAACTGCTAAGTTAAGGGAAGCACACAAGCAAGGTCACTGCCAGCTCTGAAGCAACATAAGAATTTCAGTGTGAATTTGTGAAAATATCTGAATCTGTACAGACCAGCCAAACACCAAGCTAGGAAAAAGGAAACCTGCATCCTAAGATAGTCTCTGCTCTTCCAGTAACTATGTGATCTTGATCAAGCTCTTCCCTTCTCGTGGATCAAGCTCTTTATCTCCTTGTCTCTGAAACGCTGCATGGGATCAGAGCTCTAGTGCCCCATAAATGTAATTTATTTGATTCACATGGTGCTCTTCCTTCCTCTCTCCCTCCCTCCTGCCCACCCTTCCTTCCTTCTTGCTTTTAAGCAAAGATTCTTGAGCATTTATTTTTTAGAAAAGATTTACTTTATTTATTTATTTATTTATTTATTTATTTATTTATTTATTTATTTATTTAGTATTGATTTATTTAGAGAGCATGAGGGTGGGGCAGAGAAAGAGGGAGAGAGAGAATCTCAAGCAGGCTCCCCACTGACTGTGGAGCCCGACACGAGGCTCACTCTCGCGACCCTGAGATCAGGACCTGAGCTGAAATCAAGAGTTGGACTCTTAACTGACTGAGTCACCCAGGTGTCCCAAAGATTCCTGAGCATTTAAAAAGTCCTCACAACAACAAGGGGATACCTCTATTCACCTACAAGAATGGCCAAAATCCAAAACACTGACAACACTAAATGCTGTTGAGGATGTGGAGTCACAGGACTACTCAGTCATTGCTGGTGGGATGCAAATTCACTCAGCCAATCTGGAAGAGAGTTTGGTGGTTCCTCACAAAACCTAATATATTCTTACCATACCATCCAGCAATTGGACTCCTTGGTATTGACCCAAAGGAGTTGAAGACACGTCCACACAAAAACCTACACATAGATATTTAAGCAGCTTTATTTATAATTGCCCACATTTGGAAGCAACCAAGATGCCCTTCAGTAGGTGAATGGATACATAAACTGCAGCCCATCCAGGAAATGAAATATCATTTAGTGCTAAAAAGAAATGAGCAATGAAGCCACGAAAAGACATAGAGGAATCTTAAACACATATCACCAGAGGAAAGAAGCTGATATCTAAAAAGGCTACATACGGTATGTTATGGACATAGATGACATTCTGGAAAAGGCACAACTACGGAGACAATAAAAAGATCAGTGGTTGTCCGGGTTGGAGGGAGGGAAGGATGAATAAATAGAGCACAGGATTTTGTCAGTGAAACTTCTCTGTACGATACTCTACAGTAGGTCATTACGCATCCATCCAAGCCTAGAGAATGCACAACACCAAGACTGAACCTCAGTGTGAACTGTGGAGTCTGGTGGGTAATGATGAATTAATGTCAGTTTATCAGTTGTAACAAATGTATCACTCTGGTGGGCGATGTTGGTAGTGAGGGAGGCTAGGCATGAGTGGGGGAGGAGGACACACAGAACTCTTACTTTCAACTCCATTTCTGCTCAGTTGCTATTTATCTAAAATTGGTCTAAAAAAGTTTATTAATTAAAAAAAGTTGTTGGTGGGCATTTGGAATTGAGAGGTCACTTGACATATGGGAAATAACATGGCATTTGGAATCAGACAAACATGATTTGAAGCTATACTGGTGTGGGGGTGTATGGGAAATCCCTGTGCCTTCTGTTCAGTTTTGTCGTGAACACAAAACTGCTCTAAAAGCAATCTATTAAAATAAATAAGCAAATACGAAAAGAAAACTAGGGTATTTTACATATAAATTTCTGTTTCCAGTTTCTCGGGAGAAATGAGAAGATCTGGCCTTGCAGAGCCTGGGTTCTCACATGTCAAGCCAGCTGGAGTTAAATGGTGCGGCCTGTCCCTCCTACTCAGACACACCTTTGGTGTGCGCCACGCTACCCACTGGGCCCCCTCCATACACTCACACCATGACCTCAGTACACACATCGGTTTGTGATCTACGGGATTTTAGGCTTGTGATTTCTCTGATGCTTTCCTTTCATCTCAGAGAGTCTGTAATTCTCAATGGCAAACCAATAATTACACCTTATTTATATTGCCATTTCAGCAGCCTGGCAAATAAGCTGGAAAACCTTAGTACAAGACCAGACTTAACGACCATAACCAGAAATTTGTTCTCCAGACTTTCCTTGTGGGTGGCAGACTTTCTATACCATGTATCTTTCCACATCTTTTGAAGACACTGACCTTCTCTTTAACCACCACATCCTCATAACAAGATGATATACTTTTAAAAAAATTGGCTGTCTCTTTTCTTTAGAATTGATTCTTTTTTTGAACTACAAGGCATGCAACTTTAAAACTTACAATGACCTTGCTTGAAAACTTAACCAACTCCAGCTCAGGTAGTTCCCCTAATGATCTAATCCTTTAGGGAAATAACAGATCAGTAGGCTTTTTCCTTATTCCATCCTCATTTCTCATCTACTTCTCTTCCTCTGCCCCCAGTTTCTACCCAATATACACTTCCTGCTTTTGTTCCTCATTCTTCCTTTCATCCCCAGTAATGTCTCCACCTTTTCCATGCCCCTTCTCCTCCCTCACACTGTCTGCCTCTACCCTCTCCACTTCCCATCTCCCTGAGTGACGGGGAGGAGAACAAGGAAACAAAGAGGCAAGGCAGGTACTTGGGGCCTGTTTCCGAAAAATTTTCCATGTTTCCTGTTAAGTTTAGGCCCATTGGCATATTTAATTTGTTTCATTTTCTTTTTAACCAGACCATGCATCCCGCAGCATTTATATATCTAATTGAAATTGTGAAGTTATATCAAGTATTATTGAAGACGAAAAGTTTTCTGTTAACTTTTTTCGAATTTGCCTTCTAGAAGGAATCTATCTACATGGCCATGATAGAAAGTTGGTCTCTGGAGGCACATTTAGTGTGTAGGATCACGAATCTTGTGGGAACTTTTAAAATAAATGTGTGGGAGGCTCAAACCTTTTAGTTGGCTTTTCTCTGTTTCTGAATGGTGATACTCTGAGGCATTGTGAAAACTGACCGTTTCCTCTTCTGAGATAGATGACGATTTTCAGTCTTCCTTTTCATTACTATGCAATTCTTTCCTTGTGATATCTGGGTACCATCCATTTCCCTTCCCCCTATAATTCAGTCCTTTGCTGATCTTTGAAATAGATGTGTCTTTTTCAAAGCTAACGGGACCTGAATTTTACTATTCTAATTTACTGCCTTGTTTCCTTCTCTGGCAATGTGCTCTCTTCCTGAACCAGACTCTTGATTATAGTTGATTAATCCTCATTACTGTTCAGACATCAATAATTGTCTTTAATAAGAAATTTATATTAACATTGGTTAAGTTTCTGATAGGGTTTAAAGTTCCTCCATGAGAGGCTGGCTCTCAGATCTTCAGGATTTACAAAGGCTGTTTTCTAATGTTAACTCTTTTTCTTTTGAACAAATATGAGTCTCATTTTATTCTCATTTATGTATGCTATAACTGACCCTAACTTTCTCCTTGTGGAAAGACAGTTCTAAAAATAATAAGTCTGACCCCTGACAAGTCCCATTCCACTTAAGCATTTTGTTAGGGAGACTCATTTTAAAGGTGTTCCAGAACACCTTCCAGGCCAGCTTGATGAGTTTTCCAGCAGCTCATGTAAATTGTTCCATCCCCAAACAAAAGGGTCAACTAAATTAATTACTTTTACATCAGGCACTTACTGAAAGAAAAAAAAGGCCACTGTATTTGGGTGTTCTAAACAAAAAAGAAAGTGCCACTAACTATAATCTTTTCATTGTCTTTATCCTAGCATACATTAATTTTAGGGGGCAGGCATTCTTTCCTGTGGAACAAGGATTGATTTCTGTTCCTGCTGAAAGTGATGTCCTCTTGCTGTGGCTCAGGGACATAGAGTTATCTTTTCTTGTCTCAGAGAGATGAGTAGAGTAGATTTGGATCCCAAACAGCATCTCATCAGGGACAATGCAATGTCATCCAAAACAAGATGGTCTGTGACTCAGGGTCAGGCATTCCATATTGCTCCCACAAAGACTATACCCATCAAGAGAAAACAAACTTTTCAGAAGCCTCTCTCCTCTGAGCAGAAGACATGATTTTTCATTGCCTCGTATCTTGATAAGTTACAAGCCTAATTACATTGGCTTAGAGCTTTACCTCGTAGAAGGAGACACATTAAATAAATCTTACTAGGTCTCCTAACTGGTACAAGGATATCTGATTGTAGAGTATCTTGCGAGGAAAAAAATAAAGTTTAATTATTTAATAATTTCAACAATTTAAAAAGGCAGTTCCAGGGAGTGGTTAAGTGGTAAGCTTCTGGAATTGGACATTTTGATTTGAATATTGGCAATGCCTTTTTTTCCTTTTAAGAGAAAGTGATAAAGCACACATGTGTGCATGCATGAGTTGGAGGAGGGGCAGAGAGAGAATCTCAAGTGGGCTTAGCGCTGAGCCTGACTGTGGGCTGGTTCTCAGGACCCTAAGATCGTGACCTGAGCCAGAATCAAGAGTCAGACACTTTCCAACTGAACCACCTAGGTGCCTGTATCTTTGGTTTTAACATGAGTATACCTACTTAACACATGTGTTATCTTGAGTAAGGAACCTATCCTTTGTGGAACAGTTTCCAGACTTCTAAAATGTGCATAACATATTTCATAGGTTTGCTGTAGTGATTAAATGTGTCAATTCACATGAAAGACTTAGAACAGTACCTTAGTTAGCAATAATTAAATACTGGCTCTTGTTATTTCAAACCATTTTATGTTTTGGCTTACATTCCCTTTCTGTTTTCTTTGATAGTGTCCTTATAGATGGTTGATACCAACTAATATTTTGAATTTACCTATGGTGAGTAATGCAAGTAACATACTGGGTTTTCTTTTGCCTCAGAAAACTTACTCAACTCCTTTCTGTGATTGTAGCATAATTAAATAATTGGAACCTATACTTTCCTGGTCTTTGCTTACAGATAGTATTTGACTTACCTAAACATAATAGATATTGAAGAAGATGCATATGGCATAAATAGTCCTTGGGACCAAGATGATTGGAGCCTGTTAAGTAAAGAAGTCTTTCAAGAGTGAGTGGCTGAAGCTTCATATCCTGGCACACCAAAAACACAGAGGAAAAATACATAATTTCCAGAAAAGACTCCTGAAAACAAATACTTTGACCTGGAGATGAAAGTTGGACTCATTTCTCCAGCTTCTCTTGCAAACGGCTCCTGCCACTTTTTTTGCAACGCAGATTTGTAAAGGTGATTAGAAGAGATTTAGTAAAAAAAAAAAAAAAAAAAAGAAAAGAAATTTAGTCAATTATGATCAATTATGAGGGTGGGTTTTCATAATAATGCTTTGGTTAAAGCTTATGCTCTTGTGAGTTGCATTTGAGATGATGAATCTGTTGCTTGCTCTCATAAGTTCTTTAAAATTTCCCAAGCTAGATTGGCCTCCCTGTTCTCTACTCTGAGGACTCTAAGGAAGCTATGCCACTGAGTAGTGACTATAATAATGGTACTATATTTAATAAAATAAAATTAATTGATATATGTAAAGGGGCATGATAAATTCTAAAATATAAGATGACAATTATGAATACTTTTTATTAATCATCTGCCCTTTATCAAACGGCTACTCTGTACCAATATATGTCCTAAGTGAGGGACTTTGCCTTGTTTATTTCTTATCTATACCCTTATACTTGCAAAATAGGAATGAAAATACTATTTCATAGATGAGAAAACTGAGACTCATAGAGGTTAAAACAACTTATCCTGGACTTACTTGTAATTATTTTATAACGACTTAGGAATATTCCTTTCAATATTCCTTTTTTTGTATAAAGGTGACTGCTGTTGGACCACTTTTCCCACCATCATCTGCATGTGCATAAAACATTTCATTAATGTGGTAATTTCAAAAAAGGAGAGTGTAATTCAGTGGTTTTTATTTTAAAAATATCATCTTCCTACCCCCTCCCATTTTTTTTTCTTGATCCAGCTTGATCCCATCTGATGACTCACTGGTTTTTTCTAGCCTATCCAATCACTGGACTCTCTCACTCACACAAATTCAGTCCAGAGGTCTAGTTGAGTTCCTCACAGAATCAGGCTTATTTCTCTTGGACAGCCTAGACTACAAAACTGGCAAGCACTTTTATTCTTATCCTAGTTGGTGGAAAGTATCCTTTATTTTTAAGCTTATCATACCTCCCAGAAATCTATCAGCTTGTATAAATTGTTAGCTTAGAAAATACGTGTACTTGTAGGCAAAATCACCTTGGAATGTCCTTGTAATTGCTGGCCAGATTCAGTGAAATAACTGATTTTTCATGATGTTGCTCATTTCTAATAATTGCCCACCATAAGACCATACGGTAGTCTAGAGTTGCGAAATCTCTCCAGGGCAGAACTGATCTATGGGAGGAGGAGTTCAAATATGAAATGATCACATTAGTGATGCTGCTGTTGAGATTTCTGAGACTGTTTATTTTAAAACCTGTGCTATAGGAGTATAATTTTCTTATTTCTTTTTTAAATATCCGAGATGCCATATTATGGCTTTTAGTCCATAGGAGGGCAATGTTGAGCTACAGGAAAATCCTTCCAGTTCTATGCAAAAAGAACATATAGAACTGATTAATTTAAAAATTAATGAATTGAAACAAATTAACTAATTTAAACATACTACAAGATGACAGTTATTTAATAATATCCCCACGTCAAATACTGACTGGCTTCATGTTTGTCATCTTGGTGGTTAATCTGTAAACTGATGTAAATTATCCTTGTCACTTAAAGCCAAATGATTGCTGTCCCTTTCGAGAAGCCTGGGCTCTCCTTTGTGTAGCTTTTCTTTATTTTAGATGGTGGAAATGCTTAAATTCTTTACAGGTAGAGTGATACCCTTTTATATTTTTATGCATGGTCTGCTGATGATGGCTGTGCTTAAAGTGACAAGAAATCTTTTAAGTTCAGATTTCTCATCTGCTGTAAGACCTTTCCCTGGTTGAGAATTTGAGGTTGCCTATAGATGCCAACCTAAGGCTCTCAGAGCAAAGAATTAACTAAATGTAATATTTAGAGTGAGTTATAAAGAACAAGACAAAATTAAATTTCACTCAAATTTTAAGATATAAAATCAGAATTTTTTCCATTAGAGAAGTCATGGACCAATACAGCACATTGTCATTTCAACCATATTAAAAGCAAATCTATTTTGAATTTTTGAAGTAAGCATTGTAAAGAGAATTTCAATATAATTAACTATTTGTGTGGGAAAGTAACACATTTTATATTGCTATAAAGCTTTATCTGCCTCTCTCTCCTATTGAGAAAAAGCAATTTCTCATCCCCCGAATGGCCATATGTCCCATTTGCCAAGCATAATGATAGGGGTCTGGTTGTTGCTGCCTTAAGGCGTCATCTGGCTGCAGGAGTGTGGTGCATCTTGATGGTGATTTAGTTCCTGAGTCCAAAGAAGCAATTAACAGCAAACCACTGGATCAGTAATAATAGTCAACATGTATTAAATGCTTACTATGTATCAAATGCTGTTTCTAATATGTAATATTTAATACCGTTATTTATTTTTTTAACCTTCATGAAAATCCTGTAAGTTCTATTATTAATATCATTTACCAGAGGAAGAAGCTAAGTTGTAGAGTGAGTAAATAACTTGTTCAAGGGCACAAAGCTTCCCAAGAGACAGAGTCAGGCACATTCCAGGGGCCCTTGCCCCTTATCACCACTTCCAAGTTAAAAATAGAGTGGACCAGAGACTAGGAGAGGTGATACATACAGCACTTCAAAGGAAAGGGGGTAAAGGTATGAATATTAGAAAACATTTTAGATATCCTCAGTATCTTTTGTTTAGTGTGGTACTTCTCTGTAGATATGGGTGGATTGGATGGGTCAAGGGTGCCAATGAGAAATGTCATCGTAACATTTACTCCTTTCAATTTAGCTGTATGTCTTCACATTTATGATGGTAGAATTGTGTTTTTATATTATGATAATATGATAATTGAATGATAACTTTCTATAGAAATTGCATTTTACAATCCTCTGTGTCTTCTATTATACTTAATCCAATAGCATAATATATGCATACGGTAGATTTGGAAAAAAAAATAACCGATGACCAAAAAAAAAAAAAAATTGGCAGGGCTAAAGGCACATATCTGTAAAGTCAAATGCAGAAATCATTGACTCACAATCTTTAATCCATAGTTTAGATCTAAGTAATATCTTTGAGAGATTTATTCTGCTTATTTACAACCAGGAAGAATTGTTTGGGTCTGAACTAAGGTCTGGATGATTCACTTTAACCTCAAGTGGATTTTATATAATAATCAGTAGGTATGTTTTTCTGACTGGTTATTTTACTGTATTTAATTTTTAAAAAAGATTTTATTTATTTATTCATGAAAGACACAGAGAGAGAGAGAGGCAGAAAGATAGGCGGAGGGAGAACCAGGCTCCCTCCTGATTCTGGGATCACACCCTGAGCCAAAGGTAGACAGACACTCAACCACTGAGCCACCCAGGCATCCCTAGTTATTTTACTTTAAGAGAGGATCTCTGATTTACCATTCTGAACTTTAAGATATATGATAATTTGAACCCCATGAGGTTTTCTAAATGGACATGGTTGGGATATATAGAGAACTATTTGACTAAGTGTTTCTAATTTTTTATCTAGAAATAAGTAGCAGTATATGATTCCTGCAAAATTGTAGTCAAACACTGAATTCTTGCCTTAGGGCATATATTTATTCATTTTGTGAGATTTAGGACATTATGTTAGCCAGTATTTTTAAAGAAATTATACACAGGGAGGAGTGAGTAGTTTAGTATAGTAAAGAAACCCTTCACAGGGAGGGGAACATTAGTGCACCTCTGGGGTCTGTGTGCTTGGTAATGGAAAGGAAAAGAAATGGAGAATACCACAAAGTAAGGGATGTAGAATTTTCTAGAAAGAAGATAAGTAAAGAAAAAAAATTTACAGACTAATTAGGGAAGGCACAGCAAAGGAGGTCTGGATGGATTAAAGCAATTTGCACAGTAATTTTGCCATTTCCCTGTTCATCTTTGGCCCATTAATATGTGCAGTGATAGGGCCCATAGGTCATTTCAATGACTCTGAAGTTGTGTGAATACGCACTGCAGGTAATGTTGTCACTGGGCTGGCCCTGCATCACGTTGGGTTATAGGAGTATGTCTGCACATCCCATTCCATCCCATCAAGTAGTGGGCATCCAGGCACCGAGGCTTTTTTTTTGGCACAGGACAGAACCTTTATTGCTGAACATAAAACACCCACCAGGGAGCCTGGCAGGAGTCCTGGGGTAAGGTGGGGTACATTGCACAGCTGCTGCTGCACCCACAGTGGGCGCAGGCCTGGAGGGAGGCTGGGGTGAGTGGAGGGTGTGGGTCTGAGGACCCGGGGCTGGTGGTGGGCAAGGGGCTGGCCTGGGAACCTCCCATCCTCAGGCTTCTCTCCAGCACGTGGAAAACTATGGAAAAAAGTGCCAAAATTAAGAGAGATGGAGAGAGAGAAGGTAAAGGGAAAGGGAAAAATAAAGATAGTAAAAACATTTTTAGATTGAAGTTTGAATTGATTATATGAGAACAAACGGGGATTAAATCTATATATAAATTCCTAACCCATATCGCACTACCACACTCCTGGTTTCCGCACTGTATATATGTTATACAAATCAGTTAATAGGGACTTTGAATGGAATCATTTCCATCATCCAATTTATTCTGAGTCATGGACTGAAACTCATTCCTTTACATAGAAATCAGTAAATTTCTTGTTCAAATTTGATTAAATCCAGGATCACTCAAACCTGAAGGGGTAAAATCAAAGGAAAGGGTGAAAGGAATAGTTTTATCTGTTCAAATTTTGCTAATCTTATTCCTAATTTCTAACAATTCAGGGTTTCAGAGAACTTTCAAGCCTAATTAAAATAATTACCAGTGTCATTTCGAACACCAGAAGATCGCACCAGACTGAAGGCTCACATAATCTTCATAAAGGAGGCCTTCCTTACTTGACATAGTCACCCTCTGAGGAAACTGGTCAGGAAAAATTTCTAGGAGTTTATTCAGGATGTGAAAGACCCAAATCTTGACTCCGCTATCTCACAATTAAAAATTTTTTAAGTGCTTACAAACTTTTTTATATCTAAATAAAATTTTTATTTTAGAAAATTTTAGATTTACTGAAAGTTTGCAAAAACAGCACAAAGATTTTCCAATATATACTACACTGAATTTTCCTATTGTTACTTATACTTCTATTACAGATTGGTCACAACTAATGAACTAATAATGATATATTATTATTAGCTGAACTCGATACTTTATTATTAGTTTTTTCTTTAATGTTCTTTTTCTATTCCCAAGTCCCATCTAGAATGCCAGATTACATTTTGTCCTCATGTCCCCTTAGGCTCCTCTGGGCTGTGGCAGCTTCTCAGATTTTCCTTGCTTTTTTATGACCTTGACAGTTTTGCAGGGTGCTGATCAGATGTTTTGTAGAATGTCCCTCAATTGGGGGTGGGTTATGGTTTTTTGGGAGGAGGACCACAGAGGAGAAGTGCCATTCTCAACATTATAAATGAAAGGTACGTACTATCCATGTGATGTGAACCTTCATCACCTGGAAATGGTTACATCTGCCAGGCTTCTCTACTAAACTGACTTGTTCCTCACACTGCCCATTCCATACTGTATGTAGTATTTGGAAACAAATCACTAAGCCTAGACCACAAGTAAAGGGTGAGGAAACAAGTTTCACCTCCCTAGGGGAGGGGGGATAGGATAGCTACATAATGACATAACTTATTTGGAATTTACCTGTAGGGTAGATTTGTCCTATATCTCCCATTTATTTATCCATCACTTGTTTATCTCACTATGGATTCTGGATATTTATTTTATACTTCGAGTAATAATGAAATAGTGTGTTATTTCATGCTGCTCCAAATTTTCCAACTTTGACCACTCGGAGCCTTTTCAGTGGGCTCCTGTGTCCTTTGGTCTTTTGCATACTTTTGGGCACTTTGAGATGCTGCAGGCTCATCTTGTCCCAGCCTACAATCAGCTATTTCTTCAACAAGAAATTAGACAGTGGTATTAGAAGGCAAGAACAGGGCACAGACCATAGTGTCATTCTTAAAAGTTATGTTTTACTTGCAAGTGGCTGGTAATTTTCTCTTGGGCACTGTTGGAAACATGACCACTCATGCTGCCCCCAAATGAAGGAGAGTAAGACACCTGGGTAATGGGTGTTTTTGTCTGTGCTTTCTTTGTGTGTATGTGTGTGTGTGTGTGTATGTGTGTGTGTTTTATCACATTAGATAGAAGCATTGGATGTTCTTGGATATATTTGCTTTCATTTTCCATCTTGGAAATAGTTGAAAGTAAAGTCATTATCCTTTGTGGACATTTAGAGACATTTCTGTGATTTCCAGGTTAATTTTTATTAAAAATGGTTTCAGCACCATTAGTTTTACTTTTTTTTTTTTTTTGATTAGTAACTAAATTGTACTATTTGTCAGAGACCATCTAAGAGGAATTCTTTTTCCAAGACAAGTTTTATTTTTTAAGTTTATTTTTTAAAGATTTTATTTATTCATGAGAGATACAGAGAGAGAGAGGCAGAGACATAGGAAGAGGGAGAAGCTCCCCTGTGGGGAGCCTGATGCGGGGCTCGATCCCAGGACTCCAGGATCATGTCGTGAGCTAAAGGCTGATGCTCAACCACTGAGCCACTAGGTGTCCCCAAGCCAGGTTTTATTCATGAGAGAGAGAGAGAGAGAGAGAGGCACAGGCAGAGGGAGAAGCAGGCTCCATGCAGGGAACCCCACATGGGACTCGATCCCAGGTCTCCAGGATCACACCCTGGGCTAAAGTCAGTGCTAAACCGCTGAGCCACCAGGGCTGTCCTCCAAGCCAGGTTTTAAATTGTGTGACTAGTCTTATTGGAATACTACTTAACACCTGTATTTTCTAATGGCCTGACAAAAGAAAAGGATAGATAGAATGTGTCACTGTACCAATGTAGACAGTACCTGAGATAGAATAGTGTAAATCAAAGTACACTGTAACAAAAATAATAAAACCCTAATACATAATCTTAATTTCTCATAACATAGATGTGCTGATGTTCATCTCATTAGTATATTTGGAAAAACAATAATATTGGACTCATTATCAACAATTATGTAGGAGTTCTTTAAACTATTATTCAGCCCCAAGTCTCAGAGCACCTGCCCTCCATGCTAGGCTAGGTCAGTGGTTCTGAAAGTGTGCTCCCCAGACCTGCGGCATCTGCAGTCCCTGGGAACTTGTTAGACAAGCCACTCTGTGTTTTTAACAAAGCCCCCAGATGATTGGGATGCAAACTGAAGTTTGGGAAACACTGAACTCCAGGTGTTAGTTTGCAACCCTGGGGCATTTCTGGGTTTGATCTGCAACCAGCCCCTGTACTCTGAGGGCAGAGACGGAAGAGAAAAGGCAGGCACTGCAGGGTGTAGGTGGCAGATTTCACAAGGGAACTTATGTACGAGGCTCGCCTTGGATAACCACAAGAGTCGTCAATCTCCACACCAGCCCACCATATCTTTAAAGTTTCTACAGGGGCCTTAACTGGGTTCAGTCATGTATGCTTGCCAGGCGGTCTCAGCACCACATCACTAAACCAAGGGCTCCATCCTTGGGGCAGCTTCTGGGAGCACGAAGCCATGCTGAATGCATATTTCAAGGACAAGAGAGGGAGTAGGTAGTTTCTGATTGCTGAGAAATCATGGGTGAACTGGCCGTCATACCCTCTCAGGGACCTCCTAGTACTCTATCCCTTGTGACCAGCTCTTACAGCCGTCATACCCTCTCAGGGACCTCCTAGTACTCTATCCCTTGTGACCAGCTCTTACAATCTCATATGTCCCCCTCTTCCGCAATGTGCCCTAAGTGGTCAGCAAGGGGTTTCACTAGCATGGAGTTGGCTTACATATCGTGACTTCTGAAATGTGACCTCTGATCTGTCTATTCAACAAGGGTATCCATACATGGTACTTGGTTTCTCTAATCCCCTAATGGTGAAAGCCTCATTTGCACAGTGACAAGAAAGCTTGGGTGGGCATGGATGCAGTGTTTATGCAGACTAAGGTAAATTTAGAATCCCCAATCAGAGGGAAGGGGCCAATATAATCAATTTGCCAATTCTTCATTGTTTGGGAACTCTGGTGGATAGACCCAGATTCTTTTGGCAGTTACCCTGGACTTTGTTTAGAACATATGGGACATGTTGTTACTGTACTAACCAAGTATTCCAAGGGCAATCTGGCATCCGCCAATATACCAACCACTGGGGTACAACAATGGACATTCTTTCTATGCACCCCATACACTGTTCTACAGAAGGGTCAGTTGCTGGAGCTCATATCTGAATGAGGGCAGCAGCTTCTTGATTGCCAGGGGGTGTCAGTTTCTTATGGGCTGGGAAGTGGAAAACAGTGAGGACCACCTCAGACTCTTGCAAGCAGATCTGCTGGTTTCCATATCCTGACCACACAAGGGCTCATTAGTGATCATCCAACCCTTGGCTTCCCATTGTCCAAGTCATAGGGTTAATCTCCTTAGAACACCCCAACTTTCAGTGCAAAAGATTAATGGCCGGGATTTATTAATGATCACTAGCCAAACTCTTCTGAGTTCATCTCAATGTTTGCTGTGGTTTATTCCTTCCTAAAAGGCTCCACATGGAGGAGAGCTATGAACATTGCCAGAAACTATCTTTCAGAGCTGGAGCCAAAATCCTGGGGGCACTTTCCCCTTCTATTGTCTCTGCCAGATGCTCAACTCTTTCCTTCTGGAGTCATAGACACACCTAAGTCAAATGGCAGCCCTGCTTGGAAGATGCCTAGAGCTTTAATCTGTTTCATGAATATTTTTGCTTTCTTAAAGGTGGCTTTCCGCTCTGATCCCAGTTCCACATGTGCCCTTTCTTTATCAGGTGGTATAAGAGATGGTAGCATTGCCAGGTGGGAATAAAAATCCCCTAAAACCCCAAAGTTGTACAAAGGCTTGCATTTCCTTTATATTCTTGGGGCTTGTATAGGCTTGCATCTTTTTATTTATTTATTTATTTATTTATTTATTTATTTATTTATTTATTTATTTAAAAGATTTTATTTATTTATTCATAGAGAAAGAGAGAGGCAGAGGGAGAAGCAGGCTCCACGCAGGAAGCCCGACACGGGACTCGATCCCAGGGCTCCAGGATCACACCCCGGGCTGCAGGCAGCACCAAACAGCTGTGCCACCTGGGCTGCCCAGTTTGCATCTTTTTAAACACAACATCTGGGACAATATACATCTTGACCAAATGATTCCCAAAACTTGATGGTGGTGCCTGGGCCTTGAATTCTCTGTGGGTTCATTGTCAGTCCTCTCCCTTGCAAATGTTCTGGCCAAGCCTGCAGCAGGCAAGTCATCACATGTTAAGATGAACTCATCAATGTAATGGGTCCATTGTATTGATAAGGAAAGGAGAATAGGGATAGGTCTCAAGTTACCATCTTATGACATGTGGTGGGGCTGTGTAGGTAATTTGGGGGAAGCACTCAAAAGGTCCATTGTTGCCCCTCCCATCTATAAATTGATCTTGTGTCTCAGTGCCAGGGGTATACTAAAAAAAGGCATTTGCTAAGTCTGATAGAACATGGTACATTCCTAGGACCACGGCCAAGGTATCTAAGCTGATGGCATTGTTGGGCACAGGTGCACAGATGGGGTGTGGGAAGCACCCACCACGATTAGGAACATAACCCTGAGGTCTCTGCTGGTGCAGGTGGGTTATGATAACCTCTTGTTATCTGTCTGCATGGCGGTTCATATTTTAAGCTTTCCATAGGCTGACCAACACATGGGGACCCCACAACAGTGATGTCAAACTACATTTACTTCTGGGTAATTTTTACTGGACCCTTATAGGCAGTTGTGCTAGCCTTTTAGCTTTCCAAGCTGCCTCTCTGTCTAGGCCTTTCCTACAGCCCGTACCCATTCCTGGGACGTGTTAGTTTCCTCCAGATCAGCAATAGATTGTTTAACACCACAAACACCTTGTCCCACAACTGAGTTGAGCATGAATATCAGTATCTCATACCAAGTGCTGGATTATTTTAGCTTTTATTCCTGCTGTGAATATGGCCCAGTCAAGACCTTCCAAGACTGGGGTGTAGACTGTCTCATTCCAAATTCCATTAAGATTTGTTGTACATTCTATATACATTTCCTGAGTCTTACATGCCCAAGGATTTCACACTCATGGTGTCAAGCCTCCTTGAAAGATAGATAGTGATCTGCAAGGAATGAGTACCTTGAACCCCCTGCGAGAGCTGCAGATGATGCGGGTGGCAAAGAATTGCACGGAGAGTAGAGCAACCAGCAGGGCAGAGTTTATTCACTCTCCAAGTGAGGAGAGAGGCCAGATAGCAAGAGAGTTGTTGGTTTCTGAGTTTCCATTAGGCTAAGTAAGACTTTTTAAAGGGTTTTGAAGGATGTGAGGGGGTTGCAGCTGCGCATAGGGATGGGGGTTGGCAGGAGAGAGGGTTGACTCTTGACTAGATACAGCAGGAGATGGCAGGTTTTTCAAGGGGCTCTGTCCTGGGCTCATATGGGTTGTGGTCAGGCTGTTGTGCCCGAGATTGCAGATCTGAGAAACCACCGAGGAGCCGACACCCATGCAAACACATGAGGGTTTATTTACAAGCTCGAGCCTGGGTCCAAGTATACCCGACACATCGGAGCAGGGACTTGGACCCCGAGACTAAGAGGCTTAGCAACTTTATAGGGGCCAGTGGCCAATGGGATATGCAGAAAGTTGCACAGTCATGCTGGTCCGGACACTCGCAGGTGGCCGATTGAGTTACATTTTACCCTAAAGTATCCATTTGAACTGGCCTATCACTGAGCCGGATTTCCAATTAGGGTGTCCTGGGCTTGACTAGGGTGGGGCAGTGCCCTAAGCAGGTCCGCAGAAGGCAGGTACAGCGCAAAATGGGAGTCAGTCCTGCTCTGCTTGTCCAGGGTAGGGGATTTTTGTTAAATTTCCTGGGTCCCACAGTCAGGCTATATTAGAATATGTTTTGAAGTTGGGGTCTATTTCCAAGAAAGGAGGGTGCCATCACCTAGAAAAGCAGAGGTAGGGCAGCCCGGGTGGCTCAGCGGTTCAGCGCTGCCTTCGGCCCAGGCGTGATCCTGGAGACCTGGGGTCGAGTCCCACGTCGGGCTCCCTGCATGGGGCCTGCTTCTCCCTCTGCCTGTCTCTGCCTCTCCCTCTGTCTTTCATGAATAAATAAAATCCTTAAAACAAGCACCACAACAAAAACTAACAGAGGTAGGGCCAAGTGCAGACACCTGCGAGTTTGGTCCACCAGTTCCGCTGGGCGGGGGAGGCTGGGGGACTTTGAACAGATTCCTTTCGCCCTCCGGTGCCATGAAGGCGCTGCCAGAGGCAAGGTGTGCGATGTGTGGTGGCGATGTTTATTTTCTGTGTCTCCTCCGACCCCACGGCCGCCCTAACCATGGCTGGAGAGTTTCCCTGGCCGTTTGCTGGAACCTGGCAGCTATGCCTGTGAGCTCGCGGGGCAGGGGGGGGGGGGGGAGTACATCCTCTCATCATGAGCGTGTTCCCCCCGCCCCCCCCCCCCCCGAACTGGGGGCCGCCCTGCCGGCTGGGTTGGCCGTTGCTGTGCTTTTGCTTTGCTTCGCACCGGGCATCAGGTGGCACGGGGCGTTTGGCCCGTTTCACTGTCAATCACCACAGTATCTTCCTCCCTTTCCCAGGGGCTGCAGCTGTGATCCATCGAGCTTAGTCACAAGCGCCGGACCTTAATCCACCGCAGCTCGCGCCCTCCTGGCTTTCCCCGCGGCCGGGCGGCTCCCCCACCGGGTCTGCCGGCCCTCAAGTGGCGGCGGAGGCGACACCTGCGTCTCCGTCTCTAACCTCCTCCGCCTGGGCTCCGCCCCCCCACGTGGCCCCCCCACGTGGCCCCCCACGTGGCCCCCACGTGGCCCCGCCCCCGCCGTGCGTCTCCCTGCCCCGCGCAGTGCGCCTGCGCCGCTCCGCAAACCAGCGCGTCAGACCGGCGGGCGTGGGCGTTGGCGTTGGCGCGGCGGTGGCGTCGCCCGGCGGCCTCCTCAGGCTCCCACGTGCGGCCACGTGGCGTCGCGCAGAGGTCTCCGGCTGACTGACTGGGGACCTCCGCCCCCGACAGCTGCCTCCTGCCCGGGGCGTCCCTCCCGTCGCCCGGCTGGTTGCGGCTGGCTTGTCCGCAGCCTGGGGAGCCTCGGGTGTCACCGGCCCCTCCGCGACCTCGAAGGCGGGGACAGACCGAAGAGAGAAGACCCCGCCCCCCTCCAGACTGGTAGGTGGCAGGTTCAAAAGTTGGGGGGCCTACTGACCTGTCGTACGCAGGTGGCCGCGGGGTGAGTAGACCTGGAAGCTTATCTAGAGGCCTTAACTGGATTCGGTCGTGGGTTGTGCGCGGATGGTCCACACCGCAGGCTCGCCTCAGGGCCGTGTCCTTGGAGCCGCTTCCGGGAGAGCGGAGGCCGCGGAATGCGCGTTCCCAGGAGCGGGGAGCGGGGCGGGGCCTCCGATTGCGGGAGTCCAGCTCCGGGGTCCCCTGGGGGTCACGTCGTCTTGGTGACCCCGCCCCCCGCCATGTTAGGATGCACCTCCAGACTCTGGTGGCTTAAAAGGTTAAAAGTTTGTATCTGATCCAAACTCCGCGTCTGCAGTGGCGGTGAAGGGGCTCTTAGTCACCAGGCAGCCCGGGAGACACAGGCCCCTTGACAACGTCTGTTTCTGTGGTAACGGCAGCTGGGAAGTAGAACTCACGCTCACTCTTAAAGCCTCCTTCTGGGAAGCGACATTTGCTGCTTCTCGTCACAATTTCCATAATTCTCCTCATAATTGGCCGAGTCAAAGGACGCCTCTCGGCCACACTTCACTTCAGAGAGAGTGAGGGAGTGCTGTCCTGCCCCGCGCCCCGACGGATGGAAAGATGGACTATCAGGCAAACAGGATTATCTACCACAGTAGTATGTGTTAACCTTTCTTTACAATAGAAATGTAATGGGATTTACGTATGTGAGGTTACGTTACCTAGTATCCACATTAGAAAAGCATGGAGTACGTTAAATTGAAATATTTTAAAAAAGATTTTATTTATTCATGATAAACACAGAGAGAGAGGCAGAGGGAGAAGCAGGCTCCACTCAGGGAGCCCGACGTGGGACTCGATCCTGGGACTCCAGGATCACACCCTGGGCCGAAGGTGGCGCTAAACCGCTGAGCCACCCAGGGATCCCCTGTTAAATTAATATTAAAATAATAAATTATTATTTATTATATAATTTATTAATGATTAAAATAATAAATTATTATTTATATAATTTATTAATAATTAAAATATTAAAACTATTTTATCAACCCCTGATATGCAAAATATTATCATTTGATATGTAGTGTGAAATTATTAATGAGATATTTTCCTTTCATCTTTCTTTTCATCCTAAGTTCTGAAAGCTGGTGTGTATTTTTGTTTAAGCCAGGGAGGGGTCGTGCAGAGGGAGACAGAGAATCCCAAGTCGGCTCCGCATCCGGTGCAGAGCCCAGTGTGGGGCTCGATCCCACAACCCTGAGATCATGACCTGAGCTGAAATCAAGAGTCAGATGCTTAATTGGGTAAGCCGCCGAGGCGCCCTTAATGGGTATTTTCTACACAGAGTAAATCTTCAGTTTGACCTAGTCGAATTTGAAGTGCTCGAAAAATACATGTGGCTAGAGATTGCCAATTTGGACAGAATTTGTGCGTGTAAATACCATATCTGCCACACAATAGGCATTCTACAAATATGTACGAAATGTTGAATGACTGTAAGCCTTGAATATTTTAAAAAATAGTTTTACTTTTTTTTAATCATACTAATAGTGTTCAGCTCTTGGTTTCTGACTTCTCCGGTTCTTCGTTTCTTTAAGACAATCCTAAATTTCAGGGATATTTGTGAAAATTAGATTTCAAAACTTCTCAGAAAGTCATCGCAAGTGTCTAATTTTCACATATCTGTATCTGTTTGCTGTAGGTTTCTAGTTTTATGTATATACAATTTCTTGTTCTCTGAATAACATTTTTTGTGTATTTAGGGACCACAGGGCTTTTCAGCATTATGCCAAAATTTAAGCCGAGCTAATGAAGTTTAAACATGTGGCCTCCACTCAAATTGATGTTAAAATGTGAGGATTAAACGCAAAGGTAATATCTTGGAGAGTATGAATGCTGAATTGTAGCTCTAAGGGCTGGATTTATGTCTACAATTGCTCAATAAAATTGTGTAATATAAAATAGATCTCTATTGCCGTGACACCCTCCTTTTTATCTTGCATTTTTCAGAGTGTAAACAGTCTGCCTATTCTTTGCGTATGTTTATTTGAAAAAGTTTGACACAACATTTTAAACAAACAAACAAACAAACATACTAAGTGAAAAATTAAAGTTCTGAAATGCTATGGGCCGCAACTAAGGAATATACTTGCAGAAATGTTCTTATTAGACAGTCCTCTGGTTCACCATGTTCAGCATTGTCTCATTGTGCCAGACATGTAGTCAGAGGTTTGATGACTACTTATGCAATAACCACTCCAGGATATTTCTGAAGGACACATTTCCAAAAATCTTCCTTATATTAAAAAGGGTTTAATTTAATATGGTGCTCCTTGCTTTTGAGTTATGAAGAAAAATAAAGGCCCAGTGATCTGGTAAATAATGTTTTCTTGTTACTACATGCAATTTATAAGAGTTTGTTTTATTGTAATTCTGACTGGCAATATTAAATAAAGGGCAAAGTGGGACGTCTGGGTGGCTCAGTCTAAGGTTAAGTATCTGTTTTCAGTTCAGGTCATGATCCTGGGGTCCTGGGATTGAGCTCTGCATTGGGCTTCCTGCTTGGCCTGCTGCTTCTCCTCGCCACTCCCCCACCCCCATGCTATCTTTTGCTATCCCTCTCTTTTTCAAAATAAATACAATCTTTAAAAATCGATGAATAGATAAAGGGAAAAGTGATCTTAGTATTGAGCAGCCATGAGAATATAGATCCTGCTTCTGCGATTACAGGGGTAAAATTGCTGAGGGCCCTCAGCTACTGAGCTCTGAGCTTCATTCCCTCCTTTGTGTTCTTCCCACGCCTTCTACAGGCTCTTTGTATCCAATAACAGCATGGTATGGATGGATACTGAAACAGAAAAATTTCTAGGAGTCACATGATTCCTCTGATAGTCGTCTTTGGCTTGAGGACCCCTTGATATGTTTGCTGAGTTTTCCTCAGACCCTTCCACCCTGATTTTCTCATCTATATATTCACTTGGAGTCAGGTTTATTTGCTCTCTGGTGGCTCTCCCAGGCTTGTCTGGCTGCCTTCCTATTTTTCTCACACAGGCATTTCCTTGAATGAAATTCTTACATATTTCATCCAGTCTTGGCATCTGCTTCTTGAAGGACCTGGGCTAGTTTTAGTGCTTTGGAATCACTTAGCTTTTTGGCTTTTGAATGAAGATAAGCTCTTATCAGAGGAGGGTGTGGAGGCTGAGCAATGTGAGGAGGGTGCCCTGTGGGGGCGAGTGGCCCTAGTCTGGTTCGAGGTGTTGGAAGCAGAGCAGGGCAAGAAGAGCATTGGCAAAGGAGGGCAGTGTTGCATGTCAAAATCCAAATGAGCAAGGAGAGGCATTAGAGACAAATGGCATTGGAAGCACTGGGACATTTGTTGTATGTAGGGTGAATTGAACCAGAAATACATTAAGAATTATGAGAGACGGGTTTGCCTTTGTCAGAAATGGGAGTTGCAAATACGGAAAGAGTTGCAAATATGAAAAATATAAAAGCTGTGGTTTGGGGTTCAAATGGTATCAGTGAAAACTGATGGATTTTAATGTGTAAACAACTATGTTATAAATGTATGTGTATAAATAATGCATGCTTCCCAGTTCTGAGAAGAACAACGCTCCAATAATAATGAGCATACCTATGTTGATGTTGATTTCTATCAAACATTATTCATGAAAAGAACTGGAATTTCATGAGGAAATAAATGACTGCTTCTGGGACTGGAGAGGGAAAGCATAAGATGAGCTGCGAATATCACTTTGTGTCAGAAAGTAAGGAAGTCTCAAAGAATGATAGGGGTCATCATGGCAAAGAACCCAGAAGTTAGCTTCAAGAGGTTCCCATTGGCCAAATTTGGGACAATTTAGGGACAAAATTGATAATGACAGATGATAATCAATGGAATAAAAGAAGAATCAATGGGCCCACACTAATGGAAAGAAATGAAAATGATTTTTCTTTATATAATGTCAACTAATAGATGTAGAATAATAGAAGTAGAAAAATCACAAATACCAATCATAAGTAATTGAGATAAAAAATATCACTGGATGGTAAAACTGTGGCAGAAAGTTTGATGTGGAAGATTAATATTTACACCTCAAAGTATTAAGAATATGTATTAATGATGAAGGCTAAAAGAACAAACATACCATGGGGAAAAAAAAGCAGGAGACTCCTTGATCAAGTAATCAAAGTTAAAAATTCAAATAATAGGAAAATCCAAAATCATGTATAACCTAATAGGATTACGAAAACATAACATCTCTTCCATCAAATTCTCCAAAATATCCTATCTGGCTCTCATCAGAGAAAAAAAACAAAAAACAAAAAAACAAAAACAAAAAAAAACACCCAAACTTATGTTTAAAAACATACAGAACTGATTAGATCCCAGATATTTTCTTCACACCAAACAACTTGAAAAGAATATTGAAAAAAAGAATAAAATTGTCACAGGCTTATACTCAAGGACTTGATTTTCCCATGTGCTTTGGAGAAATAAGTGCATTTGTAAGGTTAAGTTCAATGAGTTGAGACAGCCAAGTTTTCCCAGTAATGGCGTATCCATAGCTGCCCAGAGATTCTTGTTCTTTCCCTAAGTCAAGAAGTCAGTATATTGGGAACTCTCCCATATTTACAGAAAAGACTCCAAATCTATGGACTAAATGTCATCCAGGCTTAAATTTATAAGCTTAAAATTATTTGGAATTGACCCATGCAACAGAAATATGTTTTTAATAATTTTTGCATTTTTGTTATTTTGAATACTGAAATTCATTAGGTAACAGATTTGAAAACAACTGGAAAATACAGTTTTTAAAAACCTCATACATAAATTTTCTCTCATTTTCCCTCCTATTTGTTATGGGTTTATTTTATAAGAGGAAGAAGAGAGTATGGGGAAGGGGGAAAAGTCAGAAGAAGTAAAAGAGGCAAGAAAATAAGAAAAGGAAGAGGTAAGGGAAGTGGAAGAGGTAGGAGGAGGAGAAAGGAGAGAATGAGGAGGAAAAAACATTTATTACGGGTGCTTCATGCGCAAGAGTGAAACTGACACTTATTAAGTTTATATCATGGGCCAGGCATTGTTTTAGATCCTTTTATATTGTTTAGCAAGTGAGAAAAAAGCTGAGAGTAATTAGGAATCTTGCTCAACAGCTAGTAGATGGTCTGTTTTTCTTTAGAATTTTATCCTAGGTGATGCTGGTAAATAGTTAAATAGCTGCACACTGGTGAAATCAAGGATAGAAATGCTCCACCAGATGTCAGTATCTAGGTGATTTAATGCTTTCTTTCAATACAGTTTCCTTATTTAAAAAAATTGAATAAACAGCCAAGGCAGTCTAAAATGAATTGAATTTTACAGACTTTAAAATATAACACATGAAAGTTTTACTGCCTTGACATATTATCAGAGTGATGTTGATGGTTTTACTAATTTTTTTTCAAAGCTTCTTAGTACAACATCTTAAAAATCTGAGTCAAACAGAATGTTTTGAAATAGCTAATGTATTAGGTTTGTCAAATAAAGTATTTTAAATTGTATGACTGAAATTTCCTTTTTAATTTTTAAAAAGTCAGGCTATTATTAATATGGAGTAAAATGCTCAACTATTAAGTGAATGGTTCACTTAATGTATACACATTCACTCAAGACACAGAACATTTCCATAAGTAAAAAAAAATAGTTCTTTTGTGCTCTTCCCTGTTTGTTTTTACCACCCTTGAAGCTAGCAGCAAATGATGATTCTATCATAAGTTAGTTTTGCCTGTTCTAGGACTGTATATACATGGAATGTACAGAATGTTCTTTATTTTTGGCTTCTTCCACTCAGCAAAATGTTTTAATGTTCATTCATATTGTTGGATGTATCAGCGGTTTGTCCCTTTTGATTGTGAGTAGTATATGTTGTATAAATCTACAACTGTGGTTTGCTTATGTATTCTCCTGTTGGTGGACATGTAGGCTGATTTTGGTCAGTATGAATCAGTTTGATTGAACATGTTTATACAAGGGTTTTTGTGGACATATGCTTTCAATTCTCTTGGATTAGAATTATGGGGTTAAGGGAAGGTGCGTATTCAACTTTTTAATCAGTTGTCAGATAACTTTCCAAACTAGTCATGCCATTTTATACTCCCATAAGCACCGTGTATGAGAATTCTGGTTGTTTCAAATCCTCTCTAGAACTTGGCATTGTTAGCTTTTTCCATTTTAGGCACACTTTTGGCTGTGTCGTGGTGAATACTTTAAGAAAGATACAATATGAGGAATGCTGTACTAGTCATTAGGGCAGCCACAAATATTTCAGATCTCTTTCTCTTGGTTACATGATGAGATTGCATTTGTCTATATCTAAGCTTTAATATTAGATGTACACAGTAAACCAAAGCCCACCCCTGCCGCCCAGACTTGTGCAGAACATGTAAGAGATGTAGAAATTATCTTTTTTTAAAGACTTTGAGATTTTGGTGTTTGTTACTATAGCATAATGGAATCTAACCTGAAATGTGGAATGTGGTTCTTAATATTGCTTTCCTCTCAGGATACATTTTAGCTATCAGTAAATTTAGGATAACATGTAAGAGAAGTCAGAATGTATTAGAAGGAAATAATTTGTGTTTTGCAAGTACCACCCATGTGATAGACAGTCTATTAAGTACTGAAGTTTATTCCTTTGATAACTTTATTACCTTGAAATATATTTATTTTTTAATTCAAATGAGGAAACTGAGGGTTACTGTCAATGACAGTATTGGATAATATTGTTTTGGCTGGTACCATCTCTTGCATAGATGTGAAAACAAATGTAAAAGTAACACATAGCTTATTTTAAAAGTAGGAGAGTTCACAGAATTGTCAAGATGGAAGTTCAGATGGTTGGAAGACACATTTTGTCATTGTCTGCCAGGAAATACAGCTATAAGCAAAATGGAATTTTGAAGTGCAAATGAGGAATCTATGTCCCAAGGTGCTATCAATGTGTGACTCTGGGAAACTCAGAGATAGAAGTGATAGATCATATACGAAGAATTTCTACTCACTTTTAAAAGGTCAGAGGTGTTTGTTACATTGCTGAGTGAGAATAATTTGCATTCATTTTTTTTCAAGAATTCCAATTTGCCCAAGTGATAGGAGCACTATAGCATATAGGACCTGTTAAAAGACAGTAATATACACATAGATACACAGAGTACATGCACAGTTTTCAATATGGTTACATTTCTAAGCAATATTTTTTACTTAAAAATATATGAAACAGGTAAAGAGCAAAATATAGAAGATCCCTCTTTATGTCCAACTCTTGAAGTAGAGGGGTGTGATGATTAATTTCTAGATATTTTTGAGACTTCTTTATATTTATTTATATTTTACATTTACTGTCTCTAAAAATTTCTGGGGATTTAAATAATGTAGATCATATCCTCTGACAAAAGTGAAAATAAGCTAGAAATTAACAACAGAAAAGCTGCCAAATAATGGATCAAAAAGGAAATCAAAATAGAAACTAGAAAATATTTTGACAATGAAAATACAGTATTTCAGTTTGGGGAGAATGCAACTACAGCAGTGCTTTGGAAGAAAATTAGAATGTGATTGCATGTAATAGAAGATAACAAAGACAATAAATGATCTACACTTCCATTTTCAAGAAGCTATAAAAAACAGTAAATATAACCCAAAGAAATAAGAGAATGCAGGAAATAATGAAAAATAAAGCACATTCTTAACAGAAAATTAATAAAGCTAAAAATGTGTTCTTTGAAAAGACTGGAAAAAATGAATAACACTCTAGCAAGACTGATGATCTCAAATTACCCATCTGAGAAATGAAAAAGGCAACATCACTACATCACACAGACTATGAAAATACAATAAAAACATACTATGAGTCTCAGCATCACTAGTAATCAGAAAAAAACAAATGAAGAGCATAAGGAGATACCACTCTACAACCACTTGAATGGCTATTTTCTTTTTAAAGGTAATTAACAAGTGCTCGTGAAACTGTAGAGAAATTGGAACCCTCATACGTTGCTGGTGCAACTGCTTTGGAAAACAGTTGCTGAAAGTTCTCCAAAATATTAAACATAGAGTTACCATGTGACTTAGCAATTCTACTCTTAGGTATATACCCAAGATAACTGAAAACATATTCACACAAAAACTTCTACACAGGCCTTCATAGCAACAGCATTCACGATAACCAAAAAATAGAAATGACCTAAATGTACATGAAATGATGAATGGATAAACAAAATGTGGTGGATCTATACAATAGAATATTAGTAAGTCACTAAAAGAAATAAAATACTGATACGTGCAACAACATAGATCAGCCTTGAAAACATTACACTGAGCGAAAGAAACAAAAAGTCACAGACTGTGTGATTCCATTTATATATGATATCCGAATAGACAAATCTATAGAGACAAAAAGAAAATTAGTGATTGTCAGGAGCTGGAGAAGGGGAATGGAAAGACACTGCTAACAGGAGCTTCTGTTCAGGCTAGTGAAAATGTCCTGGTATTAATAGCAGTGATAGTTGCACAAACTTGTAAACATTCTAAAACTACTGACTTGTATACTTTAAAATGGTGAATTTATGGTATGTGATTTATAGCTCAATAACAGAAGAACATATGAACACCCTTATGCTAAGATGTTTGAAAACTTAAATGAAAAAAGTCTGGAAAAGTATACTTGCATTTGGATAAATAAAAAATTTAAATAGCCTTATGTTTGCTAAAATTGAATTCACAATTAAAGCTTTCCAGACACACACAAACACTTCAAGCCTAGGTAACTTCACTGGTGAATTCCTACAGATATTTAAGGATGAAATAATCTGCATAATATAAATTGTGCACAACCTATTTCAGAAAATAGAAAAAGGAGGGAACAATTACAACCTGTGTTATGAGACGAGGAGAACCCTGATACCAAAACCGTACAGTAACTTTGCAAGAAAAACAAACAAACAAACAAGACTATGCTTAAATTCTTTCCTGAACACAGATGTAAACAATCTAAACAAGATAATACAAGTGAGGTTTATTCCAGGAATGCATGATTGGTTAAAAATTGGTGCATCAATCAATATGCTTCCTCACTTTTATCAAATAAAGAAGAAAATCATGTGATTAACTGCATAGATGCAGAAACATTATTTGATAAAATCCAACATCCATTTAGTATAAAAACATTTGAGAAACTAGGAATAGAAGGGATTATCTTTAATCTAATCAACTGTGTATAAAACAATGACCACCTATAGCCATCATCCAACATAATGGTAAAATACAGACCATTTTCCTCCTGCAATTGGAAGCAAGATGAGGATGTCCACTATTAGCTCTTCTATTTAATATTGTATTGAAGCTTCTAGCTACTTCAATAAAGAAGAAAAATAAATGAAAAATACAGTTTTGACAGTAAGGAGAAAGCTACCATTTGCGGATATAATTATCATTTGTGCAAAAATCTACAAACTACCAGAAGAAATAATGGAATTTAGTAAGGTCACTGGTAACTATGTAAGTTACATTGTATATATATAAACTAGTAACAATTAGGGAATTAAAACACTTTTTGAAATTTACAATGAAGCCATTATATTCATTGAATGGCAGATTCATTTTTGTTAAAATGTCTGCCTATACTCTGTGAAATCTTAATAAAAAGTCCAACATTCTTTTTTTTTCTTTTTTTTCTTTTTTTGTAGATGTTGGCATGTTGGTTCCAAAACTTAGAAAGAAATGCAAAAGACACTCTATGAAGAAATACAAAGGACCAGTCAGGGTGGATTATTTAAAACTGTAATAATTAAGATAGTGCTTTATTGGTGCTAGAATAGACAGATTAGCCAAGGGAACTCAATAGATCTGAGAAACAGAATTACAGTTTTACAATAACCTGATTAAAGCAAAATTGCAATGGCAGTGCAATGATGAAAGAATAGTTGTTTTAATATATGGTGCTGAATAAAAGAGATATCCATGTGAAAAGAATAAATCTTGGCCTCTATATACACAAAAGTTATTTTGAGATCAATTTTAGACTGAAAGGTGAAACTAAAGCAATACAGTTTCTAGAGTAAAATATAGGAGAATAGATTCAGGAACAGACAAAAGTTTCTTAAGCAGTATTCCAATAAACCTAGCCAGAGAAGACTGACAAACCATCACGTTGGACTTGATTAAAAACAGTGAGGATAAAACAAACAAAACACAGTGAGGATGAGGAGCATCTGGAACCTTCACATATTGCTGGTAGGAGTGTGAATAGGCATGACCATGTTGGGGAGCTGGTGGTATCCACGAAAGCTAAATATACTTATACCTGTGACCCAGCATTGCTACTACTGAGTACATACCAAGCAAAATGAATGTTTATTTCTGTCAAGATGTATCTGTAGTGGTGTTATTCATAGTAATAGAAATTGAAAGCAGCACAAAAATCTACCTATGGTAGAGTACCTGCATAAATTGCGGTGCATTCACACAATGGAATTCTACATTGCAATGAAGAACTACTGCTATTTGCAGCATAAATATCACATATAGTAAGATGAATGAAAAAATATTGAAAAAATAGTAAATAATATATGATCCTGTTCATATGAAGTTTAAAACCAGACACGCTATAATATTCAAGGACAGAACAATGGAAAGCCATGATGGGGGATCATCTGCAGGGTGGGAGCACTAAGGAAGTCTGCATTTTATGACATATTCATGCACAATTATTTACCTTTGTTATCTCAAATTTGCACTGCTAAATAATGCAGAAAGTTTTGTTTTTTGTTTTTGTTTTTGTTTTTTTTTTACAGTTAATTTTGGTTGGTTTAATTTCCCCTGAGAGCTGAATTAAATAGCACAAATCTGTAAGGAGAAAGAATGCTGATATTCTAATAACTCATTATGGAGAATGTTCATGTTTTAAAAAGTAAAACCTTAAATATTTAAGCCTTAATTGTTGTTATTGACATGTTTTGATGTCTGTGGTACAATAAAAACTCAAACTCTAGCTGGCTATCTCTGTCTCCTTGTATGAATTTATTAAAATTCTATCACTCAGAAATGATCATAAAATAACATCATTTAATATTTATATGTGATGGTAAAAACAATTCTTCAAAAATTTACTAAAAAAATGCCTGCCTGATACCCTAATAGAAGTTTTATCTAAGCACCGTATATCCGTAAGAGATGAAATAAAGTAAAATATACGTGTGCGCTTGGGCACATACCATGGACATTGTAGATTTTAAAATGACTTTTCAAGGTTTTAAGTACAAGGGTCTACAGGAATGAATCTCAGAATATGTGATAATTTTTTCAAGCCCCTTCAGCTAGTTCAGCAAAAAAGCTCAGAAGTCAGGCACCATGGCTTAGAAGAAAGCAAAATTTAAATAGCTCATTCAGTTCACATCAGTGATTATTCTCTTTTAATTTTAGTCATCATGGAATTTACCAAATAAACTAATATAATTGGTCTTCACTTTTTTATGGTACCATGTTAATGGAAATGGATGTTGTGGGTACCTTGTCCTCAATGCACGTGGCTCTGTGTAGCTGACGTTGTTTATAGGACAAAGTAAGCTCACAATTTCAATGTGAACAAGTTTTAGTTAATGCAACACTGTGCAAAGCAAGGACTGCCTGTAATAACCTCTATTTTAGTGTGTGAAATTATAAATTAAGGGAGGTGGATAAAATTTTATTTTTTCTACTTTAAAATATATTAGAAAATAGTTCCTTTGTGGTGATACTGAAAATAATGTGCAAATATCATATACCAATGACTTACAGATATTTTTTTAAAGGTGATGGTAAATTGTCTTTTTAAAATATCTTGTCAACCACTTAAATATTCTTGTCCTCAGTATACTTGTAAAATTTTCTTTGTAATAAATGATTAAAAGTGTGCTTTTTTTTGAGGATGTTGATGTTGTCATCAAATTTTGGGCTCTGAAAATCAGGTATCTCCAGTGTGGCTGCTTAAAGTTTACTGCTTTTTTACTTTTTGGTATTTGCGGTTTTATGTTCATGTTAGTAAATTTAGAAGTATAGAAAAGAAGATTATACAAAATGACTTTACCAGGAACATTTAAGTAACTGTTGTCAAACTTGTGGCATATAATTTTCCAGACAGTTTTCTACTTGGCAACTTGTTTAAAAATGCCATGTAGAGTGATGTTTAGGGAAAAAGTCAGGAGAGAGTTATAATGATTTATCCCTGAAGAAGACTCTCTATTTTCTTAGAAAAGAAAGGTCTAAAAAAAAAATTTAAATTAGTGATTCAAATGGGTATTGTTATTGATGTAAGTACTATAAGAAACACTCTAAGTATTAAATATTTACGTTAACTTTTAAATTCTAAAATCCTCCATGGATTAATTGTTTCTGAAAGAACTCAAGGACCTCAATTATTCGTGTATGTCTTCACTACAAATATCTTATCAGGTCCTTTGGAAAAAATGTGGAATAGGAGGGAATTTTCATAAATCTTTTGTTTCCTGTCTTCCCAGAGCTACCTGTCAGAGTGACTGCAGAAATAGGCAAACCCATTTCTCTTTAATAAAATTTTTTAAAAGTCCATTTTTATAATAAAGCCATTTGAAATATACTTGTGTATTTCAGATAAGTCAGGAATCAAGCATACCATTTTCTTTTAATGGAGAGTCAATTGTTTACCAAAATGTTTACCAAAATGTTTACCAAAACTACAGTATAATTAGTATGACATTGTGGTACGTTTTGAAATTTGGTTGTATGGTGTTCTTGACCTCAGGCTGTCAAAGGAGATCAAGATTGATAAATAATCCTTTGTCCAAAAGGGGATTACAAAACCTAAAATTATCTCTTAAAAATAGTGTGAGATCTCTATATAACCTCTTTGAACTTATTCAAGTGTTAGGATCAGCTAATTAAGTTTCATTTCTTCTCTCTAGACTGTTTACTGATTTTTCCAGCACCTTCTCTTTTGCTTCTTGTCCATGTTTATTTTCCTTCTTCATGTTAGAAATATTTTTAAATTTCTTTATTAAAATTTATTTTTTACTAAAATCTAATTCATATACTAAAAATTCATTTATTTAACGTATACAATCAGTGTGTTTTTTAGTATATCTACAGAGTTGTGCAAACATAATCAAAACTTAATTTTAGAACATTTTCGTTGTACCCATCATCAATCACTCTCTAAACCTCCACCCAACTCCCCCAGCGTCAGCAACTGCTGATTTACTGTCTACTTTTCTGATTTACCTTTTCTGTACATTTCATACAAATGGAATTGTACACTTTGACAATTTGTGTCTGACTCCTACTTAGTGTAATGTTTTCAGGATTCATCTATGTTGTGGCAAGTGTCAGCATTTCATTATTTTTTTATGGCTGAATATTATTTCACTGTATAGATATATCACATTTGTTTATCTGTTCATCAGTTGTTGGACATTTGGTTGTTTACAGTTTTTGGTTATAATGAAAACTGCTACTGTGAACATTTGTACATGTTTTTGTGTAGGCATGTTTTCAATTCTCATGGGTATCTACCTATGGGTGGAATTGCTGGGTTGTGTGGTAACTCCATGTTTAACTTTTTGAGGAACTGCCACACTATTTCCCAAAGCAGCTGTACAATTTTGCATTCCCACTAGCAAGAGGGAATAGGAGTCCCAATCTCTACATCCTCACCAAAACTTACTATTTTCTTTTCTTTTCTTGTTTTGAAAAAAATAGAGTCACCCTAATGGGCTAAAATGGGTGTAAAATAGGATCTCATTGTGATTTGTATTTACATTTCCCTCATGATGTTGAACATATTTCATGTGCATATTAGCCAATTGTATATTGTTTTTGTAGAAAGGTCTATATTCAGATTCTTTCACTGTTTTTAATTGGATTGTATTTCTTTACTAATTAATTGTAAGAGTTCTTTTATAATCTGTATACAAGACTCTTATGAAATGGATGTTTGCAAGTATTTCTTCCTACTCTGTGGTTTGTTTTTAATTTCTTGATGGAGTCCATTTATGCTCAAAGATTTTTAGTTTTGATGAAGTCCGATTTACCGATTTTCCTTTTTTTTCTCTAATCTTTAGGTATCATAACTAATAAATTACTGTCAATCCAAGGTTATGAAGGCTTACATCAGTTTTCTTCTATGATTTTTATAACTTTAGCACTTGTATTTTGTTTAACTCATTTAGGGTTAAGTTTTATATAGGGAAGGGATGCCTGGGTGGCTAAGCGGTTGAGTGTCTGCTTTAGGCCCAGGGCATGATCCTGGGGTCCAGGATGGAGTCCCACATTGGGCTCCTTGCAGGGAGCCTGCTTATCCCTCTGCCTGTGTCTCTGCCTCTCTTTCTGTGTCTCTTATGAATAAATAAGGAAAATCTTTTTAAAAAAGTGTTATATAGGGTATGAGGTAGAGATTAAATTTCATTCTTTTACTTATTTACTTTTTTAAAAGATTATTTATTCATGAAAGAGAGAGAGAGGTAGAGACATAGAAAGACAGAGAAGCAGGCTTCTCACAGTGAGCCTGATACAGGACTTGATCCCCTGACCTGGGATCACTCCCTGAGCCCAAGGCAGATGCTTAACTGCTGAGCCAACCAGGTGTCCCAGACTTCATTAAGATTTAAACATGGTTATCAGTTGTTCCAGCAGCATTCATTGAAAGGACTGTTCTTTCTGCCTTGAACTGTTTTGGCACTGTTGTCTTAAGTCAATTGCCATGAAGGTATGACTTATTTCTAGGTTTATTTCTAGACCCTCATTTTTATTGCATTGATTCCCATGTCTATGTTTAAGCCAGTGTCATACCTCCTAGATTATTGAAAAACTTTGTAGTAAAGTCTAAATTTTTCTTTATCTTGATTGTTTTGGCTGCCAATGAGGAGTGATGTCCCTCATTTCTGTTTCCTATATCCAACAACAGAACTTCAACATCTATCCATGAACAAAAACTTTTGGGGTTGTGGGATCTAGCACTATACTCTAAGAAATGTGGCAGAAGTCTTACTCATATATGCATTGGGTAATAGGCAAACAGAACTCAGTCCTGGCTATGGGCTCTAAAGTGACCCATGAACCAGCTCTAGTCCCTCTCTGCTGTTGTCTGGGTGTCCGTGGAGAGCACTGACTTAGTCACCAATGGACAAGAGAGCCTTTGTGGAAGTACAGGTTTCCAGAGGAGAAATCACAGAAATAGACTAGAGCAAAGACATATGGGTTTTAGAGGTATTGGAGTGGTTAAGATGAACAGCTTGACTTTACTCATGCCTTACTCAACTTGGCACAACGTAGGGCCAAGAAGACACATTTTTGGCCTGTGATTTCTTCCATGGAGGAAGAGAAGTGTGTGAGTGAGTACCTGGCTTCCCCAGCTGGGCAGGACACTGCTGAAGAGGCTCATTTCTCTTTTGTCTTATCCAGAATACTAAACTTTGAGCTCCATGACTTAGGGGAAGGAAGAGTTTGGGAGAATGGCAGACAGGACTCCCAGAGGGCATTAAAATAATGTAGATCCTAATAGTTGTGCTATGGACTCCCATCAAGAGCCTGCCCATGAGCCACTGGGAAGGGCTCATCATTAGTCCATCCAGTGGTCCACAGGCCTGTGGTCCACTACCCTGTGTGTCTCACCTATACCCTTTCTACTTCCCATGGCAGGCGACCTGTATATGTTCCTGAAGGCAATGCTGAAAGCAGGTTTTGGAAGACAGCTAGTGAGCACATATAGAAAGTAGGCTCAAATCTATAGGTCAAGGAGAAACTGCAATCTGAGTTGTAGTGTCACATATGTAAACACAAAAAAGAGGCTGTGAGCACTTGGCCTGGTACATTGTAGGATCAAGAGAAGGTATATATGTTTTAGAATCCTGCCACAAGAAAAATCTTGTAAAAAGAAAGTGGGAGGATGCACCTGGATGGCTCAGTTGATTGAGCATCTGACTCTTGCTTTGGGCTCAGGTCATGATCTCTGGGTCTTGGGATTAAGCCCCATATTGGGCTCCACGTTCAGCAGGGGTCTGCTTGAGATTCTCTCCTCTCCCTCCCCCTGCTTGTGCCCTCTCTCTCTCTCTCAAATAAATAAAATCTTTAAAAAAAAAAAAAAAAAAGGAAAATCCTGCCACGAGAAGAAGCAACAGGGATGGAGAAGGTATATCCATAGATTAGCTAAGGGCTGATGAAATGTAGTCTTCCCCAAAGGAATGAATCGCCTTATGTTTTTTTTTTTTTAATATAGGAATTTACAGTTCTACATTTTCCTCTAGGCACTACTTTTGCTGTGTCTCATAAATTTTGGTATGTTGTGTTTTTGTTTTGTTCATCTCAAAGTATTTTATAAATTGTGATTTCTTCTTTGACACAATGGGATGTGTCATTTAATTACCTCATGCTTTAAATTCCCCAAATTTCCTTCAGTTTTCAATTTCTAATTTAATTCCATAGTCATTGTAGAACCTTCTTTAATGATTTCAGTCCTTTTCAGTTCATTGAGGGTTATTTTGTGGCCTAACATATGACCTAGTCTAGAGAATGTCCCATGAGTAGAGTGGTATTTTCCTATCTTTTAGGTTTACTTGCTTTATAGTGTTGTTCACGGTCTCTAAGTATTAATCTTCTCTCTAGCTATTAAATCCATTATTGAAAGTGAGATATTATTATTGCCTTTTTCAGTTGTTTTTTAAATCATACAGGCAAAAAGTAGTTTTAAATAACAAAAGTATTTGTGCTAAAAAAATATTAGGACCTTTATAGTTAGAATCACTGGTGCTCTTTATTTCTTCATGTGGATGTAAGTCACTATACAGTGTTCTTTCATTAAAGTCTGAAGGTCTCCCTTCAGCATTTTTGTGTGGAGTTCTCTCATTTGTACAAGTTTCTCATTTTCTTAAATATGAGAAAGTCTTAATTTCTTTGTCATTTTTGAAGAATGCTTTCTCTGGATATCGAATTCTTGGTCAACATTCTAATTCTTCTTCTTCTTCATTTTTTTTTTTTTTTCTCCTCAACATTCTAATTCTTTCAGCACTTGGGATGTTCCATCCAGCTGTCTTCTGGCCTCTGTGGATTCTGATGAAAAATCAACTGTAGATCATATTGAAAATTATTTGTGTGTTATGAGTTACTTCTCTCTTGCTGATTTAAAAATTCTCTTTTTTCTTGGCTTTCCGTATTTAGATTTTAATATGTCTGGGTGTGGTCTTCTTTGGATGTATCTCACTTCTTTGGATGTATCTCAATTTATTAAGCTTCTTGGATGTATAGATCAATGTTTTTCATCCAGTTTTGGAAGTTTTCTGCCATTTTGTCTTCAAATATTTTTCTGTTCCTTTCTCTCTTTCCAACTTTTGAGAGCCCCATTGTACATATGTTGGATGTTGGTACATGTGACAGTTTCTTTCAGTCTCTGAAGTTCTGTTCATTTATCTTCATTCTTTTTTTTTTCCTAAACTGGATAATATCAATTGATTTATCTTAATGTTTGCCGATTCCTTCATCTCAAATCTGTTGAAAGCCTCTAGTGAATTTTTAAATTTTACTTATTGTACTTTTCAACTATAGAATTTCTCTTTTTTCATAATTTCTCCTTATTAGTGTTCTGTATCTGTCAAGAAACATTCTCCATTTTCCTTTAATTTTTTAGACATGGTTTTCTTTAGTTCCTTGAACAAAAATTAAATAATTGATTTAAAGTCTTTGTATAGATAAACCAAACATCAGGGACAGTTTCTATTGTCTGCCTTTTTCATGTATATGGGTCAGGTTTTCTTGTTTCTTTTATGTCTTGAAAATTTTTTTGAAAACTAAACATTTTAAATAATGTAGTTTTATGACACTGGAAATCAGATTCTCCTCTCTTCCCAGGGTTTTGTGCTGTTACTGGTTTTGTTGTTATCTATTTAAGTGATTTTTCTGAACTAATTCTATAAGGTGTATACATTCTTCATCATTCATGACCACTGAAGTCCCTGATTGGTAAGATCAGTTATAGCTAAAGATTGAACAAAGATTTCTTGTTGGGCATACCTTCAGTACTCACTGTGTTAGCCTTAGTGCTTACTCACTGCCCTCTCAGAGCTTCAAAATGGCCTGAGGTGAGGCTTTAGAGCCTTCTTAGGTCTTTCCTGAGCATGTATACAGCCCTGGGCACACTTGCAGTCCTTCTCACATGCATGCGTAGGCTTCTAGATTCCCAAGAATATGTCACTGTTTTTCTGAGCCCTGTGAACATCTATTCTACAGATTTTTCTTTTAGGCTTTTTGGGTAGCTTATATTTTGCTCTAATTTTTATATACCACCTCAGGCAGTCACAAAATTAAATGATTGCCTCTAAATGTTTTTGGCAAGCTTCCTTGGGGAAGGCACTTTTTGCATTGAGTGAGTTCACAGGCAGATCAAATAAAGACAACTTTGCAAGTAGAGTCTTCCAAGGAGCCACAGTTCTTTGACAGTGAGATTTTGAAAGAGTTCCAGTCCAATTCTGCACCTGCTGGTGGCTACCTAACTGCTAATTTTCACTATGATTGTGAGCTTTTGAATTTTAAGGTTATCAGAGTGGGATGGAAATAGGACAAGTTAAAATGCCACAAAGCTTACTTTTTTTTTTACTACTATTCAGACACATTTCTTTTTTAAAAATAATTGTTTATTTTAATTTTTATTGAGGTATAGTTGACATACAGTATTATATCAGTTTCAGGTATACATACCTGTAATTGATTCAGCAATTACATACATTATAAAATGCTCCCCAAGGTATCTGTCACCATACAAAATTATTACTATATTACTAAATATAGTCCTTATGCTATACTGTTAATCCTTGTGACTTATTTATTTTATAATTGGAATTTTGTATCTCTTAATCCCCTTCACCTATTTTGCCTGTCCTCTCACCCTCCTCCCCTCTAGCAAGCACCAGTTTGTTCTCTGTATTTATGAGTATTTATGAGTCTATTTCTGTTTTTTGCTTAGGTGTTTTTTTTAGAGTCTGTATATAGGTGATATTAGATGGTATTCGCCTTTTTCTGTCTGATTTATTTCACTGAGTATAATTTCCTCTAGGTCCATCAGTGTTGTCACAGGTGGCAAGATCTGATTATTTTCCATCACTAAGTAGTATTTTAATATATATACATATCACATCTTCTTTATTCATATATTGATGGATACTTAGTTTGCTTCCATATCTTGCCTATAGTAAATAATGCTGCAGTAAACATAGGGGTGCATATATCTTTCAGTTTAATATTTTTGTTTTCTTTGGGTAAATGCACAGAAGTAGAATTACTGGGTTGTAAAGCATTTATAGTTTTAATTTTTTGAGGGACATCCATATTGCTTTCCACAGTGGCTATACCAGTTTACAATTCTACCAACAGTTCATGAGGGTTCCCTTTTCTCCATACCCTCACCAACACTTGTTATTATCTTTTCACTACTAGCCATTCTGACTGATGGGAAGTGATATCTTGTTGTGGTTTTATTGCCATTTCCTTGGTGGTTAGTAATATTGAACATCTTTTGTGTCTTGGCTATCTGCATGTCTTCTTTGGAAAAATGTCTATGTAGGTTCTCTGCCTATTTTTTAATTGGATATTTATTCAGTCACATTTCTTGAATAAATACCCCCTAGATTGCCACAAGCCTTTGGTTAATATCCAGGGTTCTGATGATTGATTGATTGATTTTGCCAGCTCCTAATTCATTTCATGGTGGAGAGAATTTTCAGAGGTCTTATACTACTGGTTTTCACGGATTTCATCTCTTTAAAGTAAATTTTATGGTGGTATCAATTTTCATTGTTTATAATGTAGAAGTCAAAATGGAAAAGCTAAAAGCGGAACCTGGAACTTAATATGATTAAAGGCATCCAGATATTACCCTAGGGAATAGTATCTCAATGGATTTTCTTTAGAAAATCATATGTTTTATTACGTTCAATGATATTAGCTCACAGTGTATTTTTCAATCTCTTCTTCATCCATGCCTAGACTAGAATCCTTGCACCTAGTGTCATTCCTGGACACAAGTGTTCCTACATGGACCAGGCATGCACAACATCCAGAATGGTCCAGTAGGAAGGCAGGTCCACAGGTGATGTCTTGGAATTTTATTTTATTTTATTTTATTTTATTTTATTTTATTTTATTTTATTTTATTTTATTTTATTTTATTTTATTTTATTTATTATTTTTATTATTTTATTTTATTTTATTTTATTTTTTTAGTCTTGGAATTTTTTTATTTTTTATTTTTATAAACTTATTTTTTATTGTTCAATTTATTAGTCTTGGAATTTTAAAAGAAATTTTACATGGGTTCTTTTTTGACTTCAATAGCAGAAATTGCTAGGGGTAGGAAATGTATCATGTTATACATCATGGGTGTAAGATGGAGCCCTCCTTTTTCTTCCCCTCTTCCTGCATTGTACATCAGCATGCTTACATCTGCTAACTTATTTGAAATATTAAATTAAAAAATATAGAAAACAAAAACTTGGGATCCCTGGGTGGCGCAGTGGTTTGGCGCCTGCCTTTGGCCCAGGGCACGGTCCTGGAGACCCGGGATCGAGTCCCATGTCGGGCTCCCGGTGCATGGAGCCTGCTTCTCCCTCTGCCTATGTCTCTGCCTCTCTCTCTGTGTGACTATCATAAATAAATAAAAAAAATTAAAAAAAAAAAAAAAGAAAACAAAAACTTTCTATGCCTTTATAAATTTAACAATTTACTTCATTTCTAGCACTTTGTCTAAGGTGTTTGACAGTAGGAGGCAAAAACTGAATTTATTACTCTATGATTTATCTAAACATGCTATGTTACCAGTATGCAAAAATGATTAGGGAGTGTTGTTTTCATATAACTTGAGGTGTGGAAAAGATTTAGAATAGTAAAATAATATTTTGAATAATTCGGCTTAAGAAATTGTTGCATCATAATATTTAATAAATAACATTGCTAATTATATTCTAAGGGCAAAATCAGTCTCTAAAAAGTATTCATTGTTTTTTAGCAATGATTTTGACTGTTTTCATACAGCTTTAATGAACAGGAATCATCTAATTTAATCTTGAGTAATTTCAGCATTCCAAATATTGAGTATTTGAAAATTTTCTGGAGTCCTTGAAAAGAAACTTTGGTATCTTTTATTTCCAGTGCACTTCTGTTAATTTTGACTGTTGCTTGGTTAAAGCACTTGTGGACTTCTTTAAAATTAAGGTTAAATTTTTCTAGCAGGTTTTTCTAATGTCCGAATTCATTCTTCAGTATTACATCTGGTACATTATTGGAAAGATTTAACACAGGCTACAAATGCTATCAAGATTTTTCCAGTTTTAAACATTACATACAACTTCTAATATTACCAAGATTTCTTTAGTCACCTGGAGGTCAAGTCAGGATAGGAATCAAGAAAAATAGAGGTTGTAGGATTATATTGGCCTAGAAAGTGAAAGTCTGAGGATAAACATGAAGTTCCTATTATCACATGCAAGGAAAATACACAGTGCTCACTTACGCTGCTTTTCCAGACTTTCTCATCTGAATCACAAACTGTTTGGCCTTCTGGTTTATAGTTTAGTACTTCTAACCAAAGAACAGTATATTTATTTTGAAAGGAGAAAATGTGCTTCACAATGTAGGAAAAAAGAGAGCAACTAAAACGAACTGAGTTCTACTACCATTTTAGGTACTTTCATGTTTCTCATTCCAAAGTGTTCCCTGTCCTAGTCTGTTTGGGCTGCAGTAGGAAATACCACAGACTAGGTAGCTTATAAACAACAGAAATTTATTTCTCATAGTTATGAAGGCTGGAAGTCCGATCACAGTGCCTCCATAGTTGGGTGAGGGTCATCTTCGTTGATAGCCTGTGCCTTCGTGCTGTATTCCTTCATGCTGTATGCCTTCATGCTGAAGGGGTGGGGAATCTCTGTGGGGTCTGTCTTATAAGAACACTAATTTCATTCAAGAAGACTCTATGTTAATGACTTAAGCACCTCTCAAAAGCTCCATCTTCTAATACCATCAAATTTTGAGGTTAGGATTTCAATATAAGGGTGTGGAGGGACACATAAACACTCAGACCATTGTATACCAACCTATTGACTAGCAACCACAGCTATTTAAGAAACACTTTCATCCATGGGAACTATTTTATAGTGGGCAAATAAGAATAAACTTTGGTCTCTGAATATCAGCTTAAATAGACCTTCTAATGAATAGCTTCCTCACAAATGAAATTGAATCTTTATAAGTTCTCCCGTAATTTTAACACAATTGCACAGCACTCCTATAAGATTTTTATTGACATTCATGTCAATTTGACTGCAAATTTCTGTTCTTGAAATGTGTTGGTAAATTAGCTCTGTGGGAGAAGAAACCAAATCTGATTTGTAGCATTTGTCAATTTTCATGTTCTCAATATTCCTGACAGAGCTTATTTCAAGCTACCAATGCAGAGTTTGGAGAAAGTACATAATTTGTTATCTGGAGCCAATGTGAGTGAACTACAGTACATTGTTCTATCTTACTATCTTTCTTTTCAGAGCTCAGTATTATTACAATCTCTCCTATGAATCTTTGAGAAACCTTGGAACTGACTTGAATCTACAACTTGAAGCTAGATAGGAGTGTCTAAATCGGTGGAGTTCTGGGAACCTTTACATTCTGATTTCCAGAATGCAGTTAGCTAGCCATACTCACTGGCTTACATGAGGAAAGGTAACTATTCATGTCCAGGTAGACATTTTGAATAAATATATTTTATTTCTTCTTACCTAATAAATCCTCCTTAATACACACCAGTGAAATTCTAATCAACAAAAGTAGAATGTGTATATCTTCATAATGAAACATCATCGTCCGTGGATTAGGTGATCTAAAGTTCTCAAAGAAGAGTGGTAAATCCCCACCATAACCTACACACCCTGGGGCTTATTCGACAGTAGTTTCTTGAATGTTTTTAGTGTTCTTATCTACATTTGAAAACCTGTTTCCAAATTGCTCACAGATTGTAAAAACACTAATTGGTAATGCTCCTTGTTTGGTTCATTGACTCCCACATTCTCTGGCAATTGTTGGTATCAGTTAAAATGTGAACCTACTAAAGGTACTGTTTTTAACAAATGTAATTTAAGCAGTGTTTTCTTAATTAGGGAGCCTATATTAAGCTGTTACAACATCAGTGACTCCTGGTATTAAAACAGTCTATATTAAATTTTACAGCAATTACTGAATTTAACTTTTAGAATAGCAAGCACATGACTAGATGGCTCAGTGAAATGAGGTGAGTTGAAATTGTAACTAAGGAAAACATGTTTCAGAATTAACACTTCCTCTTTGTTATAAATATGCATAGATATGCATAATTGGGTATATACCTGGAATGTGAAATAGAACAACATCCAGGAGTCAGCAAGAGCACTGGATGTAAAATTAGAAGTTATATTTCACTTTTGAATGTTTCCAGGGACATAGATCAGTTATCTGTAATTAAATGGGTGTAGTTGTTTGTGTTTCTGTGTTAGAATAAGAAGGTTAAGGGTAGAAGCAAGGTGAATAAAAAAGTCAGAATAGGCTTAATGATCTTCATTTGTAATTCTTTTTTTTTTTTAATTTTTTAATTTTTATTTATTTATGATAGTCACAGAGAGAGAGAGAGAGAGAGAGGCAGAGACACAGGCAGAGGGAGAAGCAGGCTCCATGCACCGGGAGCCTGATGTGGGATTTGATCCCAGGTCTCCAGGATCGCGCCCTGGGCCAAAGGCAGGCACCAAACCACTGCGCCACCCAGGGATCCCCCTTCATTTGTAATTCTTTAGTACCTTTAGGTGTTCTTAAATTTCTGGCTTGGATGCTTGTGTGAGAATTGTCTCTTCTAAGGTCAAGGGAGACATGGGGAGCTGGAGAAACTGGGAAATTTCTGAAACTGGGGAATAGCCGTAATTGGGAAATAGTACCTAACATACAGTAATATAAATCCTAAAAGGTGAAAGATAAGGGAAATTTTAGCAATTTCCCTAACATAATCTCTTTGAAAAAGTAACTGAAAGGCTTCCATTTTCAAACAAAGAAGGGACACAAAAATTGGAAATTATATCATGCAAGTTATAGTGCAGAACTGTCTAAGGAATGTTTGAAGTAATCATTTATTTTGTATCTGAGTTTTTTTCCTTAAATAATGCATTTCTTACCAGCTTTTAGGGTTTTTTTCAGTATTGTTACAATGAAAAAGAAATGTTTAATTTTATGTGCTTGGCCATTTCTCATTTTACCCCAGTATTTTGACTTGGAAAAGTCATATATACCTACATATACTCTTTTTAATTTGTAATTTGTGTCAAACTAATTACTTCATATATGTATTCCCATTTCCCTTCTCTCTTTTCCCTTTAGGTTTCATTGATGTTTGTCATGTTTTATCATGCTCTGGTTTGAAAAATGCATAAGTAAGTTTATTTGTGGAGCTACTAGCCTTTTCATTCTTCTCTTTGATTTCTTTTACTTTTTTTTAAAGCCAGAAATTTATCTACTTAGTTTGGCAACAAATCTGGGAATGTCAGTGTAATCAAGCTAATTGCTTTATGGGAAGTCTTGGATTCTGAATTATAAAATGAGGAGGAAACAGGGAGCAGATTAATTTAGTGCCATTAATTAACCTGCTTTTGACCTAAAAATTTTTGTTACGGCATGATCAGCAAAGGGCAAGGCAGAAGTGTTCTGACTGGAGGAATCTAGCTTCAAAGATTATTCCTAAAAGGCAGTGGTCCTCAACTTTGGATGCAAGTTAAAATCACCTGGGATGCTTTACAATTTTAGTGTCCAGACATTTGTTTTCTCCTTTGGAATGTAGAAAGATAGGAACAGTGTGTCACTTACAGTCTTAACCACAAAAATAAATTAACATACTGCAAATTCACAGATTTTCTTGAAACTGTCAGGGTTGAGGCTGTGGGGCAACAAACTACTCCAAAATATAAACAGAGACAAAAAGGACAGGTGAGTTCAGAGATAGGCAGGACCTGGACATTTGCTTACTTGAGGAGATGTCATAAGAAGATACAAGTAAGGAAAATTCAGCTAGAATAGGTAACAAATTGGTGGAGGTTGAGTGTAGTTTGGCAAGACATTTGCAGTCCCGGGACCATCAATATAAGGTACAATATCATTCCATTGTGTATTCTTCACAGATCCCACCAGGTTCAAAAAGATTAGTAAGAATTCTGATAAAGTATTCCTGATGGTGTAAGCCTGGGGAAAGGGCATAATGGCTGCTGTGTTATGGCACAAAAATTCACCTGGTCTCTTTTCTCCTCTATCTTTTATGGAAAAAAAGCCTTAATCTGTCTAAGTCACTTCTCCACAGGAGAAGGAACAAGGTTAGCTGGCAGTGAAACAGCAGGAGCATTGGGAAATCTACAACCCTAAGACCCAGGAACACAGTGCCTTCCTAAGACTGAGTCTTAACCAGAACAAAATGGAACTCCACCACTCCTCCCCCCCATTCCCTCTACCACCAGATCAAGGTCAAGTAACAAGCCAGACTGAAATACAGCTGAGAGTATTAAAGAATATAAGGACAGACCCACTCTAAGGCAACACAAAAGGAAGATTTAACGTGATGGTGGGGAAGATAGTGAAAAGCCTTCTGGAAAACCAGCTCTCACCCCCAAGCTATTTCTAGAGAAATTTAAAGCATATGGCCTACTGAGGGTAACTATAACTGCAGCAAACCTTGAACTGAGATTGACTTTTGATTTGATGAAAGCAGATTCCACACTGAAGGTCTAGTGGAAAGAAGTGGGGGGGGTGTGTTCATTTCCAGGCATAAAATCTATTTACCTTTATTATCTTTCACAATGGGCTATTTTTTAACAAAAATATACAGAAGAATGGCAAGAAGGAAAAACATACTGCCAAGGAACAAAACAATCAACATACCAATTTTTAAGTATGACACAGATATCAAAACTCTCTGACACAGGGACCCCTGGGTGGCTCAGCAGTTAAGCGGCTGCCTTTCGGCTCAGGGTGTGATCTTGGAGTCCTGGGATCGAGTCACACATCAGGCTCCCTGCATGGAGCCTGCTTCTCCCTCTATGTTGTCTCTGCCTTTCTCTGTCTCTGTGTCTCTCATGAAGAAATAAATAAAATCTTTAAAAAAAAAAAGCCTCTCTGACACAGAACTTAAAATAATGTGTGCTATATTGAAAACTCCAATGGAAAAGTTAGACGACGTGTGTAAGGCCAGATGTAAATTTCAACAGAGATGTTAAACAAATGGAAATGCTGCTCTGTATGAGACAGTAACATGAAGAATGCTTTGGTTCATCAGTAGACTCAACACAGATGAAGAAAGAATCAATTAACTTGAAGTTAAGCTAACAGAAATGGCTCTAACTGAAACACAAATAATAGTTGTAGGAGCTGAAGGTTGGGAGAAGGGTTAATCAGGAAAAGACAGCAGGAGGAAATTTTGTGTGTGATGAAGCTGTTCTGTGTCAACTGTGGATGTTGAAACGTGGCCCTATATGTTTGTGAAGACCCATAGAACAATATACCACAAATATTGGGGTTTTCTCTTTGTAAATTAAAAAGAAATTAAAAGGAAAAAATAACCCTGATTCTCACAATAATTATATCAGCATATCTGAGAATGTGAGCTTGGCTCAACTAGGCAATTTCAGTATAGATAAAAATAGAAAATCTCTGTTAGAGTTTCAATTTCTTATAAGCATTGGTTCCTAAACTTTATTGCCCATTAGTATCATCTGGGGTCTTTAAAAATATTGATGTCTATCTCTCATTCCCAGGCATTCTGATTTAATGTGCAAGACAAAATATGGCTATTGGGAATTTTAAAAGCTTTCCTGGTGATACTATGGGCATCAAAGTTTGGGAACCATTGGTCTAGAGCAGTGATTCCTAAACTTTAGCCTAAATCAGAATCATCTGAAAGGCTTGTTAAAACACAGATGATTGGGCAGCCTGGGTGGCTTAGCGGTTTAGCACCGCCTTCAGCCCAGAGCATGATCCTGGAGACCTGGGATCGAGTCCCACGTCAGGTTCCCTGCATAAAGCCTGCTTCTCCTTCTGTCCCTTTGCCTGTGTCTCTGCCCCTCCCCCTCTGTATCTCATGAATAAAGTCTTTAAACACACACACACACACACACACACACACACAGATGATTAGGGTCATAGTCTCAAGAGATTTTGCTTCAGTAGATTTGGGATGGAGTCTAAGAATTTACATTTCTAATAAATTTTTAGTTAATGCTGATGTTGCAGGCCCTTTGACAACTTATTGGTCTTAGACTAATGCTTCTCAGTTGCTACTGTGTATAAAATCACAGTCAAACTTCTAATAAGTTGATCTGGAACAAGGCCTAAGATTCTGTATTTCTAGCAGGCTCCCATATGATGCTGCTGGACAAAAGACAACACTTTGAATACCAAAGGTGTCTAGAGTCTTGCATGACTTACTGAGTAGTACTAGTGGCAGCATCTTGATGATTTCTGTGTATATTTAAAATTTGAGAAGTACCTTTCCAGAGGTCAGTGTGTGTTAAGCATTGTTTTTTGCTCCCTGACTTTCTATTTGACAGCATACAAAGCTTTGATCTATTGCTCAGAAAAATCAACTTGCTTATTTACGTGCCTGATAATTTATTAATTCACAATGGAAAATATAAGAGTACAGAGGCAAATTAGTTTATCAGGGCCAGCCAGTTTCACTAAGGTATGGAAGCCTACAGAGAGCCAACCTATCAGAAGATGGCTTAATGAGTGAGAAGCACAGTGAAAGAGTTCAGGTGATTTATGAAGTGCCTGTCAAGATTCTGAATATTTTGTTTCAAGTACAGTGTGTCATTTTGGGGCATATCATGTCACAGGCCATCTAATAGCCTGTGAGTAACTGGGAGTTAGCCTTCTCTCCCCAGTCCAATCAGTTGTTGTCAAGAGAGAGGTCATCATCTATTATAGAGCATGTTGGTTGTTTACTCCAAAAAGCTGATGTGGGTGTGGGTAACCAGGCACCATAGGCTCCTCTTTAGGATAAAAAAACCCCAGATAAATACAAATAATATTATCATAAACAGCTTATGATAAGATCAAGTTTCTGGAAGGATAAAGCCCAAAAGTAAATGAAAGAGTGCTTACTCTTAGGATTTTAAAAAATTAATTTTTAATTTATCATGACGTAGGTAGAGAAAAGAAAAAAAAATGACCTGCAAATCTTTCTGTATTTGCATATCCTAATGCATCTTTACTTTCTAAATGAAAAGGAAAGAGAGCTCTGTTTGATATAGAAATCAGCGTTTTTTGACCAGCTTAGAGCTTCTATAATTAAACATTTACAAAGTAAGCAGAACTTTTCTTTTTCTTCTTTTGATGAGGAAATCAGTAGAAGCTTTTCTATGTTTGGGATCATAGTGACATGCTCTGAGGGAAATGTCTTAGCCGCTGGGCCAAATTATTTAGAAAAAAAGTGGTAAGGACATTTTAAGCACATTAACAGGTATTAAGTTTAAGGACAGAAACAGTCATGTTGGTGATTGATCTGTAGAATTTACTTCCGCACATGTATTTCAGAGTCAGTTTACATTTTACTTCTATTCTTCTATCAGAATAAACACAACCAAGAAATACGATGTTTGATTACCATATAATAAACATATGCAATTCAAGGTACTGCTTTTTGAATAGCCTAATAAGGCTTTTTGGGAGACAAAAGTGTATTATAGAGCTTATTAAGTCTCATTAAATCATACTGTGGAAAGAAACTGGTAGCCTCCCAGTTTACATATTGTTCACAAATATTGATAAAGATTTTCAGCTTGGCTGTACTGTATAATTACCAATCCTGCCCCCTACCCCTCACCTCCATTCTCGGTTTATTGGTCTGCGTAAGGATTTTATCAGTTTTTTTTTTTTTGAATCTTGAAAATGTTCTTCAAATGAGAGGGAAAGAGACTCAGAAAACATTTAAGGAACAATTAACTACTTTGTATGTTTTAACATACCCTTGACCCTCCCAACAGTTGTGATTCAGAAGCAATTTAGAACTTAAGTGTGTCCTCATAGTTACATACTGGCATATTTATGAATTTGCAAAGACACATCCCCAGCAATGCCAAGGGACCACCATGGTGGAGCACACATGTAGCAGCAGTGAGGCTTCTAGATATTTGGACTTGGAAAGGGAAGCCCGAGGGAACACATTGAAGGAAATTAGGTAAGATCAGTTGTGCCAATCTATCACATTTGCCTCTCCTTAAGTCTGAAAGTTTTCTTTTGTTATCAAGATTGACTGGTTTACTGATAGTTATGGTGCATTGAGGATAACATACTAACTTGTGGATACTTGGATCAGGAGAAACTGCCTAAGAGCATTCAGTTCCACCGGAAATCAGGAAATACTCCCTAAGGTCGAAGTGAAGTTTCAGGGTTCATTGAAGAAACGGCAGAATTGCAATTGTCAGTCGAGAAGCTCCTTTCTTATGTTTCTATGCAATAACAAAATCCTTTGTTTTTTATTCAGTAGTAAAACTCTCTGAGAGGCCCGTAGAATATGAGTACATAACCAGCTGAGCAGAAGCCAGCAGCTACCCACAAACAATCTTCCGATACCTTTCACAGTAATGGAATTGCTTATGTTTCCCTGGAGCACATTTTGCAGATGCAAGATTGTTTCGACGCTGTGATCGACAGTATCTGAGTTATAATAACCAGAAGAGAATAATACTTCACAAGGCAATGGCAACTTCCATCTGGTTCTGAGTTCCCCAAAGCCTGGTATAAGCAAGAGAAAAACAGGTGTAGCTCCAATTTAATACATAACAGCTTGTGGACTCAGAATTCTCTTATTTTCCGTTGCAGATACATAGAATGTTTTGTGGTGGATGTCTTTAATTTTACAGCTCAAAGACTGGTGTCAGTGGTAGAAGCAGTAATAAAAATACTTGGTAGATGAATTTTTCTTTACATGCTATAAGGAATTCAAAGGAGGGTCATGGAAAATGCAGTGAATTCTGAGTATATGTATGTGTATGCCTGCATGCGCTTATATAATACAATTCTTGGTCTCAGGGTCGGTACTGCTCTGTAAGAATCCCAGCAGGCACAGGAATGTATTTGAGCATTCCAAAATCACCATGAAAACAAGGTAGTCAGACAGCAGCTATATGGGCTTTGGTGGCAGGGTGGCTAATGCGGTGATCTAAAGCACTTCTTCAAATGATACACCAAATCTATGAGCTACAGGAAAGCACTACACAAAGCTTAGGCTGTGACTGTGTCAGGAATGATGGGACCAGTCTGAGGCCTTGAGACAGGAATTTCCTGCAAATAATAGCTATGGTTTCAAATCAAAGAGTAGAAATCTTCTTAGGTACCCAGTATAGATGACACCACTGTCACATGAGAGTTTTTCTGTCCCACTTGCATACAGTTATGTCAGTGATGTTAATACTATCCAAGGGGAATCCAGATTTTGTGCAAAGGAAAGGTTATATGATTTAGGGTGTCTCCTTTTTATTGAAGAATAGTTGACACACAATATTATATTGATTCCAAGTATAAAAGTAGTGATTTGACAACTCTACAAGTTATGCTACTAAGCTCACCACAAGTGCCATCACCAAACATTGCTAGTACAATACCATTGACTATATTTTCCCTGCTGTACCTTTTATCCCTATGACTTCTTCATTCTGTAACTGGATGCCTTCACCCATTTTAGTCATCTCCCCACCCCCTGCCCTCTGGCATCCCTCAGTTCTCTCTGTTTGTGGGTCTATGTTTACTCATTTGTTTGGGTTTTTTAGATTTCACATGTAAGTGAAATCATATGGTATTTGTCTTTCTCTGTTTGACTTATTTCACCTAGCATAATACCCTCTAAATCTTTCATGTTGCTTGGGTGTCTTCTTTTTATTTTATTTAAGATTTATTTATTTATTTAAGAGAGAGAGAGAGAGAGAAACCATGTGTGCAAGCATGCACACGTGGGTGGGGAAGGGGCAGCGGGAGAGAATCTTCAAGCTGACTTCCTACTGAGCATGGAGTCTGACATGGAGTTTGATCTCATGACCCCTAAGATCATGACCTGAGGCAAAACCAAGAGTTGGACACTTAACTGACTGAGCCCACAGGACTCCTAGGTATCTTCTTTTTAAAACTGAACATAGATACTTAGAACTTTTGAAAATTAAAATATTTACTCAGTGAACATATTCTTAGACCCTCCCACAACCTTGGAGGAGCATATAAAACTGAGGGGCTCTGAAATTTAAGTTTTATTGGCTTCACAGTGGTTCTACATCTGCTACTATGACCTTGGCAAATGACTTACCAACCTTACAGAATCTTAAGCCAAGTAAACTACCTAGATAAAAACTAAGCTTCATTTTAATAAAGCATGAATTTATTTTAAAATTATTCATTTATTTTTTTAATTTTAAAATTATTTAAAATAAAAGTCATCCATGCCTAGTAGCCTGTAATACTTGGGGAAAAATATGTTGAATTTTAGTACAGGATACACAGGCTTTGAACTAATAACAGCTTTTAACAATATTCATGTATTTGTATTTACAATAATAAGATTTGTACAGTGCTACTACATGCAAAAATGCTGTAAGTTTTTTTGTATGTATATATTCATTTTCATTCTCAAGAAACTATCGGTTCAGCCCTTTTAATACCTCCTATTTTATAGATGAAAATAGAGGAGCACAAAGAACTTAATAAGTTGCCCATGGTTGGATGGTTACTAAGTGGTGGAATGTGAATTCGAACCTAGGTAGTTGGGCTTCAGGCTCTATGCTTTTAACTGCTGCCCTCTGTTCTGCCTTTTCCACCTGTGAGCTGTATCGGTTTGGTGCAGTGTGAGGGCAGCATTTGCGTGTGTGTCATGATGGTCTGGCCGTTTCCTGGTATCTAATGATGGTCTGGTATCCACCTGGTGCATAATGTCCTGTTGCCAGCACTTGCCAAGTGTCAGGTAGAGGGGTTGGCGCAGGACCTGTGAGCCAGCCTGATAGAAGAAGACAAACCATCTAACATACATTGGCCTTTCTTTCCTAATTAGTCATTCAGGGCTTTGAAAGTACTGTTTTTAAGGTCTTTCCAGGCCTTGTGTTCAGACAAAAAATACATATTCTGTTTACACTTGTGGTTGTGAATGCCCAGTTTGGCATAGGTGGCAATATTCTAAAAGTGCTTTAGGCATTAATGTTTCTAATCGAGTAGGCTCTGCCACCTGAATGGATGGGTTCCTACTTATATTTATTAAAAGCGTCCTATTCCCATAGAATATTTAACTATGCAGAAACTGCCAATTCATTTAATTTTACCTAATAGTGATCTTATAAGGTAAATACTATTCTGAACCTTATTTGATAGATAAAGAAACTGAGTCATAGAGAAACTAAGTACTTTTCCTGCAGGAGCCAGCTATGAATGGAGGAGCCAGGATTCAAACCCAAGCTGTCTGTGCTATAGTGCCAGATTGTTTATTCAAACAAGTGGTGTGTTGACAGTGAAAGGAAATTGGAAATGGTTACCAGTTCTGAAAAAGGAGATATTCTGAATGCTGCTGAAAGCTAAGGGTGCTTAATATTTTTATAAAGAGGAAAGCCACACAGGCTAGTGTTGATGGAGGTGCTGCAGGAAAACAATGTTTGAAATGTTCAATAAAGAATTCCATAGGGGCACCTGGGTGGCTCAGTGGTTGAACATATGCCTTTGGCTCAGGTTGTGATCCTGGGGTGCTGGGATTGAGTCCCGCAGAGGGAGACCCTCTGCCTATGTCTCTGTGTCTCTCATGAGTAAATGGATGGAATCTTAAAAAAAAAAAAAGAGGAATTCCATAAAAGGTGGCTGAAAATGACTAGCAAAGAAATGATAATAAGTGCTGTTGCTGTGAGAATGATATCTAATATCTACTTTGAACTTATGTACTAAAAATGGTTATAAATGCTTTATGTGTAGGAGACTCAATCTTTTCCTCCCAAGCATACTATATGGCAGATACTATTCTGTGTCCTTATTTTTGCCAGTGGGGAAAGTGATATAAAGAGATTAATAGTTTGCCAAAGGCAGACCACTTAAGTAGACGTTTTTAGAATTGAAGAAAATATATTTAAATATATTTACCAGAAACTGGTTGTTGTGGTACCTGCTGTAGGTATAGAAATGAGAGTGAAGACATAGAATTCTAGGCAGAAAAGACAGGCAAATGTGTGATTATAGGGTACCTACTAAAAATGTGCGCTTTTTGGTGGGTGAGCCCGATAAAGAGAGGACAGCATGAGCAGAGGAACAGAGGCAAGACAGAACTTAGATGTTAGGGGATCAGCGAGTGTGAAGAGTTCGGTTGAGTGGGCTGCCTGGAGTTACAGCTAGAGACACTACTGGGGGCTAGCTGATGGAAAGGTTGTGAGCTAGCTGTCATAACGCCAATGATTCCTAAAGGCTCTGAGAAGCTGTTGAAGGATTTCGATCAGGGAAAGGCAATATTCAAGATGAACAGTGTTGATACCTAAGTAAAGGAAGGGTCTTGAGGGGGAAGATGGGAAGAGAGGGGATCAAAGATATTAAGAGGATAGTGCTGAATGGACCTCGTGGTAAGTTTGATATGGGATAAAATAAGGAATGGTATAAAAGATGAACTGTGATCCTGATTGGATGGGGATGCTGATTGGAGGGGAAGCAGATGAGTGTCCAGTGTGGAAGGGTTAAGACCAGATGTATTTGGGGGACTCCTAAATGGAAATATCTGCTAGGCAGTTGGCTGTTGAACTGTAAAATCAGAGTGATTGTTTAAGAGCCATCATTCTACAGGGGAACATGAGAATTGTCATAGAATCTGCAGAGTGAAATGGGAAAAAGGATGGAACAAAGAGGGTCCCAGTGATTAAGACGTTGTGTGTGTGGGGGGAAGGTGAAAGAAAAGAATAATAATCTGAAGTGCCAAGAGAGGAGAAAAAGCTGAAACATATCCACTGATTCAGTAATTAATTTTGTACGAAGGTTGGAATGAGATTTATATGAATTGTTAGGTAGAAAAGAAAGTTATTTTGGTCCTTGTTAGGTTCATTACCTTTACTCACTAGGTAAGCTAACTTTCCCAAATACTAAGTGTGCGTGTGTGTGTTTAACAAGAAAATGGTGATGAAGACACACCAAAACAGTTCATCTTTGGTATAAAACAAATAGAGAATAATTCCTTTGGTTGCTCTCTTTCAGTTGTGACTGGCTAAATGTCTGTGGTTTTGTGGAGACAGTTAAAATCATATAATGCGTTTATTGGGTGTTTTCTGCTTTTTCTTTTGTACTGAAGATTTGCCAGCTGCTTGGACAAGTATAAGAACACATGCTATTCCTTCATAAAGTCATTTTGGTTATGAATACTCTAGTATTCAATGAGAAATGGCAGATTATTCCATTCAGTATTTTTCCAGTCATTACACTAAAGCTGACCTATTTAAAGTTTTCCTGGTAAGTCCTCCCCTCCCCCTGCCTTTTTTTTTAATATATATATATTTTTAATTTTTATTTATTTATGATAGTCACACACAGAGAGAGAGAGAGAGAGAGGCAGAGACACAGGCAGAGGGAGAAGCAGGCTCCATGCACCGGGAGTCTGATGTGGGATTCGATCCCGGGTCTCCAGGATCGTGCCCTGGGCCAAAGGCAGGCGCCAAACCGCTGCGCCACCCAGGGATCCCAGCCTTTTTTTTTTTTTTTTTTTTAATAAGTTGGATTGGATTTGTTTATGGAAGCAATGATACTATACTGTTAGAGTTCAGCCCAAAAGTCATAAATGGTTTTTATTGAGTTTGGATAGGAAATATATTAAGTTTAAAACATGCTTGCAAATATTTCTGATTTGAATGAATTTACACATCCTCCTTTAAATCCTTAAATTCTTATCCTCCTCAGTGTAATATGTAAATGCTTCTGAAATTAGGGTGTTAGTCTGGCTTTTAGAAGGTTGACAGAAAAGGTATTGGGTTTTTTTCAAGCCTAAATAAATAGCCTAGGATTATAATTCACTGTGCATTTAGTGTCTGAACAATATCATTAGGAAACAGCCTGGTTTACAGACTTAGCACAGGTGGGCTAGAGACATTAAAATCAATGTAATTATTTTACCCATAATGGCGGCTCTGGAGAGTTCAAGGCAAAAATAGCAAAATGATTTAAAAAGTAGCACTAACAACTGTCTGAGAATGGTGATTCTTCTTTTGTTTGGATAGCCACACAAGAAAAAAAACTAGGAAAAAAAAAAAGAGAAATAAACATTGCCTGGTTTTTAGCTGCCTTAGCATTCATTTGGTCTTTTTTTTTTGTTTTGTTTTTCATTTGGTCTTTTTAACAGCACCCTCACTTTCCCCTTAAGAATTGACCTCTTCGGGATCCCTGGGTGGCGCAGCGGTTTGGCTCCTGCCTTTGGCCCAGGGCGCGATCCTGGAGACCCAGGATCGAATCCCACGTCAGGCTCCCTGTGCATGGAACCTGCTTCTCCCTCTGCCTATGTCTGTGCCTCTCTCTCTCTCTCTCTCTCTCTCTGTATGACTATCATAAATGAATAAAAATTAAAAAATAAAATAAAATTAAAAAAAAAAAAAGAATTGACCTCTTCATTATCACCGTTTGTTAGGACAAACCCAGGGCTCCCCTTTCCCTTGCCATAGCCTGTGCAGGTATATTGGCTAGGTCAATCTTCTGCTTCCTCTGTAAGATTTAAATTAAGATCCAAGAAGCGAAGTGGCTGAAATAGTTGGATGGAGATCCATTTGTTTAAGAGATCTGATTGACTGTTTTTGTACAAGATATTTCCTGTTTCCTAGCCCTCTAAACCACCTTGTCCTTCAAACTTGGTTTTTCAGAATTTCACTGATTATCTGGAAATTCGGCAAACATACACAAATTTCTCTTTGCAAAATTGAACTAGTAGTTTTCTTTTGCTAGTGTCCAAAGACCCTTAACTGATAGGCTATTTGAATATGATTAAGGTACATGTTCCTTCTACTTCAGGTAACCAATATATAGATACTATAGTTGTTTTGATTTCCTAAATCAAATTAATCACTTCCTGGTAAATCTTAACAAAAAAATTCTGATTTCTATTTAATCATCTATAAGTTATTACCTTCCACTAAAGGAAATATTTATATATTTATTTATGTAAAATTTACTTATATATATATGGGGGGAGCATGAGAGAATGCACATGCACGTGAACAAGCATGAGTGCATACAAGCTGGCGGGGGAGAGGGCAGAAGGAGAAGGAGAGAGAGAATCCCAAGCAGGTTCCACACTTAGCATGAACCAATGTGGGGCTCAATCTCATAATCCTGAGATCATAACCTGAGCTGAAATCAAGAATCAATGTTCAACCAACAAAGCCACTCAGGTGCTCCTGGAGTAAAATAATGTTAATATATCGTAAAATTTTTCAGTTTCCAACCAGTTCAGTCATCTCCTTGGGCTTGGGAAAGGGGAGGTAACATCCATTCTTCCCATTTTTGGGGGCACAAAATTCTCTCCTCCCTTAGAGCATCATTTGTTGAGCCCTGGCATTGGCTGAAAGTAGCCATTAACATACTGTGGGGAATTTTCTTATCTATATGAGATTTTTAAAAAAATATTTTATTTATTTATTTATTCATGAGAGATACAGAGAGAGGCAGAGACACAGGCAGAGGGAGAGGCAGGCTCCATGCAGGGAGCCCAACGTGGGACTCGATCCCGGGTCTCCAGGATCATGCCCTGGGCTGACGGCAGTGCTAAACTGCTGAGCCACCCGGGCTGCCCTATATGAAATATTTTATTAGACTTCACCAAATAAGGATTTTAAGGATTGTGTATAGCCCTACATTAACTAGCGAAGCTTTGCTGTAAGTTGCTCATACCAAGAGAGTAATCTTGAAAAATCTGCAATGGACTTGCACATGGACCAAATCCTTGGTCAAATATTTGTGTATCTATTATATGATGATAAAAGAGCTATAATATAACCATTTCATTTCTTAGTAACTATATCTTTAATTTTAAACATGATGTTATAAAATGAGAAAATATGGAAAAAACCAAGGTAGTTTATGAATAAGTGTCTAAAGGACTATTTATTCTATTACACAGTGGATGAAGTCCCACTATATACAAATACCAATGATCTAGTTAACTTTGGATGTGTCACAAAAGCTTTATAACCTTAATTTTAAAGATATTTATTTACTTATATGAGAGAGAACATGCATGCGAGTGCAAGTTGGGGGAGGGACAGGAGAGAATCTTCAAACCAACTTCCCACTGAGCTCAAAGCCTGATGCCATGTGGGGCTCAATTTCATGACCTTGAGATCACGACGTGAGCCCAAACCAAGATTTGGACACTTAACTGACTTGCCACCCAGGTGCCCCGATAACCTTCACTTTAAACTTGAAACAATATTTTCATTTATGAATGACAAAATTTGTGGTACTAGACTCTCTTGCAGTTGTTTTTGTCAGATTTCAGGCATATAGTATCCTGACAGTGGAGAAGGAAACAGTAGTGGTTCATAGCCAATAGAAGTGGGCCTGCTGGGGTGCCTGGGTGGCTCAGTTGGTTAAACATCTGCCTTCGGCTCAGGTCATGATCCCAGAGTCCTGGGATTGAGCCCTGCATTGGGCTCTCTGCTGCTCCCCTGCTTGTGCATGCATTCTCTGTCTCTCTCAAATAAATAAATAAATACAATCTTAAAAAAAAAAGAAGGGGGCCTGCTGAGAAAGTGGAAATAATAATAAATGATCTTATTGAACACAGAAACTAATAATAATTAGGCATTAGTACTTTATAGTATTGTTCTCAGATGGTAGCTGAAAGAAAGCACACGGTGAATAAATATAATCTCTGGAGTTCTGTTTTATATTATTCAATCCTGAGAACAATCCTGAGGTATATTATAATTGTACTCATTGCATGGCTGAGGACTTTGAGCCCCTGCACATTTAAATGAGTTTGAAAGGTGGCTCGGTAAGTTAATAAGTACTACTAGAATTCATACTCTGGCTTTTCTGATCTCAGAATCTGTATCTGTATTGTGCTATGACATACTTCAAGTATGTGGGACTAAGGAGAACTTGAAGGACAATTGGAATTTAGGAAAATGAGAGAAGACTTCACAGGGGTCTAAACCTACAAAAGATTTTCCACTGACTCACCCTTCCAAAATGCTCTATAAATTCCTGCTGAACTTCTACATCGAAATATGGCATGTATTGGGTTTGCCTTAAAAATTACAGCCAAATGTGTGAGAACTAGACTCTGAATTTCTAGCATCACAGGAGGGCTGGTAGGACAGGTACAAAATAATCAAATATATCTAACAGTTTTATAAAAATTTCTTTGACAATTGTCACAATTTCAAACTAGTTGTAATTATTACCATTTAAACATGGCTTAAGTAACATGTATAATTCCTTGCCTTACATCTAATATGACAGAAAATCTATAAATCAGTCATTTGGGTAGTCACAATGATCAGTCACCATGCATAAAAAACTTTAATAATTAGGAGGTCTTGGAAGAATGTTTACTGGAAAATAGAATTATTTCCCATCAATTTTGACTTTAAACACAATCCCTGGAAAACTTGTAAAATCCTTTTCTTTTTTTTCTTATTACCATGGTTTTTTGGAGTGAGGTAAGAAGGAGATATTTTTAAGTATAATTTTATTATATCTGTATGAGTCAAGGGAATGTTATATTGAGAGGCTTAACTCTTATGAAAAGATAAATTTTATGAAGCACACCTCATAAAAATGGATAAAATTTGTGATATCTAAAATGAAATGTACATACATAAATCTTGGGCTTTCTCTCTTGACGTTTTCTTGAATATAAACATGTAAGAAGTTAAAGCTTGGAATTCATGAGCAAACATTCTGTTCTCCAGAATTACACTGTTCTTCTAAATTTATAAAAGTTATATCTCCAACAACTCTGAATATTTTCAGGCTTTTTTTTTTTTTTTTTCGTCTTAACTAATTATATTCCTGGCTGTATTCTCCATATTCTGCAATCAGTTGTTGCTATGGAAAACACTTTGATGCATTAAAACATACCTAAGTCGAGGAAAATAATGATCATTTTTCTGATATCTTCAAGTAGAAAATGGGAAATATCCCCATTCCAAAGCATGTCTTACACAACTCCCACAGCTTTTTTGTTCATTTTGAGTTAATAAGTGACAAGGCTATTTGGTTGACTTTTGGCTAAGCAGTGGTAATAGGAGTACACAATTCTTCATCTACATCTTCATCTTCATTTACATCTGTTGATGTAAAACTATTCTCTCAATCTTTGAGGGAAATTTTTTATTTCTGGCAGTAAATTATAAGTAAACAGAAAAGTTTGTTGATTGAAAGTTAGAGATATATTTTGTTCCTCTATTGCTTTTCTTGTGTGCCATTTGCTGCTTGAAGAAGCATAGCCATTTCAAAACAGCTATTGAATTTAAGAAACTTTTGGGGCAGATGTATTTTTTCTCCAATGTAAATTTTTTCCAGTTACTAAAGTTTAGTAATAGAGGGTTTCTCTGTTACTAAAGAGATGCTCAGAGATGTCATGCAAGAAAACTCAGGTACTATACTCGAAAGAGAACTCACTTTTTCTCGCTAAGTACTTTATTTACTCTTACTTACTCATCAGATAAGCTTGGTTGTCTGGTTTTTCTTACATAATAGGAATCTGGAAGATTATGATCTGGAGGATCATGATCTAAAATTTAAAGTGAATCTAGAGTGTTCGTGGCCCTGACACCTGGTGTATACAACAATAATGCTTCTATTTACAGAGGAAGAAACCAAGACACATGGAATCAATCTACTTAACCAAATCACACATGAAAATTGTAAGCCTGTCTGAACTTATTAATAACATAGCCTCAATATATAAAGCGAAAATTGGCAAAACTGGAAGATGATTAATCCACTTTTATGTTTGACAACTTTTATGTATTGTTCAAATTAATATAGTAATAGATTAAAACTTGTTAAACTATGATGTAGTCTATATATTTTAATAAGGTTATGATAAATATGTTATATTATCAATAGTACAAATCATTAAACAAGAACATTAACAAACTTAACCTAATGTCAGTATATAGAACAAATATTCACAAAGTATTTACAAAAATTGATATCAGATGGTGGGTCTTATCAGGAGCCTCAATAATTAAGTTCAGTGAACAGGTATACAGTTTATCTTGTAGGGATTATTATTACTATTTAGGGGATTGATGAAAAAGTTAAATGAATCACCAAATGCAGGTGCAAGGTAGATATCTAATGTTAATTTTGTGTCCTTCCATTTCTCTTTCTGCATTAGAAATATTTAAACTATATTTTGACAAATTCTTTCTCTAGTTTTATTGAGATATAGTCAACATACAACATTATGTAAGTTTAAAGTGTACGTGTTGATTTGGAACTCTTACGTATTGCTAAATGATTTCCTCCATAGCAAAAACTAACACCTCGTCACATCACATAATTACCATTCCTTTTTTGTGGTGAGAACGTTTAAGATATACTGTCTTGGGCAGCCCCAGTGGCTCAGCGGTTTAGCGCCGCCTTCAGCCCAGGGCGTGATCCTGGAGACCCAGGATTGAGTCCCATATTAGGCTCCCTGCGTGGAGCCTGCTTCACCCTCTGCCTGTGTCTCTGCCTCTCTCTCTGTGTGTCTCTTATGAATAAATAAATAAAAATCTTTAAAAAAAAACTATTCTCTTAATAACTTCTAAGTCTATAATACAATATTATTAACTATAATCACCATACTGCACATTAGATCCCCAGAACTTACTCATAACTGGAAGTTTTCATGCTTTGACCAAAATCTCCCCAGCACCCCCATCCTTGGGTGCCTGGTAACCACTGCTCTACTCTTTGTTTCTGTGAGTTCTGCTTTTTTAGATTCCACATATGTGTGTTATCATACAGTATTTGTCTTTCTTTGTCTTACTTATTTCACTTAGCATAGTATTTTCCAGGTGTATCCATGTTGTTACAATGGCTAGATTCTTTTGTTTCTCATGGCTGAATGATATTCCATTATTTATCTATATCTAAAGATCATATTTTCTTTTTAATTTTTTATTTATTTATGATAGTCACAGAGAGAGAGGCAGAGACACAGGCAGAGGGAGAAGCAGGTTCCATGCACCGGGAGCCTGATGTGGGATTCGATCCCGGGTCTCCAGGATCGCATCCTGGGCCAAAGGCAGGTGCTAAACCACTGTGCCACCCAGGGATCCCACATTTTCCTTATCCAACACTTGAGTGGTTTCTGTATCCTGACTGTTGTGAATAATACTGCAGTAAACATAGGAATGCAGATACCTTTATGAGACAGTGATTTTGTTTCCTTTGTATACATACTCAGAAGTGCAATTGCTGGGTCATATAGTAATTCTATTTTTAATTTTTTGAGGAAACTTCATTGGTGGCCATTCCAATCTACATTCCCACCAGCAGTGCATATGTTTTCCCTTTTCTCCACATTCTCACCAACACTGGTTATCTTACATCTTTTTGATGGTAGCCATTTTAACAGGTGTAAAGTGATATCTCATGTGTCTTGATTTGCATTTCCCTGATGATTACAGATGTCAAGCACCTTTACCTGTACCTGTTGGCCATTTATATGTCTTCTTTGGGAAAATGTCTATTCAGGCCTTTTGCCCATTTTTAAATTTGGACCTTTTCTTTTTAATCCTTCTATTGAATTGTCTGGATTCTTTATATATTTTAGATATTAACCCCTTATCAGATATATGATTTGCAAATTTTCCCCTCATTTCATAGGTTGCCTTTTCATTTTGTTGATTGTTTCTTTTTGCTATGCTTGATAATTTTTTTTGTTTTCTTATTTGGAAATCACATTTTGTAGCATATTTAGAAATTAAAAACTGAAAGCATTTTAAAATGGGGACAAATAATATAAGCATCTTGATATTATTACCTGTTTAGCAGTAATTTCCTAGAACAGAATATGAAAACAAAAGAATTTTCACTTTTTTTTTTTAAACGGTTTATTATTTCAGAAGAGAGCAAGCGAGCTCATGCAAGCAGGGAAGGGGCAGTGGGAGAGAAAGAGAGATAAACTTTAAGCAGATTCCCCATTGAGGAGGTATGGGGATTAATCTTAGAACCCCAAGATCATGACCTGAGCCAAAACCAAGAGTTGGATGCTCAACCAACTGAGCCACCCAGGTACCCCAGAATTTTTATGTCTGTCAATGCCAGTGTTTAGAATAGTGCCTGGAATATATAGCTACCCCAAATCAATGATGTATTTGTGAATTAAAAAAGAGTCCCTGTATATGGTTATGCAACTTTTAGGTTTCCATCTTTATCCTATCTCCCTCCATTCCCATATTTTTGGCAATTCTTGGGCTGAGAGTAGAAAGTACCTTTCTAATCCATTGATACATACTTTTTTTCCCCCACCCCTTTATTTCACATATTCCTGTCAAAAGTAACAAGCATATTTCTGTAGAATTCTTCCTGAAATATAGGAGTGATAATTGACTAAGTGTAGGCTTTTAGGTCCAATCTTACTTTATTTAGCATTGAGTCTTTTTCTTTAGCTTTACATTTTCAGAACAACTGAAAGAGGCATTGGATATATTTAATTACCTAAGTTGTGTGATTGGGCAAACAGGACCTATCACATTTTCCTTCTGAAAATCACTCCTTTTTATCTTACCAGATTTGGCTGTTAAGACAGAAAATGAAGACTCCTATACTCAAAAGAAAATGGAAAGAATGCTGAGGCATTCATAGGAAATACATGAGCTGTAGTCAAAATTGAAAAGGAGGAAATAAGAAAAATACAAAACTATTGGTATGAGATATACTGAAAGTTAAAATAACACTCATCATAAGTTTCCCTGCCTTGACAAGAATACAAGTAAAAATGTACCATGTAATTAGAAAACAGACAATATATTCAGTCTTTAAATTCAACTCTAGGCAGCACCAATCTCACCTGGGAAGGTAGAGCTTCCCATTTGTTGTTTGTTTGCACAGCATTAGGAGTTAGGATCAGCAAAAGTTGATTCCTGAGAGAATGTCAGAGTGAGAGAAAACGGAGAGTATGTAATGGGTCTCAGGTGTTGGGCAGGGAGAAAGGCCAATATCTGAGATGTGGGGAGGAGGCCCAGAAAATGGAGGGGATGTGGAAATGTACCTTCCCTGTTAAGTACTGAACTTTGTGTCAGCAGGAACCATTTTCTGTTTTGTTCGAAGAATATTGCCAGAAACATTTTAGGGATTCAATAAGTATTTATTGAAAGAGTAAATGGTTATAAGTTTTTGTTGGATATTTGGTCCTGAGATATTAAGTGATTTAATTAAGGTTAAATGATGGTGATGAGTTTCAAATATCAACCAATTGTCCTATTAAGATTCCTCAGTATTTGTGTGTGTGTGTTCATTTCACACACATTACTCTCCAGAGACTTTAGAAGATATCTTTCTTCAGGTAAAGGCACATGCCTTTCCCTACCTCTTCTGGCTTAAGAAAATAATTAGGATGACAGATTTTTCTCTACATGGTATTGAGGAAAAAGGAAATAATGTTCACATTCTAGCCTGGATCCATTTTGTTGGGAGTGAGTTCTCTGGGGGCTGTAGCTGCACAGAACCCTTATAATAAATTCACAGAAGGAAAAGTAGGTGAAGGGTTGGAAAGAGGGTTTGGTCAACTGAGTTTCAGCCTTATGGAGGTTGTTAGTGTCTCTCTGGGAATCATATATTCTTTGACATCTCAATGCTTATATTTTTATCTTTGTGCTATGGTAATATCAAGGCATATTTTACTATTTGTAGGACGGAGGAAGGATTTCAAAATTTGGATGCTACAGTGAAAGTTCACCACCAACTATTTTTGTAAGCAAAGAAAAATAAAGCCCTTCATGAAAAAATTTCTAATGAAGAAATTTCCTTCCCAAATTATGAGAAAATTATCTGCATATATACCTTCCCTAAGGAAAGAAATAATAATATGATTTATATCATACCCTGTTCCAGAAAGGATTAAGACAGCATTATCATGAACTCAGAAGGATCTTTCTATCATGCTTTTAGTATTAGCTGTTGGAAGCCATTTTTGTCAATATTACCACTGCAGCTAGATGCCAGGTCTGCAGTGATGAGTCAATAAAGAAGCTTCTAAGAATGGAAGCCTGAAATTCCAAGTTACTGAGATGAGAGGAGACAAAATTGAATTGGGATCTAAACAGTAGCGTTTTGTATATGAAACACTTCCATTTTACATTATTTGGTTAGTACTATTTAGGCTCTTGTAATGTACCTGGTAATTTATAACTGAATTAAAAGAAGTGAAAGAAATACCAAATAGAAAAGAAATACCAAATAGATTAAACAAAGTCTCTGAGTCATAGAGTTGAAATGGGAACATACAAATGGAATGAAATACTCAAAGGCATTAAATGTGTCTATGACCATAAAAAGTATTTTGTCTGGCATATATGCCAAAACCTATTCATTCTGATTCTCTTCTGTACACGGTTAAAGAAATTATACATGGGATGTATAGGTTAGTTAATGATGGTGATGAAGCAAACACCTGATATTTATCTTGGTTACAAAGACAAATTATACACATTTACTTTGGGAATTATTGAAGATAAAATTCTTAAACTGGGATTCAAACTGTGACATTTATCTTGGAAACTTTATATTCCTCTTCCCATTAGCTTAATATGTAGATATTACGAGATACATAGATTAAGAGAAAAATGATCCTCTATTTACCTTTTTTTTTCTCTATTTACCTTTTTTTTTTTCTCTATTTACTTTTTATCTTTTCAATAATTAAATATATTTATTGAAAAACTGGTGTTAGCATCATGGGAATTATAATGAATTATTCAAAATCTTATTATATATATATAGAAAATATATAACATATATAATACAAATACAATATATTTACACAAATATTAATAAAATATAAATGAAATGAGAAAACAATGGCCAATAAGAGCTGAAAAGTGAGATTAAGTGTCTTGCAGAAGATTAGTACTCTTTATAAACTCTGAAGGATGGATACATGTGTAATATGTGGATAGCAGTTGAGTGGCAGAAAGAGAAAATAAGGAGAAAACACTGGAAAAGGACAAATATCTTTTAGAAATGACAAATGGACATGTTTTAGAGGGAGTCTTCAAATAAGGAGGTAGGGGAGAATTTTGAAAACATTGTGCTGGGTTTGTAAATTAGTTATAACTTGTATTTTTAGAAATACAGCATGTGGTGGCAAAAGTTTACTCAAACAGTATTTTGGGAAGATGAATCCAACTGCAGTATTCTGGATAGATTGGACCAAGTTGAAAAGAGACGCAGGAAGAGCAAGGAGGATGTGAGGACAGTGATGACAGGAGATGGAAAAGGTCTGACAGTCTGTGGGGGTGGCCGTTTAATCAGATAGGGGGCAAAAAACCAGAGAGTATTGTTAATGGCTTCAAAAGAATTGACCGCACTTGGTGACAAAGTGGATATCTCTGAAAACACAGGTCCCTCAGAGACTTGCTCTTGTATGTTTTGCCAGCTTAAATATTCAAGGGCTTCTTATATATAATGTAGAACACCGAGCATCATCTCATTGATATAATGATAATTTAGAGACATGAACTCAAAGTAACTATTACAAAACAACACCAATTGTAACAACCACTTTAAATCTTTTTTAAAAACAACTCTTGTTGAGAAAGTTTCATCTTAGTACTTGTGAGGAACAATGGTGTTTTGTTTTGTTTTGTTTTTCACATGAAGACAAGTACTTCTGGAAGGTTGTTTTCAGAAATGAAGGATTCATGTAGACACATATCTATTATATCCAGACAACATCTGTTCCACTTGAGAAAATTAAAGATGGCAACATAAAAAAAGTCATCTCATTTCCAGAGAAACCATGCATCTGACAAAGGGTGACTTTTGATTCTCCAAATGAATAATTTCACAGAATGTCAGTTTTGAATAAGAAAAAAAAGTTATGTTTACTTAGAATAGCAAGGAGAAGAAACAGTGATACCAAGCAAATGATTTTGCAAGGGCCTGGGTGAATTATAGCTACATTCTTACAGATTTCAGCTTTGTTTGTTTTTGAATTGAAGTTGTTTCTCCATTTTGAACACACTGGAATATTTATGTTAATATATCTGTGCAGTTCAACTAATTCAGTCCTTTTTCACCATAATAAATTGAGAACAATGTTGAATATCTTACAAATTGATGCCAACAGATGTGTTAATTATATACATATCTGTTGGACAAAAATTGAGAGAAAAGGAGTCAAGCAATGCTAAATTTATATAACAAGACCATAATTATTTAATGAAATATTTATTGGCCTCAAAAATAGGTAGCCATTTTATTTATCTTTGTCCTGTAATTTTGTTAGCTTCTCATTCTTTCTATTGCCTGTAGCTTGATTTCCAACTCACGGAATCCTGATGTCAGGAAAAGTGATGGTTTTATTATGAGGAAGCCACAAATCTACAAGCATATCAAGCATTGTTTGTATACTAAAGAAATAATGTGCCTATTACCTATTTGCAAGATTGTATCACAAATATAGGCAAGTTGGTTGACAGTGGCTGAATTTAGAGGCTTGGACTTTAGCTTTAGACCCTTCTCTTCTTTGAGCTCTGCTTCCCTTTCTTCATTGACCTCATTCTTTCTTAGTGCAGAGGACTTTCTTCATATGGCTGTGAAAATGGCAATAGGGGCTTCAGCTTACACAGTCCTTACAGCTGCTAATTCCAAAGGAAGTATGCACCTGTCCCAGTTGCTCCAGCAAAAAAAAAAAAAAAAAAAAAAAAAAAAAAGGACTCCGAGAGGCTTCTTCTGATTGACTTCCTTGCTTATTCATGCTTGAGGTAGTTGAGTTTGGGATATGTGGCTGGGAGAAATAAGTCAATCTCATTTTTCCAATGGAAAATAGGGAGGTGAGTTTCCTAACAGAGCAGATACTGTGCAAATAATACATGCATGCTGAGCTGACAGTGATTTCTGATATGAAAAAGAATTTCTAAATTGTGAAAAACTTGGGAACCAACATTTTGTAGGAAAAGGTTCAAACTTCTTAGTATGGTAGCAATATGGCCCTGATTAGTTTTTTCACTCTTTTCAGTGTGTATTTTTTTTTAAAAACTTTTTTCCTTCCCTTTTCTGTTTCTTCTCACCCCTCAGTGGTCTTATGATCTAGCCACACTGATGGTTTTTGCTGCTGTCTTGATTTATGCTCACTAATTCATTTTCCTATAATGCCTTCCCCTCTTTTATAGATATTCAATCCACCTCATTTTACTGAGATAGTTTTCCACCTTCTCCAGTAAAATCCATTCTTCTCTTCCATAGAGGATCTCATATGTGGATATCCCAAGGAGAAGTCAGTGGAATGGACAAAGCTGGCACCTTGCTTTCATGGTATGAGGAAGCTCAAAATCATCTGTAGTTTAACTTAGAAAAAAATCCAGTCTGACATCTTTATGCCCAGTTGTTATGAAGCAAAACCATGTTCCTTACATTGTTTACATGTGATTCTGTGGGTTGTAGGGACTTACCACAGGTAAGAACATGTGTTCAGTTTTGTATTCCAGTCTGTATTCCAGTTCTGGCAATCATTAGCTGAGCCATTTAGAGTGCAGTAACCTCTGTAAAGGTTTGTTTGTTTGTTTGTTTGTTTTCCATCTAATTAAAAGGGATTTTAATAATAGAACCTTCTTCAGCAGATTATGGTGAAGATCATAGGATCAAACTGTCTCATCCTATTATTCAAACCTTCTATATCTTTTTTTCTTTTAAGATTTTATTTACGAGAGAGAGAGAGAGAGAGAGAGAGAGAGAGGGAGAGGCAGAGACACAGGCAGAGGGAGCAGGCTCCATGCAGGGAACCTGACGTGGGACTCGATACCAGGTTTCCAGTATCACACCCCAGACTGAAGGCGGCACTAAACCGCTGAGCCACTGGGGCTGCCCCAAACCTTCTATATGTTTACTGACTTTTAAGTCTGTTGACTTTATGAGCAAAATGCAAGAGGCATGTTAAAGTCTCCTGCTCATTTAGCTCTGTAAATTCTTGCTTCATAAAGGATATTATTTTCATACAAAGTTAACAATGGTGTATGTTTTGTTCTCTTTTTTTCTGACTCTAAAATTTTCTTTGTCATTGTTTTTTTCTTAATCCTATTCTACAAAATGTGCCTAAGTACATCTGTAGGGACGCCTGGGTGGCTCAGTGGTTTGGTGCCTGCCTTCGGCCCGAGGCGTGATCCTGGAGACTCAGGATCGAGTCCCAGGTCGGGCTCCCTGCATGGAGCCTGCCTCTCCCTCTGCCTGTGTCTCTGCCTCTCTCTCTATCTCTCATGAATAAATAAATAAAATATTTTTAAAAAAATAAAGTACATCTGTAATGTTTGTAGCTTATAGTATTTATTAAATCTTTGGCTTGATAATGGTTTTGTCCATTCCATACCTTAAATTCTCTCTACAACTTTTGTTTATATTGTTTGAAATTCAAGAAAAATAATACAAATAGAAACAAATGAATAGGATATCCAGATAATGAAGTTATCAGACAACAATTTTAAAATTATATGTGTCTAAAAACATACGACAAGATTGAGGAGTTTGAGAGGGGATTGAAACATAAAATATTGGAGTTTGGAATTTCAAGATCTTGAAAACACAATAGCTGAAAGTAACAATGGACTAATAGTAGATCAGAAATATATATAAGGTGAAAAATTGAGAGATTAGAGACTGTCAAGTACTGAAAAAAATGAAAGAAACAAAGAATGAAGTGAACTGGGCTAACATACATATAATCCAACTCCCAAAAATAGTGCACAAAGCTCACTTATTTGATTTTCTCCTCCCAAAGGCAGCCAGGCCTTCCCAGATGTCATTAGTGAAGTTACGTAGAGATTTGATTTAAAGAGTAGTCTTCAGTCCTTCCCAGAATAAATTTATTTCTTTTATTGCTTATTCCTAAGGGTAGATCTTTGGTATCTCAACCTAGAATCTGCATTTTACCTGGCTTTCTTCCAATCAGCCTGCCCTCAAATCCAGTTCTCATTTTCCTGGGCTGATGACCTATTGAGAGTTCTGTTTCTCAGCCATGTCTACTAGAACTGCCAGATGCCATTGTAGGAGAACTGGCTCCAAATCTGTGTTCATTGCTTTAGGTCACTCTTTTCCCTTGGTCTTAATTCTGTAGTTCTTTCTCTTGTTAATACTTTACTATGCTCAAACATGTTTCTTTTCATCTTTTTTGTTATGCAAAATTTCTAGCCCATTTTTTGGAAATAGAATCATTTCTGAGTGTTTTCCAATTTAGTCGGAACAAATTCCCCAAAATAATTTTTAGATGAATATATGGGTACTATATAAATTTCTGGTGCATAAAATGTCTCTATTAAAAACGACAGCCTCTTCTCTTTACTCTGGCCTGACTTGCAAGGAATATCTTTACTCTTCCTCTATAATTTTTTTTTTGTCTTTTTTTAGACCATACTGGTTGCCTTATCTTCTTATTACATCAAGTTTTAACAGAAATACCCTCTTAATTGAAGATGAGGTATCCTATATATCTGACATCTGGACTAAAATTAGGAGAGGGAAATTAGAGGCTAGTGGTCCAATAGTTAATGGGTATAAGGATAGCCTTAGTCCTTTTCCCCAGTGACCCAAACCAGTTTGTTTTGTCAGTCTAAGAGTACATGCAAAATAGTTTCTGAGCTTAAAAGGCTTCTGGCTCCTTAATCTTGTCTTTATCTGTATTTCTGGCCAGACTTGATAACACAATAATCTTGGACCTTTTCCTCTAGGAGAAGGAGATAGTCAAATGTGTGGGCTTAGGTTTCCATTTTAATCTTGAACTTTATTTCCTGGTTTAATCCAAGTTTCTCAGGAAACAATTCACATTTAGTGTCAATTATTTCACAAGCCCAATATTTTTGGAAGCTCGACTTTAACTATGAAACCTGGAAAAGAGATAAACTTTGAAGATGAATATATTGAAAGACCAGAAAGATACTAAAAAAACTCAAGGTATGTCTGAGTTGGCATTTTATTTTTGCCCACATTTATATTTATGTCTGTGATATAACTATCTGCAGAAGATATATTGTCTGATGGCTGAGAGAGTGTCAGCATTTTTGAATCAAATGGAAATTTTTCTAAATGCAATATTGTGAGGAAAGTAAAATTTCTATCTACCCAAGACTAAATTTGAACAATTGATAAATAGCATGTTTAGTCCTATTAATATATACTTTATTAGCAAAATAGATGCCTTTTCCCCCAATATATTCTAGTTGTTTATCAGCTGTTCAAATTTTTGTGTGGAATGTCTGATTCCATTACTAATTTTCTCTATGAAAACTATATCTACACATTTGATTGTGATTAGTTAACTAAAAGGCTAATAAATTTTTTTAGAATTTCCCTGGGACTCACTGGCTTTGGACAATTTTACTAATAACCACATTTTGCTGTTAGGCTGTCCCCATCTGCATCCCTGTAAAGTCCTCATGTAGGGCATAGCCAATTATTTCTGGAAAACTACTATGCCTGGATGTCATCAGATAGAGTCTTCTTCATGCTTCCACTGAGGCCTCCTTTTCTGCTGTCTAGAAGTTATTTTGGGTGGAAGGTGTTTCCAGTCCCTGTCACTGGAACTTCTTTTCTCTCTAAGAATGTTCCTTTTCTGTGTAGGTGTCTGGATTTTTGTTGTTGTTGTTCTTGAAAATTCTGTAGCACAAAATGTAAGTCACATATAGAAGTACATTCTTTTATATTATTAAGCCTAATTATGTATCTTGCAAAAACTGGAAAAAACACTATTTAATCTTTTTTTTTTTTTTTAAAGATTTTTATTTATTCATGAGAGACACAGAGAAAAAGAGGTGGAGACACAGGCAGAGGGAGAAACAGGCTCCATGCAGGGAGCCCGATGTGGGACTCCCATCTGGGACTCCAGGATCAGGCCCTGGGCCCAACCCTGGGTGGAAGGCAGGCGCTAAGCCGCAGAGCCACCCAGGCATCCCAGCACTACTTAATCTGTGGGTGACGGACCACAGTAGCTGTGCTTGCTCCTCAGTCTGTCTCCTGAAGTCAGCTTTTAAACATCATCTCCCTAGTGCTCAAAATGAATCCATGGGATTGGTCTAGGGAAGTATCACCTTTCATTATCTTGTTCCTCTCATCATAGGCCCATGGCTTCATTTGGCAGGTACAAAATGAAAACAAAGGCAAATATTAAAAACAAGCAAAACAAAACAAACACTCCATAATAAAATTACTTACTTTTACACTTTTATCAATAATTACATTTCTTTTCATCCCTCCCCTCCCCTCTCCTCCCCTCTCCTCTCCTCTTCTTTTTTTTTTCCCCTTCCCTTCTCCTGCTTCTCCTTCCCTTCTATTAAATCAAGCCAGGGGGATGCTTGGGTGGCTCAGTGAATGAGCGTCTGCCTTTGGCTCAGGGCGTGATCCCGTGGTCCTGGGATCAAGTCCTGCATCAGGCTCCCTGCAGGGAAACTGCTTCTCCCTCTGCTTATGTCTCTGCCTCTCTCTATGTGTCTTTCATGAATAAATAAATAAAATATTAAAAAAAATAAACCAAGCCAGAGGTATAACCGATACAAATATTTTTGGTCCTATTTTGACACTGACCAAATTATCTTAGGATTCACTGGTTTTTATTTTCTTGTCTTTCCATTAGTTCGCCTTTTCTTAGTAATCATCTTTCAAACTTATTAAGCTTTTTCCTTTGCCAAATGAGTTTGTTCTTAATTACTTTATTAGATTTGTGTTAGACAAAACAGTAAGTTCTTAGCACATAGGAAAGTACTTTGTTAAACTATTATATATCAAATTTTCACATGAAATCTGTTCAGGTGGGTAGTAGTAGTTTTTTTTTTTTTTTTCAAAATTCTCTTGGAAAAAAAATTCTCTTGGAAATAATATTATAATTTAAATATATTGAAGTTTTCTTTTAAAGACTGGGTTACAATGAATCCTATGTACTTGGTTTGTGGAATGGATGGCAGAAATATTTGATTAAAAAAACCTGTTTTACAGATTTAATCAGTTCCTCTGAAGCCATTTCACCCACTTTCATGCTCTGAACCATACATTTCATGCTTTTATTGTGTACAAAGAACTACATTGCCTCCTAAACACTTAAATTTTTTTCAAGATGTTTCTTTGGTCCCTTTTAGAGTCTAATGATATTTGTTACATTTAAAAACTATATTCTTAACAGTAAACTATGTGCTTCCACCATAAATTTATGGCTGACCACTTTCCCTGGATGATAGCTCAGGACACATCTTTAGCTGTAGTTTTATGAGGTCAGATGTTTTCCTTTCCAGTGCTGTCTGTTAAACTAATTCCGTATTCCATGGTTTTCAACTCCACCCATCTTTCTCTCTAAGGAAAGTACCATACTGGGGAAGTATTTTTCTTTCTCAGTGGTAAATCACTGGAGCAATGCATACTTTGTAACTTAGAGTGTTGTTCCCTTTCCATAGCTACAGACCTAGTTTTTTGACACAACCCTGCATGTTCATTCTATTAGTGAATAAGACTTTTTTTGGTCCAAGAATCAGGGACCATTCTGAAAATGGGTTTAAACGAAAAAGGGAGTTTATTGAGTGATGTAATTGGTCATCTTAAACATCAATCTGTATTCAGGCACAGATGTATCAAGGTGCCCTAAAGAAGTCTGTTACTTGTAAGCTATTTCTCCCCATCTCTCAGCTCTTCTCTGTGTTGTCCTTATTCTCAAGCAGGTTCTATTGGTAATTCGAAGCATTACTCAGCTTACATCCTCACAGTCTAGAAAACCCAACAGAATGAGATTTTCTCTTTTCAGCCATTCCAACAAACTTCCGTGTCCTGTCATACTGACCCTGCAAGTCATAAGAGTTCATCCCTGGCCAAGGGATGGTAATATATTAATTAGTCAGGCCTGAGACCAATGCCCATACCTGGAGCCTGAAGGATGAGATGAACTCCACATTTATCATGGACCTGTAAGAGCCCAGGAAGGGCAATTTCTGAAGTAAAATTCAGCTATTGGTCTTCAAAACAAGAGGGGAGGGAAATGTGATCCTTAAAGAAGGGTTCATTGTGGGCTTTTCTTACTAAAATTCTTTCAGTATACCCATTCTTTCAGGAGAGAATTTTATGATTATAACCTATCATTTTTACCTTCTGAAACTTTGGTCCAATTATAGTACTCTAGTCTTATTAATAGCTCCTTTATAAATTAGTTAAATGTTTTCATGATGCCATTGCCGTTATATCTAATACATTCCTTTCTTTTATAAAATTGTTAGGAATCCTCAATCTGTCCCTCAATAATTTATTTAAGTTCTTCCATTTCCAAAACATTTTCATTGGTTATCCTAGTCCATAATATTTATTCTGCCTTTGAACTCCCAAGTGGTGTTATTGTTAACAGTGTTTCCAAATATTTTTATTTTTCCATTTGTGTGTATGTGCATATAAATAAGACTTACAAACTACCATTTCTTGTTAGGTATATTTTTAGTACACTTCTTTGAAAAAGAAAATCACAAAAGTGAAAATGCTATGCATTCAATAATGGATTCAAGTGAGATTGCATATTGTTAACTTTAAGAGGATCTAAGTTTATGCTGAAAAAGCATTTTGTACATATATATGCAAGACTTTCTTTTTTTGGATGGTTGTGTACATAGATTAAAGCATTTCTATCCATAGTGCCCCAGACTTAGTGTTCACTAGATTAAAATTGGATACTATTTGTCTATGCCAGTTTTTCACCTTCCTTGATATATCTATTCCTATAATACTAATTATATATTTATGTTGATATTCTGGAACCCTGCATTAATGTTTGTTTTTATATTTTAGCTTTATGGCTCTTTTGTATGACCAGATAAAAGTGTTGGTTGATTAATTAGAATTTTTCCTTTGTGGTTTGATATCTTTATTCCTAAACTGTCTTTCGTTATTCTTAGCACATTCTGAGTTTATGACTTTTTTTTTTTCTTTTGAGAGGGAGAGGGAGAAAGAATCTTAAGGAGGCTCCACACTCATTGCAGAGCCTGACGCAGGCTTGATCTTACAACACTGAGATCATGACCTGAGCCAAAATCAAGAGCCAGAGGTTTAAATGACTGAGCTACTCAGGTGCCCCCTGAGTTAATGGCTTTTACTTCATCATGGGTGATATAAATCAACATTGATGTTTTGAAACTTGAAATTTGGGAGCAAATAAAATGAGCTTATTTTCTGCTAACATTTTACTTTGCAAAAGAGATACTGTTATGGACTGAAACTTATTTTCCCCCAAATTTATATGTCGAAGCCCTAACCCTCCATGTAACTATAGTCAAAGAAAGCGCCTCTTTGTTTATTTTTTTATAATAAATTTATTTTTTATTGGTGTTCAATTTGCCAACATACAGAATAACACCCAGTGCTCATCCCGTCAAGTGCCCCCCTCAGTGCCTGTCACCCATTCACCCCCACCCTCCACCCTCCTCCCCTTCCACCACCCCTAGTTCATTTCCCAGAGTTAGGAGTCTTTATGTTCTGTCTCCCTTTCTGATATTTCCCACACATTTCTTCTCGAAAGGGCCTCTTTAAAGAGGTAAGTATTGAAGTCATGAGGATGGGACCCTATGGACTGATATCCTTAGGAACAATAGGACTGGTGCTCTATATAAGATGAGGAGAGTCACTAGGAGTGCATGCTCATAGAGAAGAGGACTGTGAGGACTTGAGGACACACAAGGTGGTCATCTGTGGCTCGGGAGAACAGCCTCAGGAGAAACCAAACCTGCCAACACCTTGATGTCAGACTTAGAGCCTCCAGGAGTATATGCAAAAATAAACTTCTGTTGTTTAAGCCACGTAGTCTGTGGTTTTTTTGTTAGGGCAGCCCTAGCAGCCTCTTACAAGTATAATTGGCATTAGATACAGTACAGCATTGGTCTGACTTGGTTTTCAAAATTTTATTAATTTAGCCTATTTTTTTTTTTTTTTATGTAGCCTATTTTTTTAACTTCAGTAAGATTATTTGAGTTGAGCCCAAAGGCATAGTGGATTTCAGGTGTGGCCACATTATAGTAATTTATCACTGAGTATGAATTTTTAAGATATAAGGTCAATAAACTCATCCATTATTTCATATTTCCAAGCTTTGAAACTTGCAAATGGTAATGAAGTACCTGTTAAAGCTAGTTCTAGCTTTCTAGGAATAAATCTGGAAACTGTGAAATAGTGTTGTAGATGTTGGCTCTACTGTAACTATACATTATCTTGTTAGGCAAAATTGTATTGGGAAAATCTGCACTTTGAATTAGGTATATTCATAATAAATTATAATAAAACTGTATTAGGGGCTTGATGGCGTCTGTATATCTCTCTAGCGTATAATACTTTTAAGTTGGCCGAAGTCCTTTCTGTTCATCAGTGTGCTTACATGATTACTTTTAGAGAAGACAGATGCTTAGATCTTCTAGGACTCTCAGAAATGCTTATTTGGTATCAAAGGAATCATAAATCTATTGTATGTGATTCAAATAAAGACACGAGTAGACTGATATATAGACTTGAGATTTGGCCATTCACAGCTTTATCTAAGGATTTGCCTACAAGCAGCCAAAAGAGCTATTCAATTTGGTCATGTAAGTTTAAAAATAATAAGTTCGTGAAAATATCAGTTATGCTCTGTGGTGATATAAAAACCAAGATAATATTTGGTTAGCTGAATGGTGGTTTTTTATTTTCTTTTTACATTTTAGTCATATTTTCTGAGCTGTTGTATATTTTTCATTGCCTGATTCTGAGTTGAGCTGAGATTTGGCAGAAATGTTCAAGAAAGACTGCAGCAAAATTATAGTGACATTAACATTTTAAGCATATTTATAACATTTTGGAATAAGTGAAAAGTGGCATTAATAAAAAAATAATAAACACATCTTTATTAATAAGAGCTGAGCACTATGTATGTGCTAGGTCCTGTATTAAATTGTTAATATATGCTAATCAAATTTAGTTCTTCAAACAACTCTGTGAGGTAGATATTACTTTATAGATGAATAAACTGAGTCTCAGAGGGTTAAGGAAATCCGTCAAACTGCACAGCTAATAAGGGAATTGAGCCCAAACTCTCCAGTTCTAGAGCCTCTGTCCTGACCTGGACAACTCTGCAGTGCCTCCGTGTGTTAATGTGAACACCCAGTAGGTAATTTATTCAGGAATGGGTTAAAAAATGTTTGCGGATGTTACTACAACTTTGATGAGAATATAACTTTTGTTAATATCATGTAATTTTCTAGATAATTTTATTAAATCACATTCTGATTTCTCAATGGTTAATAAAATGAACATCTGGGGAGAAGAGTCTGGTTTTTTTTTTATCTTAAGGCTTTATTTATTTATTTATTTATTTATTTTTTGGCCTTATTTATTTTTAATGAAAGTAAATACAATAACAGTTCCATGGTCTTTTGAATTTCACATTAGGATTTAATTCTTTTCAATTTATTTAAACCTTGAAGTAATTGTTTTTGGAAGGGCATCTGTTAATATTATTTCTTTCTACAGATTAGGCAAAGGAAGCATTTCAAGTGACATACTTCAGATTTTTTGGGGAGTAGCTTATGGAGTTGTTTTCCCTTTGCTTTTTCACTACAATTCTTTTCTTTTCTTTTTTTTTTTTTTTAAGATTTTACTTATTTATTCATGAGAGACACAGAGAGAGAGAGAGGCAGAAACACAGGCCAGAGGGAGGAGCAGGCTCCATGCAGGGAGCCTGATGCAGGACTCCATCCCGGGACTCCAGGATCACACCCTGGGCCAAAGGCACTAAACTGCTGAGCCACCCAGGGATCCCCTTCACTAAAATTCTTATGTTCTTGAAAAATGCTATAAATTCACTAGGGTTTATGAAAAAATATTTTCAAAGTAAAGAACCTTGTATTTAAATAATTGATAAGTTTAATTGATAAACAGGCTTAATATACATGCATACATACAAATTTGTATTATAAATATATAGTTTATATATTTGGTGTATATGATATATGGGTGTATACCATATGTATATATTTATATATGTTTGTGACCTTCTTTGAAAGTGCTTTTCCTAGCTCGCTCTCTTTCTCTTTCTCCTTATACCCATACGTACGCACACACACACTCATACACATATGGATCTCTCAAGGCAAATCTTAGCGTATAGACACTTGAAGATATTGTAGTGATGGGTACAGTGAAATATTATTTGCTAGTTTCATTTAATTACTTTTAGCAATGTTTTAAGGGTCATAATATGGACTATTCTTACTTTCTCATCTTCCTTTCTTGGTTGTGACAAATCGGAAAATTGATCTAAAGAGTGAAGTGTGAGGCAAATTATTTTATCAGCTTTATTGTGGATAAAGTTGGATTGTAGAGTGTAGGTGACCTGAGGCTCTCTTTTAAGACAACAAGCCTGTAGATTTGGGCTGACCTTGTTTATGGAGTGTCAGACACAGAAGGTGAGACAGGGTTGAGACCTAGATGGGCCTCCTGGGAGAGGTACCTTTTGTACCTATCCAGTGTCTGGGAACTGTGAGAACAAGTGCAACTGCGTGGGCCCAGAAGGCTATAAGCAAGAGGCTGAGTGTAGTCGATATTATTTCTACAGAATTCACTAGTAACAGGAGCCAATTATTACTCAATCTCTTGGGAAGGGGTGAGTTACAGGATAAAGATAAATGTAGACACTTTTCCCAGAATGTGGAATTGTTGGTAAAAACAACAACAACAAAACTATCTTCTTAGGGCCTCCTGTATCTCAATTGCTATGTCCTCTTTAGCCACTGCCACATAGAATCTGAGCCCCAAATCCTTTCCCTGTTCTAGTTTTCACAGTAAATTATGCTTAGCTGTACATTCCAAAATAGCTTACTAGAGACTATGTAGGTGGCCCATGATGGCATAAATACTATGAATACAATGCCAGCAACGCAAAAATCAACACGAAACCTTTCTTTTTGTTGTTTCTGGGTATAAATTAAACCCCACAAATAAAACACTCGAATTAAGTCTAAATATAAAATATTCCATCCTTTACAAATTCGTACCCCAATATTCTTATATAATAAAATTATTTGTAACAATATAAGCCTGAGATCTTAAGGCTTTTCTCCCCTCATGTCTGCAGGGGGGGCAAGAGAGTACAGCCCCAATAGGGCATCTCTTCTACAAGTATGAATAATGCTTTCAGGAAATAGTCACTTGTGACAGGTTTGCAAGCCAGTAAGTGGTGTCAGCCCTTTTATAGTCTGTTATTCCCTGGATAGCTCATGGATTACAACTTAAAGTGTAAGCATCCCTGAAACTTTTGTACCAAGAAAGTCACTCCCTTTACAGATTCCTGCAGTTTCTAGAATTGCTCTTCCCTATTCAGGTGTGGAATCAATCCATATAAGAATCATCTAAGCTATTTTTAAAATTTACATGTCTATGTCTCACTTCAGATTAATTAAGTCAGTATCTCTCGGGATGAGACACAAGCATCATTATATTTTAAAGTACCTTGAGTTAAAATCTCCTAAGAAAATGGAGGATGACTATTTCATAATAGAATTTCAGTTCCTTACCTCAGAAAGGTGGCGTGTGTTTTCATTTGTTTTTGGCCAATTTCAATCCCAGTGTAGCTCAACAATGACTTTACATTCAGGAAAAGAGACCTACAGAACTTGACAGTCCCAGATATGATGTAGGGACAGGCTTAAGAATCTTCCCCATATCTCAGGTTATGCTTTGCACAACTGATAATCCTATTTTTAATTTTATTATTCCCCAGACTAGTAAGTTGCACTTGTTTGCGTCCGTTTTCTCATTTGAACATCAGTATCCTTAAGAAGCACTCTCCACAACAATCATTACACTCTTGAATAGATCCCCAGTGCTAGGCACCCCTATCTAACCTACCAGTATCCCAAGTGTTTTTGTATAGGGCCTGTTCCATATCATTTGATGTACTTTGTCTCCACATTCTGGGAATCTAATGACTGCTGCTGGAGTCTGAAGAAAGGTAAATGTGTGTAGCTACTGATTATTTTCTGAAGTGAGTATGATGCTGACTAATATCTCACCTTAGGCTTCTAGCAGGTCAGCATATCCAGTGTCATAAGCTATCTCTTTTCTGCAACTACTGAAGCTGTATTATCATCTGAGTTCAAGAATCTGTGTTTGAAAACACGGTAAACATCTATCTAAATTCTTGGGCCACTGATGAGTAGAATCAAGCAAGTAGATAGTAACAAGTGGAATATTTTTTTCTTAAACCTTCTATGTGAACAGAAGCTGTATTTAACGCTAGAGTTCACAGCATTCCACAAATATGTGGCACAATGATGCAAAAAGGGACACATTACATCAGCATCAGCTCACTAAGGATGGGCTGGCTATCTATCTATCTCTCTATCTATCCATCCATCCATCCATCCATCCATCCATCCAGCTATATTATACAACAGATGATATCAGTGATTCCCCAGTACTAAGAAAAAATACATCTTCTCTGCCACACAGTGGTACATTATAACAATGACTACCATTCTTCCCTCCTTTCTGAGTTCATGATCCTTTGCAGTATGATTTTGAAGCATTTCTTAGCTAGAAATGTATTCTATTTCCCTTCCTCTTGAATTTGGGTATTAGTTTGGCTTGTATTCAAGCAGTATGGCTTCAGTAGAAATGTGTGCCAGTCTGAGACTAAAGCCTTAAGAAATCTTGTATGATCCCAGTTGGTCCCTGTGACCCAACCTGTGCCCTATGAACAAGAGCAGGCAAGCTTGCTATGGATGAGAGACTGCTTCAACCAGACTAATGTCAGTTCAGTTTTCTCAGCAGAGGGCAAATACATATGGAAGAGCCAAGACAGTATTAAAGCCATGCCCCCACATCATAGCTGATGCATGAGAGAGGAAGCCCAGACAAATTAAGAAGAATTGCCCAGTCTAGCTCAACCTATATTGCTAACATAGAGAATTGTGGCCAAATGGTTGGGTGTTGTTTCAATTCGACAAACATGTGCTATGGTAAGTAGTAGTAGCTAATGCTGTCATATTTGGGTAATGTTGCCATCTTAGTGTGTAGATCTGGGTTAGGACCTAGGGATGTTCAGGTCCTATTTTTTTTTTTTAAGATTTTATTTTTATTTATGAGAGAGAGCGAGAGCGAGAGAGAGAGAGAGGCAGAGACACAGGCAGAGGGAGAAGCAGGCTCCATGCTGGGAGCCCGACACGGGACTCGATCCTGGGACTCCAGGATCGGGCCCTGGGCCGAAGGCGGGCGCCAAACCGCTGAGCCACCCAGGGATCCCCTGTTCAGGTCCTATTAAGTTTACTCTGGCACTGGTATTTTTAAGTAAAATGTCTTCACTTGGATCACACCTCTGCCCTTTCCTAGGACACTTGTCATGCAAAGAAAACCAAAATGCACAAGTTTCTCTCCAACCTCTGTTAAACCTAACTCCTAAAACTTTTATAGTTTCTGTGAGAGGATTGATGTCCCTGTAGTCTCTTGCTAAATGATACCAAGAACTGCCATTGTCCTGGTGGCTTTATTTTTCCTTATAGCTACAATTTCCCAGATATCAAAGGCATTTAATATAATGTAATGTGTATATACACACACACACACACACACATTGATAGGACCATTGAAGTTTTGGGAAAACACAGTAATAGCATATGACTATTTCCTGATGGGTCGCTTTGTTGGAAATTTTTAACAAGAGTCACAAGTAGAATATGATTATTTAAGAGAAGGAGAAGGAAGAGAGAATTAGGTAGAGAAGGAGGAAGGGGAGGACATCCATGGTAAACAGAACTACATCTGGATTGCTAGTTCCCAGCCCCCAGCTGGCTCACCCACTATTGCACTTGAGATCCCCTCATTTTTAAGGCAGCTAACATTCTGGCACCAGTTATCCCAGAGGTAGAGGGGAATTAGGGCATTAAAAAGTATTTTAGGCTTTCTCAGTGTGGCTTTTGTATATTTGTTCTAATTATAAGGCTGGATGTCCAACCCAAGTGTCTAATATTCTTGAGGAAGCAAATATAAATAAAACTGAATTTGCTAATCTGCTTATAAATTGACATGGATCTCGGCACATGGGTTGTGATAAAAGGTTATAGAATATTTAGAATTTGCAAAATAAAATCTATATTGAGAGAGTTAGGACATTTTTGAAATATGAACTGCCGAGACCTATTGCCCTATGGTTAACATTTTGAGCAAAATTCAGGGGTATTTAAAAATTGTTGCAGTTGGCTGTAGTCTCTAGGAGTTTTCTGCGTCTGTGGTGGTAAAAGTGATAAGTAGATTTGCTCACCAGTTTGAGAAGGCACATAATTTCCCACTTGGAAACTTGTATCCTGTTTCTTATTAGGACTAAAGATAAATGATTGTTACAGTCTTTGCTTTCAGCACAGACACTTAAAGCTCAGTATTATATAGTCTTCTGCTGTAGGAAGAGGGTAGATAGGCTATGGCTACAAGGGACTGTATAATTGCTGACTCTAATTCATATCATTGTGACACTATTTAACTGCCTATCTCCTACCCAGCACATTGCAAGAGGAAGGTGACTAATTCTGTCAATAGGTGGGGCAGTGGGAAAACTTCTAAAAATGTCACAGAGAGGGGGTAGCATTTGGACTTCCCTTTGATGGACAAGATTTTTCGAGGCAGAGAATGGGGAAAGGACATTTTAGGTAAAGGTAATAAGGTGTGAGTAAAACTTCAAGAAAAAAAAAAAAGTTGTATGACTTGCTCACGGAATCTAATCTGTGCATTTCTAGAATGGGGCATGTGATGGAGAGTGAGAGAGATCCAAACAGACAAGTGTGTGTCCCCAGTTTATTTTTTTTAAATTTTTTTTGTGTCCCCAGTTTAAACAAGTCTGCTAGAGATTCGCCTTATTTTCTAAAGAATGAGGAACTTTCTTGATTTATAAACAGAGGGGAAGGTAAAAGATAAATATTATGCAGAACAGAGCACAGATGGAAGCAGGCAGAGATATAGTGAAGGCTCAGACTTACTTTCTTAATCTTCGCTTAAAACGAATAGGAAAAAACCCCAAGAGAATAAGTCTATGATATGATCTAAAATTTTAATTTACATCAATCACAAAATAGGTGACATTTTAGTCTGCGATAGATGAGTGAATAACAAGAGCCACTAACAGATTTTTCCTAAGTCCTCTTTTTTTATTATTTTATTTAAAAATATTTTTTATTGGAGTTCAATTTGCCAACATATAGCTTAACACCCAGTGCTCATCTGCCAAGTGCCCCCCTCAGTGCCCATTACCCAGTCACCCCAACCTCCCGCCCACCTCCCTTTACACTACCCCTTGTTTGTTTCCCAGAGTTAGGTGTCTGTTATGTTTTGTCACCCTCACTAACATTTTCACTCATTTTCTCTCCTTTGCCCTTTATTCTCTTTTACTAATTTTTATATTCCCCAAATGAATGAGACCATATAATGTTTGTCCTTTTCCGATTGACCTAAGACCTCTTTCGATTTCATATTTTCTTTACTCTCCTCCTTTCCTTTGCATATGGCATGTGTGTACTTTAAAATCTGTATGTCTTCTTGCTTGTGTCTTATTGCAATAATTGTGATTTAATATTTAATGACTAATAAATTGCATAGCATCCATTTAATAATAAAACCTGCATTATAATCATTGTGCACAAATTTTATAATCTGGTTTGAAATTTCTAGGAGAAGTGAATAGAAATGAGCTGAAAATCTGATCATGTTGTGCTAGGTTATCACTGTACTCTTCATACTCAAACCAGGGTCTGCATATGTGACGTAGTAACTGGAATATTTCCTATAGATCACACGAGAGAAGTGTTCATCCCCAATTCATTTAAAACTAATAACATTTCTTTTGATGTAATGTTCTTTGTACTAGTGCATCCTATATCAACTTTCAACTAACTATAGCCTCATTATGAAAAAACGAAATGAGTTCATTTTTAGAAAAATTTTAAAGATGACTGAAAATATAGGCCAGTTAATCAAATTGTCTAATGTGGACAGTAAAGTTGAAATATAGGGTATTGTAATAAATCTCTTGTGGATTTGTGATAGTCCAATTAGGGGAAGCTAATCAGATATTTGGAAGGTAATGTACTACCCATTGATTTTCTTTGCTAGAGGAATGGCATCTCACCATTCATATTTCCCAAAACTTGACAGCTAATTATTATCAATTTTGCTTATTTGATCCATATTTTTCCATTACTTTTAATGAAGCAAACTCTATTGAAATATTGATTACTGGTGATAGCCTTTAAGATTGAATTTGAGACATCTGGTTGTTTCCTGGAGCACCTTCATTCTGAAGAGTGAATGCAAATCCCAGATAAAGAGGGCTTATGTGAGCCCTGCCAGAGCTTTGTCAAATGTTGGATTCAAAGTACATATGCACGAAGTTGTAGGTAGAATACAAGGTCAGAAATATGGGGCATGGAATTCCAAACAGATTGGGAAAAGGAAAATGAAAATGGTTGAGAAAGAAACTTAAATGTTATCTTCTCGGCCTAACTAGATAGGATGGGCTTAGTGGGCAGGGCCAGGCAGGGGTCACACAAATTACAGAGGAGTCGATTAACTATAGTAGTTAATCTGGGGAAGTGTTCTTGTCCCCTCTTTTTAAGCCAGCGTGGCCATGATGAGTGATGCTTGCTTTCTTCTTTCTTCCTCTGGTTAAAAAGAATAGTTTCTCTACTCTTAGCTTTCATCAACCGCTGCCCAATTTCCAGTCCCCACTGGGAGGACAAGTGTTTTCAGGATACCTGTTGTATTGTCACAGCTTCCTATTGCTAAATCATGAAGAACAGCAGAGCAGTAGGTGATACATTGTGAATGACCATAAAATAATTATAATACTGTTCAATGTTCAGAAGGCAGGATATAGATCTGCATATTATGATATAATTAGAGCTCGAAATATTGAAAAAAAACAGAGCAATCATTTTGTGTATATTATAAACATATAAATTGTAAGTATTACAGATATATGTATAGGTAAATTAATTTACAGAAGATAGCTTAGAGGAGCATACATTAAATATGTCAGTGTGGGTGAGGGAAGAGGAATAATACTTGGGGATGGAGGATGAGGGGAAAATGAAGAAACATGAACAGATAGCTATTCACAGACCAATAATAAAAAGTGCTGTGGAATGAGAAGTAAAACCCCTCAAATCACTTTGTCACAGCTGCTGTCCAAATTGAATGAATGAATAAATGAGTGAATAACATTAAAAGCAATTAATGAAAGTCTGCAGTCTGTTTGTTTTTTTCCCGTAATTTGACTAATCAGTGAGTTTTATGAAGAGAAACCATTTTTGTTTGGCAAGTTCTCAAATTTATCCAGTATGATTATCAAAGAGATTTCAGGTAACACTTTGGGTTTGGAATGTTGTTAGCATTGTTTTTGAGTGAATTCTCCCTAAAGGACAGAAACTGGCATTTGCATAAAGTAAAGCTGGTGACACAGAAGGGAACTTGTACCATGCTGGGCAACAGCTGGGTAAAAAGCTAGGGGTAACAGTTCACGATTCCTCACTTTTGGTTGGCTGTTTGGCACAGAGAAACCCAGTTCCAAGCAGTAAGAAAATACATATCAGGCCTCTCTGGAGAGAGACTTCTCAATACTTTAAACCACTGACAAAAAAAAAAATTGACATTGTTTTCTTAGCCTCTGTTAATAATTAAAGACCTCTTATCCACTTACATGGCAATGAAGGAAGAATTTTGGCTGAGTTAATTGGTAACCTTAAATAATGTAATTACAAGTGTAAAAACCAAAGGAGCAAGAAGCAGTGGATCGGAGAGGTCCTGAGGAGCTGTTGAAAGTTGCTGAATTAGAAACCTGAGGGATTTGGTACTAGTCCCAGCTGTCTATCTTTAAGTCCCTTCCTTAGCAAGGTGGGTATGCTAACACCTTTAGAAGACCCTGGAGGATTATAAGGTCCTGGTTGTTAAGATTAAATTTCTGGATGGAAACCATGTTCTCTTAGTAGGAAATTGTTAGGGATCTTAGTTTATGCTAAGAGCTAAAGGACTGCAAAGCATAAGTCTGTATCTGATTTCTGAGCACACATGCAAAAAATGTACCTGGCGAACTGACATCTATAAGGTAGGCAGGGGCAGCCCTGGTGGCGCAGTGGTTTAATGCCGCCTGCAGCCCGGGGCGTGATCCTGGAGACCCTGGATCGATTCCCACATCAGGCTCTCTGTATGATGCCTGCTTCTCCCTCTGCCTGTGTCTCTGCCTCTCTCTCTCTCTGTCTCTCACGAGTAAATAAAAAAAAAATATATATATATATAAGGTCGGCAAACTTTTTGTAAAAAATAGTTTCATAAAATATTATAATGATTATATTTCAGAAAATTACAGCTTTGAAGATTTTTTAATGAAGCTGGAGAAAAAAAAATTATGGAAATACCAGATAGCTATTTTAGTACTAGAGCCAAAAATAATAATGTTACTATTATAAATCTACATTTATTTTATATAATCTTTACTTATGTCATGTTATTTTAACCTTATAATTTTCTGAAGGAAAGTGATTCAGTACTATTCCATTTAGAGACAAAGACACTGAGGTTCTGTGTGGTTTCTTTAAATAGGTCACATCATTCAAAGTGTTTGAAGAACACTGGATTTTTTTTCCAGGTCTGACATGGGCCTAAATTTTTTGCATTGTAGAATAACAGGCTTAGTAGTAATAGTTTAGCCCTGTCCTAGTATAAAAACTCCACTATATCCACCCTTGTTTTGAAATGTAACAGTATTGGGTCCTATTATAACTAGTACAAACCATAGGTTATGATTTAGTATGATGTGGTCAATACCTGATACATATTCTGTTAGGAGTTTTGGCCATGAGTACTAGAATAAGAAGACTTTAAATCTTTTCTCTTATAATAGCCTACAAATGTGTACTTCAAAGAATGGGCACTAAAGTATAAAATTGCAAGGACTGCCACTGCACATACACCAATGGAGATAACATTGTCTTACCGTATATCACTGGTATAATAGTTTCTTGTCTAAATGTGTAAAAAAAAAAAGTCCTACTACTCACTGTGTATGATGTAGACAATTGGGGAAATCATGTGAAGTATTTGTTACCAGGACATGTTAACGCACCAAAGCATCATTTAATTCTTGATGTGTTTTCCAGATGTGCACAGTATACTCCTTGATACTGTTTTTTTCCCCAACACCAAATGATTGATTTCCTAGTAATAGGAAAGTTCCCTAGTAATAGGGAAACTTTTTCTCACCTTGTTTTGGGAAACTTCTGGCAGAACCCAGATCACCAGGCTTCTGCCACAGCTCTAAGCAAGCCATATTGGTCTTGGCCTTGGCCTTGGCCTTCTGGACAGAGGCTGAGTATCAGATATCCTTCAGCTACTATATGTATCTGAACTTTCATAGAATATAGCACGTTTGGTTATTTCATGGCCTCTATTGATATGCTCCACGGTCTGTTTGTTTTGGTATAGACTTTGGACTTCCCTGGTTCATCTGCTCCTTTCTGTTCAAGACTGTATAGATGGCCTTTAGAACTTGACCAGGCCCTCTCTGAATATCCCTATCTTTTTTTTCTCTGTGGGAATTTTGATTAAGGTTCTCAAATTTCAAAATAAAGCTAACTAATCATTTCTGTATGTGAGAATCAGTTCGCATTCTCTTTTAAAATTTTCTTAGCCGTCTTTAGATGTTCCTCTCAAAGGTGAAATTAAATAGCATATGTTGACAGAAATAGAGTGAGGAAGAAAATAAATGGCTTAAGCAAAATGTACCAGAGCACAGAGATAAGAAAAGAAATATAGAAAACAATCTGCTATTCATTAAAAAAAAATTCTGTAGCCTTTAGGCTGAGATTTATAGGGAAAAGAAATGCAGAAGAAAAAAGGAGAGTGTAGCTGCAAAATATTTGTCACAGTGTTCATCACTAAACTGAGAAACCTTGTAAAGTTATGATGTTACTGTGTCAGTTGAGAGTCAAAGTTCTCTTGAGTGTATACTGTTGAAAGCCTGAAACCTCACCACTGAAACCTCCTCTGCAAAGGGCCCCTTTATTCTGATTCTGGGAAGCAGGGATAAAAATGACATAGGTAAAAACAGAATCTAGCTCCATGTACTACACCGGACCTAGAACTTGTCTTAAGGCAGTGTCTACTTGGAAGTGGAGTGGAATTGCTTGAGTGCTGCTATAAGACGACAAAATAGGTCGAAAGTACTAGTCACAGATTAGAACAATTGATTCTGACCAAGTATCCGCGATGCATGTTCAATGATGAAAGTAAAAGAAACTTGCAGTCAGTTTTCCACTGGAAAACTTTATAGAAAGCATAAGTTTTTAATATGCTTAGTGCTGATGAGAAAAAATGACTTTTTAGATTTGGGGAGAGTTGGCAAATTCGAGATATGATTAGATTCTTAGCACACAAATATGTCCATAACAAAGGAAATGTAGTGTCTTGTTATGCACAAAATAATAATGACAAAAATAAAATGTATTGAGGTTTTTTGTTTTTTTTAACACCATGTTGCATTATTCTGGGATTTCTTTCCATGCAATTTAATTCTGACATAGGTCTGTAAGTCACCCATTCTTACTGGTCCCATTTTATATATGATAAAACTGAGGCACAAGGTTAGTGGAGGTGTTGTGCCCAAGATCGCGAACCCGAGAAACCACCAAGGAGCCGACACCGATGCAAACACACGAGGGTTTATTTACAAGCTCGAGCTTGGGTCCAAGTGTACCCAACACAGCGGAGCAGGGACTTGGACCCCGAGGTGGGTTTCAGCTTAGTTTTAAGGGCTGGTCTAGGGGACCTCCAGAAGGGGTGGAGGAATTTCTCAAGTTCTGTTTATATTCTGATATGGGGCTTTCAAGGGCATTGAGCTCTGTTCTTATTCTAATAGAGGCTTCCTGCCCTTGGCTTGGGCTCTGTTCTTTTTCTTAATACGGGGCTTTCTAGGACATTAAGCTGTAAGCTGTTTTCTTCCTGTAACTGAAGGAATGTAAATTTCAGCTCTTATTCACAGGGGCCTGGGATGGCGGTACTTGTGCTAACCCTAAACTTGAGGTGGAATGGCCTTGATTTTTCTCGGCCTCCACAGGAGGAGCTAGGATTCAAACCTAAGTGCACCAGCTTCAAATTCTCAACTCTTAACCATCATGCTATTGCTAATTGTAAATATAACTAAATATTGAAATACTCTGATCCATAAGATAAAAAGTAATGAACTAAGAAAAAATATGGCAGTAGGAAATAGCATTTGGATTAGATCTCTGTGGGAGCATTACAGAGTCTTAAGAGTAGTTAGACATAAATTGGATCTTTTCAAGAAAAAAATATTTTTTCATTTATGAAAATGAGAGGCTTTTATCTTAAAGAAAATTTATGTAAAGAAAACAAATTTTAAGTGGAATACATGAGTGTTGTTCCCAACCTTGGCTGCACATTGGACTCCTCTGCGGAACTTTAAAAACTTAACAGATGTCTGGGTTCCACCCCAGATATTCTTACTGAATTGGTGCCAAGTGCAGCCTGGGCATAAGGATTTGTGAAAGCTGCCCAGGTGGCATCACTACAAAAATTGAAGTCTTGAGAGTGGCTTCATGTTAAAGCCTAAGAAGTCAGTATGGAATCAGGGTGTCCTGGGGTTGAAATCACATGTGTGATTTTGGGAGATTCACTTTTCCTTTCTGAGATTATCTTCTTATCTATCCAATGGGGATAATAATAGTGCTTAACTTTGAATTTGTAGAATGCACACAAATCTCTTAACAATGCGTATCATGGTCACTCAAAGATTGAAGGCAGATCGTAGGTGAGGTTTTTTCCTAAATTATGAGACAACAAGGAAAATCAGTAAAGCAAAGCTTTTTTTTTACTGAATTTAATGCTTAATTGATAACTTCTATGAAAACTAAATGATATATATCATATCTATATAATCTATTATTTATCCATCTGTCTATTAATCACTGGCAAACTATGTAGCTTTTTTGGAGTAGAAGTTCATCTTCATTTGCTTAGCACAATCTTATATTCCCAGACACAGTAGAGAGTCAGAAGATGTGCAAATACAAAGAAGGCAGCTTTAAACAATGATTTTCCTATCTCTCCCCTTCTCACTCCCCTTAGAGAATCTTCATAACCCCCCATGTCCCAGTCTTCTGGGATTGATCTCTGCCTTACCTCAATCTTGCTTATTGAAATGTCAGTTAGAAAATCCAAAGCCATTCTTTTGACTATCCTGGAGAAAGCATTTAAATTTGGTAACATGTTAGTCACATTGGACATCATTCTAGGAGGCATAGAACCATGAGTCATTCTTTCTGTGAGGTCTTGTACTGACTCCTGACTTAGAGTCAACATCTGCTTTTCTGATTCTGCTTAATTCCCCATTTCCTGCTGCATAACCATGACCATGTGAAAGTTTCAGGTTTTTGACTACCATAAGCTACTGTTTCCAAGTAATGGCAAGATGAGCAAGTGCTTTAGGAGATATCACTCAAGAATACATGCTTATGAGTTACTGCAAATATCTTGGCTGTTAACCTTTTTCATTGGGCCAGATATATTTAAGAATGTCCTACTTTTTCACTCTATCAGAGTTAAGCAACTCTGGTTAATGTGGACATAGGTCTTTTTCCATTAATTAATATGAAAAGACTACGGTAAAGATGATGCTTTAGGCTTGGCAATAGAGGAATCTTTTCTTTTTAAAAGTCTAATGTATATATACTTAATTTAAAAACTTATAACTGTTAAGTTTCTTTAAAGAAATAATTTAGTTGTTATATATGGCCATTTTCCATGCATTCTACATGTATTAGTTAACATCATGTATGAACTTGATGCTATACAGCTAAAGAAACCAAGAACATCCAATTAGAAACTGATAGAGGTTAAATTTAAATGTAAGCAGGGCAGCCCTGGTGGCGCAGCGGTTTAGTGCTGCCTGCAGCCTGGGGTGTGATCCTGGAGACCCTGGATTGAGTCCCATGTCAGGCTTTCTGCATGGAGCCTGCTTCTCCCTTTGCCTGTGTCTCTGCCTCTCATTCTCTCTCTGTGGCTCTATGAATAAATAAATAAGAATCTTTAAAAAATAAAAATAAAAAATAAATAAATGTAAGCAGTCTGATTCCAGAAAATGAGCTCTAACATTATACCCTATCACCAACAGCAAAGGTTTACAAACACAGTAATGCCTTACAGCATGAAACAAATTCCTTTTATTTTTTCCTAGCATTTTATCAATGTCAAATGATAATATTAGGTTCATTATTTCTTTATTTAACTATGTTGAGAGATGCCTTGCAAGGAAGTCCCTGATCATGAAGTTATCCATCATGAAAGTTTTCTTTTTAGTTTTCAAAATAGGCAATCTGAAGCAGTGCTCCTCTGATGTATTTCTTTCGGAGCTCCACTTTCTTTCTGAAAGTCATTTCCCTTGGACAAATTTTTTCAATTAGATAATTTTCTAGTAAAGCTCTAGCTTTATTTCTCAGCTTTTCCAGTGGTTACTCAAAATCTGACATTTTTTTCTGATTGCCTTTTAAAATAAAATCCCAAATTTATGTAATTTTTTTTGCAATAAACTACCTAAATTGGAGCTAGTAATAAATACATCTATGAGCAGTTTCTAAAGGCTCCAACTAATTCTCACATAGAAACATCCTAAATAGAGTAACTCCTCCTCAACTTGGAACCCTCTTTGTTGGTAGGTAATTATTACCTAAATATTATGTACAAAAAGGAAATTGCATTAATCTTTGGAGCTCAAATATCTAGTCTTGCCAACTGCATATGCAGAAATTTCACACAGATCCCCCTGGTATTTCTGCAGGACCATAGGGGTGCCCTTATGAGAATTCACACACCTGTCTTCTGCAGTACCAGATGGCATCCATCAACTCTTTTTCCTTCCTGTTCTGACTTCTCTGTGAAGCTTCTAGAAGTGTAGCATCAAAATGGTTGGTGGCAAAGTGCCTACTGAGAATATTGTAAGAACTTCAAGATGCACATCAAGAGTACTACTATACAAAGCTGTGTCCAAAGCTGCCCCTCCTTGGGAGATGTGCTGAGTTCTGGATAGACAAGGAAGAATGACGCTGTCTCCAGTTCTGCATTGCCTTGTGTCACCTCAGTATAGAAACAGCAATATTTTTACTCAGTGTCTCTTAGAAATAGCAACCTCTTTTCTGGCCCTATGCCATTTTTCATAAAGGGCTTAAAATTTGTCCAAATGATTGGTCAGGGAGCAGATACCCTATAATAAACTCCATTTCTTTTCACCAGTTTTCTCTCCCGTGGGGATCTTTATGAAAACTAACGTTAAAGCTCCTTTCTTAACCTTCTGTGCGATCCTTATCCCCTTGTCCCTGCACAGAAACTGGAATGGCAGTTATATAACTCCACTCAGCAGAAGCATTTATTCCAGGATTTCCTTGTATTTACTTTTCCATGGCTGAGAGCATTTTCCTTCTACCAAATCATGACTCATTTCTGTTGGGGAACAATTAAAAAAGAGAAAAACTGGAAATAGAAATGGGGAAAAAAACAGACAACAGAGTTTAAGAATAGAGGATCTTGTAATTAAACTTGGGAGCTACGAAGGTCAACCAGAGTGTTAGATTTGCAGCCTGAGATTTTTTAGAAATCAATTTTAGGGTGTTCTGTGGAAAAACAGACTACAAACAAACCTTTTGATCTAAAGTCATCCTAGGCTGAGCTGAGATTCTGTAACCCCAAATTTTGGGGAGAGCTGTTGAAAAATATCTTTTAGCATAGCTGGGTATATTACATAAAGAACCCTCATTTTCCCATCTCCCACAAATTACTTGTTTTCAGGACCGTGGAGAGATTACAGAGGATATTAGTAACACCAAACCAAGTATCAAGCAACTATTAACACTTGGGTGGAATCTCAGATCTGGAAAATGAAAACACTTCTAAGCATATATATTTTCTGCAACCAAGACAAAAAACATAAAAAATCTGCATGAAGCTTTTTGTAAGAGAGAATCTAAGGCCAATCTCTAGTGAACAGAAGGATATTAAATGAATAGGATAGAAATGAATTTTAATGGCTCATTATTAGTAATTTTGATGTGCAGAACACCTTTTATACTTTAATGAAATCTTTTTATTTTAGTGATTGTAAAAGTCACTTTGACATGTAACTTTGATCTTCCATATTCTATTTCAGTCAGAGAATTTTATGTTTCTTGATGAATAAGAGAGGGTCTGCTTTTTTCTCTTTACAACTCATCTTCATAGGGTGAATGGCTGGCTATGGGTTTCATAGAATTTTAAATAATTCATCCTTCTGGATTACAAATGATTATATTTTTTTGTGAGTTTAATGAACATCCCATTATCATCAAGGAAATGCTTTATTCTTTTAAGAGGCCTTATGTTTGTTTTAGAAAAATCTGGAACATTGGTCTCCACCATGCTTGTGTGTGTCATAAGAAAATAGTAATAAAGGAGGCACTCAGTGTCAGGATCACCTATCACCATGTGTTTGTTAGAGGGTATGTGATTATGAGAAGGAGAAAGCATCTTGTTGGACACCTCACCACTCATTCCTGATGGGGAGAAAAAGATCCTTTCACCTAGAGTAGTGGTTTAGATGTTAACAGGTAAAACAGCATATCTGTTTTTCCTGCGAACTTCATTAGCATCCAAATAAGAGTGGAGGGCTTGAATTTGTGAGAGAAAAGACAAGGCCAGTAAAGGGAAGTTTCCCAAGGAAAAGGTTTGGGAAAGGAGTTCAGTAGGCAGCAGCGGGAACAGGAGGAATTAAAAAGGGAGAGGAGAGAAATTGAGTAGTGGGAGGGAAGAAGGAGCAAAAGAAAAAAGCCAGTTGCCAAGATCTATAGCCAACCTTTCTGTAGTATGTGACCAAAAATTAAGTCAGTGTTAAAATTCCTGCTGTTCTCTATCTACTGCTCTGTGAAGATCTACCAGATTCTTCCTTATACTCCTATTGTATTTTGGGTGCATGTCTGATACGGAGGAACTAGTGAGGTACAATGCCCTTAGGAACAGTGATGGTAACTGTTCACCTTACAAGGATTCCAGTGGAGACAGGGTTGTGTGCCGTTCCCTTTTCCTCTCACAAACCTAAATAGTTATCCCTGGTTTCCTATGCCAGCGGTTAGAGAAGGCGGAAACTAGAATTCCTGGATAGCAAGGACTATTTAAAAAGACTGAAGGGCAGGTGCTGAAATACCAACAAGTGATAGCAGTCAAGGTGGGGAAGGGCTAGAAGCACTATAAAAAAATGAACGCTAAAGGATGACTAGAGTTAGTCAAAGTGAGGGCTGAAAACCCAACAGAAGTATAAGTTTAATTAAATTTAAGAGAAAATTTACCAGATGTTGAAGGGACGAAAGTGTAGAGGATGGAAAAGAAATTATATATATATATTTAAGATTTTATTTATTTATGAGAGAGAGAGATAGATAGAGAGAGAGGCGCAGAGACACAGGCAGCGGGAGAAGTAGGCTCCATGCAGGGAGCCCGATGTGGGAATCGGTCCTGGTCTCCAGGATTAGGCCCTGGGCTGAAGGCGGCGCTAAACCGCTGAGCCACCCAGGCTGCCCTAATTATATATTTTTTGAGCTCAGAGGTGGACATAAACCCCTTGGAGATCACAAGCGGATCCAGGTACCATCTGAGGACGTGTGTGGGCATTTTCTCAGAGTTCCATTAAGAGGCAGAGGAGACTTACCATTATAAAAAAGACAGAGGGAACAGAGCTAGTCAGTTTGAGGAAGATCTTCACAATAAAGACCTGAAGTTATAGATGTTGCATGGTCTTTCATCATGCCTTCTGTGGCATGTGGCCACCCACAACTATTTGAACGAAGGGTGTTACTACTGAAAGAGTGAGCAGTTATTTGGCACACCAAGGATTTAAAGCAGCCTTCCTGTCAGTCAGCCCCTCCCTGCTTTGTCCCCAGGCAGTTCCCTCCTGTGAAAATAAGAAACCCTTAGGCTCTTCTCCTGGGACAGCAGAGAAAAATGTCAATTTAGAGGCAGAATATAGAATCTAAACCCTGAAAGGGATCTTAATGAATTTCTAATGCAATTGTCTCAGAGAAAATATTAGCCCAAAAAAGTAGGTGTTTTTTTTTTTTTTTTTTAAATACATTGTAACTAAGGAGAGAGGGTGAAAATTCATTTTTTATTCCAGTTGTAGGATAATACCCTCTACCCCTGAGAACTTATGAAGTGGAGTGGAAAACCCCTGAACAAAAATGTTTTTAGATTCCTTGTTATTTACATTATTTCTTCTTGGGGAGCCTGGGTGGCTCAGTTGGGTGAGTGTCTGCCTTCTGCTCATGCTCAGGTCACGATCCCAGGATTCTGGGATGATCAGGCTCCCTGCTCAGAGAAGAGTCTGCTCCTCCCTCTCCCTCTACCTGCCACTCTCCCTGCTTGTGCTCTCTGTCAAATAAATAAAATCTAAAAGTATGTAAATAAATAAATGATTTCTTCTTGCTAAAATCCCCATGAGGTATATGTATTTTTAAACTTTAGCATTAAATTCATACTGGATACTGAGAAACAAATACTCCATTAAAAAAAAAGAAGCAGGAAATGAACATAATAGAAGTAAGTCTGTTGATTTCTAATTAACTGACCAGAGACTCAACAGGCTTATAGATCAGAGGGTGTAGTTGTGGAAAATGATTTTCCATCTCTAAATATTTTATAGATGCTTTTACCTAATATTATTTCCAGAGATACATATTATAGATATGTAGGCAGTTTGCTAAAAAATTACTACTTGAGAGTGAAGTCTGTGTGGTCCTCTCACCACTTAACATGAACTGATGTACATGATTGCATGGTCCTGAAAGAAGCAGGGTATTGTATAATTCTATGTTACTACATATGCTATTCTTAGACCTCCTATTACACTGAGGTCCTCTATAATAATGACAGATGTATGATTCATCAGGTTGTCATAAAAAAGATGAAAAAAGATTTTAGAAAGCAAAAAGAATGTGAACACTGAAAGAATATATATAAATGGAATAAGAAGGAGGCCTCAGGATTTTGTGATTAAATCCATCAAAAAATATTGACTTAGCCTTTTAACCTTTTATTTAACCTTAATTCCACAAATAGCTAGTTTTTTTTTTTTTAACTTTTATTTATTTATGATAGTCACACAGAGAGAGAGAGAGAGAAAGGCAGAGACATAGGCAGAGGGAGAAGCAGGCTCCATGCACCAGGAGCCCGACATGGGACTTGATCCCCGGGTCTCCAGGATCGTGCCCTGGGCCAAAGGCAGGCGCCAAACCGCTGCGCCACCCAGGGATCCCTACAAATAGCTAGTTTTAAGTGGCTTATCGTTATGTGTATGTGTCTTTATTTTAAATTTAAATTCAGAGCTACCTAATATTGAATTTTATTGAATGGTGATTGCACCCGTCAGTGTTCCAGCATGAAACAATTCCATTCACATGGCTCAGCTAAAATTTACTGAAAGGACTGATTATAGAAGTGTGGCAGCAGTAAGGAAGCCACCCCAGAAAGTGAGAAAGTAAGGTAGGGGGAGCCAAAGATAATCAACAATGAAAAGCTGTTACTACCGCCTGGAGAGTAATATACTAAAGCCTAATAAAAAGAGCCATGGATAAAGTGACCCCTAAACTCTTAGGGGTCATAGTCAATGAAGGGATGCAAGCAGTGACACAAAACATTGAGCTGACATGTGGAGTAGGGAGAGGGGGAATGGAGTAGGAGGGTGATTATAGGGAAAGGAAAAAATTACTCCAGTTCTCCCTTTCTCCTTTCAATCTTTGATCTCTTGCCCATGCCTTCCTTTAGCCAAACCCACTAGAAACCAGAAAGCAAAAAACCTGGGTAATATATTCTCCGAGAGTCTACTGCTTGGGACACACAGCGAGACAGGAAGATGTGGAGAATGGATCTGAAAAGAGAGAGAATGACCACTGTGATCTCAGATGTTAAGAATCACATAGCACTTTCTACTGATCCAAGCCAGCAGAGAGATGATGAGTGAAAGCATGCTTACCTAGTGCAGAAGGAGGGCAGTGAAGGATTCCATTACCAATATGGTCTTTCTAGTCAGGAACATGTTCATAAAAAAAAAAAAAAATTGCAGAGAGCAGATATATCTATTTACGTAGTCAAGAGTGCTGAAATTATTTTTTTTAAAAAAGATGTAAAAGTGATTTCTTCTATATAAAATTCATTCACATTTCCATGAACAAGACGTATTTATATTGCTATCAGTTTTCTGCAATTTACAGAGTTGTAAAATAGCTCAAAGATGAAAAGGTGAAGTCAGGATAGCCTGGGGTAACCCCTGATTTCTTTAGTTATTTCAACACCTTTCATAAGTTAATCAAGATCAGAAAATTAATAAATTACTCATAAGTTACTCTTTGAAATCAGTTCCCATGTTGAAATATTTGTCCCCTTTTTGGTTTTTAGCCCTCAGTACTTAATCAGTTATATTTTTATTGTAACACTTTCTTTACTGAAAGGTTTAGCAAGAATAATGCATTCGTTTATCTCTTCCCCCAGATATGCAGTGGCACCCTGTCCCTTATCTCATACTGTTCATGTTTCCTTTACATCTTCTAGGTTTGTGTCTCTTGCTTATCCCCAATAATCTTTCAACCTTATAAGCAAGGATAGCCCTTAAGGAGAACTTATGCATTCCATGCTGTCTCTCTGCCCGAGTTCTCAGAAGTTGCTCCCTCTTCTTCCCATCCATCTGGATATTATTATTATTCAGTCTTCAGGGTAACTACTAGTCGTCTTTTCCATCTGACTACTGAATGCTCTAGGTTACTCTTGGATATACTGAATTGGGTTTTTCATTGTTTTCTAATCATCTCGTATGTTTTCATTTTATGTTTTTAACTAAATGTGGATCATATTGTGATAGAGCCCGAACTGTGAGTTTGTTTGCCAGTACAACCAATTTAAAATTGAATTTGAACATTTTTTTAAAAAAGATTTTATTTATTTATTCATGATAGACCTAGAGAGAGAGAGAGGCAGAGACACAGGCAGAGGGAGAAGCAGGCTCCATGCCAGGAGCCCGACGAGGGACCCGATCCTGGGACCGCAGGATCGTGCCCTGGGCCAAAGGCAGGCGCCAGACCACCGAGCCACCCAAGGATCCCCGAATTTGAACATTTTTAAAAGAATACACTCCCTCCTTCCTTTTCCTGAACTATCTCCATACACTGTCATTATACATCTGGGCATTTTTACTATTGTGCTCTTTTCCTGTATCCACAGGCATTTGACTTTGGTACCTTGTTACAGAGATCGACGAAACAAGCTATTTGCTATCAGGAGCCTAGTTTTATACTGAACTTACTTCCTTTTTGCATCTGTGGCTTAGCTATGTGAGTGCGTGTGTTTGCATATGGATTGATTGTTTTTATAAGTCAATCAGGAATATGCCCTTTGGCTGTGTGAAAAGTTAGTGATAGTAACATGAGTTCACATTTGTATATTCTGAAGCTTTCAAGTATTTGTATATACATTTTCCTATTAAAATCCCATAATTATCTGATTGTCTCCATTTTACAGATGAGCAAACTGAGTTCCGGATAAATTAAATGCTTTGCTAAAGCTCACACAACTGGTAAGCAATAGGTCTACTTGTTTTTAAATCATGTGAAGAAATTCAAGTAAATGAAAAGTCATGCATGTGGTCTTGTTTCTAATAGAAAGGAAAATTGCATTTAAACAGTGCTATAGGCATTTTAGTAGGTTATTTTGCTAGAGCACTGAGAAAATAGTAGGAAAACCTTTAGTTTTGCAAATAATCTGAAAGCATTTTATCTGTAAACATACTATTTGGTCTGTGAAATGAGCATCACCTCTACCCCCATTTATTTATTCTATTCTATTTCCTGATTGCTTTTGCTCATATTCCACTGTTCTTTTTCTCACAAGGTTAAAAAGAACACGTGCAGCTGTCTACACAGAGCAGACTCACACATACACATGAATTTAATTTTAAAAAGGCCAAAAAATAAGAGGACCAACTAAATATGTTAGATTTTGATTAGCTCCACTATTAAGAATTCATTAGATATACTGAAATATTACTTTTAAGGCTGTCCTTATTTCTGAGGATACCATATTAGACATAGAGTATTTATTTTTCATAACTGACATAATCTAAACTTGAAGTATTTCCTAACGATATTAAAATAGATTACATTAGGGTGTCTGGGTGGCTCTTTCGGTTAAGCATCCAACTCTTGGTTTGGCTCAGGTCATGATTTCAAGGTCCTGAGATCAAGCCCCACATGGGGCTTCAAGCTGGGCATGGAGCCTGGTTAAGGTCCTCTCCCCCCCCCCCCTGCACTCCCTCCCCAACGTACACACTCTTCTCTCTCTCTCTCTCTCTCAAAAAAAAAAAAAAAAGAAAAAGATCATATAAAATTTTGTGTACCCCTGCAAAAAATTGGAAACAAGTTGACTGTTGAATTTATTAGAAATGTAAATGAATTAAGGAAATGGAGGTTCTGAAAAGCATGGAAATCAACGAAACTTTTTCTGAGTATGATTTGATTAATTCACAAAACATTTCTTATTTAGAAATACATTTAATTTAGTCAACATCACAGGGAAGAAACTACTTCGCCACAATTGAATTTTCTTAATAACTAAAACTTCCTATTTAGAGGACCAACACTTTAATTTTATTATGGATAACAGTATTTCCTAAATATATCATACTCTATATGACTTCTTAAATAGCACTTTACACACATCATTATAACATGGCTCATGATTATGAAATTGATGTGTATACTCTGTTATAAACACAGCTTCAAAAAAAAACAAAAACAAAAAAACACAGCTTCAGGAACTATTATGATGTGAAGGGTTATTTATTCCTCAACTAAATGGTCCCAAACTGCTAATATATTTGAATGCCTTCATTTGTCTTTTTAAAATTCCTTTCCCCCCTAAATTTTTAATAAACATTCTAAATATACAACAAAGTTGAAAGAATTTTATGGTAAACACCCATATACCTAAAGCCTCGATTTTACTAATGACATTGTACTATAGAATGTACTCACTTTCTTACAGATCAGCGCATCAATGCATCCCTCTATCCATTCATTCATCCACTTTATTTTTAAAATTCATTTCACAGTAATTACAGATATGTTAGTATGCTTCTCTCTGAAAAATGCAGCATGCATATCATTAATTAGAGTTCAATGTTTGATGTAGTTTCTTCTGAGGTAAAATTTATATAACAATGACACAGAAATCTTAGGTATACAATTGCTGAGTTTTGGCAAGTACATATACTCACCTAAACCCTATCAAAATTTCATTTTGTAGTTTTTTTTTAGTTTTTAAAAATTGTAGTAAATATACAAACTATAAAATTTACCATCTTAGCCATTTTTAAGTGTACAGTTCCGTGGTATTAAATGCACTCGTAATGTTATATGACCATAACTACTACCCATCTGCAGAACTTCTACATCTTGAAAAACTGGAAATCTATACAGGTTGTTAAACAATAACTCCCCATTCACTCTTCCTCTCAGCCACCATTCTATTTTCTGTTTCTGTGATTTTAACTACTTTCATTACTTCCTATAAGCAGAATTACATAGTATTTGTCTTTTAGTCACTGAATTATTTCATTCCGTGTAATGTCCTCAAGCTTCTTTCATGTTGTAGATTTATGTCAGAGTATCTTTCCATTATAAGTTAACAATAAATATTCTATTATATGCATATACATATTTTGTTTTTTCATCTGTTGATGAATATTTGGTTGCTTCCACATTTTAGTTATTCTGAATAATGGTGCGATGATATATATATTTCTTTGAGACCCTGCTTTCAGTTCTTTTGGGTATATATCCAGAAGTAGGATTGCTAGATCATATGAAAATTCTATTCTTAAATTTTTGAGGAATTGCCCTATTGTTTTCCACTCAGCTGAACCATTTTACATTCCCATCAACAGAACACAAGAGATCCAGTTACTCCATATCTTTACTAGTATTGTTATTTTCTGATTTTTTTGATGGTGGATATCCTAATGAGTGTGAGATGGTGTCTCATTGTAGTTTTGGTATGCATTTCTTTATGGTTAATCATATAATCTTTTCATGTGCTTTTTGGTCATTTGTATATCTTCTTTGGACAATGTCTATTCATGGCTTTTTGCTCATTTTTGAATTGGGTTTTTGTGGGATTTTTTTTTGAGTTTCAGGAATTCTCTATATATTTTGGATATTAATCTCTTATCAGATATATGATTTGCAAGTATTTTACTCCATTCTATGGATTGTCTTTTGATGCACAAAGTTTTAAAATTTTCGTGAAATCCAATTTTTTTTTTTTACCACCTGTGTCATTAGTGCCATATCCAAAAAATTATTGTCAAATCCAATGTCATAAGTTTTTTGTCCTATATTTTCTTTTAAAATTTTTAGGGTTTTTTAGGTCTTACATTTAGGTCTTTGATACATTTTGAGATAATTTTTGTATATGGTGTTAGGTAAGTATTCAAGTTCATTCTTTTGCATATGGATAGCCAGTTTTCCCACCATCATGCGTTGAAAAGACTGTCCTTTCCCCACTGAATGGTCTTGACACCCTTGTTAAAAATCATTTGACCATTTTGTGAAGGTTTTTTCTGTACTCTCTTTTGTTTGGGTTATTCAAGATTTCTTGATATTCCACATGAATTTTGGATTTCTATTTCTATAAGAATTGTCATTGGGATTTTGATAGAGATTGCATTGAATCTGTACATCACTTTGTGTGGTACTGAATATTAAAGATGTGTTTCCATTTGTTTATGTCTTTGTTAATTTCTCTCAACAATATTTTGTAGTTTTCATTGTGTAAGATTTTCATCTCCTTGGTTAATTCCTAAGTATTTTACTCATTATTTGTCTATTAAGATTTCCTATTTCTCCATGGTTTAATCTTGTTAGTCTTGTGATCTAGGAATTTGTCTATTTCATCTAGGTTATCCAATTTGTTGACATAGTAGTAATGTCCCCACTTTCATTGTCTATGTTACTGTCCTGTTTTGTGTTTAATTTATTTTAGTGAAAAATTTAAATTCCTTTCTGGGAATGCACAGAAATGCATTAGTATCTCATGTTATATAGAAACAAAAAAATACAATTATAAACTGTTGTTACAGTAATACTAGCTTTATAATTGGCCATGAATTTACTTTTCTTGAGATCTTTATTTCTTCATATAGCTTCAAGTTACTGTCTAATATCCTTTCATTTCAACCTGCAAGACTCTCTTGGAGATTACTTACAGGGAAGGCCTAATGGTAATAAGTCCTTCAGATTATATCTGATAATTTCTCTAACATTTAGGAAGGTCAGTTTTGCCAGATACAGGATTCTTGGTTGAAAGTTTTTCTTTGAGGCTTTGAACATATTTGGTCCATGCCTACTGGCCTCAAAAGTTTCTGATGGGAAATCTGCTGATAATCCTATTGAGGATTCCTTGTATGTGATAACAGTTACTTCTCTCCCTGCTTCAAGATTCTGTTTTTTGAATGATTGAATAAATGTATCTTGTTGTGGGTCTCTGAGTTCATCTTATGTAGAATTCCTTGATCTTCTTAGATGTTTATATTTATGCCTTCATCAAATTTGGAAAGTTTCAGCCATTATTTTTCAGATATTCTCTCATCCCCCTCTTTCATTCACTCTCACTCTTGCTCTTGTTCTTGTTCTTGCTGTCTCTCTCTTTCCTCCTAGGACTCCCACATTCTTTCTTATGGACGAGTAATATTCTATTGTATATATACATATGCCACATCTTTTTTATCTATTTACGTAGCAAAGAAATTTGGGTTGCTTCTATATCTTGGCTATTGTAATTAATGCTACAATAAATATAGGGGTGCATATATCTTTTCAATTTAGTGTTTTTATTTTCTTTGGGTAAATATCCAATAGTGGAATCACTGGATCATATGGTATTTCTGTTGTTAATTTTGGGGGAACTCCATACGGTTTCCCACAGTGTTTACACTAATTTACATTCCCACTAACAGTACATGAGTGTTCTCTTCTCCATAGCCTCATCAGCATTTGTTATTTCTTGTCTTTTGGATACTAGCCATTCTGACTGATGTGAAGTGATAACTCATTATGGTTTTGATCTTCATTTTTCTGATGATGAGGTTATGGGATATTATTTTTATAAGTATATATAGGTTACATATTTATATAAATATATATGCCTCTGTGCCAAGGGTCACCTGAGGCATAAATAAGGTTTCTCAAATCTTTTCTGAGCCTGAGCCTTTCTCTGGGCACGCACAGTCACTTTGTAATTTTCTCCATATTTGCAGTTGCTCTTGAATGTCCTAGTTTTTAATGTTCCATTTTCAAAAGGGAAAAAAGAAAAACAAAGTGGGGGTAAAGGTTGCCAGCTCTTTAAATTTCCAGAAGTCACTTCAGCTGGAGGATGAAGAGTGTGTGTGCAAAAATGACTGCCCATTTTTTTGCACCTTTGTCATCAGGACCAGCAGTCAGAGACCACATCCCTGATGTTTGATCCCCTCAGTCCATCCCTGAGGACTGGGCACTTTATGTCTACCTTGGCTCCTTCAAGTTGTGTGTGAACTGCTCCAGGAATAATCGTGTGGCTGTCTACCACAGGGTTGGAGAAAAAGGGGCTGGGAAGCTGCTTCTGTGCTGAGATAACATTGACTAAAATTCACTAAAATTTACTGTCCAAGCCTTTTCCTGGAAGTTGCTAGCCTTCAGTAAACTCCAGATTTCTAAAATAGTTACATTGGACAGATTTGACAGTGCAATTGTTGTTTAGAAGGGAGACAGATTCCTGGTGCTTCCTATTCTGTTACCTTCCTAGAATCCTCTACCTCCCTCATTTACTTTTGATAGTATTTCTGACTCTTCCCTTATTTGTCTTTTTGTTCTTTTTTGGGGAAGTCATTCTTAAATATATCCTAAATGGAGCTCAATGCCCCTGACAATGTTTTATGTTCCTTCCTGAGGAAAACTTTTTAAAATTTTCTACTTGGTAAATGTGAATATAAGATTTTAGACTGAAAGAAGAAATCAAGCTAAATAAATAACCTGGAAAAAAAAAACCAAGTAAATATAAAATATTTTCATAATAGACTTCTAAAAATCTAATACAAAATTAAAATTTCACAAATAATTAGCAAGTAATTCAGTCTTCCCAAGAAAGTATGAAATGATAAAAAATAACCCCTCCCTTTCCCATTTTTACCACTCAAAAGTTTCTTTCTCCAAAGGTAACTATTGCTATTACAACTTTTCTGAAGTCCTTGAAAAAATATGCATGTAATAGCATATGTATAAAAAAGTAATATACATTACATAAATAATAGTTATATATAATTTTTAATCTTTACTTGAATGTAGTTATAGTATGCACGTTGTCTGTACTTCTGATATGATAGTGTTATTTCCATAATGGTAAATAATGATACTAACATTACATACAACCTAATCTATTTAAGTACTGATTTAAAAATGGACATTTAGATTGTTTCCAGATTACTTTAGCCAATGCGTGCATTCACCAAATTACTAGCAGCAGTATTACTGGGCCAAAAGTTATTTTTTTTTTAAAGATTTTATTTATTTATTTGTTCATGATAATCACAGAGAGAGAGAGAGAGAGAGAGAGAGAGAGAGAGAGGCAGCGACACAGGCAGAGGGAGAAGCAGGCTCCATGTATGGAGCCCGACTTGGGATTCGATTCCGGGTCTCCAGGATCGCGCCCTGGGCCAAAGGCAGGCGCCAAACCGCTGCGTCACCCAGGGATCCCCAAAAGTTATTTTTAAAATTAAGAATTGGGATCCCTGGGTGGCTCAGTGGTTTAGCTCCTGCCTTCAGCCCAGGGCGTGATCCTGGAGTCCCGGGATCAAGATCCACATTTGGCTCCCTGCATGGAGCCTGATTCTCCCTCTGCCTGTGTCTCTGCCTCTCTCTCTCTCTCCCTGTGTCTCTTATGAATAAATAAAATCTTTAAAAAAATAAAATAAAATAAAGAATTTACTTTTCTGTGAATAGTGAATAGTACTTTGATACTATCTATTAACAGAGGGCCTTCTAAACTTCAAAACTTGGAAAAACCTCAGAGGAGATGAATTAAAATATGACTCTCCCCAACAGTGTAAGTACAAATCAAATTACTATATTATTAAAATTGATTGAGGAAAATATTTGCCCAAAATAAAAATCAATACCTTATAGTATACAGAATCCTGGGGTTATAGTACCCAGTCCTCTCACCTGGCAGGGAATGAGGATTGCAGAGTGAGTGGGACATCTGAAAGTTTCCTTGGCCACATGGGCTTTGTGGAGCCAAGGGGGTAGGCAGGGAGTGTGTTCCTTACTGGAAGGTATAGATTTCTTACTGGAAGATAAAATCAAGGGAGCATAGAAAAGAATCAAACCTGAGGAAGAAGGGAAGGTAGTAAGCTATAAAATGTTGCCCCCAAAAGTTACATACATAGGAGAAAACCCAGAGGAAGATAGCTTTAGAGTGTGGAGCCAAGGTAGTAACTGTATATACTCAGTCTGCTTTAGCAAGATTCTCAAGAGAACTAATTAAGTTTAAATAAATGAGGAAGACAGGCAGCTCTTAATTTATTTAAAATTAAGTTTAAATAAATGACGCAGTGGTTTAGCGCCACCTGCAGCCTGGGGTGTGGTCCTGGAGATCCGGGATCGAGTCCCACGTCGGGCTCCCTGCATGGAGCCTGCTTCTCCCTCTGCCTGTGACTCTGCCCCTCTCTCTCTCTCTCTATGAATAAATAAATAAAATCTTTAAATAAATAAATAAATAAATAAATAAATAAATAAATAAATAAATAAATTAAATAAAGAAGGCAAACACATGTAAATAGACAAAACAACAACAAAATAAAGGACACAAGGAAACACATCACCAAAGAGGTGATGTAATTGGAATTACCATTTGAAAGAAGATTCAGCCTTTGCAAAAATTTAATAAAATACATTGAGATAATGACATGCTTTTATTTATTTATTTTTGCTTGTCAGTTTGTGTCTCTTTTCTATCATTTACCTATTGCCTTAATAATTTGTATAACAAACCACTCAAAACTTAGTGGTTTAAGAAAACAACCATTTATTCCTTTTCCCATATTAGTTCTGCCAACTGGACAGTTGGGCAGTGCTGATTGTCAGTATTGACTGTGCTAAATAATTCTGGTTTTGGTTGGGTTTCACTGACAAGATTAGCAGTTTCCATGCTCTTGACTTGGACGTCCTTGGCTTTCTTCACATGTTTCATCCTCCAGCAGGATAGCCTGGTGATTGCATGGATTCAAGAGAGGAAGCAAAAATGCACCCTTGCTTTTTTTGCTTTCATTGAGTTTGTTGGTATCCTATTGGGCAAAGCAAGTCACACGGCCAGGTTCAGGGTCAGTATGGAAGGGCACTATCAAAGGGTGTGGTTACAGAGAGGTCTGAAACGTTGGGATTATTAATGCAGTTATTTACCATTTATTCCCTCTTGCTTCTGGGCCTTTCCCCATGCCTATATAATTTTATATCATTCTTTACTTTTCTCATCCCCTTACCAATAGCTATTTAGCCTTCAGACCTCAGCTTCAGTGTCATTTCTTAGTAGTCTTCTTGCCCCCCTTTCCTCTCCTACCATTGGGTTAAGTGCCAGTACTGTGTGCTATTATAGCATGCTGCACATTTCTTACCATATTTCTTATTGGATTGGATTCTCTTTTAGGATGGGACCCATGGCTTGGTTTTAGAATTGCTAAAGTAATTTTATATGGATTCTCAGGAAGACTTTAGCTTAGAAAAATTACTACAGTATTTCCTAAGTATATGTAAATAACATTTTCATTTATAAATTAAATGACTAAAAGTAACTTTAAATGTTGTCTTTAATTATTTAAAATGAATATAAAACTTAAAATTCTCAAAACGTAGAGGTGAAATATTACATATCAAATGGGTGCTCAAAGCACATCTTATAGATCAAATATTATTTTTCTGGGGCCGAAGAATCTGTCCTGATCTGTGTTTTCTTTTCTCTTCATCTTTAATTTGAATTGTGTTGCAGCATTATTATGAGTAAAGGCATGAGAATCCTGTTAACGTGACTCTGATGTTTTTGGGTAGTAGGAGCACAGAACAGCTGATCCCTGTCATAGGTTTCCAGGTGGAGTGGCATAAACTGGCCATGTTGACCGTTATGTGATTAAAATGAAGGTCTCTTGGATGGTTAGTTTGAAAGGGTAGCTGGATTGTTTTATAAACATCTAAGAACTCAGTCTCCCTAAAACACAAGCCTCATATTAGTTCCACAGGAGAGTGAAGGAAATGGATGTGTGAAGAGTTCTTATCTCTTTTTCTTTACATCAGAGAACTCATAGTGAAAACAAACTCCTGGCCATGAAGGAGACAGTTAGACTTAAAGATACAAAACTTTTGGAGAAGATTGAAGGATTTAGGTTAACTATAAATATAAAATAAAGGCACACTGTTTGAGGGAGAGGTCAATAAACTTCAAATACATTGAAAGGTATTGGTGCAATTTCTTTCCTCAAGGTCCTAAAAAACTGAACAGATATATTTTTTAAATGTGTTTGAGATTTTCTCAGTTGTAAGCCAGGAACATATATTTTTCAGATCAATTTCCATCATTATTGAGTACCTTAGTTTATCATTTTTTTATCTTTAAGGTTAAGTTTTCTAAAATGTACCTGGAATTTATTCCAGTCAGGTATGGTATAATAGCAGAATGAAAATGATTGTCATGGAGGAAGAAGTTCATGCAGGTTCACATGGGAAAGACCAGGGATGGTCAGGAGGTGGATTTAGATAAAAATCTTCTGAGCTAGCCCATAAGGGTTTATGAGTTCCCTGATACATTAAATTCAGTTCAAGATGGGTATCCTCTTGACAGGGATACTGTAGTTGAAAAATTTATGTGGATGATTTGACTATGAGAATAAGTCTCATTTCAATTTTTTCAATGAATTAATGTCTTTAGATGACAATGATCCATCCCAATCTGGATCTATTATAGCATTATGGTTCATCACATTAATTAACACTTGAGAATGTATTATGTTGGAATATTCCTTAACTGTTCTATACTTGTAGGCATCATCTTTCCAACCAGATTATAAATTACAGGTTTTAAGAAATCTGTTTCTTGATAGAGATGCACTAAATAAATATTACTTGAATTGAGAAATTGTCACTGAGATCTTTGGCAAAGACTGGGGGAAAAAATCACACTAAAAAAGTTGATTTCTTAAGTGATGCTGTCACTGTTGATATTTCACCCCTCTTTTATGCTTCTTCAAGGAACACAACCTCTATTAATAAAATCACCCTCCTTCAAGTAAGTTGCTTGATCCAAGTTGACAAACTTGTGTCTTGGGCTGTTGAACAATATTAAGATAGTCAATTAGCCCAAAGAGTAACATTTTTAACTGTATGTTTTTCTCTTGGGTCTTTCAGAGTAAAGATAAGAGTCATTTAAAGTCATTTAAGTTTGATTTTGTTTTCATTAACTCTCTTTAATTGCAAAAAGCCCTGCTATAGCATTAAAGATGAGTCCCGGATGTGCTGTGTATACTCCAAATGGAGGTATAAATAATAGCTTCAAACACTTATGAATAGTCTCCAGGCATAAAAATATGGCCTTGATTTAACTTGAATTATGTAGATGACTACATAAAAATGAATTGATATTTTTCTTTAAGTAATGAGATATAATTTCTGTCATATTTATAAGCTCATTAAATGCCTGCTTGATTTAATTTTGTATTGTTTCCCCCAGTTCCTGACTTTTTAAAAAATGGTTTTAAAATTTATTTTTAACTATAAAAATAACTGACTGAATATTATTTTTCCATTTAAAGATAGTAAACCAAAAGACTATGTACTCAGTTAAAAATCCCAGTCTCTTCCCTTAAGGTGACCACCTTATCAGTATTATTTTCTGTATAATTTAGAGACCTATAAATGCATATAGAAAAATGTTTTGTGGTTATTTGCATAATATTGTATATATTTCTCTGTAACTTTCTGCAATTTCTTTGGGAATTGTTGCATATCTCAATATATTTTCATATTACTTTTTACTATAGCATTGTACTTTACATGATGCTATAGGTTGTTTAGCCTATTCTTACTAATAGAAATTTTGATTATTTATTTATTTTTTAAAGATTTATTTATTTATTTATTCAGAGAGAGCGAAAGAGAGGCAGAGACACAGGCAGAGAGAGAAGCAGGCTCCACGCAGGGAGCCCGATGTGGGACTCGATCCCGGGTCTCCAGGATCACACCCCGGGTTGCAGGCGGTGCTAAACCGCTGCACCACTGGGGCTGCCTGATTATTTTGTTTTTTATTGTATATTCTCCCATTTGCAAATATGTATATAATTATCTGGGATAGATACTGCTGTATTTCTCAGTATCCATACCATTTAGATATTAACAGATTGGTCAATGTGGCTATATTAATTAAACTTCTACCATCAGGTTATTAGTTTATTCTTTACTACATACATCCTCAGAAATATTTGATATTGTCTATTTTATCGTTTTTGCCAACCTAGTGGGAAAAAATAGCTCATTATGATCTAATTCATACTTTCTCTTTTGTGAATTTACTCACAATAGAGTGTTTATTTGCTGCTTGTCTTTTTGATTATGTATTCTAGAAATAATTTCTTTATCTGTTTAACATATTTTCTCCTTGTTTTACATTTATCTTTTAACTTTATTTAAGATGTATTTGATCATGCAGATTTTAAATTTTAGACATAGTTTAAAAATTTTCTGTGTAACTCTGCATTTAATGTTTTGTTTTTGAAGGCTTTCTTGACCTAAAGGACATAAACAAATTAACCTATGTTGTAAGTTTAATGTTTCTATAGTTCTTTTCAGATTTTTCTATCTAGAAATTTAATCCATAGAGAGTTTGTTTTTGTAAATAATAAGATGTTCTAATTTTATTTTTTCCCATATGAATAACCTGGTTATTAAATGTATTGATTGACTAGGTTATATTTCTTACTGATATGAAATGTTTTTACTATCTCTTAACTTCAAATAAACAGACAAGTATATTTCTGTCTGCTCTATTGATATATTTGTCTGATACTCATCAAAACCAAAATATGTTTAAACTCTTATTATTTTATAGCCTGTTTTATATTTCAGTAGAACAAATCTTTTCTCATTTTTCTCTTCAAAACTTTTGGCTTGGCTTTTCTATTTGGTTTTCTTGGAGTAAAATTGGTAATTAATTTGCCAAGTTTTGTTTAAAAAAATGTTCAGATTCTCATTGAGTTTGCATGGAGAATTAATGTCTTTAAAATGTTGAATATTTTTCCAGAGCATATTCTGTGTCTCCATTTATTTTGTAATATCCTTCATTTGAGTTTTATATTCTTTTTAAAAAATTATTTATTTATTTATTGGAGAGAGAGAGCATACATAGGAGCACACATTAGCACACACACAAGTGAGGGGTAGGGGCTGGAAGAAACAGACTCCTACTGAGCAGGGAGCCTGAAAGAGCTCCATTTGGAAACCTGGGTCATGACCTGAGCTGAAGGCAGAGGGTTAATCAAGGGAGCCACCCACGCACCCCCTGAGTTTTGTGTTCTTATTGAATCTTTCTTCTTAGATGTATTGCTATGAATTTTTTTAATATATTGTTGCTATTTTATTTTATTTTTTTATGTGATTTACAACTCAATTCTTAATTTTAAGCTTTTTAAAATAATAAATTTATTTTCTATTGGTGTTCAATTTGCCAACATACAGAATAATACCTAATGCTCATCCCGTCAAGTGCCCCCCTCAGTGCCCACCACCCAGTCACCCCAACCCCCCACCCTCCTCCCCTTCCACCACCCCTAGTTCGTTTCCTAGAGTTAGGAGTCTTCCATGTTCTGTCTCCCTTTCTGATATTTCCTACCTATTTCTTCTCCCTTCCCCTCTATTCCCTTTCACTATTATTTATATTCCCCAAATGAATGAGACCATATAATGTCTGTCCTTCTCCAATTGACTTATTTCACTCAGCATAATACCCTCCAGATCATCCACGTCGAAGCAAATGGTGGGTATTTGTCATTTCTAATGGCTGAGTAATATTCCATTGTATACATAAACCACATCTTCTTTATCCATTCATCTTTTAATGGACACCGAGGCTCCTTCCACAGTTTGGCTGTTGTGGACATTGCTGCTAGAAATATCGGGGTGCAGGTGTCCTGGCGTTTCATTGCATCTGAATCTTTGGGGTAAATCCCCAGCAGCGCAATTGCTGGGTCGTAGGGCAGGTCTATTTTTAACTCTTTGAGGAACCTCCACACAGTTTTCCAGAGTGGCTGCACCATTTCACATTCCCACCAATAGTGTAAGAGGGTTCCCTTTACTCCGCATCGTCTCCAACATTTGTGGTTTCCTGCCGATGACATGATACTCTACATAGAAAACCCAAAAGACTCCACCCCAAGATTGCTAGAACTCATACAGCAATTTGGCAGCGTGGCAGGATACAAAATCAATGCCCAGAAGTCAATGGCATTTCTATACACTAACAATGAGACTGAAGAAAGAGAAATTAAGGAGTCAATCCCATTTACAATTGCACCCAAAAACATAAGATACCTAGGAATAAACCTAACCAAAGAGGTAAAGGATCTATACCCTAAAGACTAGAACACTTCTGAAAGAAATTGAGAAAGACACAAAGAGATGGAAAAATATTCCATGCTCATGGATTGGCAGAATTAATATTGTGAAAATGTCAGTGTTACCCAGGGCAATATACACGTTTAATGCAATTCCTATCAAAATACCATGGACTTTCTTCAGAGAGTTAGAACAAATTATTGTTGCTATTTTAAATGGATTCCTTTTTAGTAATGTATTTATAAATTGATTCTTACTGCATAGGAAATTCACCAATCTTATGTTTTTTTTTTCTGTATTTACTTACTTGATTGAAATATTACATTAATTCTATTTTGTTTGAAATACTATTTTCTTAGACTTGTTAAATAGAGTAACAGATTGGAAATATTATTTCTTTCCACTTTTTCTACCTATGTGTTTTTTGGTTTTTGTTTTTGGTCTTAATGCACTGGCACATATCATAGTGACAAATACCATTTCCTTGAAGGTTTCTCAATTTATAATAGAAGGTCCTTGGTACCTCTTTTTGTTAGCTTTGAGTCTTTTTTTTTTTTTTTTTAGCTCTGAGTCTTAACAGCACTTCTGGAACTCAGCATAAGGCACATATACTTCTCTAGTCTGGAACAGCTTACATTATATAGGATATATCTGTTTCTGAAAGCTTAGTAGAACTTGACAGTAGTAACTTATATTTTCATGGGTGGTTTTGAGAGAGTTTATCTGTCTTTTTTTTTTTTTTCCATTGTGAGTAGATTGCTTATTCTTCATGAGACTAATTTTTGATTTTTCTAAAAATTTTGATTTTAGATATAACTTCAAATTTACATGTAAAGATATAGATGGTAATTATATATATATTTTTAAAGATCTATGGATATAGATAGTTCTCCTTATAGTTCCTAAATTGTTATTGAAGGAGGTCATCCAGAGGATGGTGAGTAACAGTTGACTTGTGAGCTGTATTCATGGAGGCTGCTCAGCCCTTCCCTGTCTTTGGACTGTACAGTCTGCCCACTCTTGCCATATTGGGAGTCATTTTCAACGTTTCAGCCTTGAGAGAGCAATGTATTGCTGAGACCATCTGGAAGGTATACATGACTGAACCCAGTTAAGGCGTCTATACAAACTTTTGAGATTCTGGAGGGCAGATGTGGAGATTTACTTGTATTGCAGCCACCCAAGAGAAGCCATGAGTGGCTGCAATACAAGTAAATCTCCACATCTGTCCTCCAGAATCTCAAAAGTTTATATAGAGGCCTTAACTGGGTTCAGTTAGTGCCCTTGCTCATTAAACCTGTCACTAACTTATCTGGAGCGATCTGCCTTTTTCTTTGGTCTCTCCTTGCCCCTCCATGTATGGGGTCCAAGCAAAACCAGCCATTATTCATTTAATTTCTTCTTTTTTAAAAAAAATCAAATTTGCTGAAGGTTTATCTCTGTTACCTAGTGGCTACTACAGCCAGCGCCATGTTCTAGAAAATCATGATCACATTATCCATTGCTCTTTCTTCCATGTTCTCTCTTATCCCATTCACTTTTTACGCCCTTGCCTTCATTTAACCCTCTTCCTTACTTTTTTCCTCCTTTATATGTGGGAATTTGGGTTTTAATTGGGTGCAATAACTCCCAAAGTGTTCCCCCACCCCTACTTTAAAATATTTCTAGCAAGTCTTTAGTCTTTAGGCTATGTTGCAATGGCAACATAGCTTAAAAAGTAATAAGTATAAAATTGCTTTTATGGTTAATAGAACTTTTTTCAAAATTGATGAGGTTGAGAGTTTTTAAAATTATTCCATGTGAATCACAATAATTGGAATTTTTTAAGTATCCTACAAATAGATATGTAAGTCCTGCTTTCATCATGTTTTCTCATGTTTTGCCGATTATTTTCATTTGTTACAAAGAAATGGCTTCTTGTGTTTCTTGGTCTCTAGTCAATATCAATTATTTTTCTATTGGAATTAAGCCTACAAAATAGTTTATCGAGTAGTTAAATTTTGCTAGCACTACCATAATAATTCTTTATTCACATTATTCCCAGATGTCTTGTTTTGTGTCAGATATTTAAATAATAATTTATTCAGAAGAAATCACAAATATTTGGGGACGTGCTATTGGTAAAGTCCCACCTTTAATCTCCCATGAAACCATCTGTAAAACTCAAATCGATGAATAGAGAAATTATTTCTCTTCCCCCATTATTGGACATTTTAAGTCAAAAGTCTTCAAAATATGCTGTGAATTTTTCAGTCTCTGAATTTGAAACAGATTAAGAAAAGATGTTTATAAATTCTCATAGAGATGTGATGCTTGAGCCACAACATTCAAACATTTTTATGTCTTACTAATGAAATTTAATATTCACTTTCTAAAACTGTTAGCATTACACACAGGAGAGATTTTTGAAAGTTTATATTTTTTACTCACCAAGAGCAAAGGAGATCATTTAGTATGATAATGAAATTTTCAAAATAGGCTTTACACAGTTAAGTATGTGTACAAGTTGAGATAATATTCCAGTTTTATTTCAGGTTTTAAGTATCTCAGAAAAGAACTATTAATATCACAGTCTCACATAAAATAACACCTCTTGTGAGAAGCTCTCTTTCTTTTTTGATAAAATTATTTCTAAAATATGTTCTGGGACATTTAACCCTAAGTGTGCTTCATATGTATAAGCATATTGATTCTTCATACCATTTCAAAATTCATTCTTACCATTTTTGCATGTTATAGTTCTAACATATCACTTATTAAATATTAAAATGACCTAAGGACATTCAAGAAATGAGACTAAATGGGTTAGCCAATAGCCTTCTTTCTGGAATTACAGCTAGCTTCTCTGCTTTTCTGTCAATTGACCCTTCCTAGCTCTGTAACTGCTTAAAGTAGATGGTTTTCTCCTTATAAACTCTCCTCAAGTAGTGCTAATATTTTAGTCAGAGAACTTGTAGCCACACACTGGTTCCTAGAACTTTCCTGCTCTGATGAGGTCCCGTGTTTCTTTTTATCTCATATGATCCCACCAGCAAAAAAAGAAATAATGACCAAATGGTAATTTTCATGTTATTATATATATAACTGGTAGAACCCTCCACTTGTTTGGTCCAAGAGGAGTTAAAAAAAAAAGATACTACTTGAACTTGTGTGAATGAGAGAGAGTAAATACATATTAACAAGGTGGGCAGTAATCAGGAATGGATAGAAGAAAAGAGATTTCCTGAATTGGAAAAGAATGAGGTAATAGGCATCTTGTTGCCAAACTAGTTCTTCCTTATATTTGGGAATCTAGCCTACAATTCTCAATTTTTATCTTGGTCACCATTGTAATTACTCCACCTTCTTGAGAAATGCCGAAACCGTTGTCCTGTCTCCTTTGGGACAAGTTAATAAACAATGAATTAGAAGTGGAAATATATGGAGAGCTCTTCAGAATTGTGCCAACAGAAGAACATGTTATACTGACAGATAATACAACTTATAATGTCTAGCACAGATAATATAATACTAGATAGAATGTTATGCACAGGAGACATTAGAACCATACTGGCTATGTTGCAATGACAAATGTGAAGGGTACCTTTTTACTGAAACAAATGCCCAAAGGAATTATTTTCTGGTTTTGTTTCTGCACCATCTCACTCTTTTAAAGACTGAACAATGTTGCCTTAGCAACTGAAGAAAAATATATATTGGACACATCTGCTGTTTATCCTGCATCATTTCAAAATACAATTTGGTTGTGCTGGCACACAAAGTGATCTTTAATTTAATGAATATACACAGTTTTCACAGACTTGCTATAAAAAGATCTATTTAAATTAGTTTTCAAGATTGTAGATTGTTAGGTGTGGAAAATAAATATCCACTGTTAATGGAATATATTAACATAATAACTGATTAAAATTGAGATGTTTATATAATGAAATATGACCCACAAAGACAGCAAAATCACACTTCTCACATTTAGCCAATACTATCAATAAAACATTTAAAGGGGTGTATTAGGACATATTTAGTTACTTTAATTATGTATCAAGCTTCATGCCATGTACTTCAGTGACCCAATTAATATAATAGCTTTGTTGCTCTTTAGAGCTAAGTAGATCTAATAATGTAAAGTCACTCTAAAATTAAGGGTATACTTCACTCTAAGCAAATCTGATTATAAAAGAACTTGGCCTTATGTAATATGTTTATCTTACAGGAGAAGAGGGTGAAGCACTACAGTGTGCTAGGTACTATATAAGGGTCCTTACATAATGACCTAACTGTCCCTAGAGTCATTAATTCTATGTATGATATTTGCTATTTTAAAGAAAGGAAAGGGAGACATAGAGAAGATGTAATTTTCTCACACGTTTTAACCCTGGGCCCTCTGGTCTACCTCTCACTTTTGTCCAGCTTGCTATGCTCTCTTGTATTGATCTTAACAAGCTTTGTTTTTTAGATGGATTGGAACATTAATTGTTGTTTCCAATATATTTTATTTTAAATATCTTAGACTGTTGTTTGCTTTTTGTTTTGTTTGATGTTTTCTTTCTTCTCTCTCTCTTTTTTTTTTAAATTATTTATTCATGAGAGACACACAGAGAGAGGCAGAGACATAGGTAGAGGGAGAAGCAGGCTTCCTGTGGGGAGCCTAATGCAGGACTTGATCCCAGGACCCCAGGATCACGACCTGAGCAAAGGCAGGTGCTCAACCGCTGAGCCACTAGGCGTCCCTTTTCTGTCCTCTCTTCTTTTCATCCTAATTTTTTGCCTTTACTAACTTTGGGATTTCTACAGTTGACCCTGAACAACACAGGGGCTGAACAATAACATCACTGAACAATCCTTGTTCAGTAAAAAACCTGTAACTTTTGGCTGCCCCAAAACTTTACTAGTAGTCTATCATTGAGCAGAAGCCTTGCCAGTAACAGAGTCAACACATTTTTTGTAGGTTGTATTTATTATATACTATATTCTTACAATAATATCTACCTTTTCTTTCTTTCTTTCTTTCTTTCTTTCTTTCTTTCTTTCTTTCTTTCTTTCTTTCTCTCTCTCTCTCTCTCTCTCTCTCTCTCTCTTTCCCTCCCTCCCTCCCTCCCTCCCTCCCTCCCTCCCTTCCTTCCTTCCTTCCTTCCTTCCTTCCTTCCTTTCTTTTCTTTTCTTTTCTTTTTTTTCTTTCTTTCTTTCTTTCTTTCTTTCTTTCTTTCTTTCTTTCTTTCTTTCTTTTTCTTTTGTATTTCTAGGCTATGTAGTTCATCTACAAATTTTTTCAAATTGTCACAAATGTCCCCACATTTTCCCAATATGTATATTGACAGAAATCCACATATAAGCAGACCTATGCAATTCAAGCCTGTGTTGTTCAAGGATCAACTGTATATGCTTTTATTATTTCTTTACTTATTATCCTAGAAATTGCAACATTTATCCTTTATTACCAAAGCTAATATATTTTGGTACTTTTCTTCCATTTCCAGAAAACAGATCTGTTTCTAGCTTTTGTTACTTTTGATGGTTCTCAATCAAGGTATCCCTTCTTTTCATAAGCCTCATTATTTTGTACTGGATGTCAGGCATTGCATTTGAAAAATTGTTCATAGAAATAAATTGAGATGTAGAATGGTGTTCTCCTTTTTCAGACCTGTCTTTTGTTTGCTTTGGCCTGACATCTTTAGTTTTTAGACAACCCAGGGCTGTCTCTTTAATCCAATTTTAATAAGTGAATAACTCAAAGGTGGGATGCAGTCCCTGTGAGGCACCCGGTAGACACCTATTACACAACTTTTCAGCTCCTAGCTATGCATCAGAGTTTAGAAACCTCTTGCCTGCTTTAGATTCACATTTGTCTCCTTTGTCCCCTCTGAGTTTCAGAAAGGAAAGGGAGGCATAGAGAGTCTCCTGCTCAAACTTTCAGCCTCCCTATTGCCCCATTGCCACTGGAATAATCAATATTTTAGAGGAAAGTGGTCTCAAATGCCTAACTCACATCTGTGGATTTTCATTGTCTCCCAAATCTTGGCCCAGTAATTCTGCATGGCCTTGTTAGCTCTTCATTTCCTACAAGCGTATGCCTATAATTTTTTAAAATGGTGTTTCTAGTTATCCTCACTGAAAAGGTCTGTCTGAATTATTTAGTCCATGAGTTCAGGACTCCTTTTAGAATTCAAATATGGTTCCAAGTTAAAAAATATTATTTATTTCAATTTTTCAGAAGCACATCTAGTAAACAAATAGTTATTCCCATATAGTTATAAATCACACACCTTTTCTCTGAAATTGTATGTTTCTAATAGTATAACAAAGAAAGTGCCAGACAATTGACCAATTTCAAAAATATTATTCAGAATAGATTCTGGTTTTGAAATGTATGTGAGCATCTAAAAATATTGTTTCACAAGCAAGTTGGTAAGGGGAAAGAGTTTAAAGATAATATATGTACAAATATATCACAGCTAAGTAGTAGTGTGGAGCTTGAAGTGGGAAGCATGGGCAAAATATCTAGGCTCTGATAAGTGAGTTTGGATTTCCTTTTCATGCAGTGGAAAATGATAAACTTTAAGCACTAGTGACAAGATCCAACTTATGCTAAAAAATATAAATATTTCTACTGAGTGGAGGATTCATGGTAGGGGGATGGAGGAGGCAAGACTGGATGATGGAGATAAGTTAGTGAGAGTCCCAAAAGTCCCAGTGAAAAGGATGGTGACCTAGATTAGACCCCTGGCAGTGGCTGTGGACAGGAGTGGATACACTGGAAGTATTTTTTTATGAGGAAATATTTAGCTCATTTCAGTTTTTTCAAGATTCTCCTTGGAATACTTCTCATTCTTGAATGGCAATATGCTTCCTACTCTTCAACACCTTATAAATTTATCTCCAAATTTATAAGGCTGATACAGTTCATCATTCTGAATGTGCATAGCATTTTATTTATACTTCATTATGGCACTTTCTGTGTGATTTGGTTGTTCTTGTGTATATTAGTGTTCTTCACTATGAGGAAGCTACTCAAGGACAATGTTCATAGATTCATAGTTGCACATCAGGGCTGTTTGGCATAACGGCCAGCACAAAATAGGTACTCACTAAATGTCTTCTAAGTGAAAACTTGTGTATTTGTAAATATTTTTTGATGGCTATCCCTTTGGATAGTCTGTGTTAATAGGGTTTATCTATTCTTAGAAGAATAGGCTATTTAAAAAAATCCGTGCTTGGCAAGTTCGTATTTAGAAATGTGTTTGTCTTCTGTTACATTTTTTTTTTTTTGTCTTCTGTTACATTTTTAGAAGAAAGTGAGTAATGTAGTAGATGTACTGTTAAAGCAAAAGTGAGCATTAATATTAATTTTCCTGTAGTGATTAGGAAGCTAGATTAATTCAGTCTGGTCTTAGAATTCAGGTTCCATTCAGAGCCAGAGCAACTTTGTGCAACACCTGAATGGAAGAATTGGAAACAACCATGGAAAAACATGTACTTATCTCCAAAATCAAGATACAGTTCTCATGCTTGGTATGTATTTTCATGCTAGAAAAACTAGAAAGAGTTGTGGTTTTTTTATAGTAAACTTAATCTAATATATTTTAGCTTAGATTTTGTTTTATATTTTTACCGAATTGAAAAATGTCTACATGCACATGCACAGAGTATATATTCACATTTTATTATATATGCGTATATTACATATATATAACATATGCATATATATTTGTCTTTTTAAAAATTTACTTTATTTTTCCTTTTCTTTGACTTATTTGGATCTTACTATCCATGATTTTGAAAACTGCATCCTGAAATATGTTGTCTTTTTTTCTTGTGTGATAACTTCTGTTTTGTCAACAATGACCCAAATGCCAGCCAGTCAGAGCTGTCAACTAGGATATAAGAATTTGATCCACAATACAGGCTTTACTCCTTATTCCAGGAAGCTACTTGTTCTGAAAGCTGATCTGACTTTAATAATGCCTTATTGCAAGTAAGAAAATCTTCACTCACTGATTGACCTAAATGAGTTTCCTTGCTTGCTTGTTTATTTGTTTGATTGGTTGTTTGTCTTTTATTATTCTCAAGTATCTGACTCATAAAGATTTATCCAATGAAATTGAGCAAAATAAGTTGTTCAGTAGATGCACCTTATGGTCATCTGGTGCCTAGGCTTCTTATTTGGTCTCTAAGATATGATTTTAATGTATGGTAATAGAGCTTTTGTTCTCTCTCAGTCTGTTTCTGGTTTATTTCTGCTTCATGCATTTCTGGATTAGTTTTGTTTTAGGGACCATGTGAATATGCTGTACCAGCAGATGATAACTGGAACTGTTCTTATTTTGTGTGTATTACATGCTTATAGGACCTGGAGAAATCCCCAGTGTTTGGCTCAACCTCTTTGTAATGTGATTATGGGTATGATTTTAGTCTGGTCTTAGTTATGTTTGAGAACATCTTCATTTGAGGATTTGGTAACTTTACGTGCTTTTGTGCTGACTTGTCATACTTATGAAACATTTTTAAAGTCAAGATCAGAACTTCTCCTCTGAAAAAGCTCACATCCTTGTAATTAGTGTGACATTCTGCTATTTTTATTTCAAAACATTGACAGTCTGCCTATAGGTTTTTTCAAGACTACAATCATTTTTGTCTTTAGATTTTGACATGATGACTGATCTCTTCTGATCTCATTGATACTGACTTTTCTACTCTCAAGGTATAGGTTTTCAGGTATCAGCTGATGTCATCACCATGAACAGACACTTGTTAGTCTCTATCAGGGACTAGATTAGGAAATCCAAGAGACCTTTAGAATCAGATGACTCTGTGAAAGCAGGCTATTAAGCCAAGTCCTGGCTATAAAGAATTAATTATGTAAGATTGAGTATAACTGGTATAAAGGAAATTTAATTATATTAATGTTGTATTTTCTAATGGGCATATTATAAAATAATTTTCTTTTTTTTTTTTTTTTTTAAGATTTTATCTACTTATTCATGAGAGACACACACACACAGAGAGATACAGGGACACAGGCAGAGGGAGAAGCAGGCTCCATGCAGGGAGCCTGATGTGGGACTTATTCCCGGGACTCCAGGATCACGCCCTCGGCCAAAGGCAGGCGCAAAACCGCTGAGCCACCCAGGGATCTCCAAAACAATTTTCTTTTTCCTTGGCTTATTTATAATCCTTCATTTAATGGGCCACATGTGTAAATTGAAATAAAAGTCTCTTTGAAAGGTGTCTGGCCCCAACTAATGTTTCAGAATTTGAAAAAGAAAGATCCTATGGAAGATTTTTAATATAGTTTATAATCAAATGGTCATCATCAGAACTTAAGAATGGTTATAGGGCATAGAAACTAGTGATTTTATGTTGATTAGCTTTATCTTCAAAACTATGTGAATGGGGAAAATTGGACATCCACATGCAGAAGAATGAAACTAGACCACTCTCTTTCACCATACACAAAGATAAACTCAAAATGGATGAAAGATCTAAATGTGAGACAAGATTCCATCAAAATCCTAGAGAAGAACACAGGCAACACCCTTTTTGAACTCGGCCATAGTAACTTCTTGCAAGATACATCCACGAAGGCAAAAGAAACAAAAGCAAAAATGAACTATTGGGACTTCATCAAGATAAGAAGCTTTTGCACAGCAAAGGATACAGTCAACAAAACTCAAAGACAACCTACAGAATGGGAGAAGATATTTGCAAATGACATATCAGATAAAGGGCTAGTTTCCAAGATCTATAAAGAACTTATTAAACTCAACACCAAAGAAACAAACAATCCAATCATGAAATGGGCAAAAGACATGAACAGAAATCTCACAGAGGAAGACATAGACATGGCCAACATGCATATGAGAAAATGCTCTGCATCACTTGCCATCAGGGAAATACAAATCAAAACTACAATGAGATACCACCTCACACCAGTGAGAATGGGGAAAATTAACAAGGCAGGAAACAACAAATGTTGGAGAGGATGCGGAGAAAAGGGAACCCTCTTACACTGTTGGTGGGAATGTGAACTGGTGCAGCCACTCTGGAAAACTGTGTGGAGGTTCCTCAAACAGTTAAAAATATACCTGCCCTACGACCCAGCAATTGCACTGTTGGGGATTTACCCCAAAGATACAAATGCAATGAAACGCCGGGACACCTGCACCCCGATGTTTCTAGCAGCAATGGCCACTATAGCCAAACTGTGGAAGGAGCCTCGGTGTCCAACGAAAGATGAATGGATAAAGAAGATGTGGTTTATGTATACAATGGAATATTACTCAGCTATTAGAAATGACAAATACCCACCATTTGCTTCAACGTGGATGGAACTGGAGGGTATTATGCTGAGTGAAGTAAGTCAGTCGGAGAAGGACAAACATTATATGTTCTCATTCATTTGGGGAATATAAATAATAGTGAAAGGGAAAATAAGGGAAGGGAGAAGAAATGTGTGGGAAATATCAGAAAGGGAGACAGAACGTAAAGACTGCTAACTCTGGGAAACGAACTAGGGGTGGTAGAAGGGGAGGAGGGCGGGGGGTGGGAGTGAATGGGTGACGGGCACTGGGTGTTATTCTGTATGTTAGTAAATTGAACACCAATAAAAAAAAAAATCAGAAAAAAAAAACTATGTGAATGGTGAAATATTATAAAAAAATACTTTTTTTGTGGCAATGTAGTTATTTGAATAGGTTCAGTTAAAATCTCTTCTTTTTCTCCATCAGAATTTAATTGGATAAACCAAAATTTATAAGCAGGACTATCTTAGAAATGTCACATTTAAAAATAAACTCCTCACAGAAAGGAGCTTAGAAGTTATCAGGGGCTGTGGGGAAAGTGAAATGGGAAGTTATTGCTTAGTGGGTATAGTTTTTGTTTTGGATGATGAAAATGTTTTGGAAATAGGTAGTGCTGATGGTTTTACCACATGGTGGTTATAAGTAATGGCACTGAATTGTACACCCAAAGATGGTTAGAGTGTCATGTTATATATATTTTACCACAAGAAAATATTTTTAAAATATCATTATTTTAAAATATTTTAAAATATTTTAAAATATCGTTAAATTAAGTACAATAAGACTATGATAAGAAAGAGGACTGTTTTTCACTTTTGGAAACAGTGCCTCAAAGTCCTTCCAGACAACTGGTCTGATAACTACTGCCAAATGACAAAAAATATAATTTAGTAATGAGTTCGATGTCTTTTATTCAAGGGAATACAATCCATGGTTTAGAGGAGTACCGTGCCTTACAAGCAGTGTAGGATTTGGGGTGAGAGCAGGTTTTATGGAGCATTGGAAACAACAACAACTTGGAAACGGCATAATTGGCTAGAACTTCCGGGATCTCCTGGTAAGATTAACAGGTCCTGTTTCCTGGGGTAAGGTGAACTAGCTAAAGCTGAATTGGAAAATTGTAATTGGTGTATGTTAGGTTTCCTAGACAGCCAGATGTTCCTGTAAGTGTGGGCTGACTTAGTTTAGATTTGTGGCGTGGGCCAGGCCACTGAGGCATCTCCCATTTTGTGGGTCCCTATACGCAAATTTCCTTTATCACTACTCTAGTATTTATGGACTTTATTCCTTAGAAGTGATAAAGAATGTTACTTTCTGGCAGGTGAGGAACATTAGGGATGATAAGAGCTCTCAGAGAAAGACACACATCACAGGCAATGCCTGGTAGAGGAGAATAGATGGTATTTTTGGCACTATAGAAGGAACAATAAAAATGACCATAGTTTTTAGGAAGGCTCCAGATAGAAGTTAACTCTCTAACCTTAATACCTTATCATGCTGTTTTATTAAACATATAATAAGATATATTAATCATAATTTCATGTTGCATCTAAAAAAAATATGAAGGGGCCAAAATAGATCAGAGCACCAAACTAATGACACTGAATCAAAGAGTCATGAAACAGATTTACTTGGTTAAACATAGGTTCCTTTTTTTTTTTTTTTAATTTATTTATGATAGTCACAGAGAGAGAGAGAGAGAAAGAGAGAGAGAGAGAGGCAGAGACATAGGCAGAGGGAGAAGTAGGCTCCATGCACCGGGAGCCCGAAGTGGGATTCGATCCTGGGTCTCCAGGATCGCGCCCTGGGCCAAAGGCAGGCGCCAAACCGCTGCGCCACCCAGGATTCCCAAACATAGGTTCCTGATGCAAGATTCTGACCACAGAGAGACTAGGAACAAGTGAAAGTGACATTTTACAATTAGCTTACCCTCTGAGTTAGAGCACCTATTAGGTCACTGAAAAGATGAGATAATCCATGAATCACATGGCAATTCTAAACCTTTGACATTTTGAGATAAATTAAATTATTAGATTTCTTTGTCAAAGGAATGAAGTTTGGTTCTTCATTAAAACAAACCGAAATCAATCAAAAAATTTTGTCTACTGTTGTATATTTTCAGCTATAAATTCAACCTTCACTTATTATTCAGAGACTATTCTAAAATATAGGATCTCTTGCATAATGCTTTATTACAAACAAAACACAGCAAGACAAACTATAGCTCACAGTGATAAAAAATTTCATTTATTTTTTCATTTTAGGACAGAAAATGCTTGGGATTTGTAGAAACCTATTTCATTTCATACTTGTGAAAGTAACTTTTGGTTATGCATACTTTATAAAGCATACAAATTGCCCTTTTTGGGTTTCCATAAAACCTGCAAAAATGTAACTTTCTTCCAGACTTTTTTTTTGTAGCTGGCATCATGTCTTTGTCTTTTCTTTTTTTTTCTTTCAGATTTAGTCTCTGGGAATATACTAATTCAGGTGGCCTATTTTATATGAGGTGATATTTTGGCTTCTGTCTTATTCATGACTTAGATCTTACATTCTTTCTTTTAAAGTAGTCTAATTCATTTGGAATCTGAATATTTTAAAGGCTCAAGGTTTCTACAAATACCTTTCCTTTGATTTCAATTTCAGATTTTATTTTCTTTTTTTTGTGACATAAAGTAGGGGTTTTCAACCTAATGAAGGGTGTTTTTCTTTTTTCCCCCTCTTCCATTTAAGCAAGGTAGTTTTCTGTTTGTTTTTCTGGTGGGAAAGAGTCTGCATTTTCTGTAAAGAAAAAGTCAGCATTATTGGTGATTTTACTTTTATAAACATTCTTCAAAATGATAGAATAATATTCAGAATAGGAAAAATTTGAATTATCATAACTTTTATCAGATAATTTATTTCCCTTATATTGGACAACATTGGATTTGTTGTAAAAGTTGAAATGATAAATATAAAATGATTTATAGTATGAAATTTAGCAGACTTAAAAAGACCTGCAATTGAAAAATATGCGAGTCATAAGAATTAGTTGTTATTTGCTTGAATTCTCTTCTGTTCTATAGTGTTTTTTCCCCTATAATCTCCTGATCACAGTATTATCCCACAATAATTTTATTTTTGGTGGGTATTGTTTATACTTGGAAAATTCTTTGTAAGATAATTTTAACCCATGGCCAATTCTCACACCTAGAAGAAGTAATTTAGAGACAAGTGACTTTAAAATGACTTTAGGCTAGTCTATACCAGGATAGGGACTTCACTCCACTGACTAGGACCTTACTTGCTGGGTTCTCCTTTTAAGGGTAGAGATAAAACTGAAATGTTGATTGTTTCTCAATTTACTTCTGTGTCTTAGATGTGTATTTTGTTATTTTAATTCCTAGAAGTTTACAGAAGCATGTCAGCTTGATTACTTTCTCCTAAAGAGTATAATTCAGGTGACTTACCAGGTTTGAGAAGTTCAACAGTGCTGGTTTACTTCTGACCCCTTTCATCCTTCACCTCCAGTTTACCTCTCTGCTCATAGGAAGCTCAATCAGCTGTCACCCCATGGATGGCACCTGTAATAGTTTTCTCTGAGTTGTTGATTGATGATTATGAATTCATTTATAGCTATAAGTTGTCCAAGGGCAGTGATGTGTATCTGCATAAAGATGGTTTATCATTAACTCCACAAACTTTTAGATTAGGTCCTTGTAATCTTTCAGTGGTGTGGCATAGTTACCTCTGAGTTGATACATTTTCTACTCTTCTAGCAAAGGATTTTGGGTCCAAAAAAAAATGGTTTCTTTGAGTTAGCCTTTTGACAACTAATTAGTCAGGATACTACCAGAGAAAGAAAATCAATAGGAAATGCATATATATGCATAACAAACCTTACTTTTGTTTACCATGCATTTCATAGTCACCTATCCATAACTAGCTTCCCCTATACCCCCATAACTATTTTATTCTCTCCTTGTCTTCAGCTGAAGATGGTTTATAAACCTGAGTTAAGGCCCCCTCTCTCAGTATCTTCCATATATACATGAAGTAGATCTATTAATAAACATCCATTTGTTTTTCTGTTGTTAATCTGTCTTTTGTTGCAGAGTTCCCAGCTGAGAAGTAGGATAAAGGGGAAACTATTTTTGCTTTCCTAAAACTGGTTACTATAGCCAAGCCAAATTAACACTTAAAACTGACCATTATAATAGTCATCTTGCCATATTTGGTCACAGACTATACCAATAATACAAATCCACTGCAGGGCCCAGACCCCTGTGGATGAGGGCCTCAACCAGTGGAACAAACTATTTAGAACAAAACATTGACCTTCTTTCAAGCTTTCTTTCTTTCTTTAGTTAGCAAAACTTATTTGGTACTCATTATGTGCGAGGTATAAGGGAGGAAAAATAATTTTTCCTCTACTGTTCTAGGATCTTGGCTGAGACGTTCTTGTAATAAAAGACAGATTAACAAGCAGAAAACAAACAGAAGTTTAAGAACGTACATACCTCATGTATACATGGAATATCCCCAGGGGAAACAGGAAAACTGAAATGGCCCAAATCACCACCTTAAATATCATCTTCAGCTAAGGACAAAAGAAAGATGTTAGAGGGATGGGGGGGCTAAGTGAGGTCATCAGGAAAAGCACAGTACGTAAGAGTAAGTTTGTTATGTAGATTTTTTTTTAAGATTTTATTTATTTATGAGAGGCAGAGACAGAGAGAGAGAGAGAGAGAGGCGCAGAGATACAGGCAGAGGGAGAAGCAGGCTCCATACAGGGAGCCTGATGTGAGACTCGATCTCAGGACTCCAGGATCATGCCCTGGGCTGAAGCAGGTGCTTAACCACTGAGCCACCCAGGTTTCCCTGTTATGTAGATTTAAGTCCTGCTCCAGTTTTAAGGGTTTCTTATGATTTAGGGTGTTCCCTTCCTGGTACAGAGAGAAAGATGGAAGTAGGAGATTTCCTTTGTTAAATGTAAATCTTCCTTAGGAAAGGGTAACTTCTACCATGTTTTCAGAGCTTCTCCTCTGCTGTCTTAAAAATAAACAGTTTAAAAATAATCCTTATGCCAAGGAGCATAAGGATTTTGGGATGGTACAGTACCCTTCACAGGCATTTTTCCAAGCACATTGTAATTAGTTAGTTGGCATAGTAATACCTTGAGGTAGGTTCCTTTATTAGTCCCATTACACCTATTGAGGAACAGAGTGGTTAAGCAATTTGCCCAAGAAGCAGAAGCAAGAAGGAATTGAATCCAGTTGCAGGGTGAATCCACTAACCACTGTGGCATGCTGTTCTTGGTGGGTGTTGATAGATTCCAGTTTCTTAAGAAATTGGGTTTCTTTGGAGGGTGAAGAAGTACTAATTTCAAATCATTCATCTTATGAAGAAATTTAAAAATATTTCTTTAATTATTGAACTCACATAGCACAACATAGCTGATTAGAGCATTCTACCTATTTACCTATTTGTAGTTGTTTGGGTTTTGGTAATATTTGATTAACCTTCATATTTAGATTGTGGTCAGCAGTTGTCACTTGTTACCATTACTCAAGCAGTCTTATAGTAATGGAAGTTGTGCTCTAGCTTTGGGTCTAACTTTGGTCGTTTAACTTAGTTTAATGAGAGGTTTGGCTAGTTACCAAGCCTTAGGATAACATCCTAGGTAAGAGCTCTCCTTTCCGCTCACACAAAGTTATATATATGTAGTGTAGGAAACACTTTTTTTTTTCTTTTTTTTTTTTAAGATTTATTTATTTATTCATTCACAGAGAGAGAGAAATGGAGACATAGGCAGAGGGAGAAGCAGGCTCCAACCAGGAAGCCTGATGTGGGACTCGATCCCAGATCTGGGGATCATGCCCCGAGCCAAAGGCAGACGCCTAACCACTGAGCCACCCTGGTGTCCCAGAAACACCTTTTTTCTTACTCAGAAAAGCCTTGTGTATGAGTCTGTAAAAAAGAGAAACTAATTTTATTATTACTAGTATTCTTACAAAAGAGTACTAGAGTGTAGGATACATGATTTCTAATAGTTTGGTCTTCACTATTATGCATAGACCTAAGCAAGCAAGATCTTTTGTTCACTAATGTATACTTCTTCCAGGGAGACTTCTAATATCCTCATGAAAGCAGACTCCTGGTGCTTTGGTTTCATGGGATGCCAGACATTGAAGTCTGGTACTAAATGATTAGTTTAGCACTAATTATTTACTAAATTCTCAATTTTGAGAGTTTACTGTGTCACTTTTTGAGATCATATGATAAATCAATAACTTGGAGACCTGAGAGAGACCAGATCAGAGAATGGTTTCCATGAAGCAGAGGCAGAACGGGACACATAGAACAAAGGTTTTTATGAACAAAGCAGAGGCAGAAGGGGACACATAGAACAAAGGTTTTATTGCAGCCTTGGGAAGCTTACAAAAACAACACAAAACAAAAAGTAGGAATTTAAATTGAAAAAAATGGGAGGAAAAATTGGGGGAAATAAGAAAATAAAAAGGAATAAAATATTATTGGTCTAAAATGTTTCAGTGATAGCTACATTAATAAAGGATGTTAGAATGAAAGTCAATGATAAAAAAAGATATTTGTGGGGGTGCCTGGGTGGCTCAGTTGGTTAACCATCTAACTTGGTTTCAACTCAGGTCATGATCTCAGACTATGAGATGAGCCCCACATCTGGGCTCCACACTTAGCAGGAAGTCTGCTTAAGATTCCCTTCCTTTCCCCTCTCCCTCACCCTCTGTTCCCTCCCCCACATGTGTTCATGCACACACACACTCTTTCTTGATAAATAAGATCTTTAAGAGAAAAGATATTTGGTTTATGTGAGAAAATAGACAACAGGGAGACTTCTCAGGGAGGGTCTGTGTTGTTATTATTTACTAAATTATAGGTTTGGGGAGAATTACCGTCAAGTAAAAGAAAATTATCCACAGTTCCACTATCCTCAACTTTTAATATTTTTTTACTTTTATTCTGGAGTTTTTTCATGAATTTTAAAATGTATTTTTTCCTTTAGTGTAAAAAAATGCCATTGATTATGCCAGCAACATTAATTTAATTATATATTTTCAGAAAACAAAATTTAAAAATTACTTTAAATGTACACAATTGAGGGGCACCTAGCTGGCTCAGTTGGTAGAGCATGCAGCTCTTAACCTTGGGGCTGTGAGTTTACACCCCATCTTGAATGTAGAGATTACTTAAAAATAAAATTTTTAAAGATTATTTACTTATTTGAGAGAGAGCGAGAGAGCAAGCATGAACGGGAGGAATGGCAGAGGGACAAGCAACTCCTCACTAAGCAGGGAGCCTGACCTGGGATTTGAACCCAGGGTCCTGAGATTATGACCTGAGCTGAAGTCAGATACTTAACTGACTGAGCCACCTAGATACCTCAAAAATAAAAATCATTAAAAAATGTACGTAAGTGAAAAAATATATTGTGAGGATATGTGATATGTGTACTCATAATTTATCCATAAATTGGAATCCTATTCAATTAGCAGTCATAGAATAATTTTTTATAAAGATTTTATCTATTTATTCATGAGAGACACAGAGAGAGGCAGAGACATAGAGGGAGGAGCAGGCTCCCTGTGGGGAGCCCAATGTGGAACTTGATCTCAGGACCATGGGATCATGACCAAGCCAAAGGTAGATGCTCAACCACCAAGCCACTCAGGTGCCCCAGAATAATAATTTTTCATGGTAGTATAAACTCATAATGGGACTTAGTTTAACAGCTGTTCATAATTTCACCTTGTGGATTTACTGTATTTATTTAACCTTCTACCATTTTTAGCTGTAGTTTAATTCTGGGTATAAATAACTCTTCAATGGATATATTTATTCATGAATCATTTTTGTATTTCAGATTATTCTCTCAAAATGGATTTGTGGAAGTAGAATAATTAGGTTGAAGACTAAGAAACATTTATGATATTTGATATCCATTGCCAAATAACTTTCCAGAAGAATTCATGAATTTTATAACAATGTCTAATGGGAGATTTTTTTTTCATGTTGTTTCTCAAATTGTGTTGGAATCTTGCTAGGAAGATATGATGTGAGAATGCTAAAACTCCCTTAGTAGGTAATATCTTAGAAAAGCTAAATTTAGATCTTAGTTTTGCCACTTCTTTGAAACCTTGAATATCACTGAACATTTTTCCAGTTTTTTTTTTTCATCTGTACCATAGTAATAGTATATATATTTTTTCTGTCTGGTTTAAAGAGTACTATACTAATCAAATATTTGAAAGGCTTTTGGAAAATGCCAAGTACTCTAATTATTAATTCAAACCAAATGGCTTTATAATCTAGTATGATAGAGATAGAAATTCAGATCTTGGAGAATGAGGGCTTTGGCATTTGATTTATATCATCGGAGACATTTGATTTATTTTTGGCTGTGTCACAATAAAATGTTATCTGAGAACTGTGGGCTGACTCCATTTTCTTGCATAATGCAATTTTTTAAAACTTTTATCTCTAATACTGTAGTATTTTAGCAATCCTAGTATATGGTAAACCAGCTTAGATTAGTACTAGGCAACTCATTTGTGTTAGTAGTTATGGAAAGGGGAAGGTCAAGTGCTCCAACTGCCAGGAACTTTTTATTTCTTTTTGAAAAAAAAAAAAATTAAAGCCAGGATATGTGAAAGCCAAAGATGAGTTATATGTGTCAAGTACTAAAATGGTTGTGTGTAATGACTGGTAAGAGGAGGAAACATTTTATGTGTAAGGAGAGGCAAGTCAGTGTCATGCTGTGTGTTATGTTCTGTTTCTCAAATTGTTGCAGACCACATGATGATAAAGAAATAAAAGGGGTGAATGGGAGAAAGGGCCCATGCAGTGGTGAGGGGATGAGGATGCTAAAGAAACAAGAAATTGAAGAAAACAAGTGACCACAGGGGAGGAGCAACAGGAATACAGCAGGGTCCGGAGCCTTCTTGCTGAGGAGAGGACACAGAATGTTAAGTTCTGAAGAAGAGGCTTTGTCTCAAGTCCCCAGGGGAAGAAAATGAAGTAGAGAGCCTCTGGAGATTTAATTGAAGAAAAGACCAGCACAATAGGAATAATAGAAGTAGTGTAGGTAGAACCTAAGCAGAGAAGATAAAATACAAGACAGAGGCAACACAGGAAGTGAATTAGGAGCAAAATAAATGTATTATGATTTAGAGGTGGGGAACATACCATAAAAAATCAAAAGATTGGATATTTAATTATTAAACTTTGAGAGAAAAGAAAAAGTAGAGGGCTTTAATACAAGGAAACTAAGACAAGAAAATGGCTGAATATAAAGAAGAAAATTTATTTTTCGTGAAGAGATAGGATCAGGGGATTTTTTATTTATTGCTAAGGAAAGACCTTACTAGAAGCTAGTCAGAGTTTTCATTAACACATTCTGTACATATTCAAAAATTCTGTACCATTAAGGCTGTAAGATATATGTTCATGGAAGTGGACTCAGGAGGAGATAAACAGATTTATGAGTGCATAGGTCACTCTGTGGAAATTTATGGTAATGCATTTCAGAAAGCAGAGGAACAGTGAAAGAAAGTATCCTTCTGTGTTTAATTATGGCCTACCAGGAAAGCTTGTTGGTCAAAAGGGAGCCAAAGGAACATGGGGAAAAGAGTGACCATGTAACTTTAGAAATCATTAACCTGATTGGAAAAAGCCAAATAGATTTGGGCATTAGACAAAGCTACTTAAAAAACTCATTATGAGTGATAGGACGTGTAAAGAAGAAAAAGGGAGATCTTTAACCAAAGGCAAGTCAAATAAAAAGCCTGGCATGAATGTTGATAGAGTGTGCCAGCCATTAAGCTATTATCTAAGTTTCAAATCCAGCCTATAGACTCAGCTTGTGATTCTGGGGTTGGGACTCCGCAAACCACATTTCTTCTCGGCCAGCTGCTCTCTGGCAATGGGGATGCCAAAAAGAACACACAAGACTGGAGGAAGGAGAAAGGATATTGTCCTTTCTGTGGGGTTGTAGTTATTTCCCATTCCTGTGAGTGTCTTGCCAGCAATGCTTTTCATCCCAGCCAGAGACAGCTCCTTTTAAGTACAGCATCTGATCCAGTTTGCAGTTTTTCTATCCCTTGTAGACCGCCCCTCAAAGACACCAGTACCAGCCTGCTAGCACACAACCCACAGAAGTTTGAGTCTCAGCTTCACTTACCCCTTCTCCTAGTCTCTAGGCTGTAATAATGTCGACTTTCCCCTTTGTTTCCCTACTCCTAGGGATGGTCATTGTTTCCCATATTTGCCACTTCCATTGAACATTTATGTACCATTTTGATCCTTTCCTAGTTAGTTTTAGACCTAGCTAATTCTTAAGCATCTAGTGAGTTCATTTCTGTAAAAAAAAAAAAAAAAAAAAAAAAAATTAGGTTACTGGGTTAATTATTAGGCTTTCTTTGTATTAGTCAGAACATTATATATACTAGGGATTCTGTTAGCTACACTGATTATAATAGATACTGCAGACTTAACATGACAGAAAGGAGAAACCCACAAGCCATTTTATTAAAAAAAAAAAAAAAAAAGCAACAGGGTGCTGGGTGGCTCAGCAGGTTAAGCAGCTGCCTCCAGCTCAGGTCATGATCCCAGGGTCCTGTGATCTCTCTCTGCCTGCTTGTCACTCCGACTTGTCCTCTTATTCTCTGTCAAATAAATAAATAAAATCTTAAAAAAATAGCAACAACATCAAATTGAAAGAACAGCACAAATATATTAATAAGAGAATTGAAGCTGAAATGGAGGAGACAAAAATAGAAACTCAGAAGTTAGAAACTTAAGTAAGAAACTTCTTACTTTAGATAAGAATACAGTAGTCAAACCAGGGAGAGATGCCATGTTGAAGATCATAAAGTGAGGCAGTAAGTAGTGACATGAGTTTAATGAACACTGGCAAACCAAACAACTTTGATTACCTTCCCCTGCAAATTAGAAGACATATACGATAAACACACACACATAAATCAAAAGTGAAAAAAATATCAGGACAGTGTCATAGATATTGCATAAATGGACTGACAAGCTAATGTGAAAAAGTCTCATGATATCCCTGTGGAGAAAATAAAAAAGAGATAAAAGGAATAATTATATAGTCAGATGGATATGTATTGGGTTAATTACCATGGCCAAAGTTATTGATTAAAGGGATCAATGACAATATTCATCGAAGGCTCCAGTATTGTTTCACAGGCTCTGCCCTTGTCCTGTTTTTGTCCTGTTCCACATTCATTTTAAATCAATGATGTCAATTCTTCCTGCCAAAGAACACTAGCAACATACTTGTAGCTGAAAAAGATGGGTTTGTTATTCATTGTCATTGCAGGAAAATGTTATTCTGGGGCATTCTATTACAGGATTTGAGTTTTGGTGGAATGATTTTGGAGAGGGCCTAGGAAAATGGGGCTTTAGATGTTATCAGGAAATAGGGATAATTCTGTGATTGGGTCCCTTAATCTTATCTATAAAAAGAACATAGGATAAAGCCATAATTGATTAAAAAAAAAAAAAAAGCAGTGACCTGTATTAGCCAAGGGGGAGGAAGTTTCATATTTTGTGGCTTACACAGTGACCTTGATTTGTCTCTCTTTATCATACTTTTTGAGTGACCTTGTCTGATGTTGCTATTTTGTGAGATGGTTTATGTTCAATAAGAGAACACAGCGTAGCTGTAAGCATCAGACCAGAATGTCAAGGGGTTCTTTATTCTTAATGATTTATTTAGATAAATGTAGAAGGCAACTTAATCAAATTTTTGGATGACATCAAGTTGAAAAAAGATAATTATATGGACTCTAGAGATAAAATGTATGTTAGAGAGTATAAAATACAAGTTAGCCTTTTATAAATCTAGAAACAAAAGCCTAAAGCAATTAATGACTTTATCTAATTGAAAGAGCAAATAGAAATTAAGAGACTTAATTCTCCCTGTTGAAAATAAGCAAAGAGACTTTACCTCCCCTTTTCTTAGAGCATTTAGTTTAGAAAACTAGTGAGTTCTTTCTCTCTCTCTCTTTTTTTTTTTTAGATTTTCTGTTCATGTAGGAGGGGGAGGGTGGGAGAGAAAATCAGAAGCAGACTGTGCAATGAGCTCAGAGCATGATGCAGGGCTCGATTCCACAACCTCAATATCACGACCTAAGCCAAAATCAAGGGTTAGATACCTAATTGACCAAGCAACCCAGGCGCCTCTCTGTCTTTTTGAAATATACATGAATTTTACTAAAAGCTTAATAATTAATAAGGCTCTTTCCAGCTGTATGACCCAAGAATGTCTTTCTTAAGGATCTGGGAGACATCTCTTTGGAAGGTAACCATCAAACATCATAACCCTGTTTCTCAGTTTCTGTGGGATGGTAGGAGCCTAACTTTGGCAGCACATACCTCACCCCACGTTACAAAATGTTTCCTATTGTATAGATAAGAATTTGTCTTTCTTCTGAATAAAGTCAATCTGCTAACATAGATGGTCACCCCAGTAACTTGGTGAATTTAGGATGAACTGTGTGTGACAAATGGTTCTGTGAAGTCCTCCTTCTTGAGGATTATATCATGTTTATCTTGAGAATATGTGTATAATGAGTTGTATATGATTGTCTCCAGAAGAGGGAGAGATTTCTTTCTGTCTTGGCATTGTCTTTAGTAGATTGCTTCTGATGCATATCACATTCTGGTTTAATGATTATTTAATAATAAACTATTTTCTTTCTCTACTGCCTTCATGGAGAAGTTTCCTGGGTTGGGAGGAGATTTTGTTTTTAATTATATTTCCCCGACCCAAAGGTCACAGGGCGCTGGCAAAGATGGAGCAGTAGATATATGTGGTCAACATTTTGACAGTGCATAGGTAGTGGACTGGAACTAGGAATATTAATAAGGATACAAATAAAATACTGCTCTTTGGTTCAAAGGAAATAGTGACTTTCTTAGTTTGCAAATGCATTCATTCATTAATTTATTTATTTTAAAAATATTTATTTATTTGGGAGAGCATGAGCAGGGAGAGGAATGCAAGGAGGGGGAGAGGGACAAGAAGACTCCTTGCAAGTGTGGAGCCCAAGATGGGGTTCAAAGCAGGGCTTGATTCCAAGACCCTGAAATCTGACCTGAGCTGAAGTCAGATGCTTAACTGGCCAAACCACCCAGGCATCCCTGCAAATGCATTTAAATGTGTCAGATAGTAAAAAGAAAATAGATTCAAAGTTCTGAGATACATCTCTAGTACTTATTTATCTTATAACTAGAAGTTTGTACTTTTTAAAGATTTATTTATTCATTAGAGCAGGGGGAGAGTCAGAGAGAGAGAGAGAGAGAGAGAGAGAGAATCTCAAGCAGACCCCACGCTGCGCTCAGGACCCAATCCCAGGACCCTGAGATCTGACCTGAGCCAAAATCAAGAGTTGGATGCTTGACTGATAGCCTCCCAGGTGTCCTGAAGTTTATACTTTTTGAACAGTGTCCTCCAATTCCTACTCACCCTATCCTCCATCTCTGGTAACCACAAGTTTGATCACTTTTCTGTGAGGTTTTATTTTTGTTTTTTAGATTCCACATATAAGTGAGATCATACAGTATTTGTCTTTCTTTTTGACTTATTTTCCTTAGGATAATGCCTTCAAGGTCCACTCATGTTTTTATGGCTGAATAATATTCCTTTATTATTGAATTCCACAATATACCACAACTTCTTTAACCACTCACCTGTTGAGGGACACTTAGGTTGTTTCCATGTCTTGGTTATTATAAATTATGCTGCTACAAATATGATGGTGCAGACATATTTTTGAATTAGTGTTCTTGTTTCCTTTGGATATATTTCCAGAAGTGGCATTACTGGATCATATGGTAGTTTTCATTTTAATTTTTTGAGGAATCTCCATACTGTTTTCTATAGTGATTGCACCAATTTATATCCCATCAAATTGCAGAAAGGTCATATATAACATGATGACTACAGCTCACACTGCTCTGTGATATATAGGAAAGTTAAGAGAGAAAATCCTAACAGTTCTTACCACAAGAAGAAAATATTTTTCTTTCTTTTTATTGTATCCACAGGAAAAGATGGGTATTAGCTGAACCCATTGTAGTAATCATTTTATAATATATATAAATCAAACCACCAATGCTGCTGCCCTTAAACTTATACAGTGATGTATATCAGTTATTTTTCAAGAAAACTGGAAAAAAAGTTCTGAGATTAGAGATAAAAACAGTGCCTTATTCTGGCCTGAGTAGAAAGATTCCAGGAGGGGAAAGTTTAAGGATTCTTCTCAGTTTATCATCTCCTCACCATCTTCTTGAGGTGGCTTCTAAATTCTAGAATGTTCATGAAATTTTGTAGCACTGGCCACATGGGTTGGTGTATGGGGAGTGATTTAGGAGAGGATTCTGGTTACTGGCACCATTATGTGTACCACACAGTCATTTGCTCAGCTATGCGTTGTATAGTCTTGATCTTGGGTACAGTGAATCATTGTTGCCAGTACCCACAAGGCTGTTCACTTCCCCGGCTGCTCTCCAGTCCAATGATCACTGATGCCTCCACTGAGAACTACACCTTTCTTATCACCATGGGCAGTGATAACTGTCACTTTCTCTTTCCACGAATTCTTGAGAACTTCTTGAGAGTAACAAATAGTTCTGTCAGGAACCCCGGGTGGCTCAGCGGTTTAGCACCACCTTCAGCCCAGGGCATGATCTTGGAGACCTGGGATCAAGTCCCCCGTCAGGCTCCACATGAAGGAAGGTTCTGTACACCAGCTGACTAATGGAATCCCCGGACAGAGGAAGAGCACCCACAGCTCTTCACTGGGGGAACTACGGTCAGCCTCGGTATTCGCAGAGATGCTTTGTGCTTTAGAGACCCTGCCATTGAGGGGGAGGCCTGTGGGAAGAGGATGCTTCAGGATGTGGCTTTCCAGTCTCTTGTGCCCTCTTTCCCAGACTGTGCTTGGCTGTTGATGTGCATGGTTGATACACATAGGTGGTGGTAGTGGATCATAGCCATTTGGATATCCATCACCTTCGACCGGGAAGCCCAAGAGGTGAGGTCTCAGCCAGCAGAAAGGTCAGCTTAGCTTGCTGGCCAATGAGAGAGGTGGATAAAGACAGTGTCACCTCCTCCCCACTTCTCTGCACCATCAGAAAGGCCTCTTGCTGTGTGTTCTCATCTGCCTTGGGGTAACAGTGAGAACAAGCACTCCATTGACATTGTGTCAATGACAGGTCCTCACCCTGCTTCCCCATCCTCTTCAGGGCTGAAGAGGGGCTTAAGGGCCAAATGCCCTTTACCTACATCTCCAGATCTGCACATTTCTCACCACTGCATTACATTTCTGTCATAAGGATATTGGCCATTCCTGAATTTACTGTGTAATGAACATCACATTATTCCAGTTATAATCACTGTGTCCACAGATAGTGTTAATATGCTGGTGTCTGCTGGACAAAGAGCTCCCTTTTCAACTACTCCCATTTCCTCCTCCCCAATATCTCCACCTACCCTTTCCAAATGATAGTCTTTAAACAAAATCATGTGTGGGTCTTGGAGTCCACAGCCTGGTACAAGAACCCACCAAAGAACCAGTTTGCATGGTCAGCACTTCACAGAAGAGAAGCAAGGCACATCCAGCTGTAATGATGCCGCAGCCACTGTCTCATTAAATCTGTGTTCTCTAAAAAAAAAAAAAAAAAAAAAAAAATGCAGCGAGCCTGACGTGGGACTTGATCACAGGTCTCCAGGATCATGCCCTGGGCTGAAGGTGGTGCTAAACTGCTGAGCCACCCAGGGTTCTTAAAAAAAAAAAAAAAAAAGTCTTGCAGCTCATTTGGTGAGGGTCGTGAAGTATGAATCAAGTTTGGGAAAGAACACAATGGGCAAGGCTTCACAGTATTATTTTATCGTGACTTTTTTTTTCTTTTTTAAAAAAAGATTTTATTTATTTTATTCATGAGAGACACACAGAGAGAGGCAGAGACATAGGCAGAGGGAGAAGTGGGCTCCCGAAGAGGAACCTGATGTGAGACTTGATCCCAGGACCCCAGGATTACAACCTGAGTCAAAGGCAGATACTCAACCACTGACCCACCCCAGTGTCCCTTATCACAACTTTTCTCATCTACCTTGGATGATCCATGGCATTATCCTGGGGAAAAATATGAAGAGAAAATAGATAATACATATAATTCAGATGGCAAAGTGTTGCCTAATTAAGTATCATGAAAAACTTGTCATAAAAGGATGATAATTCAGAAGATGGTAGAGGGAGACTGAAGTAAACCTTATGAGGTGAATAAAGCATAAATTCTTACAGCTGACAAATTCATTTATTTTGACATTTATTTTGAAATTATTGCAATAATATCAGTCATATATTTTTAAAATTTATTTATTCATGAGAGACAGAGAGAGAGAGGCAGAGACACAGGCAGAGAGAGAAGCAGGCCCCATGCAGGGAGCCCTATGTGGGACTGGATCCTGGGGCTCCAGGATCACGCCTCGGGCTGAAGGCAGGCGCTAAACTGCCAAACCATCCAGGGATCCCCCATATGTATGTTTTTTAAAGGACAGTAGCAGATGAGCTTTATAAAGTGACAAAATCTGTCCCACAAAACCATTTTCTTTGAATTCTGCAACGTTTGAAACTTCACTTAGTCTATAGATTACCAATTTTTTATATTATTTCTTCATGTATAAATAGGATTTTCCAAATTAGAGGTATGCATTTAATTATTAACAAAACCTTCTGTGTTTGTAAAATTTGGAGGCAAAATTTCTCCTTGTTCAGCTGAATATTATAAAACACTAAGGATATTCATATACCCTTTTAAAGAAGAGTTTGTGTGAGGTTAGCCTACAAAGCAGAAAATGGGCTAATTTAGGAAAGTACAAATGCAATCTGCTAAGTATATAGCAGTGTTGTTACACTGTGAAAAAATACGGATAGTCTCCAAGGGTGGAGTTTACATTTTTCTTGTGGTATAAATAACTGCATTGCAAGGAAACAAAAAAGAAAAGAAAAGAAAAGAACTGAAGGGAAGACTACCATGGACTAAAATGGTAAAGGAGAGCTGGAAATGTAGAACTTTATGGGTTGTGTGGAGAGAAATAAATAAGAATGGGGTTTTCTAGTTTTCTAACATAGTTTACACTGGAGTGTGGCTGATGGAAAGAGAAGACTGAGTTCTCCTTAGGACATGCTCATTTGCAGTGCTTGAGGGATAACTAGGTGCCTTGTGTACAGAACTGCAGTTCATGAAAGGAGGTTTAGCTAGAGAAAAAGATTCAGGGATTATTGTAGTAGAGGTGAGAGAAAAGTTATTGAATGTTATTGAAAGTATGAATCTGAGATTCATACTATATGCTATATGAGAATCTGAAAGCCATGAAATTTAGAGGTTTCTCTGTCAAAATGAGACATGAGATGCAGAAGCTATCCCCAAAATATTCACTGGCTTTCCAAACTACATTTAAGTAAGAAGAAAACAAAGAATTGAAAACTTAAAGAATATGTGAATTGTTTGCAACCAGCTGAACACGATAGGTTACCATTTCCACCAGCATCATTACTCCGTTACTCAGGACTGTAGTAGGCAAAGTTGTGAATCACATTATTCTTTCATTTCCAACTTTGTGGCCAGAATCTTTCCAGTAGGAAAAATCCTCAGATGACTTGTGTCTTCAGAGTAGGCACATCCTTCTGTCTTCAGTTCCTCCTTATCCCAAATAGTCCCTAGGACTTTAGAGGTATCCTTGTTAGCCCTTCTACCGTGCTTTTCTTTATGAAAACCTCATTACCTTATCTTTCACTTCTCTTACATCTCCCCTAAGCATCAGCTAAATTATCTGATGCATAACATGCTCAATACTAATTCAGATGGCAAATACTTGTCCCCGAGTAACACATATATACTGTTATTCTAAAGGCATGATTGCAATTTAGACACTGTAGAATATTGAAGAATTGCTTGGGGCAAAGATAACTCTTGTGCTTATTAAGCTGTACAAAAATGCACTTGTTATTTATTGTAGAGACTGTTAAAATAATAGGTTTAATTGATTATAAAAGTTACATAATTTTAGAAATAAGAGTAAGAAAACCAAATCAGCCTAGGAGTAACAACTGATAGCATTTATATGCCTCTTTTTTAATGCATGTTAATTTTAGTATCACCACTACCATTCTTATCTTCTAACCATCTTCTCTTTGTTATCATTATTGACAAAATTGGTTGAATGCTCACTGTGTGCCAGCACTGGGTTAAGTGTCTGACTTGGTGTAATTCATTCACAAAACAACTTGTACTGTAGATCTTATTTTCCCCATTTTGCAGAACAGGAATTGCGACTTAGAGAAGTTAGTTTACCCAAAGACAAATGGAAGATGGAGGATATAAATCTGGGCAACCTGAATTCTAAGCTGTATTTTTTTTTTTTAGCTTATGCTATATTAAACTGGGTGGTGTTTAAAGTTTTGAAAGGGCAATCATAATGAACAGAGTCTCTCTTAGTAACATTTGTGTTATTTTTCTTCCCGTCAGGACTTTTTAATTTGTATCTTGAATACGGGTGGTGGTGAGCTTGGTTTACAAAGATAATTTGTACCATAATTACCTCATAATTAGAGTAACTCTTCTATCCATTCTTCGTTTGAAAAAGTTTTATTTTTGTTTCTTATACTTTTGTTCTTTGCCTAGTACTAGGTAACAGTGTAATTAGTAACCATAGCTAGTTACATACTACTTTTAGAATAGCTATGTGTCCTGAATTGAGTTATAATGTCCTGAATTGAGTACCAAAATTTGCAATAATATTTTCTAGGCACAAAATAAAGACGAAATTTGAAACTTTTGGTTAATGCTATACAAATCAGACATGCTATCTGACCCACATTGATGCTTCATTATGATTAATGAATATAATAATAGTGCTTCTCTTAAATTTTTCAAATCTAGATAGCCTCTTCCAGTATCTCTGGGGTTCAATTTGCCAGATTTAGCAAATAAAAATATACCAAGTTAGGGACACTTGGGTGACTCAGTCGTTTATGTGTCTGCCTTTGGCTCAGGTCATGATCCCAGGGTCCTAGGATGAAGCCCTATGAGGTCCGGCTCCCTGCTCAACAGGGAGCCTGCTTCTTCCTCTCCTTCTGCCTGCTGCTCTGCCTGACTTGTGTGCGCTTTCTCTTTCTGTCAAATAAGTAAATTTTAATACACACACACACAGACACACACACATATAGTTAAATTTGAATTTCAGATAAACAACAAAGATAATTGTTTTAGTGTAACTATGTCCCAAATAGTGCATGGAATATAGTTACACTTAAAAAAAATTGTTTATCCAAAATTCAAATTTAACTGGGCATCTAGTATTTTTCTTCACAGATTTATCTGGTGACTCCCCTTAGTCCCAGACAAACACTTTGTAATCTCGAATCTCGAATGATTTCAGGGCCTTCCTTTTGAGAAAAATAACGTCCTTCACCCACTACATCCAGTAACTTCTCACAGAGTGGGGCCAGGGAGACCACCATCTTGTCTAAAGTCAGGAGGTGGTTTCCTAATGACTCACATTGAATGACCCTCTGATGTGTGATATATGTGATTCCGGTGATTCTCTTTTCAAAAACACATATGCATTTATTAAAGAACTCAATCATGTGATTAAGACAGTATTTAAAAAACACTCTAAGGGTCGTCATACTCCATTCTCCTTGGAGATTCTGTTCTCCCAGGGCAAGGAAGCTGTGAGGTGAGAATGGAGACTCTTTGTATATATTTTTATGTAATACGTTTTAATAGCATCTTAGGTGTATATCCTCTTTTTAATATTTTATTACCTTATTATCTTACTTTATGCTATGTTGGCTTTTATATAAATTTGTGATCTGCCTTTAAAATCATTCCCGGCTCCACGAGCCTTCCAATATGGCAAAAAATGAAATGTACAGTATCACTAGGACATATAATTGGCCAAAGGAGTTGAATATAATTAAGTATTTAAAGTTAACTTCTGTTTATAGTATGTATTGATACTAAAGGAACACATTAACAAATGCAGGGTAGTCACTAAACTCTAAAGATTGGTCTCCAATGTATATGTCTTTTTTTTTACTATCTTGTAGAGTCCTCTCCCTATGGATCTAGGTTGACTTCAAGACTTGTTTTTGATCGATAGATGTCGTAAAAGTGACAACAGGTGACATCCTAGGCTGGAAGATAGGAGGCTTTGTAGCTTCTGTTCTTGGAATATTTGTTTTGATATGTTCCTTCTTGAAATCTGACCTCTAAGCTGTAAGTAGTTCAAACCACGTGGGGATGCCATAGGTCAGTATTTCTGTTGACAACCCAATTGAGGTCCAAGCTGAGACCTTGATATCCAGGCATATCAAGGTGAACCAAGCTGGACATTTACTCTAGTCACCTCTTCTGATCCTAACAGTCCTGGCCATCATCTAACTGAAACCGTATGAGACTCCAAGTAAGAACTTTAGAATTGAGCCTGGTTAATTTATAACACTGAGATAATAAGTAATATGTTTTAAAATTTGGGATTGTTAGTTATTCAACAATAGGTAAATGGCGCATAGTGCAAGGAAGCAGACAAATCCAGAATGTGAGACATTCTGAAAGAAAATTGACCCAATTTAACAACAGCTCAATAGCAGAAGAAAAAAATAAAGGAAGGAATGTGCTCTATGTTAGGTTAAAAGTGACTTCAGAGACAACATGCAAATATCATGTGTGGATGTTGTTTAGATTCTAATATAAAACAACTAAACATATTTTTGAGGCAATTTGGGAAATTTGACTACACTCATAGAGTATTGATAATTCTGTTAGGATTTAAGGTGACATAAGATAAGGCCCTTTTTAAAAATAGTTGTGTATGAAACTAAGTGAGAGTGAAATGACAGATCTTCCATTTGCTTTAAAATAATTCAGCAATGAAAAAGATAAAATGAGAAAGAAATACATGAAGCAAGAATAAAAATCTTGATAATTTTTCACTCTGGTGAGGGGTATATGGAAGTCCATTGTTAGTAACTTCCCTACTTCAATGCATATTTGAATTTTTCATAATTAAAATTAGTGAAAATACTTCCTGATGCGATACAGAATATAAACCACACACATAATCTATGTATGCATGTAAACATGGAAATTATACACATATCCATATAAGTGCACAAATAAACAGACAAAATTATTCAGAAAATAAGAACTACATATCATTTCATAGGTGAGGTTATAGATGGCTTACATATCAAATTAATACTTATTTTCAATTAAATATACTGAAAATATTATAAAAGGTAAGGTATACAAAATATTTTATAACCAACACTGTTTCCTTTCTTTCTTTTTTTTTTTTTTTATAATGATATTTTTTTTTATTGGTGTTCAATTTACTAACATACAGAATAACACCCAATGCCCATCACCCATTCACTCCCACCCCCCGCCCTCCTCCCCTTCTACCACCCCTAGTTCGTTTCCCAGAGTTAGCAGTCTTTACGTTCTGTCTCCCTTTCTGATATTTCCCACACATTTCTTCTCCCTTCCCTTATTTTCCCTTTCACTATTATTTATATTCCCCAAATGAATGAGAACATATAATGTTTGTCCTTCTCCGACTGACTTACTTCACTCAGCATAATACCCTCCAGTTCCATCCACGTTGAAGCAAATGGTGGGTATTTGTCATTTCTAATAGCTGAGTAATATTCCATTGTATACATAAACCACATCTTCTTTATCCATTCATCTTTCGTTGGACACCGAGGCTCCTTCCACAGTTTGGCTATAGTGGCCATTGCTGCTAGAAACATCGGGGTGCAGGTGTCCCGGCGGTTCATTGCATTTGTCTCTTTGGGGTAAATCCCCAACAGTGCAATTGCTGGGTCGTAGGGCAGGTATATTTTTAACTGTTTGAGGAACCTCCACACAGTTTTCCACAGTGGCTGCACCAGTTCACATTCCCACCAACAGTGTAAGAGGGTTCCCTTTTCTCCGCATCCTCTCCAACATTTGTTGTTTCCTGCCTTGTTAATTTTCCCCATTCTCACTGGTGTGAGGTGGTATCTCATTGTAGTTTTGATTTGTATTTCCCTGATGGCAAGTGATGCAGAGCATTTTCTCATATGCATGTTGGCCATGTCTATGTCTTCCTCTGTGAGATTTCTGTTCATGTCTTTTGCCCATTTCATGATTGGATTGTTTGTTTCTTTGGTGTTGAGTTTAATAAGTTCTTTATAGATCTTGGAAACTAGCCCTTTATCTGATATGTCATTTGCAAATATCTTCTCCCATTCTGTAGGTTGTCTTTGAGTTTTGTTGACTGTATCCTTTGCTGTGCAAAAGCTTCTTATCTTGATGAAGTCCCAATAGTTCATTTTTGCTTTTGTTTCTTTTGCCTTTGTGGATGTATCTTGCAAGAAGTTACTATGGCCGAGTTCAAAAAGGGTGTTGCCTGTGTTCTTCTCTAGGATTTTGATGGAATCTTGTCTCACATTTAGATCTTTCATCCATTTTGAGTTTATCTTTGTGTATGGTGAAAGAGAGTGGTCTAGTTTCATTCTTCTGCATGTGGATGTCCAATTTTCCCAGCACCATTTATTGAAGAGACTGTCTTTCTTCCAATGGATAGTCTTTCCTCCTTTATCGAATATTAGTTGCCCATAAAGTTCAGGGTCCACTTCTGGATTCTCTATTCTGTTCCACTGATCTATGTGTCTGTTTTTGTGCCAGTACCACACTGTCTTGATGACCACAGCTTTGTAGTACAACCTGAAATCTGGCATTGTGATGCCCCCAGATATGGTTTTCTTTTTTAAAATTCCCCGGGCTATTCGGGGTCTTTTCTGATTCCACACAAATCTTAAAATAATTTGTTCTAACTCTCTGAAGAAAGTCCATGGTATTTTGATAGGGATTGCATTAAACGTGTATATTGCCCTGGGTAACATTGACATTTTCACAATATTAATTCTGCCAATCCATGAGCATGGAATATTTTTCCATCTCTTTGTGTCTTCCTCAATTTCTTTCAGAAGTGTTCTATAGTTTTGAGGGTATAGATCCTTTACATCTTTGGTGAGGTTTATTCCTAGGTATCTTATGCTTTTGGGTGCAATTGTAAATGGGATTGACTCCTTAATTTCTCTTTCTTTCTTATCCAGTATGTTCAACATAAAATTTAAGATTTATGTAAGAACTTTCTTCTTTTCTTGATGTTATTCCCATTTATTTTTTTTTTATAAATTTATTTTTATTTATACTGGCATGTCAGTGAGCCTATTGTATTGACTTGGAAGCTTTCTGGAAGTTGTCAGGGGTTCGACTCCTGAGTGGCTCAGTGTTTGAGCGTCTGCCTTTGGCTCAGGGTGTGATTCCAGGGTCCTGGAATCGAGTCCCACATCGAGCTCCCTGCATGGAGCCTGCTTCTCCCTCTGCCTGTGTCTCTGCCTCTCTCTCTCTCTCTGTGTGTGTGTCTCTCATGAATAAATAAATAAGATCTTAAAAAAAAAAAAAGGAAGTCAGGGGTTAGAGGACAAAACTAAAGTTATCTCATATTCCATATTAGATTCCAAAATTAACCTGTCTCAGTCACAGTTTTGCAAAGCAGGACAATTGTTGGTTTTGTCTACACATACGAAGTCTAAAAAGTTACATAAATTATATACTAGTTACTAAAGAGTTATTAGTAAAGTTTTTATGGCTCTGGTTCTTGAATAAATTTAGATAAATACTTTGTGTATAGGAATCTGGTTAATATTCCTTCTTTCAGAGAGTCACTAAAAATAAAGAAAAGGATCACTGCATTAAAATGTCAAAACGAGTCCCAAAGTACAAATTTTAAAGTGACCTTTAAACCATTTTGGAGCTTTTCATTTCAAATTAATATAGCAAATTGATAAGTAATAGCACAGTTTTTTCCCCCCTCAGGAAATGTCCTTTTATAAACCTGAAAGGAACCTGAGAACCCCAAATTAAAATTATGTTAAATCATAAAATTAAGAGCTAACAGTTAGACTTAAAATAGTCAGTGATAAGCGGACTCAGCTTGATGTAGACAGCTTTATAAGAATCTTTAAAATTCTTGTAATGTTCCTGCTGTGAGCTGATGAAGCTGTGCTTAAAAACTCATTCCTTTCAAATGACCCTAAGAAGAATGACTCTTCTGAAAATACAAAATGTTAAATTCATTATTAAGTCGTATTTTTAAAGTTTTCACAAACCCTAATATTATCTCAGATTCTTTGACAAAGGCTTGATTCCTGAGTCTTTTTCGTTAGGGTGGTAATTTGGTCAACTAAGAGGAAGCTTGCCCTGGGTGTGGTGGAAAGAGAATAAAAGTAAGCTCATTTACTTTTTGCAGATCAGTTATTAAATGTCACATTGACATTTACCATTGACATTGACAGTATGACAAGAGGCTTTCTTTTGGCCTGCTACTCCCCAGAAAAGAAAATTATAATGTAAAAGATGCTGTATACTTCCCCAAACATCTGTGGTTAATCTGATTAAAATGATTGGGACAGAGTCAGAAGGAACATGCCACAGTTTGTAAAATGAATTAGTTCTAAAAACACTGTGAAGGAAAGATTTCTCAGTGTGTATTAATAGAACAAAACATTGTATTTTGTGGGTCCATTTTAAGCTATCAAAAGAGATAATTACAGAAGACTCCATGAGTGATTCAGGGATGATCACATATGTACTTTGCAAAGATATAAAAATTTACAGTAATATGAAATTAATGAATTTCCTGCCAACAACAGTATGTTATGATATAAAGTAATATCTCAGAAGTAATCACTTAAAAAATTAAGCTGAGGATTTATTTTCTACATTATTTGAACATTCACAATCCAGATCTTTTATATATATCTTTGGGTTTCCACTTGTTTTCTGTTTTTAATTTTGCTAAAAGTTAGACTAACCACAGAGCCGTGCAAGTCCAGGGTTCTGGCTGTGGTACTACCCTTCTGATGCTCTGGCTCCTATTTGTCTACCCTGGGGGACTAGGATATAACTTTGTCTATTGGAGCCCCCAGACTCAAACTCTTCTCTCTTAATGCTCCTTACCCAAAAGGATTGGTTGCTTTCTTTTTATGTAAGGAACTCATTCATTATAGATCAAAACTCAACCCAGTCATTGATCTGAGGGTGAATTGACAGCTAATAGCAATTAGCTAATAGTCATTGCTCCAGGGGTGTTTCCATTTTAGTAACCTCTGAAGTCTAAAGTGGAGTTCTTAGATTTCTGGGTACCTAAGAAATCTGGTACTTGGTGAGATTGTGAAAAGCATTGCAGACCTTTGGATAGCATTCCCAGAAATTTCAGCTGCATGGAATGGGATCAAGTAATGTATTCTTTTTTAAAGATTTTATGTATTTATTCATGAGAGACACATAGATGCAGAGACACAGAGGCATAGACAGAGGGAGAAGCAGGCTCCTTTCAGGGAGCTGGTTGTGGGACTCGATCCCCAGACCAGGGATTGCACCCTGAGACAAAGGCAGTCACTCAACCACTAAGCCACCTAGGGATCCCGGTAATGTATGTTTTAAACAAGCTCCCAGATTTATTCTTTCTTTTTTCCTATTATAATGTTAAAAAAACCCCAAAAAACAAAACCATCTTACTGAGATGTTACTGGAACATATTCACATGCCATGTAATTCACCCATTTAAAATGTAAAATTCAGTTGCTTTAGTATATTGACAGAGTTGTATAGCCATCTCCATAGAACTTTAAGACATTTTCATCACCCCCAAAGGAAACCTCATTCATACCCATTAGCACTAACTCTCCATTCTCCTAGTACTTGACAACCATGAATCTACTTTGTCTCCCTACATTTGCTTACTCTAGACATTTCATAGAAATGAAATCATACAGCTCATTGAATGCAGCAGTAGCTCTCCAGACTGCTGTTTTCTTCTGAAGGTGAGCTGGACCCACACAGAAGCAACTAAGAGACCTGCAGTTGGCATTGATGTTGGCACCATCTACTCTTGCATGGGTGTTTTCTAGCATGGGAAAGTGGAAATAATTACCAATGTTCAGGGAAACTAAACCACCCCAAGTTATATCACCTTCACAGAATGATTGATTGTTGATACTGCAAAGAATCAAGTTGTGATGAACACCACCAACATAGTTTTTGAAGCCAAACACTTGATTGGACATAGATTTGATGATGCTGTTGTCCAATCTGATCTGAAGCATTGACCCTTCATGATGGTGAATGATGCTGGCAGGCCCAAGGTCCAAGTAGAATATAAGGGGGACACAAAAAATTTCTATCCAGAGGAGGTGTCCTCTATGGTTTTGATGAAAATGAAGGAAATCATGGAGGCCTATCTTGGGAAGACCATTACCTGCATACTTCAATAACCCTCAGGCTACCAAAGATGCTAGAACTATTATTGCTGGTCTCAATGTACTTTGAATCATCAATGAGCCAACTGTTAACTGCTGTTGCTTATGGCTTAGACAAAAAGGTTGGAGCTGAAAGGAATGTGCTGATCTTTGAGTTAGCAGGTGGCACTTTTGATATATCAGTCCTTACTCTTGAAGGTGGGATCTTTGAGGTCAAGTCCACAGCTGGAGACACCCAAGTAGGTGGAGAAGACTTTGACAACTGAATGGTCAACCATTTTATTGTGGAGTTCAAGTGCAAACAGAAGGACATCAGTGAAAACAAGAGGGTAGTCCATCATCTTTGTACTGCTTGCAAACATGCTGAGCATATACTTTCTTCTAGAACCCAGCCTGGAAGCTAGACTGATTCTATCTATGAAGGAATTGACTTATATACCTCTATTACTCATGCCTGGTTTGAAGAATTAAATGCTGACCTGTTCTGTGGCACCCTGGACCCTCTAGAGAAAGCTCTTCAGGATACCAAGCTAGACAAGCCTCAGATCTATGATATTTTCCTGGTGGGTGGTTCTCTCCGTATCTCCAAGATCAGAAACTTCTATAAGATTTCTTCAAAGGAAAGGAACTGAATAGGAACTGTTGTGTATGGTGCAGCCCTCCAGGCAGCCATGTTTTCTGGAGACAGATCTGAAAATTTTCAAGATTTGCTGCTGTTGGATGTCACTCCACTTTCTCTTGGTATTGAAACTGCTGGAGGTATCATGACTGTGCTTATCAAGTGCAATACTGCCATTCCTGCCAAGCAGACATGAACTTTCACTACCTACTGTGACAAACAGCCTGGAGTGCTTATTCAGGTATATGAAGGTGAGCATGCTATGACTAAGGATAACAACCTACTTGGCAAGTTTGAACTCACAGGCATACCTCCTGCCCCTTTTGGTGTTCCTCATACTGAGTCACTTTTGATATTGATGCTAATGGTATCCTCTATGTCTCTTCTCTGGAGAGAAAGCACAGGAAAAGAGAACAAGATTACCCTCAAAGTGACTGGAGCCACTTGAGCAAGGAAGACATTGAGTGCATGGTCCAGGAAGCTAAGAAGTACAAAGCTGAAGATGAGAAGCAGTGGGACAAGGTGTCTTCAAAGAATTCACTTGAGTAAATTATGCATTCAAAGTGAAAGCAACTGTTGAAGACAAAAACCTTCAGAGTAAAATCAATGATGAGAACAAACAAGATTCTTGACAGGTGTAATGAAACCATCAACTGGCTTGATAAGACTGCAGAGAAGGAAGAATTTGAACATCAGCAGAAAGATCTGGAGAAGGTCTGCAACCCCATCATTACCAAGCTGTACCAGAGTGCCAGAGGCATGCCAGGGGGAATGCCTGGAGGCTTTCCTGGTGGTGGAGCTCCTCTCTCTGGTGGTGCCTTTTCTGGGTCTACCATTGAAGAGGTTGGTTAAGCCAACCTGAGAACGGGTCTAGCCTTGTTCCACACAAAACATTTGAAGGACCTAAATGTGTAGCAAATTTTAATGACAGTTTTAAAGTCAAGCTGCTATAGTAAATATGCTAGGCGTTCTTGATACTTGAATATGGCATATGTACATAGGGAAAGGAAATAAACATTGTATTGTTAAGTGGAAAATGCAATGTCTTAAATAAGATTGTATTTAAAATTAATCAGTACAATATGTGTTCTTTTGTGACTGGTTTCTTCCATTTAGCATGTTTTCAAGGTTCATTTATGTTGTAGCATGTGTCAGTATTTTTTGTTTTTTGCCAAAAAAACCCCTCCATTTATGTGGATATACCTCATTTAATCGATCCATTCATTAGGTGATGGACATTTGAGTTGTTTCCACTTTTTGATTGTTACAAATAGTGCTATTATGAACATACATGTACAAGTTTTTTGTTTAGATGCCTGTTTTAATTTTTCTTGGGTATAAAGTTGAAAGTGGTATTGCTGGGTCATATAGTAACTTTATGTTTAACTTATTGAAGAACTGCTAAACTGTTTTTCCAAAGAATTGGCTGTATCATTTACATTCCCATTAGCAAGTATCAGAGTTTGCATTTTCACAAATGTTTACAATTATCCTTTTTTTTTAAAAAAATTAGCCATTCTAGTAGATGTCAAGTGGTATCATACTGTGTTTTAATTTGAATTTCCTTAATGATGAAAGACCTTGCGCATCTCCATGTGTCCTTTGGGGCATTTGTATATTTTCTTTGGAAAAATGTATATTCAAATCCTTTGCTTAGGTTTTAATTATTTTTGTTCTTTCAGTAGTGAGTTGTAAGAGTGCTCTACATACTCTGAATGTAAGTTTCTAATCAGATATATGATTTGTAGATATTTTTTCCCATTATTTTGTGGGTTGTCTTTTCATTTTCTTGATGTTGGCTGTTGAAGCACAAAAGTTTTTAATTTTGATACAATTTATCTACTTTTTTTCTCTTTTGTTTTTTGTGCTTTTGGTGTCATATCTCAGAAACTGTTGCCTAACCCAAGATCATGATCTATTCTTATACTTCTTATAGCTTTAGCTTTTACATTTATTTCTATGATCAATTTTGAGTTAATTTTTGTATGTGCTGTGTAGTAGGGTTCAATTTAATTTCTTTGCATATGAATATCTAGTTGTCTGAGAACTGTTTGTTCAACTTATTCTTTCTGTGATGAAATGTCTCGACACCTTTATTGAAAGTCAATTGACCACAAATGTAAGACTATTTTTGTGACTCTTGATCTATTCCATTAATTTCTGTTTACTCTTATGCCAGTTAACACTGTACTCTTTTTTTTTTAAAGGTTTTATTTATTTATTCATGAGAGACACACAGAGAGAGAGAGAGAGAGAGAAGCAGAGACACAGGCAGAGGGAGAAGCAGGCTCCACACAGGGAGTCTGATGCGGGACTTGATCCTGGGACTCCAGGATCGTGCCCTGGGCCAAAGGCAGGCGCTAAACCGCTGAGCCACCCAGGGATCCCAGCCACCCAGGGATCCCTGTACTCTTGATTACTATAGATCCTGGTTAACTTTTGAAATTGGGAAATAGGTGATCTCTAACTTTATTTTTCTTTTTCAAGATTGTTCTGGCTATTCTGGGTCCTAATTCCATATACATTTTGGGATCAACCTGTCAATTTCTGCAATTAAGTTAGCTAGGATTTTGTCAGGAATTGCTTTGAAACTATAGATCAATATGGGGAATATTACCATCTTAACAATATCAAGTTTTGTAATTGGTGCACATACACTATCTTTCCATTTATTTAGGTTTTTCATTTCTATCAGTAGTGTTTTGTAGTTTTCAGTAGCCAATTCCAGTACATCTTTTATGAAATTTATAGTAAATATTTTATTCTTTTGACGCTATTCTAAATAGAATTTTTTTTCTTAATATCATTGTTGGAATGGCTTTTGCTAGTATATAGAGATAATTGATTTTTTGGTATTAATCTAGTATTCTGCAACCTTGCTGAGTTCACTTATTCTAATAGTTTTCTAGTGATTACTTATTTTCTATTATAGGATTATGTCATCTGTAAATATAATTTTACCTCTTTCGCAGCCTACATACCTGTTTCTTCCCTGTTGTCAAATTGCTCAGGTCCTTGAGTAATTCTGATGTAAATGGTTAGAAGATTAGACTTGGAAAAAGTGAATTAAAAAGAAAAGTTCAGACACCATTTCAGATATTGACAAATGAAGACAGAATTAAGGCCTCTGAAGCCCATACTTAAATCTCACAAAAAGAGTAAGTGTCTAATCCCCAGTGCATAAATATGGCCCCTGGAGGATATGATTGAAGACTATGTAACCACTACTTAAGTTTGTTTCTTTTTGGAGAATTTAAAAAGTATGATTTTAATGACATTCTCTAAGAGGAACAACTTATATTTATGCAAGTATGTAATTTTTAATGCTTACTCTATTTAATAGGATATTGAGAAAGGAAATACTAGATTTTTTTGAGTTCAAAGTCTATTAGTAGTTCTATGAATTGGGGAGTATCAGTTAATCTTATTGGTTTTTAATTTGCTGATTGTAAAATAAAACTAATGATAGTGTGTCTCTTTAAGGAATACATACATATATTCATCAGCAATGTATAGCATATTATAGATAGTAACGTGTGTTTCTAAATACATAATAATTCTTTTTTGTATAATAGTTTTGTTGATCACGTTTGAGATCACATTTAAATTAAAACCTTATTAAGAATATTGGTAACTTTCATTCTTTGTACTCAACATTTAAAACCCTTGTTGACATTGTATATGCACCAGTTACAAAACTTGATATTATTAAGATGGTCATAATTGCCATTTTCACATTTACAAATTGGGATAAGACATCTTAATATAATTCACAAGAAATTAGAATTTTACTTATGGTGTTAGTCATTTTCATTCATAAAGCAATGCTCTATTTTAGAAGATTCTTTAACTTCGTCTTGTAAAGCCAATGTTATTTTACAGTAAACCCTTACCACTAAGTTGTTTATAACCACCAGGGTTTAAAGTAGTAAGATTAACACAGATATGTGTATACTTTGGTGGTAAAGCATCTTTTTCACTTATTTTTCTGGCATTAGTTTAGATATGTAATTCAAAACTAATTAGGTCATACATTCCCTGACCATCACTAAACATACTTGAAAGCAATTAAATTAAATAGAACAGCCTTTTCTCTTTACTTTTGTCCTGAAGAGATTCTTTTTATTATCTAGAAGATATAAATGTGTACAAGAGGTCTAAAGTTTATCAGACTCATTTTAAGGAATTTATGTCTTTTGGAGCTAGCTGTGATTTTTAGTTTTAAATTAAAGGTCGTTATAACTGAGGAAAACATTGGATGTCCAGCTTTTTTCCCCATAGATTGGATTCACATTGGTGTCCAAGAGGGTTATATGCAAAGATGAATAGGAGACTTTGTCCTCTTCTTCCTTGTCTTTTTATTTTTTTAAAAGATTTTATTTATTTATTCATGAGAGACAGAGAGAGAGGCAGAGACACAGGCAGAGGGAGAAGCAGGCTCCATGCAGGGAGCCTGATGTGGGACTCGATCCTGGGTCCCCAGGATCACGCCCTGGGCTGAAGGCAGTGCCAAACCACTGAGCCACAAGGGCTGCCCCTTCCTTGTCTTCTTAAAAAAAAACATCATTTGCTTTCTTTGCCAAAAGGAGTTAGCAAAATGGATCAGCTCACCCTGAACCGGTTTAGAAATTGAACTTGTGCATTGATTTAGAAATTTAAGAGAGAAAGTGGGAAATTTTGGTGTTCAACTCCTACACTCAAAGCCATGAGAGACAGAGTGGGAGGTGGGAAAAGGTTTTCTAATTATGTTTTGCAGTGAATGGCTGATGCTAGTCATTGCTTTTCATCTTGAATCCAGCCTCCCACTCCCATACTATCCTTGAGCACTGACCTGCATCTCAGGGAGCTGACCCCTGCAATCTGCTTTTCAGTCAATGTTCAGTCAATGTGAAATGCTGGGAAGAGGTTGGGGGCAGAGAGCAGATAGAAATCAGGGATTTATTTTGTGTCAGAGGGGATAAAAGTTTGTTGGGGCCTGAAGATTACATGATGTTTTGAGCCCTCTTCAAGAAAAAGAATATAAAATTGCATTATACGAATTATATTTAAGAGTGAAAATATACTTAGAATGAGAAAAGAAATCACTTCACTACATTTAATGATTTTAAAATGCTGGCAAGATGCACCTGGGTGCCTCAGTCAGTTAAGTGTCTGACTCTTGAATTCAGCTCAGGTCATGATCTTGGGGTAGTGGGATGGAGCTCTGCATTGGGCTCCATGCTTGGTGAAGAGTCTGATTGAGATTCTCTCTCTCCCTCTCCCCCCCTCCCACTCCCCCACCAGTCTCTCCTTCAAATAAATAAATAAATCTTTTTTAAAAAATTTAAGAAAACAAATAAAACCTGGCAATAATCACAAACATCAAAAGCCCAAGATAAATATCACAAAATTTCTTATGTTACTCTATATACCTCCATAATATTTGTTTTCAATATTTTTGCATACTCTTTAATTACTTCTTCATATGATAATGATTTTGTACACTTTAAACAGTATAAAATTATATAGTATGTAAGATTATTATATGTACTATAACAGTATAAGATTATGTAGTCTTTCTTTCCTCTGGCATGGGTGATCAAAACTTGTTCTTTTATTAATTACAGTTGAGATGGACAAAACATGATTTCACATGCAGACATTTTGGCTATTCACAGTACTGCTATGGATTTGGGTGTTGGAAACGCGGGAATTTTAACTTTCTACTCTGCATGGTTTTTATAAGAAATGTATTGCATATTTACAATTATATACAGTGTATAGATTATATCCTCAAAAAAGATAATTTCTGTTTTCTTTGGATTTTAACAACCTAAGTATCATCTTAGAATTTTATATGATTGACTATAGAAGAATTTTCCCCAATGTAGCTTTTGTGCCCATACATTGCAAATGCACTTTCTCTCCCATCACCAGCATACTTGTGCTGAGCCCTAGAATACTTTCATATTATAGTACAGTGCCTCATCCTGTCAGGACATTAGATAGATATCCATACTGGACAGTAGAGGGTTTCTAGAGGCCGGTTTTATACCAGGATAGCCAGAAATAATTTTACTGTACGTGAAAGTGACTATAAACCACACACTGTGTCTCACTGAGATCTCTTTAATTGAATCTCAACTGCCCCTTAGTTGGGTTCAAATTCTGGTAGCTACTCCCATGTCACTTGACATGAAAGAATTATGATGATGGTAAATTGGGATGGAAAGAGACCATGGTCCTAACCCAACTGCGGTTAATACGTCCTACTAATTTTCTTATTATTAACATTTCTACAACTCAGGACTATGTAATACATTGCCAAGGTCTTTGTGAGGGGCCCTGAGGAATAAGTTTCCGTGGCTTCACAGCAAGTCCATCTTTGTTCTTTGTATATGTCTGTGTTCCTGCCTGTTTCAGGCTCCATAATAATATCACCTCTGTAATTCCCACTTCCCCAGGAGCCTCTGCCATGCTTCCAGCATTGTGTTGTGCCTTATTTCTGGGCTTTCCATCAACTGTAGATTGGCTTCTTAGTGGTTCTAACACTTTTGTGACTAGCTACCTATATTAAATTCCCTCCATTGAGTTACTTGCTATGACCTGTGATTTCCTAACTGGACTCTGACTGTTAGCCAGGACCTCTATAATAATACCATTGCGCCCAAGAAGGAAGAAATGGGGAGTAGTTCACAAGTGAAGTATTGCTAGTCAATTGGAAGGGTTTAGTTTCAGTTTGATCTGAGAATTTAAGTGGTAAAGAATGAGGAAAGTGTAATAAACAGTTTGAGTCCATATTTTGGTGTTTGCCGACAACTTGTAAGCATCGCTTATCCTTCCTCTCTTCCGCCCCACATCTTGGAGAGCTAGTAAATAGGCCCAGGTACCCCCCCGCCCCCTTGGAACAGGTAGGAAGTCCAGACCATGCATGGGAACTCTCATCAGTCCTGCCCCCAGCCCCCATAAAAATTCCAATCCATAAAAAATCCAAAAATTTCATTTCTTGCTCTCTTAAGCCATTTTCAGACCTGCTCAAGAGCCGTAGCTTTCTACCCCAAGAGGGTATGAAACTAGCTTTCTCTAGTTTCATACCCTCTTGGCAAGTGTGTGGTATCATTATTCTCTATATTGAACCAAATTTTGGGTGGATGCCATTCTTTTTCTGCAGTAGTCACAGAGAAAGTTGTTTTAGTATCTAAATCTCAAAAGATTTTTTTTTTTTTTTTTTTTAGTTTAAGTGACATATACCATTATGTTAGTTTCAGGTATATAACATAATAATTCAATGTTTATAAATCTTCAGAATTCTTGATGTCTATAGGGGCATTTGTTTTATTTAGATCTTAATTCTGTGCATAGAGTCAACTAAATGCTCGTTAAAGTTAACACCATGTAAAGTTACCAGTGGTTCTTTCCTAGTCTAGCTAAAGAAACTATACATAAATATATTGCTGAGCATGATTTTCAGGAAGTTCAAAAGGGACCTTCTTTTAAGTTGCCAACTAGAGATGATTTTGATATTTAAACACTAAAGTATTTTCTCAGGGATTTGAGAGTTTTGATACCAAAAGATTCACCTCATTCTTATTATTTGCAGAAAATCCCTGGGAAAAACCATGGGATACCATTGTTTTTTTGCCAGCTGCATAGGCCTTGATGATCAAAATTCTGAGGGTTTTATTACATATTCAGTGAAACCAGTTAGACATTTCAAATGGGGCATGGGAATATTTGACACTTTATTTTTGCTACCCCCTCAGTGTGTCAGGACAATATACATTTTTCTCCTCTTCTGGAAGGTAGAGCTTCATTACTATGAGTAAGGTGATGAATATATACTTTGGAAAAGAGATTACAGTTCATTAGAAAATATTTTAGGCTGTATTTGTATGGATAATGACATATTTGAGCTCTTCTTGGCAAATATAGAATTAATATATCATTGTTGAATAAAGTAAGGTTAATAAAAGGTATGTTTCTCTTTCTGAAAATGTTCTTAAAGAGACATCATTTTTTCTCACATCTATCATTTCTTTGTTGGCACTAGTAGACTATCTGACATCCACTTTATTTTAAAAGCCATCTAGTAAAGTGCGGAGGAATATTTTCTTTATTTTTGAGGATCTAGAAAAAAGCTTTTATTTATCCTCTCACATCTTGTCAATCATGTAAATAGTATTTTTAGGAACCAACAACCTAGAAGGGCAATATTCTTATTCTTAAGGCAGGGAGTATAACAAAAATATAAAATCTTTTTTTTTGAATTTACAAATCAGATAGTTAATTCAGATGATACCAAGTTAAAGTTCTATAAGTAAAGGAATCATTAATTATTGTTGAAACCAATTGCTACGGAATGTTGTTATTCTCAAAAATATTGTATTTATTGATTCTTATGCTGTCATTGCTAATATGCACCACTATTATACATGCTAAGAAAGAAAAAAATGTTACCAATTAAAGTATAACACATGACTTTTTATCATATAAAGTTTTTCACATCACTTTTTATCATATAAAGTTTTTCTGCACATTTGCTCTTCTGTGTCTTCAAAAGCATTTGTAATACTACAGTTCATTAAAGAATGCTCAATTTTGGGCTTTCAGATTTTCTTCTTAGCCATTGGCACTGTTTCTAAAAGTTTAGATGCTGGCACTTTCTTAATCATTACAGATGGTATGAAAATAAAGCTTTTAGACATCAACCAAAAAGTCATTGTAAATGGCAATTAAATTCAATGCATGAAACTAAATTGAAACAATAAAAATATGACCATGTTTGCACATGAACAGTAATGACAATTATGTGGCAATTCAACAACAATCAGGAGAGAACATCAAAAGACAAACTGTGAGCCCAGATACTGTTAGAATGTTCAAAAATTTGCATCTCAAGATTTCTGAACTGTGTAGGGTTGTTGCACACAGCTAGCAGTCTGGGTCCCAAGCACTGTATTGGGACATGTGACCTACCTACCAGGAAAGGTAGTTGAACTCTTTCTCGGTAGGTGGGACAGGCATGCTGCTTTAGCTGCTGCAAATCATCCTAATTTAGTTTCTTAAAATATGTGATCTATTTTCACTTTTTTTTTTTTTTTTTAGTGGAGAGTATGATTGATCTTCTTCACTGTCTTGGCCAAGACCCACCTGCAAGGTGGCTTTAGCAAATGGATCCAGTATTTCTTCTCTTTCATGAGTGATGTATCAATAGATATAATATGTTCAATAAACCTCTGTAAGTACTGCTTTCATAAATTAAGTGTTGGCAGCTTCATTAAAACCCATTTGTCTCTCACAGGGGCACCATACATACTTTGACTAAGCACAGGTTTTGGGCTTTTTTCTTTTCTGTAGCATCATCAGCCTTTCTACTTTTCTCCTTTCCTTCTCCTCTTTTAGAGACGGGAAAGACATTGAATGTTCATAATATGTAGCTTTTTTCTACTTCTCTTGGAAAAAAAAGATACAACCTTGAGAACAATCGTGAATGTCTAGTAGCATAATTTCATCCAGACTAGAAACATGAAAATTTTTTGCAAATGTTTTTACAAAATGGAATAAGCTATTTTCACAAGAAGGAGTTATATTTAGATATATTTTCTTTAATAATAAGACTTATGAAAAATAATGGGTATCTCACCAAGGTTGAAACATTGACTAGATTTTCATTTAATAAATAACATATGTATAGAAGAATTAATTCTGTGTTGAATATGGAAGAGCTATTTTTTGAGCCATGTTCAGCATGACATTTTTAATGTTTTTAAATGGGGAGAAAATAATACCACAAAGAATAACCTCAAACCTGAATTTTATTCTAAGCAATAATAGAGAATGCATCAGGAGCATCGGGCACTGGATGACTCAGTTGGTTAAGCTCCTCCGTTCGGCTCAGGTCATGATCTCTGGGTCCTGGGATCGAGCCCCATGTTGTGCTCCCTACTCAGTGGGGAGCTTGCTTCTCCCTCTCCTTCTGCTGCTTCCCCTGCTGTGCTCTCTTGCTCTCTCTCTCAAGTAAATAAAAATCTTAAAAAAAAATAGAGAATGTTCAAAAAACTAAGTAGATTAGAACACAGATGTTATTGAAATAAGACTTTTCTTTTTTTTTTTTTTGAAATAAGACTTTTCAATAAAAGATGCTGCTTCATGGTGACTAAATGACTAAAAGAAACACTTTTGAAACTTTAATTGTAAATTATCTTGGAAAAATTCAGTTTAGATTAACCTATATTCACCATTTGTTTTCCTCAAGACAACAGGCAAAGGGGATTTTTCCGTAACACAATGCATATGAACTTGAAAACCCATGCATTCTGTAAATCTCCCAGTAAAGGTAATAGAACATCTTAGAAAAAGGAGAGAGGCAAGCCTTGCAAAACATATGCAACTTTGTGGAGAAGGTACTACCAAAAATTAATAATAATCATAGTTTTGGATGATCTTTAAATGATCAGTAACTTCTGGCTCAGGTACTTTAGATTTGTACTTTCCACACAAGGAAGCCCTGTGATGAAGCTAAATGCAAATTCACTAAGCTAAAAAATAGAGGCTGACGGAAGGGGTGGGGAGAGAGAAAGACAGAGAGAGTGGCCTGATTCAGTAATTCCACATCAAACACAGTGCCTGATACAAAGAAGGGCCTGGATGTCTGGGGAGGGATCAGCAGTCACACTGCATTTGGATTCCATTCCACTTGACTAGCTTAGTTTCCACCGAGAAAGCTTCTGATTTGGTCATTGTTGGGGATCAATAAATATCCCTCCTACCATTTTTAGAATTACTAAGAAAAAATTATTTTTAAGAGCTAAAACCTATTTTAAGTCTTAAGTCAAATGACTAGAGTTCTCAACAGTGAACAGATATTTGACAGATATCATTTGAATTTGTGGAGGGGACAGAGATGGTTTCATGGCTCCCTCAGTGCCATGCTATGCAGATATGACTCTCTCTTCATTGTGCATAAGCCCAGCTATGTGATGCTCTCATGGACTATCTGATGAATCTTAGATGCATCTAACTTCTTGTTTTACAGAGGGTGAACACTATGGCTAGAGAAGTAAAACGATCTAGGAACTGATACACCTTTGTAAATAAAAAAAAAATATAGAGGATCATTAGCTTTGCTTATCTTGGATGGGCCCTGAGGCTCTCTTAATCATTTTTCACATATACTACTCTGCACTGTTGAATTTTTACAACTGTCTTCGTATTGTGTTAAAAATTTTTGTAGAATTCCTTGCTCCAGGTCTTCCAGACACCATAAAAGAAATTTTATATTCAAGAATATATGGAGACATGCCAGACATTTAGGGGTAAGAATTTTTTTTTTTTTTTTTTAGGGGTAAGAATTAAGGGAAAGACCCCAGGTGCTAAAAAGTCTGCAGTAGGTCCTTAGATTCTTCAGTTTCATAAAGTATTCTGCTTTAGTTTCCACAAAGGAATAGATTATCCCCCCTCTCTTTTTTTTAAAGATTTTATTTATTTATTCATGAGAGATAGAAGGAGAGAGAGGCAGAGACACAGGCAGAGGGAGAAGCAGGCTGCACGCAGGGAGCCCGACATTGGACTCGTTCTTGGATCTCCAGGATCACGCCCTGGGCCGAAGGTGGTGCTAAACCGCTGAGCCACCTGGGCTGCCACCCCCTGCCCCCCTTTACTGTTCTCTAAACTAGTTGTTCTCATCCAAGTTACATTAGAATTAGCTGATTTCAAATATCCCTATTCCAGGCCCCACCCCGGAGGCCAATTTAGTGAATCTGGAGTGGAGCCAGAAGGTGGACAGTTCTTGAAAGTTCCCCAGAATATGCCATATGCAGCCTTGTGAAGAACCAGGGATCTAAAGGACAATTCTCAGTGTTGTGGGGCCCTAGAAATCCCTATGACTTTTTCAGGAGGTCCATGAGGCAAACCTATTTTCATAATAATACTGAAACATGATTTGCCCTTTTCACTGTATTGACATTTGTACTGATAGAGCACAAGGCAATGGTGTGTGAAACTGCTGGTGCCTTGGCAGGAACCAAGGCAGTGGCAACAGATTGTTCTAGTAGTTACCATGTTCTTTACTGCCACGCATCTTCCATTAGAAGAAGGAAAAAAAAAAAAACTAGTTTCACTTAGGAATGTCCTTGATGAAGTAGTAACAACTTTTAATTTTATTAGATCTCAGCCCAGGAGTATACATCTTTCTAATATTTTGTGACAAAATGAGAAGTGCACAGAAAGCTCTTCCATTGCATAAGGAAGTGCATGTGTAATTACTTGAGTGGGAGCCTGAACTAGCTAGCTAGTCACTTAGCTGCTTTTCTTTTCATGAAATATTGCTTTTACTTGAAAGAAAGACTGTCAAACTATACTTAGACTTGAGTATTTGACAGACTTTTTCTTTCTTTCTTTTAATGAATCATTTGAGCCTGTCACTTCAAGGAAAACAACTGACTGTTGCCAGTGGGAAAATTTGAACTTTCAAGTGAAAATTAGGATTTTAGGAAACTTCCTCCTACCACTGTGAGCCTAACAGCTTACCCATATTGACTTTTCTGATTAGATTCCTGATGTTAAGTATGATATTAAAAATATTACATAACAAAATGTGTAAACATTTGAAAGATCTGCGTACCATAGTGAAGTAATATTTTCCAAATGAACAATGCAAAAGTTACAAAATCATGCAGGGGTAAAAGATCCATTCAAATGCACGATAGATCAGTCGATTGTAATGTAACAGAATCTGAAATTTCCTTGACAAAATTACAGATTCCACATTCCAAACAACCTTTTAAAAATTACTACTTGTCAACAGTGGATGTACTATCAGAAAATAATACCTAAAATTACCTGGGAAGGCTATTAAAATACTTTTCCAGTGCATGGAAAAGGCTCTCCAGGCTCTTGTTATATCTTGTCCTTTTGATAATTATCAATCTAACAGGTATGAGGTGATATCTTATTGTGGATTTTATTTGCACTTCCTTGATCATTAGTGATTTTGGATATTAACCCCTTATCAGATATGTGGTTTGCAAGTATTTTCTCTGATTCTGTCAGTTGCTTTTCATTTTATTGATCATATCTTTTCCTATACAGAAACTTTTTAGTTTGGTGTTGTCCCACTTGTTGATTTTTGCTTTTGTTCCTTATATTTTAGGTATCATATGCAAAAAAATCATTGTGAAAACCAATTTCAAGACTTTTCCCTATGTTTTCTTTTAGGAGTTTCAGGTCTTATATTTAAGGCTTGAGTTCATTTTGAGTTAGTTTTTGTGAGGGGTGTTATTCTTTTGTATATGTGTATACAGTTTTCCCAGCACCACTTATTAAAGAGACTGTCTTTGGTTCAGTGAGCATTCTAGGCTTCCTTGTCAAGTATTAGTTGGCTTATGTATATAGGTATAATTTTGGGCTCTTGGTTCTGCTCTGTTGGTCTGTGTGTCTGTTTTTATGCCATACCTTACTGTTGGATTATTGTATCTTTAAATCAGAAAGTGTGATGCCTCCAGTTTTGTTTTTTCTCAGGATTGCTTTGCTTATTTCTTACCTTTTTTGTCTTGGAAAACTAGTAATTTTGACTAATATATGTTATTAGTGTTAATTAATAATGGGCTTATTATTGTTATTTTAAATAAATTTTTTAGTTTAAATTTCAAAGATGGTCTAAGTATAAAACCACCTATTAGATTTTTTTATTATTGTTTTTCATTTGTTTGCTCTTTGTTTTGCAAAGTATGAAGCATCCTGAGACTGTAAGTTTGAGAACCTTGAGAACCACTGTGCTGTCTCCCCCCCTCTTGCTATACACACACACACACACACACACACACACACACACACACACTTTCATTACTTTCTCAGGTGAGATTTAGGCATGATAATTAGTAAAGCTGAGTATCTTTTTACATCCTTTTTAGCTGAATATATGTCTTTTTTGGGGGGGAAGTCTATTCAGATCTTCTGCCAGCCTTTAAATTGGATTGTTTTGTTTTATTTTGTTTTACTATTGAGTTGTATTGTTCTTTATGTATTTTGGATGTTAACTCCTTACCAGATACATGATTTGAAAATAATTTCTGCATTCAGTAGGTTGTCTTTTCATTTTGTTGATAGTTTCCTTTGCTGTGCAGAGGCTTGATATCATCCCTTACATTTGTTTTTGCATTTTTTGCTTTTGCTTTTAGTGTTAGATTTAAGAAATCATTACCAAGGTCTATGTCAAGAAGCTTACCATCTATTTTTTTTTTCTAGGAGTTTTATGGTTTCAGGTATTATGTTCAGTCTTTAATCCATTTTTAGTTAACTTTTGTGTATGATGTAAAACAGTGGCCCAGTTTCATTATTTTGCATGTGGCTGTCCAATTAATGTATTCTTATTAAATGAATAAATGAATGTGAATAGTTGTTTGTACAACATTTTTTGTTCCTGACAACTTCAGAGAGAATTCCAATAGGCTTTTCTTCATTGCTACTTTTATTAGACCGTTATTTATAAAATCATGATTAAATTTATTTTCACATCTTATTATACATGCACAAGTTATATTTTTCTAAAAGATCCACCAATAAAGAGAATATTAAAAGGAATGATATTTATATTTACTTCATTTTTAGTTTCAATTGATAGAGATACCCTGTTTGGATGAAACTGATTTACACAGCTCTCTTGGCAAGTTCACATTCATATTTCAACTATTCCAATATTGTGGAAAGCTATTTTCATCAGGTCAAGTACTGAATTCATTAACTATTTATCAGCTGCTTGGCATTAAGCAGTATTAGGCTCCTAGTAGATGGCTTGGGACTTGAAGTTTTCCCATAACAGCTATATCTTGCATTCAGGTCAGTTTTATGTTCTAGAGAAATACATTTGTTCTATTTGGCTTCTAAGTCTTTAGCATATTACCACAGTATTATCTATTTTATTTCCCTTTTCTTATGTCTTCATCCTTATTTCATTCCAAAGTGCCTGTTTTGAGACATCTAAACAAGTTGAATTTTATCATTGCTGTTTCTTCCTTTCTAGTTGATTTGTTTCTTCCAAATGATTGAAAATATAAAAAATAATGTCACTAATTGCTTTCTTCATGCCAACTTCCACTTTTTTTTTGGCCTTTAATCTGCATAAAATTCTTCTTATTTCCAATTTTACCAGGTATCAGAGAATTTTTTTCAAGAAAATAAATTGCTAAAAAATGATGATAATGGAGTTTATCTCCAGAGTTCTTTGATTATAAAAACTGTCTGCCATCATATTGTTCCTATTTTTTTAATAGCCATACTTAATAAATTTTGGTAATAATTAGCATATTAGTAATTACTGTCCATATTATGTATCAATTTTGGTTTACTGCCTATTTTTGATGCATAAGTGTATATATGAAGTCATAAGTGTTACTATGGGCATCACCTTTCTTTTAATAATTCCAAGTGCTTCTATAATAAGTTATTTCTTTAACATCTGTTAGTGTCCAATTTCCACCTTGGATTTTGGCTTTTTCAGTTTAATGATAGCCTGATAGTAGTAAGAGCTAGCAGTCATTGAGTATGTAGCATTATGTAAGACACCATCTCATTTAACGATGAAACAAGCTGCATAGCAGGGATATTTCACATGGAGGAAGTAAGTGCTCAGATTCATGAAGAGGCTCCCAAAGATTTGTATGAATCCAGGGGAAAGGGCATAATCACCTCTTTCTCAAGTGGATGAGTTTCCTCACAAATCACTAGCCCTTAGCCCATTATTTTCAGATTGAAAGCTATGATCCAGAGCATAAAATCACTTTATAATCTAAATTGTTAAAATTAATACTCTTTTAAGACATTATACAAATATAGGTCTGGTTAGGTGACTACTTTCCCCTATTATCAAATACCATATGTAAAAATTAGTTAACAGGAATTGCTATTTTGGAGAAATATAAAGTTTTTATTATATCAGTGGTTGACCATTTTCAAAGTGTTTTTTAAAGAATTTATGTATTCATGCATTCATTCATTCATTCATTCATTTAGAATGTGACTGGGGAGAGGGGCAGAAGGATGGGGAGAGAGAGAACCCCAGGCAGACTCCATGCTTAGTGTGGAGGTGGAGGCAGGTCTTGATCCCAGGACCTAGGACCCTGTGATCATGACCTGAGCTATAATTAAGAATTGGACACTCAACCAACTGAGTCATCCAGGTACCACTTCAAAGTATTTGAAATATAGTACAACAACGAGAAGAGAGTAAGACCAGAACCAGAAATAATTATTATTAACATTTGATGCTTACTTTTCTAGCCAGGTATTTATTCACAAAAATTAAAACATCTTGCTTGGTGTACTGACTTTTATCTTGCAACATTAGTGAATGTTTCTATGTTATTAAATATTTTTCAACAGTATCATTTTAATGCATGGATAGTATTCTATCATTGTCTTTGCCAGGTTTTGTTTAACTGATAATATATTGCTATTCATTTAGGCTAATTTCACTGTTAAGAGGAATTATGCTATAAACATTGTTTTATTTATTCATCAAATATATATCAAATATTCATAAGGTGTCAGTCTTTGCACTTCCACATAAGATATTAAAGATGTACATAAATGAAAATATTGTCCCTTTTGTGAAAGGTAATAGATTTTAGTGAGAGATAGATGAAATACACTAGTGAAGTATTTTATACTTTTTACTCATTTAGTAGAGGGTGTTATAAGAAGGCATAGGAGCTCCTCCCATCTCAATTTCAGATGTGTTACAAAAAATTCTTGGAGGCATTTTTTCTGAGAACTTGTGATAAAGGTAGTGTTTTTCTCTAGTCATTACATATATCCCATCTCCCCTCCCTATTTCTGAGCAGTTTGATAGAGACATCTGACCAGCTTTACCTTCTGACATGGGCCAGAGTTCTGACTGTAGCATTGGCAACAGATAGCTCTTCAATTTTTGGCAAGTTAACCTCTCTGAGATTCAGTGCCTTTATGTGTATAATGAGGTAGTTAGAACACATGGCTTCCAATGTCTACTGCTTAGCTGATGATCTAATTTTCTCTGAAAATAATGTCAATTGAATTAAAATGATGAAGGAAGTATTTGATCTATTCAATCAGAACTCTTTTCTGAGAGGCACGATTAGTTATCTACTAGGCTCTTGACAAAGGAGTAAGGAGTGCTTTTTCTTATACTTCATTCTTGATGCTGTCACTGCTATCAATATTTATTCAATGTCCTATCCCCATAGATAGCAGCTGTAATATAAAATGTTCAATGATAAAATGCTCTCCTTTTTTGTAAGTATTTTAACTTAAAAAATAAAACAAAGATAATGTGTTAGACCAAAAGGAATTAAGCAGTGAATGTAGTTAGGAATTTAGACACCATAGTAGACTGCATAGTGGATATTTTAGCCGGAAGGGCCTTTCAGTTACTGTCCAGATGGAAGACATAGGCAGTTGCTTATAGACAGCAGTAGACCAGCAAGATAGAATTAGCTTTTTAAAAAGGACATATCTGCATTTTCTGTGTGTCTTTCTACCTGAAATTTACCATAGTTTGATTTTTATTTTAAGAAAGTATCTGTGACACACCTCTGTGAATTGTATTATTGTGTTGATTAGAGATTTAGTACAAAATTTTGTCAGCTTTTATTCTATTCCAACATATTTCTGGCATCATTTTCAGAAATTAAACTTTATAGATGGGCCATATTCTGCCACATACAGTAAGCTGGGTGTTGTGGGGTAGACTTGTCTAGTGTGAAGCTTGTTCCGGGGCTCTCATGAGGTACCCAAGTTGCTCTGACAAAGGCAGAAACTGCCCTCTCATTCTCACTTTTCTTAACATCTAATTAAAAATATAAAGCTTTTTTGTGAAAATTAAGATATTTTACTTTTATTGTAAGTGGACTATTTAGCATTCCCAGTAGTCTCTTCATATAGATATGCTTTAATGTACTTGGGTGGTGATTTTATAGCAGAATGGGAAGTAATTAAAATATACAAATTAACTTGCTCCAGAGATTACATTATGTGACTTCAGCTTTTGGGAAATTGAATATTGCTTAATTTCACAGAGAAAGCACAAGATACAGGTAATTGAATGTTCATTGGTATTCTTACCATGGTGGTTCTCTTGTGTTCCCTTGTATCCTAGTCACCTTTGCCTGCTCTATTCTAAACAACTACACTGGGGGGTAGTTATGGAGACCCTCATATTTTGATGAACTTCCAAAATGTGTAGCTTTAGGCTAAAGTAGATTTGGAATACTTATGAACCCCTGAAGAGGTGTAGTAAGCTTGAGTTGGCAAGAGACAAGTATGACTGTAGGGTGGCAAGGGGAGACTTATAACATCCATCAGTAGGTTATTGAATTGAGTTTCGAGGACTTTCAAGAATTTTTAGTTTATAAGAACAGTCCTAAAGAACCCTGACCTTTGAACTGAAGAACTGAGTACCATTATGGCCAGGCAGCAGATCAATGGTATTGCTCCAGTTGTCAAGTGACAACACATTTGATAATTGCCTGATTGATTATAACGACAAATATAGTTAGATGAATTGCTGTGTATCACCAGAAGAAAATCTCTTTCTCTTCTTGGTTCTGGGGAATGTCCCCAAATTTGTTAGTGTCAGCTTCCAAATAAATGACGTTGGATAGATTGATTCATTATGTGGCCTGATCAGGATCTTATAAACGATCCGCTTCACATTTAAGGGTCTAGTAATAATAATAATAATAATAATAATAATAATAATAAAAATAATAAAAGAAGTTATTTGATCACCTTTGAGAAATCTGATTATCTATTTGGGTCTGTTTAATCATCTCGATTGGGAATTTTAGGGGAAGGAAACTGCGTACTTTGTGGCCTGGGGAAGTGCTTTCTGTAGTGCATATATAGCAGATACTGTATAAACATTTACTGAATTGAGTTGTCTTCATGATCCTATGCTTAATTACATGCTTGAAGTAGCTTTCTCTCTTCTAAGTCAACCCAGGAATTGTATTGACATAGTATGAAAAATCTTACCGGAAATGCCATTGGTCACAATTGAATTACTTATTTTTCTCATACTACACATAGTCTTGAACATCGATAAGGACTTTGTTAGTTTGGATTTCCTGAAAACAAAATTCTGGGACAAATAATTGAGTGAAAGGATTTTTTTTTTTTTTTTTTTTTTGGTTGGGGGTTGTGGGGTGGAGGTAATTCTGGGAAGCATGTTGAAGGAGTAGGGAGGAAAAACAGGGAAGGTGGAAGAGACAATAAATGGTGTGTTCATTAGTAGGGCAACTGGGATTTAAGCTTGCTGGGGAGCTTCTGAGAGGTATTATTCCTTATTATCTTAAAGTTATATTTAAACTTTCCCATAATAAGCATCTCTTTATTATCCAGCCTGTCTTTTTTTTTTTTTTAACTGAATTCCACTGCTCCATTTTATTAGATGCAAATTTCTTGCAGATTTAACATGGCTAGGTAATTATTGACTTCATTTTAACCAGGGCTGCTCCCCAAGGCCAGAAAGATCCTGTTCTTAGTGTAGGAAACATTTCTGTTGTAACAATACTAGTGGCTCTGGGAATGTGAGTAGCTGCAGTCTAGCTATTCACTTGGCAATAGCAGTAGTTGTGTTTATTGCTGTACCAGGTGGTATGGTGACTCCTTTTCCTTCTGCTTTTCTACTCTGGCTACAAAAGGTATAATTTAAGTTCCTCTTATTCCATGAAATTATCTCACAATGAATTCTACTGGAGTTTTCCTCTATACCAAATATTTCTCACTTTTTGTTTAGTTTTGTACTATCTTCAGGTTACTTCATACTTTCTGGGTTAATGTACAAAATATGGATTACTTTGCAAATAGGTAGATTCCTTATTGAGAGCTATCAAAATAACCATTTATTTGTGTGCAGACATTATGTTTTAACTGCCAGTGGATTTGTTGATGGAAATATACCTAGAAATAATTTATTAATTGAAATTACGTGGATTTTTCTTTTTTTCTTTTATTTGTTTATCGTCATCATTATTAAGAGTTTATTTATTTACTTGAGAGATAGAGAGAGCATGCATGCATGAGCAGGGTGAAAGGAAGAAGGAGAGGGAGAGAATCTCAAGCAGACTCCATGCTGGGCATGGAGCTCAATGAGGACTCAAATTCATGATCCCGAGATCAAGACCCAAGCCAAGACTGAGTCAGATGCTTAACTAACTGAGACACCCAGGTGCCTTGGACTGTTTTTCTAAAAAAATTAAATATCAGATTCTCTTCTGCCCATAATACAGTGCTTAGCACCATTCCAACCTAGAAAAACATGCAAACTAGATTACTATATATATGATTAAGTAAAATAATTTCTCCCTTGATTGAGATGTCAAATAAGAATTTGTAAAAATAAAGTAATAGAACATAGACTTTTTTGTACCTTTTACATATAAAATCTCTTTTATATGTACTAATGTTTATTTTATTCTTTAAATTCAATATGCAGTGATGTATGGATAAAATGTTTAATAGCCAGCTCTCTAAGAAAAACACTCATTTGTAGTATTTGTTGATATATATGGTTGAAATAATCCCATCATGTTGTATTTCAACCTACAGACACGACATCATGTTGATATGAAGATGGGATGAGGTGCAGTAGCACACCATTATAATATTCCCACCATATAGCAAAATAGGCATAATCTCAGTAGGCATAGTACAGTATAGGGAATATAGTCAGTAATATTGTAATAACATGGTGAAAGATGGTAATTACACTTATCATGGTGTACTGAATAAGGCATAGAAGTCTCAAATCATTATGTTGTATATCTAAAACTAATATAACATTTTATGTCATCTATACTTCAAGTAAAACAAAATCTCAAGGGGATAGATAATAGTAAAATGTAGAAAAATAATTTGGAAATGGTGACTTTTGGGTATTTATTAGATTTCTTATTAATAGGATTTAAATTCTATAATTTAATAAAAATTGACTCACAAAATTCCTGATAATTTAACAGTTACCTTTGGGGGGTCAGCTGGTGCCAGCACACCACTGGAAGGTAATTCATTTTATTTTTTTTTTATTTTTATTTTTTTTATTTTTTTTTAAAGATTTTATTTATTCATGATAGTCACAGAGAGAGAGAGAGAGAGAGAGAGGCAGAGACACAGGCAGAGGGAGAAGCAGGCTCCATGCACCGGGAGCCCGACGTGGGATTCGATCCCGGGTCTCCAGGATCGCGCCCTGGGCCAAAGGCAGGCGCCAAACCGCTGCGCCACCCAGGGATCCCGGTAATTCATTTTAAACTGGACCCTTTATTTATTTTTTTTAAAGATTTTATTTATTTATTCATGAGACACACACACACACATAGAGAGAGAGAGGCAGAGACACAGGCGAGGGAGAAGCAGGCTCTATGCAGGGAGCCTGACGTGGAACTCGATCCCGGGACTCCAGGATGGCGCCCCGGGCCAAAGGCAGGTGCCAAACCGCCGAGCCACCCACGGATCCCCAGAAAATAGTTTCTTGATCTGGAATCTACTCTTACTGAAGATGCTGTCAAAACTGTTGAAATGACAATGGATTTAGACTATTATGTAAACTTAGGTGATAAAGCAGTGGCAAATTTTTTTGAGGGGATTGATTCAAATTTTGAAAGAAGCACTAATGTGGATAAAATACTATCTAACAATGTCACATATTATAAAGAATCATCTGTGAAGGAAGAGTCAATTGATGTGGCAAGCTTCATTGTTGTCTCATTTTAAGAAATTGCCACAGCTACCCCAGTCTTTAGCATCTAGTACCCTGATCAGTCGGCAGCCAGCAACATCAAGGCAAGACAGCCTACCAGTGGAAAAGATTATGACTTGCTGAAAGGTCAGATGATGATTAGCAAATTGTTAGCAATGAAGTATTTTTAAGTGAAGGTATGTACATTGTTTTTTAGACACAATACTATTGCACATTTAGTAGACTAAAGTACGGTGTGAACATTATTTTTATATGGACTGGGAAACCAAAAAATATTTTTTGACGCACTTTGTTGTGATATTTGCTTATTGCAGTGGCCTACATCCAAACTAAAATATATCTGAGGTATGCTTGACTTGCCTTTGTAAGAAAGTCTCACTTTATGAGTTTAAGTGCTAAATATTTAAGTAAATTATACAAATTTCTCAAAGATTAACTAAAGACAGAATTTCAAGCTTGAAATTGAAAACATTCAGATAGGAAAATGCTGTGCAGGGGCATTATTTTTTTCATAGATTTGTAAACCTCTTGACATTGATGAAGAGGATGTGTATATAACTGTCAGCTGAACAAGCACTTTGAAGACATTTTGATGATTACTTAATTTTGTCCTCTATTTCAAGTTGCTGCTGTTCAGGAGTTTATCAGGTGTGATTGTCACATCCAGCATTTAACAATTATTTCATATTGATTGGTAGGTTTAGATAGAGCTTTCCATTTGGGCTATTTTACATTCTATCTGCCTGCACAGTGAGAAGGAAGTATGATGCTGGAGGGGTTGAATGGGCTAGTTATCTTCAATTCTTTGGCCAATTTCAAGCAGTTTATATTTATTTTACTGTGTCAGCACTAGTCATCATTGCACTTATATATCACTGCACTTGAAACATCATGATTTTCTACAAAGACTGAAGGAAAAATGGTCATATGAGAACAATTTTAGCATCTGTAGGGGGGCATTTTCAGTAGAAAGTCAGTTGGAGTCTGGATTATGTTCTCTCTGTACAATTAGTAATATTTGGTTTAGGGTTATTTTTGTTCTGATTCTTTTTCTTTTACTTCTTTTAAATTCAGGAAGCACTAGGAGTTGCCAAATTATTTTTTTTAAACTTAAACAGAATAAAAATGCTGGATATAAAATGCACTGGTATGTTGGATAGTCTGTGAAAATCGAGTTTAGAAAATTGAGAAGAAGCCTGAGAAGTAAAGGCTATTTTACTTTCATACAATAGTGACAGTTCTCTCAGTGTTCTGGCCTTTCAGTGTCATTTCCCTTATGATCCTGCTCAGCACCCTGAAAATTAGATGATATTCAGGAGCAAATCCTCTGATGGCTAGGTGGATGAGGAGTGTTGGTGATCTTAGATTTTTTCTTTCTTCTTCATTTCTTTCACTTGTTATATTTTGTTTGAATGTGAAAGCTTACTGGTTTTTGGATTTTTTTTATTTATTCAGAGAGAGAGAGAGAGAGAGAGAGAGAGGCAGAGACACAGGCAGAGGGAGAAGCAGGCTCCACTCATGTGGGACTTGATCCCGGGTCCCCAGGATCACGCCCTGGACTTAAGGCGGCACCAAACCGCTGTGCCACCGGGGCTGCCTAACTTACTGGTTTTTGAAAGTAAGGTCACTGTGAACAGTAAGATAAAAATTCCTGATGTAAATGATTATGCGTCGTAAGTACAAAAACTTTGCTTTATTTTTTATTCAAATATGTAAGAAAAAACAAATAATATTGCCTCTGATATATAGTGAAGAATTTGATTCGTGTTGGCATTTGGAAATAGCTTTTGTATTATGAAAAATTTCAAATATACAGCAAAATAGAGTAATATGTGAATGCTCATGTGTGCCTCATCCAGGGTCAACAGGTATGATTACCAACATCTCTCCAATTGTATTCCATCTATCTCCTTTACCTCCTTTGTCTTGAGATATTTTAAAGCAAATGTCAGTCATCCTATTATTTAACTTAACAAATAATAATTCAAGATCATGACAGCTTTTTTTCATCAAATGATTTATTTTGCTCATATAAGTTATTTAAGATATTAACTAAAAGCTTTTGTTATGGAGGGTCCTATACCATATCCAAATCACTTCTTTCTTTGAGACTTCGTTTTTTCCCTCTCATTTGGCAAGCTCAATTTAGACCAAAGCTAAAACCAAACAAGGAAAAACAAAACATAGTGTAACATGAGTGAACAAAGACAGTTTTCTGTATATCATCAGTGAACAATTACTTAGGAGAACAAAGTGGGGCATAATTGTATTCCTTGAAAGGATAATATTCAGAAGAAGAGATACTGTGTTACAGTGTAAAGATGTAATACCAAAGCACAACTCCATTTGTAATGACGAGGTGAACTAGAAAAGAATCAGAGTCACAGTTTTCTTATTAACACTGACAAAAATATACTCTTATTCCTCATGGAGTTTTGGGTTGAATTTCTCTAGCTCTAATTAAAAACAAATTAGCTCAAAGTAATAAATTTCTTCATTAATCTCTTCCAAATGCACTTTCTCTACAATTCCTTTGCAGTTGGCTTAAGATTAATTCAATTTCTTTAGAAGTGGTTAAAACTTTAAAAATGCATTAGTGTCAGAGTGGCCAATAGAAACATTAGAATTTGTACCTTTTCGGCTGACTTTTCAAGTGTATTATTAAACAGAAACCTAGTATTATTAAACAGAAACCTAGTATTTAACTGGTATTTATAACTATGTAAGACTACAGAAAATTATCCATGAAAAGGGGTATATTTTTGGTATGTAGGTTGAACATATGATGTATTATCTATTTCTAGTTATCTTAACTAATTTATTTTTTTCTATTAAACCATATATATCTTAGTTCAATAAAACATGGTATTAACTATAGTTGTTATCCATATGAGCAAAAGTTAATGTTAGGGAGATACAGAGGCATTTTGGGAAAGAGAAGAAAAATATATCTCAACAGAGAACATGAGAGAATCAGTCAGATTGACAGAGAATAAATACATTCATAACTTCATAGAAACATACTTGCCTTTTTGCATTTTATTAGAAATAACCAATGGAAAAATATCAAACTACTGCATCAATATTCATTCTTATGTTTTCTAGTTACTGGGCTGTGTTTACAACTTTAGAACTCAAAATTTCCAGTTGGGTTTCAGCATCAATATCTGGTTCACCCTCTATTGACCAAATAATTGTCATCACCAGTAATAATAAAAATAATAATCTAATATTTTTGAGTACTAGAAACATGGTGGTAAACCTTTACCTCATGCCCAGATGAGGATACCATTATTAGCTCCATTTTATAAACAACAGAAGAAAACAAAAGTGTTGGCTTAGAGATGCTGTAGAAATGGTCCAAAGAGACAGACTTTTTATATCAGATCTGTTTCCAGAGAATAAGCTCTTAAATCCTCTGTGATCAAAAATCTTATTGAATAAAAGTTATCCTGAAGTGCTAGTATACTGACCCGGCTGGAAGAAACAAATGTGAATCATCTACTAAAGGAGATAACACCAATTTTTTTTTACAATATTTTATAAGTAGTATCTAGCTCTCAATCAAAAATAATCTGGTACAAGTTAAAAAAATAAGATGAACAAAAACCAGGAAAAATAATAGAATATAGGGCAGAGTCACAGGTTATCAGATCAGGGAGTGGAATGATTATCATCATTCTAGTAGCAAAGTTATGAAAGAGACTTTATTTTTTATTTTTATTTTTTAAAGATTATTTATTTATTTATGAAAGACACACACAGAGAGAGAGAGGCAGAGACACAGGCAGAGGGAGAAGCAGGCTCCATGTCGGGAGCCTGACGTGGGACTCGATCCAGGGACTGCAGGATCGCGCCCTGGGCCAATGGCAGGTGCCAACCGCCGAGCCACCCAGGGATCCCTGAAAGAGACTTTAAAATAACTATGCTTAATATATTCACTAACATTTTGTAAAAACAAACAAGAAAAAAAAAAACCCTTCCGTTGAAACTGCAAACTCTAAAATGACCCAAAAGGCCCAAATGGAAATACTAAAACCAGAATTAAAACATAGATGAAACATAGCTGAAAAGGAAATAATAAACTAGTGGGGGAGGGGGTCTGCTTCTCCCTCTTACCCCTCCACACTGCTCATACTCTCTCTCCCTCTCTCTCATGCTGTCTCTCTCAATAAGTAAATGAAATACTAAAAACAAAACAAAACAAAACAAAAAAACCCAGAAAATATGAGGTTGAAAAATGGGAATGAAATAAAATAGAAAAATGAGAGTAATACTTAGGGATATAGTAAAAGACATGTTATTTGAATCTCAGTAGAGAAAAGAGAGAGTAAGATAAAAGGCAGTATTTGACCAAATTTGTATGTGTGAAATTGACGAAGATCGTTGCAAATTCAAGACCTCTGAACACAAAACAAGATTAATGAAAAAGGGATTCACTTTTAGCCATGTTATAAGACTCCTGAAATTAGAACACAGAGACTAACGTAAAAAATACCCAGATAAAAAAAGACATAATGTCAGACAATTAGATTGACAGTGATTTCAACAAAAGCCAAGAAGCCACAATGCAAGGGATTTTTTTTTATATAAATTGATGAACGGAAGTATCTGAGTATTTGAGGAGTATGGATCAAGCATTTTGTAGAATGTCCCTCAACTGGGATTTATCTAATGTATTTTTTCTCATTATTAGACTGGAGTTAGGGGTCACTTTAACCCAGGCTGTTATAACAAAATATCAGAGACTAAGTAGCTTAGAAACAAGATTTCCAGTCTTATGAACACAAATTTATGTCTCACAAATTATGCAAGTTCAAGATCAGGATGCCCATATGGTCAAGTGGTAGTTCTCTTCTAGGTTGCAGACTTTTCATCATAAATTCACATGGTGGAAGGGGCTACAGAGCCTTTAATCTAGAATTCAACATAGAAAAAATATTTTAAGAAATAAATGTGAAATAAAGACCAAGATTAAAAGACTTTAGCATTTATATACAGTCACTAAGGAAATAAAAGGTGATTTTCAAGCAGCAGGGAAATATCCTAGGTGGAAATTCATGTATGGCAGGAAGAACTGAAGAGTAAAAGTTGAGTAATTATGAAACTAAATCTAAATGAATATTGCCTTGATAAACAACAGCAATAACAATGATAATGTCTTTGAGGTTTAAAATCTCTAGAATTAAAGTGCATGCAATGATAGCATATAAGTAAGGCAAGGGGTAACAGGAACATATAGGTGAAAAAGGTAATTACATAAGGTAAAATTAACCTTTGATGTATCAAAAGATGTACGTTTTCATCTTTAGGGTTATAAGCACAATTTTAGTAAAATAATTTATGTAACAAGCAAATACAGGAGAAAATGGAATAATTAGAATTTTATAGCTAAGTAGGAAAAAAGTAGACAAAGTAGAGAAAAAAGTGATATGGAGAAGAAGGGATATATAGCACTTGTTAAGGTAATATACACAGATTCACATCTGTGAATAATTACATTAAATATTCCCATCACAATTAAATGACAATAATTCACAGACTAGGTAACACATAAAACACTACTGTATGCTAGTTTCAAAAGATACAGCTCAAACTTAACAATACAGAATGGTAGAAAGTAAGAGAACTAAAATAGCTATATATGCTATAAATACTAATCAAAGTAAGCTTAAGTAATTATATAAATAAAAATGTATACTTTAAGAAAAATATTAATAGATGTATAGTACAATTTATGATATTAAAATGTTAATTCATCAGGAAACAATTCTAAATGTGCATTAGGCTAATATAAGCTCAAAATATATAAAGCCAAAAAATTATCAGAATTATAAGAAGTAGACATTCACAAATATGAGGAGATTGTCATATCTTTTATTCAGTAAATTACAATAAGCAAACAAATAATGTATATAGATTCAAGAAACATTTGCATTTCACTTACTCGCATTATCTGTCTCTTAGTTCAGGCATCTATTTTGAATATTTATCACATTGATTTTAATTATTTTTAAAAATTTATGTTTAGCTAAGTAATCACCTCAGTATCAGTGGTAGTATAAGTCATTTTGATATGATGTGACGAAATGGCCCTTTTCCTCTGTGATCATACCTTCCGAAAACTCTTGCTGTGGTTTGAAAGTTTATATCCTCTTAAAATTCATTTGTTGAAATTCCCAAGGTAATTGTATTACTTTCAAAGGTCGGGCCTTTCAGAGGTGCTTAAATCATGAGGGCTCAGTGGGACTAGTGTCTTATAAAAGAGGCTTCAGAGAGCTCTGTAGCCCCTTCCACCATGTGAATTTATGATGAAAAGTCTGCAACCTAGCAGAGAACTACCACTTGACCATGTGGGCATCCTGATCTTGAACTTGCATAATTTGTGAGACATAAATTTTTGTTCATAAGACTGGAAATCTTGTTTCTAAGCTACTTAGTCTCTGACATTTTGTTATAACAGACTGAATGGGTTAAAGTGACCCCTAACTCCAGTCTAATAATGAGAAAAAATACATTAGATAAATCCCAGTTGAGGAACATTCTACAAAATGCTTGATCCATACTCCTCAAAATTGTCATCAAAATCAAGAAATACCTGAGAAACTGTCACACCAAGAGGAGTTTAGGAAGACATGTTGACTAAATGTAATACAGTATTTGTATAGAATCCTAAGAGAAACAGGACATTGGGTAAAAACTAAGGAAATATGAATAAAGTATGGAATTTAGTTTCGATAATGTATCAGTGTTTATTAATATAAGATGTTAATAATGGAGAAATGGAGTTTTGGTTATACGTAACACTGTGCTACCTTTGCAAATTTTCTATAAATATAAAAATATTCTTAATAGTAAAGTTTATTAATAAAAAGTCTGTTTATCATTACATCATATACTTGAATAAGTTCTTTGCTATATATTTTTGAAGCTTTAATGTTTCACATATGTTTGACACTCAGTATTTTTAAATAAATATAATAGGTGGTGGTGTTACTTTAGTAAACAAAATATATTTGTAATTAAAAAAAAATCCCAGTATATATCTCACCCACTTTTACTCGTTGGCTAACTTTGAATGTATTAACTAGCTTCACCAGCTTCATTTTTGTTTGTAAAATTGTCAGGATACTGGCTGTTATTTTTTTTTAATATTAACTATTTATTTTAGAGAGAATGAGAAAGAGAGAGAGAGAGAGAGCATGTGGAGGGGCAGAGGGATGAGCAGACTCCAAACTGAGCACTAAGCTGGATATAGGGCTTCATCCCAGGACCCAGACAGATATCATGACCTGGGCTGAATCGAGAGCCAGCTGCTTAACCAACTGAACCACCCAGACTCTCCAGTATTCACTATTCTTAAGTATTATTTTGAGGAGCAAATTAAGTAATGTGTATAGTTACTTCAGTCACGGCAGCTAGCAGATATCATTAAAATGTAACAATAATAACAGACATTCAAATAGAATAATTTGAATGGATTGCTACTGATGAATGAGGCAGATCAAGCCTATCACACTAAAAGAATAAAATTATTCCCCAAAATACATTCTACAACTCAATATCTGGTTTCACTCAAATATTTGTAATCTTTTTAAAAGATGTTCATATAAACTCATTCATCATACATAGTACAGATTACAAATAAAACTCTGTTGTGAAATTCAAGAAGTTGTCTTCCACTGACATCTCATCCATTCTAGAATTCCTTAGAGATTACATAAAAGAGATTTTCACTATGTCAATTTCCTAGTCGTGATGAATGAAGGTTGTAACTAATGATACTATGGAACTAAAAAACTAGCCCGGCCTCTTGTAATCATTTGCCAGTGGCTTAGAAACAGATAAATTAGGTAAGTGTTGTGTACTCTTAGAGCTAAATAGCATCATGAGGAATCCACGTTGCTTTACCTCCTTTGAAGAAAGTAGTGATTTTAATTGCCTGCCTTGGATAATCAGTCATTTGGAGAAAATGTTAAGAAATATAAATGGCATTTGCAGGCCTATAATTATAGATGACATTGCTTAGTCCCTGAGATATTAGATTCATTTGTGAAGTACTTTTGAGAAAAAATTATTTTTAGTAATAGATTTTTAAAAAATTATTTTTACTGTGGCATTTGTAAACACTTAAAATGGACAAAATGATGTAATTATTCCATAAAAGAAATCTAACTTAATTTAACATGTCTTTTTACACTTGTCTTCATTCAAACATGAAAAATATAAGGGGTGCCTGGGTGGCTCAGTCAGTTAAGCGTCTGCCTTTGGGTCAAGTCATGATCTCAGTGTCCTGCGATTGAGTCCTGTGTTGGGCTCCCTGCTTAGCAGGAAGTCTGCTGCTCCCTCTCCCTTTGCCCCACCCCCCATTGTTTTCTCTCTCTCTCTCTCTCTCTGTTTTATTTATTTGAGAGAGAGAGAGAGCAAGAGAGAGAATGAACAGGCAGGAGAGGGAGAACCAGGCTTCTTCTGAGAAGGGAGCCAGACTTGGGGGTTGATCCTAGGACCCTGAGGTCATGACCTGAGCCGAAGGCAGATGCTTATCCAACCAAGCTACCCAGGTGCTCCAATAAATAATTTTTTTTAAAAAATTAAATAATTAAAAAATATAGTGTTTAATCTCAAGATCATATTTAATAATTAATATGCATACGTTCTCCTAAATACCTCTTTGCATGCATACTCATTTAGTCTCTATAAAAATGATGGAGAATTATTCCCTTTCCACCAACTATCCAAAGAGCTTCAATAAATAAGTGGAATTGCTGCAATTCTAAACCATATCCTCCTTTTTCAAGTTCATAGTTATCTTAAAGAGTACATACTAAGTTTGTAAGCTTAGCCTGTGAAAGTATGCCTTTATTTAGATATGTAGGATATATGTTAGAGCAGACAATGACAAATAGTGATTGATCAGTCTAATAGTGCTGAACTCCATCTAAAACCAAACCATTATTTTAAAAAAGGCAGTTGAGGCAGCCCCGGTGGCTCAGTGGTTTAGCGCCGCCTTTAGCCCGGGGCGTGATCCTGGGGACCCGGGATCGAGTCCCCCGTCCGGCTCCCTGCATGGAGCCTGCTTCTCCCTCTGCCTGTGTCTCTGCCTCTCTCTCTCTCTCTCTGTGTGTCTCTATGAATGAATAGATAAAATCTTTAAAAAAAATAAAAAATAAAAATAAAATAGGCAGTTGAAACTAAAGGATCAATGTAATCATCTTATTGTCTTCTTAGTTGAGTTTACGTAAGAGTTTATTTTCCTAGTTAGGAATCTTTTTTACTAAGTAATTTCTCTTGCTTCATCCCTAAAATTCTATACCATTATTAATGTATTTATTATTTCTTAGTTTTTACTCTTTATTTAATTTTTTGAACTGCTAATATTTTGACCTGTTACTATGGTCTTTTTGATACTCTTTATTTGCATTTATTTATTTATTGTCTTTTGTTGTATTGGTCTCTATTCTATGATTTCTGTCAGTATGTTTACCATTTTGGAAGCTAATATGCCTTTTTTGAGAGACCATGTTCTAAGGAGAATGCTAAAAATTTTTTTTCTGATATTCTTTTTTTTTAAACTTATGTTCTTACATGCAATTTAATTTTATACTTCACTATATAGATGCATTTCATATTTCAGTAAATAATATGCAAAATAATGATTTTTTTAACTAAAAATTATTACATGTGTTGTAATTAGGACAGATATTTCATTAAGTGCATAAACTCAACTCCTTAGTAGGCAAAAGTGAAACAAATTTTATTGGAAAAGTAATGGAAAGGCTACTTCACTCTTCATTTCAGCTCTGTTGCTATCTTGAAGGGTGTCACTGATAAAATTGTGCCTATGCTATCATCTGGAAAATTGGAAAATTGTCTTTCTCCTCGCTGCCCACTCCATTCCTAACATCTCGAAATAAATCCCAACACCTGTGATTGGCATTGCTATAACATATCAATATTAAGTGGTAACTTGTCTGATTATCAGTAGTTTCTGGCCTCCATTTGTGAGTTAAAATTTACTCCAGGAACTAAAAATAATTCAGTATGTATTGATATTTTGGAGGAAGGAGCCCAAAAAAACAACATGCTTTAGAGGCTGAAAGGTCATCGCCAACAAGGAATTCACCAAATATACACAAGATATAGACAGCTAACTTGGATGTAGGGAAAGATAGGCTGGGATCTAAAATCACAGGACTTTAGTGTAAAGTAGTAGGCAACAAAGATAAAGCTCATGGGAGCCATTTGAGAAAACTTTATGCAGAATCATAAACTCATAGACTAGGAGGTACTCAGAAATGATCTAGCCTAACATTCTCTTTTGAAAAATAGTAAAATAAGCAGAAATGTTAAGTAACTTGCTCAATTTGCTCTGTCACTTTATTAATAAAACTAGAAAAATGGTCCAAGTATCTTGATCATTTAAGCAAGACTTTTAAAGAAGGGTAGGACTTTTAAAAAAGAGGAAGTCAGAAGATGATTATAGGTCTTGGAAATATTAGGATAAAGCTTGTAGGGTGAAAAAAGTGGAGAAAAATTGAGAAAAAAGAAGGGAAAAGTTCAAGCCTTGACATACAGTATCTGTGGTTAAAAGTTTAAAATGCATTTCTTGGTGCCATGGACTGAATTGCATTCCCTCAAAATTCACATGCTTAAGTCCTAACTCTCAATGTGACTATATTTGTGATATAGTCTTATAAAGGAGATAATGATGAGTCCACAAGGATGGGGCTCTGATCCAATAAAAAACAAACACCAGAGAGCTAACACTTGTTCTGTGTGTGTGTGTCTGTCTCTCCCTCTGTCTTCCTTATGTCAGAACCATCATCCTCTTCCCTACCCTCGCATCATGTGAGGACACACACAAAAAGCTGACTGTCTATAGGCTAAGAAGAGAGTTCTTTCCAGAAACCAAGTTGACTGGCACTCTGATCTTGGACTTCCCGGCTTGCAAAACTGTGAGAAATAAATTTTTGTAAATTAAGGCACCCAATCTGTGGTGTTTTGTTATAGTGGCTTGAGAAGACTAAGACATCGGTAGTCCTGGGAAAAGAAGGATACTGTTAAAGATAACATGGAAATGGGTTGGTCAGAGGTTTGCATAACATGCAAATCAGTTTCAATTTGATTTCTCTAAACATTAACAACCAAGTGATTTTTAAGTAGATAAAAAAAATCAGAAAGGTGAAAGATGTTCAGTAATAGTGTGAGAGTCAGCAGGAAAACAGGCAGGAGGACACTGATTTCTTTTCCAGTTAAGAGTTAATAAGGGCTTGAGTTAGGGCCATGATAGTGGGGATGAGAAAAATGTTTATATGAAGTATTGGCTGGGGGAAATCCTCAGATTTTAGGTATCTTTGGGCATAGAACCCAAAAGACAACATTAAAATGATTAGAATTATGGTGATGGCATTACTCAGAAAAATAAAAAGGTTGGAACTGGTTTTGCTTATTTTGCATTTCATTTAACTAAAGCTATTGAAATAAAACTGAAATGACAAAAAAATTTAAAAATTATTTGGAAGTTTTATTTGTTAAAAGCAATTTTTAGGGATGCTGGGTGGCTCATCGATTGAGTGTCTGCCTTTGGCTCAGGGCATGATCCTGTAGTCCCAGGATCGAGTTTCACGTCGGGCTCCCTGCATGGAGCCTGCTTCTCCCTCTGTCTATGTCTCTGCTTCTCTCTGTATCTCTCAAGAATAAATAAATAAAATCTTTGAAAAAAAGCAATTTATAAAATACTATAGAATATTATAGAATTTAAAATATTATATATGTATGTAGGGGAACTTTAAAGAATATAGGGTTGAGATTATACTCATGGTGAAGAGCTTAAATTTATATAATAATGTTATTAAAATAAAAAATAGGGCAAAATAAATATTTCTATTAAAAGGAGAGAAAACAAAGTAATATTTATTTATACATCTTAAATACAATCAAAATTATCTATTCAATAGAGATTTCCTGGCACATTCATTTTTCTGTTATCTCTTTCTACCTAATAATTTATATAAAGAACCAGGTTAAAAATTGAATACTATTGTTGTACTCTGATATTTGCTTTTATCTACGTTAAAAAGTCTGTATATTTTATCTCGTTCTCTCTATATCAGTGATTTTAAATTTTATTTTCGTTGAATATCAACTTTTTGGAATTAATGTTTCGAATTATCACATGTTATTTAAGCTTAAAATTTTTTTGGTCTAAAATTATCAATGTGTCGAATATGAATATGAGGTAGAGTAGCAAGCTCCCAAATTTATGATCAAATTGTTTTTTAGTTTTATAAACAGTTGAATTTCAGTGCTATAAAGGTCCCATTTCCAGGGAGCCTTCTCTAATATTTAACACTGCTAAGAGAACACAGCAATTGCAATTGCTCCTAATTTCAATTTTAGCCTTTATTCAAAGCCACATTTGTAGAAATTTTTTGATGAATTAAACCCTTCTTCATATCTTATTTTAAAGTCAACTTTATTAAAGGATAATTTTAAGGTAAGATTTATAACTTTTAATTGTATAGCTTGATGGGTGTTGATAAACATATATAGAGGAATAACCACTACATTCAAAGTAAAGAATGTTTCCATCACACCAGAATCAACTTCCTGATCTTTGTATCAATGACTTTTCTTCTTTGTGAATGTCACAAATGTGGAATCATTTAGTATGTAGCCTCTGTGTCTTTTAAAATTTCATTCAGTATACTGCTTTTGAAATTGATCCAAGCTGTTACATGTATCAGTAATTCATTGTTTTTTACTGCTGAGTAGTATTTTATTGTGTAGATATATCAAAATTCATCTATCCATTTATTAGTTGAAGGATATTTGGACTGTTTCCAGTTTTGAGTGATTAGAAATGAAAATGCTGAAGCACTTCTTTGTAAGTCATTATGTAGACATAATTTTTTGAAGATCTTTTAATTGATTTGAAAGAGCAAGATTAGGGTAGAGTAGTGAGGAAGAGAGAGTCTTAAGCAGACTCCATGCTGAGCATGGAGCCCGATGTGGGCCTGGATCTCACGATCCTGATATCACAACCTGAGCTGAGACCAAGAGTCAATTGCTTAACCAATTGTGCCACTCAGATGCCCCTAGACATATGTTTTTAATTTCCTTGGTAAGAGTGGGATTGCTGGATCCTATGGTGGGTGTATGGTCATAATATAAGTGACCATGCCATTTACATTCTCAAAAGCAATGTACAAGAGCTCCAGTTGCTCCAAATCTTTATCTTAGTATTGTCAGTTTTAAATTTTAGCCACTGAAGTAGATGCAGAAATGCATCTAATTGTGATTTTAATGTGTTTATCTAATGACTATGTTGAGTACTTTTTTATGTGTTTATTTGGAACCCATATTGGCTATTCATATATATTCTTTAGTGAAACATCTGCTCAAATCTTTTGCCCACTAGATTGTTTCTCTTCTTAATTTTCAAAACTAAAAAATCTTTATGTAGATTCAGTAAAGGTTTTTTTTTTTTTTTTTTTTTTGCCAGGTTTGTATTTGCAAAAGCTTTCTCTTAGTCTTTGATTTGTCTTTTCATTTTCTTACTGCATTAGTCAGGGTTTTCTAGGCAACCAATAAAATACATTATGAGAGGGAAGGAGGGAGGGAGAAAGGAGGAAGTGAGAGAGGGAGAAAGGAAGAGAAGGAGAGAGGGAGGGAGAGAGATAGAGAGGAAGACAAAGAAAGAGAGATTTAAGGAATTGAGTCACATGATTGTGGGTATGAGAGCTGCTAAGTCTAAAATTCATAGGCCAAGCCAGCAGGCAACTGATTCAAGAGATATATATTCAAGAACTCCCATGTTCATTGCAACATTATTCATAATAGCTAAGAGGTGAAAACAAACTAAATACCCATTGATGGATGAATGGACAAAGAAAATATACATAAGGTATATTTGGTCACTTCAATGACCAATGGTCACTTCAATTTATGTATATACCACGTTGAGGTGGTATATACATACATTGAAGTATTATTATGCCATAAAAAAGAAGAAAATTCTGTCATTTGCCTCAACATGTCTGAACTTTGAGGACATAATGCTAAATAATATAAGCCAGTCACACAAGGACAATTGTTGCATGATTCTACTAGTATGAGCTTTTATTTTTTAAAGATTTTATTTATTTATTCATGAGAGACAGGGAGGCAGAGACACAGGCAGAGGGAGAAGCAGGCTCCATGCAGGGAACCTGACATGGGACTCCATCCCAGGTCTCCAGGATCACACCCTGAGCTGCAGGCGGTGCTAAACTGCTGCGTCACCGGGGCTGCCCTTGTATGAGCTATCTAAATTAATCAAACTCACAGAGACACAAAGGAGGATCCTGATTTCCAGGAGTTGGGGGAGGGGGGAAATGGGGAGTTGTTAAATGGATGTAAAGTTTCAAGACTACAAGATGAAAAAGTTCTAGAGATCTACTGTAATATATTGTACTTAAAATGAATAATACTGCTCACTTAAAAATTTGTTAAAGAGAATACATCTCATACCCTATGTGACCAAGCAATGAGCTATATGTAAACATTCCTTTAATTTATATTTCAGAGGCCCTGTCTAGCACTTAAAAAAATTTAAATTCAATTAATTAACATATAAAGTATTATTAGTTTCAGAGGTAGAGGTCAGTGATTCATCAGTCTTACATAATACCCAGTGCTCATTACATCATGTGCCCTCCCCCACTTACCCCATCCCCCCCCACCTCCCCTCTTAGCAACCCTCATTTTATTTTAATTAAGAGTCTTATATGGTTTGTCTTCTCAAACTTAGCATAATACCAGTAGTTCCATCCAGGTTGTTGCAAATGGCAAGGTCCAGCATTTTTTATGGATTAAACAGCTAACAGTGCATGGGGTATACTAATCCAATGAAAGAAGGAGGTGTGCTATACTAATAGCTATGGAGTGTCTTAAGTTGAGAGGAAGAATCCCTTTTTCACATATAGCTTTTTTTTTTTTTTTAATAGTAGTGGAATCTCATGATTTGAATTTCAAGGACACAGTTAATATTTCTTAATTGTTCTATTTTGTCCTCAAGTATATTTGAGGACAGAGGACAAATAAAAGCAGCTTTGTTACCAGGTCATTATTTTTCTTCATTTCCTAACATTTCCCAAACAATTTATCCAGAGAACCAAAAAGTCATATATGTGACATATACATGCTCAGTATATCTCTTGTCTCTGGAGTCTATTCGTTTTGAGCAAAAGAGAAGGAGGAATATGTTCTACCCTACTTTATTACCCCTCCCCATTCTTCCCCGCCCCACCCCATGGCCACCCCATCTGTCCATTTGTATGTTCTCATATATATCTGAGCATTAAAGGGGTTTCTCCTACTATTCCAAGGCAGAAGTGGCTTGTCAAGCTGCAACTTCTGGAGGATGTGTGCTTAAAAGTTTGATCTAATCTATTAGATAGAGTTTTGATGAATAAAATAAAGGGCAGAAGCCTACATTTGATATTAAGTTTTAAATTGCTGCTAATTTAAATAATGTCCCATGATAATGTTCATACCCAACAATTCATGTACCTAAAGCAAGTCTTTTTTTTTTTATTTTTTTATTTATTTATGATAGGCACACAGTGAGAGAGAGAGGCAGAGACACAGGGAGAGGGAGAAACAGGCTCCATGCACCGGGAGCCCGACAGGGGATTCGATCCCGGGTCTCCAGGATCGCGCCCCGGGCCAAAGGCAGGCGCCAAACCACTGCGCCACCCAGGGATCCCTACCTAAAGCAAGTCTTAACTGGAAATCAAGTAACCATTAAATATGGCCTCTGAAAAGTTACAGACTTTGGCTCGTAAATTATCTTTATCCTACACAGGGCTAAATGTTTACTGTTGACTTGCAGGAACCTATTTGTAATTGTAGACAGAACTCCCTGTGATATAGAGAGTTTAGCACCCAACTTCACTGTTATTTCTAAATTCTATTTTAAAGAGCAGTATTGATAAAGAACTCCCTTTTCACAGATAAAGTTGAACATATGTGTACATAAATACGTATTTATAAATATTCCTCAAGACACCTACTTTTACTCTGATTTATGCCTTTTTTTAGAAAAATTCAATTAGTCATCAAGTGGGAAGGGATTATGGAGAATGAGAAGATGCCCTTATTTACAGTCTAAATGATGGCAATAATTTTTGTTTTAAAAAATGTCCCATGTCTTTGAGCATTCTTAGTAACTTGAGGGCAGTCTGTCACAACATGAGAAGATTTAGTATCATATTCCTTCCCCTTATTTTCTTCTTTATTCTGAAAAATTTACCTTTGATGTGGGCTTGGCTTTCAAGTTTCACCTTCTCATTTTATTTTGATTCTCTCCCTTTGAGGACAGCTGTTTTATGTCAGAGTAGCATAATTTTCTGTGAGATCAGGAGTCTTGATCTAGAGGAGGAACTAATTATTGGAAGAAATGGCCATTAATGACCAATTTACCTCACTTCCCAAAATATATATTGCTTAAAGCAGCCAGAGCCTAATGGGGATCCAAGCCTGCCTTTGTGATATGCTGTAGATCACATTCTAATATCTAGAATACACCAGGCATCAGACTAAAATTTAGAAAGCAGTGTATCCATGATAATCATATATTTCTACTATATTCTTTGAGGTTATATAGAAGCCTTAGCTCACTAAGTAAATTATTTAATGGCAAACTGTCTCCTGAGTGATCATTTTTATACATACTTCTTTTAAAGAAGTACAATTCTTATTAGTCTAGTAAACACCACTACGTTATGTCTTTGTAATATCTAAACTCCAGTGATTAGTTCTGCATTAGCCGTAGGATACCTTTAAGCAATAGAGGTATTCTGCTATGACACAGTAAATACAAAAGAGCTTGTTTTCACACATTTGAAATAATAGGGCCTATGGGAAGATAATTTTAGGGGCAGATCACTAAAAACCTGTGGAATGTTATATCCAGAACCCTAAAGGAACGATAATTGGGGCCTTTGGAGCTAATTTGGAGCGTGTGGACAGTAGGGTGCTCAAGAGATGTAAAGAGTCACAAACACAATCAACTGGAAATGCTGACTTATGGCCATTGGGAGATGTTGGGTGCAGATGTTGCTGTGAGACAGGAAATTCCTTTGAAGCTGGGGAGGAGGGAGGCCCCTGGGAAAGAGCTGTTAAAACACAGATGAAAGGCCTCCTGTCTGTGCAGCAGCCAAGTTGAAGGATAGATATTTCGTTTCCTGATAAAAGTTCTAATTCTGTTTCCTCTTTTCTGTCTTCCTTACCTATGAAAAAATCCCATGTGATCCAACATAACAATCAGCATGTCCTGATACCATTCCCCTATTCACCAATTGCTGCTGTAGTAATTGGTGTTAATGGAAACACATGTCACAGCTAAAAAGACCGGGATGAATTTCTTGGAATGGTGAGGAGTTCTCTCCTTGCTGTGTAGCAATTCTGAGCTGTGCTCTTCTATAACTATAATTAAATACCTCCGAAGTAGAGTCCAGACATTCTACCAGAAAGGAATGATCAAATTGTTGACAAGTGGATTTTTTCCTCTGTTGTGGCTTGATGCTCATTTATTGATGCTTTAAAAATTACCAAACTTTAGAATTTTTAAATATTAGTTGCCTTAGTAGCAAAACAGATGTGAGGTTGTTTTCAGCCAAGGGAATAATTATTTCATTTCCTTAGAAAGGAATGAATTTATTCGTTAAACTCCAATACCTAAACCAATTTGAGGAATGAACTTTGAGAAGATAATGATGTACATTTAGATAGAATTTGATGCTCTCTCTCTAGGAATTTCTCTCCTGAGGGTGCTTGAAGATACCCCAGAGAGAACAGATAAAATTTCACTGCTTGTCTTAAAAATACATCTAGCATGAAAGGTAGCAGAGAAGTAGCAGAGAATTTCTTCTAACAACTATTATTAAGAGGGAAAATTGAGCAGTGTGTTGGAATAGGATTTTAAATATTTTTTAGCTTGTTACTCTTCCCCTGACATTAACATGGAAGGACACGCAAACAGCTTTGGAATTTAATTTTGGTTTATACTTTTTACTAGATAGATTATTAAAATCATGCCTGAGTAATCATTTTTAATAAAGAAAAGTATCCCTTGGCATTAAATGATCATCAAAGATTTGATGCTGTGTTGAAATTTCATTTTGAGGTAAACTTGCTTAATTATTTTTTGGGGGGAGGTGTCATTATGTAAGTCTACACAGATTTCACCCTATCCATTTCTTTCTTAAAGATCATGATTACATATAAATTTGAAGATATACTCTAAACTTTATTTACAAAATACTTCAAGATAAAATGTTAAGAGATTCTATTTTATTACTGTGTTCAGTTTGTGTTTATTTCTTTAGATTTTCCAGCTGGAGAAGTTGACAGCCAGTACATTTCTAAGAAACACATGTCATACTAAACACTAATCTCACTTCTCAGTTTTCTAAGACAGGAGGGATAGCCAGATTAAATTTAGCATGATTCCAGAGATTTGTATAAAAGTTATTAATTTTTGCTTTTGTCTTTTTGACATAGACATGCTGTACACTGGGGAAATAAAAGTTCATTTTAGAAAGCATCTTTGACTTTTCATGTTTGTAACACAGATACCTGTCTTCAAATCCTCCAGTTTAATGTCTTACAAGACAGTTACATAAAAACATGTCAACTATCATGCTAGATTTCTAGCAATCTGTTTTGGGCTTCTTAAAGGATTCTTTTCTCATCTTTTGCTTGTAGTACAGTATTATGTAGATTATGAGTAGTTAAAAGGCTTTGAAATCAATTACTTTTTGCCTGGGTTCATATTCGCTGCTATTTAGTTGTGCATTTTTGAACAGCTCATATTTCAAAGCAATATTAGTACTTTATAAGATTAAAAAGATGAATTAATATATATATAAAATGTTTATAGTGGCTAGCATATATTAAGTACTGCAGAAATACCGGCCATTCTTATTCTCATTCTCTTTCTCTAATGGTATTCCTTACTTGAGTTTTCCAAATTATAACAGTAATAGAAGTCAGTTGTAAAAAATAAATAGCGCATTAATAAAATTCAGTCACCCATATCCTTGATTATGTATATGCTTACAGGTGGGTACTTTTGTTTTTTAAAGTTAGTTTCTCAGGAGTGAGCTTGTGTCCTGAAGTTTTATGAGGTGTTGCTAGTTTGCTTTTTCAAAATGACTAGAACAATCTATATTACTAACCAGTGAGAATAAGTTTTCCTTATATTGTTACCAGCATTAGGTTTTATGCCTTAAAAAAATGTGTTTTTTGCTAGATTAAGTAACATGTTTCCTTATTTTTGTCTCCCTGACTTACAGTGAGTTAGAATGTTTGTTATGTTTATTGATCTTTTGCTAATTGCTTCTTCTCCTTGGCCCATTTTTATTAAGTTTTGACTTTTTATTTTATGAGTTCAATATATATTTTGCCTATTAATCACATTTTGATACTATGTTTTGTAAATATTTTTTAAGTCTAATCTCACCTATTAACTTGATTATAATTTTTGCCATGGCAAAGGTTTTAAACATTTTTTAAAGATTTACTTTTTTTAATTTTTTTTTATTTATTTATGATAGTCACAGAGAGAGCGAGAGAGAGGCAGAGACACAGGCAGAGGGAGAAGCAGGCTCCATGCACCGGGAGCCTGATGTGGGATTCGATCCCGGGTCTCCAGGATCGCGCCCTGGGCCAAAGGCAGGCACCAAACCGCTGCGCCACCCAGGGATCCCAGGTTTTAAACATTTATTTGGATAAATATATCTCTTTTTTCCTTTTATACATTCTGGATTTACTCTCTTGGTTAAGAATATTTCCCCAGTCAAATTGTGCATAAAGTGTCCTTTTAGTATTCTTTTTTACAAATTTTATTGTAGTATTTTAAATATATATATATTTTAATATTTATTTATTCATGAGAGACAGAGAGAGAGAAAGAGGGGGTGGGCAGAGAGAGAAGCAGGCTCGATGCAGGGAACCCAACGTGGGACTCGATCCCAGGTCTCCAGGATCACGCCCTGGGCTGAAGGCAGCACTATACCGTTGAGACCTATTCTAAATATATTTTAAACATGGTAGGAGATAAGGCTCAAATTTTTATCTCTCAAATACTATATTTTTTTAGTACAATTTATTAAAAATTTTTTATGTTGTATTAAAATCTCAATTTTGTCATTATGTTCATTTTTTATTGTTGCATAGCAAATTACTAAAAATTTGGCAACTTAAATTATGCATATTTATTATGTCAAAGTCTGTGAGTGAGGAGTCCAGGCGTGAATTAGCTACTCCTCTGCTTAGGGTCTCATCAGGCTGCAATCAATGTGTTGGCTGGGACCTTGATGTAATTTGAGGCATGGATTCCTTCTCTTTGCTTACTGGTTTAGAGCAGAATTTCGTTCTTTACATTTATAAGACAGCGGTCACCATTTTTTTTTCTAGCTGTCACCTGGAGATTGTTCTAAACTCCTGAACACCATTCTCAGGTTCTTGACATGTGGCTTCCTTAATAGTCTGTTTCCTGCTTCCAGAGCAGCAAGATAGTCTTACCCACTTCCAATCTCTCCCAGCAGAGTTGGCCTGAAAGGCTAGACTCACAGATGATAATATCTCCTTTGATTTTAACTCAGCATCAACTGATGAAAAATTTTAGTTACTGCAAAATTCCTTTCCCATATTATGTAATCTAGTCATGGGAATGAAATCTTGCCATTTTCACAAGTTCAGCTTAAACCCTATGGGAGGGGAATATACTTGGAGATTGAAACTTGAGGGAGGTCTTAGATTCTGTCTACTATAGTCCTATTAAATTCTCTATTTGTAGTTTCTCCCTTCTAGTCCAGTTATTTGTCCTACTGAGTAGTTCAGTGTCATATTCATTTGAGTACAGTGTCTTTATAAAATTTTCTGTTGTCTAGTAACTCCAGTTCTTCATTATCAAGTCATTCGTTCATTATTTCATACTTTTCATGGCTATTCTAATGATTTATTTCTTATTAAAATTTTCTGTTGTCTAGTAACTCCAGTTCTTCATTATCAAGTCATTTGTTCATTATTTCATACTTTTCATGGCTATTCTAATGATTTATTTCTTATTAACATTAAGATGACTTTTATCTATTTCCCAACAAAATAAAACAGAGCTATGAGGTTTTAATTTGAATTTCACTAAAATTATATACTAATTCTCAGAGAAACATATTTTATATCTTTCTACTTAAAAAAATTTTTAAGGGATATTTTAGAGTTGTTAGATCTTGTTTATTATTCTTCAAAAAGATTTTATAGATTTTAAAGGTTTTACTCAATTTATGTATATTTGTCTACTTTGAACAGCAGTGTAACTTAATAGTTAAGCATGTGGATGTCATAGCTCAGCACCCTGGGCTTGAGTGCAGAGCTCCTTTCATTACCAACTCCTTCATTTAGTAGCTTTTTTACCTTAAATGATTTCTTAACCCAATGCCTTTGTTCCCTCGTCTGAAAAACAGGGATGATTATAATAGTATATTATTTTGGAGATTAGTGAACTTAATATATATATAGATCACTTAGAATATTACCTGGCACATAGTCAACACTAAGTAAGCATGTAAGTGTTATAAGCATGTTGGGTGTATTATTGTATCTTGTGATTCTGTTTACATTTTCTGATAAATAACGAGACTGAGAGCTTTATTATTGGCTATTTTGACTTTGGGAAATGTCTATTCAAGTCTTTTGCTCATGTTTTCATTGGTTATCTTTCATTTTCATATCACTTTGTGTTTTATGTGTCTGGATACTAGTAGTATATCAAATATTTGTATTAGAAACATCTTTCACATTTATTTGTTGGGCTTTTTACTCTTAATTGTGTGTTTGTGGTGAATAGGACCTCTTCATTTCAATATAATGCAGTTTACCAAATTTTCTCTTTATGGTTCATGTTTTCAATTTGCTGTTTAAAAATTTTCCCCTGCTACAAGATCATAAAGGTTTTTTTTTCTTTATTATCTCTTAGAAATTGTATTATTTTAGATTTCTAACTTAGAACTGTCATGTATCTATAATAGACTTGCCAAAATTTATTTTTTCCAATTGATGACACTACTTATTGAAAAGATCCAATGCATTTCAAGCTCCCTTCCTTTTTTTTTTTAATAAGTCAAGTAACTATACATATGTAGTTCTTTTCTTATATCTTCTTTGGTGTTCTATTGGTCTTCTTGTCTAGAATTTAAAAATAACCATCTTAGTTGCTATAACTTTTAATATTTCCTGATAACTAGTAGTGTTAATCCTCTAGCTATACTTTTTCTTCAAAATTTTCTTGACTATTATTGCTCCATCTGCTTTACATGTACAGTTTAGAATGTCTATGTTAGTTGACACATTCAAACACGTGTGTGCATGCATGTGCACACACGCATATACAGAGCCTTCTATGATTTTGGTTTTGATTACATTGAATTTATAGACCAATTTGAGAATAATTAACATCTTTATGATATTAAGTGTTCCAGTCCATGAAAATAGCATGTTTCTCCATTTAATTTCTCTGAATAATGTATTCTGTTTTTTTTGTAGATGATTGCATAATTTTTGTTAAATTTATCGTCAGACATTTAATGTTTTTTGACATATTTATGAATGATACTGTTCTCAAGCTTTATTTTGAAATTCGGCTGCTAGCATATAGAAATGTAATTGATTTTATTTATTGATCTTATATCCATCAACATTGCTAAGTTTGTTTTTAGTTTGAATAGTTGAGTGGTTGATATGTTTAATTTTTCTATGTAGGTAATTATATCTTCTGAAAATGATAATAGTTTTATTTCTTCTTTTTCTCCCTTACCTCATTTCACTGGTCAGTACCTCCAGGATATTGTGAAATTGACATGGTAATAGCTGACTTCCTTTTCAAATTCTGATTTCTGAGAGACAATTTCAGTTTAAGGTAGGTCTTTGTATTCTGTGTGTGTGTGTGTGTGTGTGTGTGTGTGTGTGTATAATGAGTTTTAATTTTATCGATTATTTTTCTGTATTTATTGAAGTAACACATTACATTTCTCCTTTATTCTGGCCTTAAGTGTAGGTCATATAACCAGATATTACCATTTATAGATGCCATAAGATAAACTATAGGACTCATGGGAGAGACCTTAAGGTTATACAGGTTGGTGCACTTTGACTTAGGCCAACAGTCATGCAGGAAGAGAGTACAGGGCAAATGAGAAGCCAAAACAGAAAAAAAATACTATTGAATACTTGTGTTATAAAAGTGTATAAAAGAAGCCCAACTTAAGTGTAGTATTAATGCCTAAGAAAAAATACTCAAACCTAAAATAAGGTTATTGACATAGAAGTCCCAAATTAAGGATATTGACTCATGTTCTGAGTCAGTAAAGACTAAATTCTTACTTACGTCCATATAATTAAATTTACTAGTAAAGAAAAAAACCCAAAAAACTATCTAGTCAACTTGGATTGGGATTCAGGTAAGTTGGAATAAAGAAGTTAAATCAACTGTTAAGCCAGAAGTTTCTAACATAAGATGATTCTCTAACATAAGGTGATTATGTTATGTGCATGTTATACACATTGGCTCTTGAAAATGGTAGAAGAAAAAAAAAAAAAGGAAAATGGTAGAAGAGATTGTATATTCTAAATGTCCTTCTAAATGGCCTTTTTAATTACCTTCTAGAGAGGATAAATTATTAATAACAAAAAAACATTTAATTTCACAGGCTTATATTGGATATATTAATAAAAGTTCTGCTTTCTAATTTTGTAACTGATAGAAGAATATGTATATATGTACTTAATAAATATATAATACTATAGTGATATAAGGAATAATAATTTTTAAAAAGATATTATTTTATTTATTCATAAGAGACACAGAGAGAGAGGCAGAGACATAGAGGGAGAAGCAGGCTCCTTGCGGGGAACCCGATGCAGAACTCTATCCCAAAGGCAGCTGCTCAACTAATGAGCATCTAATCACCCAGGTGTCCCAAGGAATAATTATTATTATTGCTAAAATAACTATTCATATTTATTCTCTAGGTGATGACTGAACAAAAACTTGGTGGTATATCAATCATTAAGCAGAGAATCAGGGAAGTGATACGGAGTGAAGTATTATAGGGATTTCACATGATGCAGTCATGGATGTTGGGTAAGCAGTTTACTATGACTATTATTTCTGTGTATGTTTCTGGGTCTGTAGGCAGCCAGGTAGGCAGTGGAGCAGGCAGTACTAAAACAGAGACAGACCTGAAGGTGGGGAGAAACAAAGGCAAAATGAAACTGTCACTGATAACCTGAAAGAATAAGGTCAAACTAGAACCCCCATCTTTCTTTTATTACATTTCAGCTTCTAATTTTGATGATTAGGTGACCTGCTGGAAAAGCTGATGCCTTTCTTCATGAAGCTAAGTATGCTAGGTGTCAGAGAAACTAAAGAAGTCTAGTCCAAGTTCAGTTTAGCCTGGGCTGGAGGAGATGAGTCTCACAAAGACAAGCTAGGAGCAGGGCAACCAACTGTCCTGATTTTCCCAGGACTGAGGGGCTTTCCAGGATAGGGGACTTATAGTACAGAAGCTTGGATAATCTCAGTTAAATCAGAAAGGTTGATCACTCTAGCAAAAGATCCCTAGTAACTTACTTGACTGTAATAAATTCAACACTACACTGAATTTTCAAGTGTAAACATGGCAAATGCTTCACTTTCACCTTCCAAATCCTGAGCAAATTTCTTACATGGTCTGTCTTACCAATAAAGGGAAGGAAATTCTGGTAAGTGGAGTTCCAGTTTAGCAAAGTTTATACAGTAATGTGATCTCTAGAGATAGCCACTGAGAAATTTTTGATTTGATTTTATGTTTAGGAATAAACTGTAATCTCCATTACAGATCAGTTTTGCTGCAGCAAATGCACAAAAAAGCCAGTTCTTCAGAACCGTGAATATGCCTAATTCATTTGAAGTGAGGCCTAAGTGTTTTAGCCAAATGCTAATAGCAGCTTGTAATGTATACATCATAAAATCCTGATGCATGTAAAATAATTTAACATTCCAAAATCTCTATGAATGTATACTTTATTTTTAGATAAGTTAATATACTATACAAATTTCTCACTTCATCAAGTTTTCCTTCATTATTTTCAAGTATTTTTAAAATTTAGAGACAAAAAATAAATGGAAAGCCACCTTGTGTTTCTTATATATAATATACTGTTTCTCATCTTGATCTCTGTGATTTTAAAAGCATCTATTGAATTTCCTTGAAGTTATGATTACATACGCCTTATCCATGGTTTTGTGTCCTGTGTTTCAGTCACTTATGTTGATCTCTGATCCAGAAGCAAATGATCTTCCCCTGACATATGATCAGACGGTCAGTAGTAGCCTAAAGCGATGTCACAGTGTCATTCACCTCACCTCATCTTATCAGGTAGGCATTTTATCATCTCATAATCATCAGAAGGGTGAGTACACACTACAATAAGATATTTTAGGAAAGACTACATTCACATAACTTTCATTGCAGTATATTGTAATAGTTCTATTTAATGACATTGTTAACCTCCTATTGTGCCTAATTTATGAATTAATTTTTATCATAGGTATATATTATTAGGAAAAAGCATAGTACACGTAGGGTTTGGTATTATTGTAATATCAGGCATCTACTGGAGTCTCTGAATATATCTCTATAGACTATGAAGAAGCAATCCATCTTGTAAAAAAGAGACTTTGTGACCTTTTTATATCCATGGAAATGATACAGGTGATGCATTGACATATTATTTTAATTAATCATTATTAGGTGTATTACATTGGAGGCCTTTCTTAGGCAATTCAGGTAATAAAGAAATCACCAGTGGGCTTGACTTTATAATTTTAATCTCCAAGCAATTGCTTTTCACTTTTTTTTGAGACTTTAAGTTTTCACTATTTAATTATTGTTAGATTTAACGATTTTCCTTTTTAAAATCAAGCCTTCAATTTTGGAGAATATAAAGGCCCTTTCTGGCCAAATTGCTGAAGATTCAGCTGTTCGTACCACTTAAACACTCAACTAGGTGCCATGAGATACAAATGGAGTAGCCAGAGTAAAAACTTTCAGTCTTTTAACACATTGTATTTGATATTTAAATATCAAAATATATTTCATTTTGAGAAGAAAACTTCAAGAACAAAAGCCTCAAATAGCTGATTTCAGTTATTTGAAGGTGTTGGTATGGACGATAATGGATTCTATTTTCTACATGATTCTGGAGAATAAAGGTAGAACTCATCAGAAATTCCCAGTGAGCTCTTTTTTTAAAAAAAAAAAATTATTTATGATAGTCACACAGAGAGAGAGGGAGAGAGGCAGAGACATAGGCAGAGGGAGAAGCAGGCTCCATGCACCAGGAGCCCGACGTGGGATTCAATCCCAGGTCTCCAGGATCGCGCCCTGGGCCAAAGGCAGGCGCTAAACCACTGCGCCACACAGGGATCCCTCCCAGTGAGCTCCTAATGACAAAACCATGGAATGTTAAATCTCAGTGATCTATTTTCCTTGAGACACTTGAGATTGTTGACCTCTGTTTTCTCTTAAAATTTTTCTAGTTTTCTCTTGCTTTAATTCCCCTTCCTAGTCTTTTACAGTTCCTATTTCCTTGCTTTATGGATTCCTCCTTGCCCCTTACCTTATCCAGTTGTTTCTCTTGGAGTTTGAATTTCTGGAACTGGTAATGTCATTTGCTAGATCACCAAATCCAGAAATCAGGATTTGATCTCATTTTTTTTCTCTTTTTCTCTTCTCTTATCATTATGTTCAATTAATCAAGAATTCTTTATCTCTTGGATGCTCAATTTCCTTAACAATTCTTGCAACTGCTCTTTTTCATGTAGTGCCACTGTAGCTGCCACAGTTTTGCTTTGCAATTACTTTTCAGTTATTGCAAAAGCTTCCTGATTAGCATTCCTGAATTGGAATTTTCTCATATTCTCATTCATCCTCATCTGTATGTTAGATGGAATGTATTATAGAGGAAAATAAAGGAAGATGGGGGGAAAGTGTTGTATAGTATTTAAATTTTGTAAAAGACTGGTAGGTTAAATTTTCATGAGAAGTTGTTGCTTGAATCAAGAATAGAAAGAGACCAGAGAGCATGCACTGAAGATATCTAGAGAATGAATTTTTCAGGCAGAAGGAACAGCAAGTACAAGGGCCCTGAGATATAAGCATGGGTGCTTACTTTATTCTTCCAAGTGACATGACCAAGAACCTTGAGCACTAAAGGAAAAGAAATCCTGAAACAGAACCTAATCAGGCATCTCAAGAGAGATGATAAATTTTACCCCTAAAGAAATGAGAAGCCCCTAAGTATAGCAAGCTGAGGAGTTATGTGATTTTATGTTTTCTAAGGATTATTTTGGGTGCTGTGTTGGGGAGGAGGATGAGGTACTGGGTAAGTGTGGTAAATAGGGCAGGAGGTTAAGAAGATATTGTAATTGTTAGGTTTTTTCCAAAATGAATGGGGAAAAATAAAACAAACAAACAAAAAAAACCCCAAAAAAACAGCAGAGCCAGGCAGTAGGTTCGAGAGTGCTTTTAGTGGGGAGCGCTCCCGAGCCAGGTTCCGTGACTGGGAGAGGTGGCCCGAGTCAGGGAAGTCGCACTGGGGTTGGGGAGTCTGGGGGTTTTTAAGCCTTATTGGTTCGGGGTCCGGATCCGGGTGGGTCCCTTGCCTAACACTATGTCTCTAGGTGATTCGCTGGGGGTGGTGATAGTACAGACGATGGGGGGTGGTCCCTGGCTGGAAAGTCCTGGATGGAAAGTTTTGGTTTCCTGTCTAGGCTTTGATTTACTGGAGATGATGTGGTGGTCATGGCTGCTTTGGTGGGAAGATCAGCCATTTTGGCCCAATTTGAGATGTCCGCCATTTTGGGTGCCCCTGTCTCTCAGCCAGCCCAACAGTAATAGTGCATGGAAGGACAGTGGTCACTGGAACCAGGATGTTAGATAGATGGTGTAGAGGCTGATCAGTTCTTCTCGAGCAGGCAATTAAGTTCACATCCCCAGCCGCCTTCCTTATAAGGCTCTCACACTGCTGACCACCGTATATTCACCTTAATTGCCCCAGGGCTGGGCCCCAGACATGCAGCAACAGCCCCTATTTTTGAGAACCTAGCTAAACTTATTCGAATTAGCTAATCCTAACCCTGTTTGTCTACCTTCACCCTTCATTGCCAATGGAAACCTCAATAAAGGTGTTTGCTCACAGTCCTCCCTTCCTCTCTGCCTTGTGACTCAACCTGGTACTTCCCTGAGTGACATTATGCTGTTTCTCCCCAGGGAGCTGGGATACTACAGTAACAACAACAAAGCATACCCTAAAACTCATTGCAGCTTCTGTCTGGTGCTAGGCCTCTGGCCTCACCATACCTCCCTCAACATACTGTGGCTAAAACAAATACGCAATGTATATTTCATAAATATATTTACTGAATGAACAGTACTTCTCGGAAAGCATTTTGGCTTTAAAAATTTAAAGAAGTGCCAACAGTTGATAGTTGCTCAATACATATTTGATGATTTTCTTGAATTAATATTAAAAAGAATTTTCCAAAAGAGATATCAACAGGGAAGATACTGCCTTAGTGTACGTACTCTTCTGAGACTTTCACTTATTATATTAATTCAGAAGGGACTCAAGTATTTGTTGGATAATTATAATTTTTTAAGTATTTTAAATTAATGTTTTGCCCAACCTGAGAGTTTTTTGATTCTTTGATAGCTACTGCTGATGATATTAAAGTAAACTGAGGGAGATCAAACAGATGGCAACAGTAAAGCACACATAAAAGAACTATAGAAACATTAGAGCTATCTTCTATATTAAAAGGTTAATCTTTAGGGGTTGATATTGATGGTTGGCAGGTATAATTTTTAAAGAAGATAAGACTTAGGTAAAAGAAGAGAAGAGTATAGTTGTCAGTGTGAAAAGTGTTGTGCCTTGGGTCTTGGCAAGGATGCAGTAAAGAATTAGAGATCTGCAGCACCCAAAGTGAAAGCAGAAAGCAGTTCTATTAAAGCAACAGTACATTCTCTAAAGGAGAGTGGGAGATTGGAAACCAGCCACTATGTTGCTTTTGGAGTTGGATATTATTGGGTCTGTCTGGGCTGGGAGGAGCTGTGAGGTACAATGGGGTGGTCTCTAACGGAGGCTGCTTTCATTCACCTTTCATCCCCACAGGTTGGGAGTGGGAGTTTTTGACTCTCTGAGGTTTGTGCCAGAATCCCCTCACACACACCACCCACCCCTGTAGCAGCCTTTCTCCCTGGGGAAAGGGCTAGAACAGCAATGCAAATGCATTGTAATGAGACTAAGAGTTACCCTGGGACAGAGGTGGGAGAGCACCTGCTTGTACCTGTGGCTCTTGGTCTGTTAGCCCCAGGGAGTCTGAAGCTTCCAGGGTCTTGGAAGCCACAAGGTCAGGATGTTGTGCCTTTCTGCTTCTAATGAGTAACCGATTTATCACCATCCTTGTCTCCAGCCTGTGTCTCTATCATCCCCCCATCAGGGACTGCCTCAGGCATTCCTTCCACTGCTCATATCTAGCTTCGACCTAACATGGTGTTCAGGATTTTCTAGAAAAAAAAAAAAATGCTTGGGGATCATTCAGTGACATGTGGTGATGAGTCTTCTGAGTTCAGATTCCCACTGATTTCCCTGATTGGACTTGAAAGAATTAGACCGGGGATCTGCTATAAATGAAAGCCGTTAGATACAGTTCACAGACCCAGAGAGCATTGTTATTTAATGATTTTATGTTTTCAAATTAAAATATAGTATAATTAATTTTTTTTGGACATGCTTCTATAGATATTTATCAATTACATAGTTCTAGGAAAGCATTGCCATAATCAGAATACATTCCATCATCTCCTAAATTTCCCTCATGCTAACCCTTTGTAGTCACACCCTCTGCTCCATACTAGCTCCCGTAAGTCACTGATACGTTCTTTTTCACTCTAGTTTTGTCTTTTGCAGAATTCCTTTCACTCAGCATGATGCCTTTATGATTCATCTGAAAGATACAAAGGGCCCAAAGATTAGTATGTTGGTTTACTTACTCATTCACCCAGTGAAAGACATGTGGATTGTTGCCAGTTAGAAATTATGTATATAACTACCATAAATGTCCAGGTATCCATTTTTTTGTGTGAACATAAACTCGTATTTCTTTAGGGAAAATACCCAGAAGTAGGATTGCTGAGTCATACAGGGAGTATATGTTTAACTTTATGAAAAAGTGCTAAACTTTTTCTAGAAAAACTATCATTCTGTATTCTCATCAGCAGTATTAAGAATTTCAGTTGCTTTGGCTCCTTGCTGACATGAGATGTCATTGTGTTTATTTTGTTTTGTGTTTTAAAAATTATTTACTTGAGAGTGAGAGAGCAAGTGAGCATGTGTGTTCAGGTGCAGGGGTGGAGGGAAAGGGAGAAAGAGCAGTTCTCACTAAGCCTGGAGCCAGGGAGGGGTGGAGGCAGGGCTGGATCTCACCACCCTGAGATCATGACCTGAGCCAAAATCAAGAGTCTGATTGCTTAATGGACTGAGCCACCCAGATGCCCCAGATGTCAGTGTTTTTATTAAGGTATTTAATAGAATGTAATTATATCTCATTGTGTTTTTAAAATTTTATGCATATATCTTTTAACCTTTCATTTTGAAATAATTATAGATTCACATGTGCTTGTAAGAAATAATAAGAGAGAGCACATGTACCTTTTAATCCAGTTTTCCCCATTGGTAACTTTCCTGCATAACTATAGAATAATATCACAATCTGAAACTTGACATTGATTAGTTAAATCAAAAATATCAAACACATCAAATAAACTGGCTTTATTAAAATTTCACCAGTTTCACATTAGCTGATTATGTCTTTAATTTCATGTAATGTCATCTCAGGTGTAGGTTTATGTGACTATTACCATAGTCAGGATACAGAACAGTCCCACTGCAAAAATTTCTTAAGCTACTTTTTATTAGCCACAGTTACCTTCCTCCCTACTCTACTCCCCGATTCCTGGCAACCATTTATCTCTCTGTAGTCTCTCTATAATTTTTTTTTTCTTTTCTTTTTTTTTCTTTTTTTCTTTTTTATTTTTTAATTTATTTTTTATTGGTGTTCAATTTACTAACATACAGAATAACCCCCAGTGCCCGTCACCCATTCACTCCCACCCCCCCCCTCCTCCCCTTCCACCACCCCTAGTTCGTTTCCCAGAGTTAGCAGTCTTTACGTTCTGTCTCCCTTTCTGATATTTCCCACACATTTCTTCCCCCTTCCCTTATATTCCCTTTCACTATTATTTATATTCCCCAAATGAATGAGAACATATAATGTTTGTCCTTCTCCGACTGGCTTACTTCACTCAGCATAATACCCTCCAGTTCCATCCACGTTGAAGCAAATGGTGGGTATTTGTCATTTCTAATAGCTGAGTAATATTCCATTGTATACATAAACCACATCTTCTTTATCCATTCATCTTTCGATGGACACCGAGGCTCCTTCCACAGTTTGGCTATCGTGGCCATTGCTGCTATAAACATCGGGGTGCAGGTGTCCCGGCGTTTCATTGCATCTGTATCTTTGGGGTAAATCCCCAACAGTGCAATTGCTGGGTCATAGGGCAGGTATATTTTTAACTGATTGAGGAACCTCCACACAGTTTTCCAGAGTGGCTGCACCAGTTCACATTCCCACCAACAGTGTATGAGGGTTCCCTTTTCTCCACATCCTCTCCAACATTTGTTGTTTCCTGCCTTGTTAATTTTCCCCATTCTCACTGGTGTGAGGTGGTATCTCATTGTGGTTTTGATTTGTATTTCCCTGATGGCAAGTGATGCAGAGCATTTTCTCATGTGCATGTTGGCCATGTCTATGTCTTCCTCTGTGAGATTTCTGTTCATGTCTTTTGCCCATTTCATGATTGGATTGTTTGTTTCTTTGGTGTTGAGTTTAATAAGTTCTTTATAGATCTTGGAAACTAGCCCTTTATCTGATATGTCAGAAGTCAGTGGCATTTCTATACACTAACAATGAGACTGAAGAAAGAGAAATTAAGGAGTCAATCCCATTTACAATTGCACCCAAAAGCATAAGATACCTAGGAATAAACCTAACCAAAGATGTAAAGGATCTATACCCTCAAAACTATAGAACACTTCTGAAAGAAATTGAGGAAGACACAAAGAGATGGAAAAATATTCCATGCTCATGGATTGGCAGAATTAATATTGTGAAAATGTCAATGTTACCCAGGGCAATATACACGTTTAATGCAATCCCTATCAAAATACCATGGACTTTCTTCAGAGAGTTAGAACAAATTATTTTAAGATTTGTGTGGAATCAGAAAAGACCCCGAATAGCCAGGGGAATTTTAAAAAAGAAAACCATATCTGGGGGCATCACAATGCCAGATTTCAGGTTGTACTACAAAGCTGTGGTCATCAAGACAGTGTGGGACTGGCACAAAAACAGACACATAGATCAGTGGAACAGAATAGAGAATCCAGAAGTGGACCCTGAACTTTATGGGCAACTAATATTCGATAAAGGAGGAAAGACTATCCATTGGAAGAAAGACAGTCTCTTCAATAAATGGTGCTGGGAAAATTGGACATCCGCATGCAGAAGAATGAAACTAGACCACTCTCTTTCACCATACACAAAGATAAACTCAAAATGGATGAAAGATCTAAATGTGAGACAAGATTCCATCAAAATCCTAGAGGAGAACACAGGCAACACCCTTTTTGAACTCGGCCATAGTAACTTCTTGCAAGATACATCCACGAAGGCAAAAGAAACAAAAGCAAAAATGAACTATTGGGACTTCATCAAGATAAGAAGCTTTTGCACAGCAAAGGATATAGTCAACAAAACTCAAAGACAATCTTTGGAGATGTTGTGCTTAGAAGACCTATCGAGTATAGAAAGAGCTAGATTGAAGTCACCAAGTATAAGTGTATTATTATCTAAGTATTTCTTCACTTTGGTTAATAATTGATTGATATATTTGGCAGCTCCCACATTCGGGGCATATATATTGAGGATTGTTAAGTCCTCTTGTTGAATAGATCCTTGAAGTATGATATAGTGTCCCTCTTCATCTCTCACTACAGTCTTTGGGGTAAATTTTAGTTTATCTGATATAAGGATGGCTACCCCTGCTTTCTTTTGAGGACTATTCGAATGGTAAATGGTTCTCCAACCTTTTATTTTCAGGCTGTAGGTGTCCTTCTGTCTAAAATGAGTCTCTTGTAGACAGCAAATAGATGGGTCCTGCTTTTTTATCCAGTCTGAAACCCTGCGCCTTTTGATGGGGTCATTAAGCCCGTTCACATTCAGAGTTACTATTGAGAGATATGAGTTTAGTGTCATCATGATATCTATTCAGTCCTTGTTTTTGTGGACTGTTCCACTGAACTTCTTCTTAAAGGGGAATTTTAAGAGTCCCCCTTAAAATTTCTTGCAGAGCTGGTTTGGAGGTCACATATTCTTTTAGTTGCTGCCTGTCTTGGAAGCTCTTTATCTCTCCTTCCATTTTGAATGAGAGCCTTGCTGGATAAAGTATTCTTGGTTGCATGTTCTTTTCATTTAGGACCCTGAATATATCCTGCCAGCCCTTTCTGGCCTGCCAGGTCTCTGTGGAGAGGTCTGCTGTTACCCTAATACTCCTCCCCATAAAAGTCAGGGATTTCTTGTCTCTTGCTGCTTTAAGGATCTTCTCTTTATTTTTGGAATTTGCAAGCTTCACTATTAAATGTCGAGGTGTTGAACGGTTTTTATTGATTTTAGGGGGGGATCTCTCTATTTCCTGGATCTGAATGCCTGTTTCCCTTCCCAGATTAGGAAAGTTTTCAGCTAGAATTTGTTCAAATACATATTCTGGCCCTCTGTCCCTTTCGGCGCCCTCGGGAACCCCAATTAAACGTAGGTTTTTCTTTCTCAGGCTGTCGTTTATTTCCCTTAATCTATCCTCATGGTCTTTTAATTGTTTGTCTCTTTTTTCCTCAGTTTCCCTCTTTGCTATCAACTTGTCTTCTATGTCACTCACTCGTTCTTCCACCTCGTTAACCCTCGTCGTTAGGACTTCTAGTTTGGATTGCATCTCATTCAATTGATTTTTAATTTCTGCCTGATTAGCTCTAAATTCTGCAGTCATGAAGTCTCTTGAGTCCTTTATACTTTTTTCTAGAGCCACCAGTAGCTGTATAATAGTGCTTCTGAATTGGCTTTCTGACATTGAATTGTAATCCAGATTTTGTAACTCTGTGGGAGAGAGGACTGTTTCTGATTCTTTCTTTTGAGGTGAGGTTTTCCTTCTAGTCATTTTGCTCAGTGCAGAGTGGCCAAAAGCAAGTTGTATTGGGAAAAAGAGAAAAAGAGAGGAGAGAAAGAAGGAAAGAAAAGAGAAAGAGAAAAAAAAGGGAAGAAAAAAAAACGAAAAAAAAAAAAGAAGAAAAAGAGAAAGAAAAAGAAAGGAGAAAAAAAAGGGGGTGGGGGGAAGGAAACAAATCAAAAAGCAAAACAAAACAAAACAAAACAAAACAAAAAAGAACCACCAGGGAGTATCTTCTGATTCTGTGTACTTTAAGTCCCTTGGCTTCTCCTGGAAGTTGTCAGTCTAGCTGGTGTTCTGGGGGAGGGGCCTGTTGTGCTGATTTTCAGGTGTTAGCACTTGGGGGAGCTGCTGTGCCCCTGCCTGGTGCAGGGCTCAGTGGGGGTTGTTTACCCCGTGAGGCCGCAGGAGGAACAGCCCCAGTGGCGGGGCAGCTCTGGAAACGTGGATTCAGCTCTGGCAGGAACTCCGTCTGCAGGGCCTGGAGGCTCTGGGGCGGGGCCGCTGATCTGCTCAGCTGGGGCAGGAGCGTCCTCGCTGTCCTGGGCCCTCCCGGCCTCTGCCTGTCCCGGGGGGGCCGGATCCTGGGCTGTGTCCCGGCGCCCGGTGCTCCGGGGTCTGCGCTGGTGGATTCGCGCTCCCGGGCCGTGCAACCCCCTCCGCGGAGCCGCCGCCCGAGCCCTCCGAGCTACTCTTGGAACCGCGCAGCCCCCTCCGCACGGAGCCTCTTCCTCTGCCCAAGCCCCTCCGAGCTGCTCCCGGGGCCGTGCAGCCCCCTTCGCGGAGCCGCCGCCCGAGCCCCTCCGAGCTGCTCCGGGTCCCGCCGGGTCCCCCCCCGTGCGCGCTGCAGCCCTTAGGGAGCTCGGCGCACTCTCCTGGGCGCGCAGTTGCTCTGTTACTGTCTCAGGGAACCCGAGGGCATCCCCGCCCTCCTGGGTCCTGCTCCAACTCCCCACAAGCCCCTTTCCGCCCGGGAAGGTCGGTGCAGCTCCTGCTCCTCCGGGTCGGGGCTCTCCTGTCCTGGGGACACTCGCCCCGGCCTCAGCCCGGCTCCTCGCGGGGCCCCTCCCCCTTGGAGGCCTTTGTTTCTTTACTTCTTTTTCCCCGTCTTCCTACCTTGATAGAAGCGCGAACTCTTCTCACTGCTGCATTCCAGCTGGTCTCTCTTTAATTCTCAGGCCGAATTCATAGATATTCAGGATGATTGGAAGGTTTTCTAGGTAATTTGGTGGAGACAGGTGATTTGGAGACCCTACTCTTCCGCCATCTTGCTCCTCCCCCCCTCTCTATAATTTTTTATTCCAAGTTTATATAATGGAATAATATGGTATGTATTATCTTGAGATGGGCCTTTTCTATTTAACATAATTCCCTGAGATCCATCCAAGTTGTGGAAAGTGTCATTTAGTTCTTTCCTTTTCATTGCTGAGTAGTATTCTTTGTATGGCTATATCAGAGTTTGCCTAACCATTCAGTCACTGAAGAAAATTTGACTTGTTTCTGGTTTTATGCTATTGTGGATGAAGCTGCTATGAACATTTACATACAGTTATTTGTGTTAACATAAGCTTTCATTTCTCTGGAATAAATGCCCAAATGTGCCGTGTTGGGTCAAATGCTGAATACATAGTAGCTTTGTAAGAAATTGCATACTATATTCCAGAGTGACATAGCATTTTCTAGTTCCACCAGCAAAAAATGAGTGATTTGATTATTCCATGTCCTTCAACCCACATGTGGTGTTATCACTATTGCTTTTTATTTAGCCATTCTGGTGGCTCATTCTGGTTTTAATTCATATTTCCCTAATGGCTTATGATGTTGAAAAGTGATATGTTCATTTTTCATCCATATATCCTCTTTGGCAAAGTATCTGTTCAAGTCTTTTGGCTATTTGTTAAATTGGGAATTTTATTTTTTTAAGAATAAATTATGAGAGTTTTTTTTTAAAAAGATTTTATTTTATTTACTCATGAGACACACACACACACACACACACACACACACAGAAAGAGAGAGAGAGGCACAGGCACAGGCAGAGAGAGAAGCAGGCTTCATGCAGGGAGCCTGACATGGGACTTGATCCTGCGTCTCCAGTATCACGCCCTGGGCTGAAGGCGGCACTAAACCGCTGAGCCACCGGGGCTGCCCTCTGAGAGTTTTTATATGTTCTTGAGACATGGCCTTTGTCAAATAATGATTTGCAAGTATATTCTACTAGTCCATAGTGTGACTTTCCCTCAATAAACAGTATATTTTCTACAGCAGGAATGTTATTTATTTTGGTAAGTCTAACTTATTTCTTATGTGGGTCATGCTTTTAGTGTCATATTTAAAATCTTTTTGTTAGATCCACTTATGAAGATTTTCTGTTTCTTTTTTATTTTTAAGATTTTATTTATTAATTCAGGAGAGACACACACCGAGAGAGAGAGAGGCAGAGACATAACATAGGCAGAGGGAGAAGCAGGCTCCATGCAGGGAGCCTGACATGGGACTCTATCCCAGGTCTCCAGGATCATGCCCTGGGCTGATGGCGGCACTAGACTGCTGAGCCACCAGGGCTGCCTTCAATTATGTTTTCTTTGAAAACTTTTATAGTTTTATAGTTTTACATTTAGATCTGTTCATTTTGAGTAAGTTTTTGCATATAATGTGTGATTTAAGTTGAAGATTATTACTTTTTTAATCATGGTGTACTATTTTTAATGTGATTCTTTTATTTTGGTTAAGATTTTAGATTGTTTTTATCAGTATTTATTATTTTTTTAAGTATGTATGTATTTATTTATTTAGAGCATATGTGCGAGTATGTGAGCAGGGAGAGGGGCAAAGGACAGGGAGAAAGAGAATCCCAAGAAGACTCCCTGCTGAGCGCAAAGCTTGACAAGTGCTCCATCCCATGACCCTAAGATCATGACTTGAGCTGAAACCAAGAGTTGGTTGCTTAACTGACTGAACCCAAGTGCCCCTTTCATGAGTATTTCTAAGAAAGGTTGATATATATATATATATATATACATATATATATATGTGTATATATATATATAATCTGACCATTTTCTTATGCCATACGCAAAAATAAATTCAAAATGGGTGAAAGACCTAAATATGAGACAGGAATCCATCAAAATCCTAGAGGAGCACACAGGCAGCAACCTCTCTGACCTTGGCTGCAGTAACTTCTTGCTAGACACATCTATAAAGGCAAGGGAAACAAAAGCAAAAATGAACTATTGGGACTTCATTAAGATAAAAAGCTTCTGCACAGCAAAGGAAACAGTCAACAAAACTAACAGACAACCAACAGAATGGGAGAAGATATTTGCTAGTATCTTGTCAGATAATGGGCTATTATCTAAAACCTATAAAGAATTTATCAAACTCAACACCCAAAAATCAAATAATCCAGTAAAAAAATGGGCAGAAGACAAAAATTCTCAGAGTTTTAGCATCTTCAGCTCTGGTTTTCTAAATCTGTCATTTCATTTATTCATGTCATGTTCATATTAACCTGAGGTGGTAATGAGGGATACTTTCCTTTAAAGGGCCTTTGACTTCACTTCTGTCATTGTACGTACTATTGAGCAATAATTATCTTCCATCTCAGTGGCCTCTTTGGAGGCTTTTGCATCAGATAAGGAATCTTGGAATTGGCTTCCTTTGTCATTACTGACCCAGTGATCCATGTACTGGTTTGTTGCCAGTCTTGATGCAAGCTCAATCCTCACTGTTGCCCACAGGTCTGTCTTGGTGTCCTATAACATCAACTCTCCCTCATTTGGGCTCTCTTCTCCCAACTTTCCAATACTAAAATTCTAGTTCTCACATTTTGGGTACCAGCTCCTAGAATCCTGGCCTGCATGACTCAGAGACACACTTTATCTGGAAGTATTAGGAGCCCAGAATCTTTGGGCCTCCAGGCTCAGTTCTCGTTAGCTGTTCTGCTTTTTCTCAATGGGTGAGATGATCCTGGAAATCCCTCCTGCCTCCAGTGAAGCTATAGATCCCTCTAAGCAAGCATCTTATCAGGAATCTAGTTGTGTTGTGAAGAGGGGTGCTCGAACCCAGCTCCTAGTTATTCTTGATGTTGAAGTAGAAATCCAGGTATTTTTTGTTTGTTTTAGCAACAAATTTCTTACTAGCTTTTGAAATCTTGCTGCTGACATACCTCATCTGGTACGCTCTACCCCTGTTACTCTTTTATCCTTTTCTTGATCATTATAGCCTTACTTCATTCATCTTTGACTTTAATAATACTAAGCAGTTCTCTAGAGAAAATCAGAATAATGTATCACCAATCTCATTTTTCATATCATTGCACATTACTGGGAAACTGCCTATGCCAAGAATGCTAGTCCTCCTCAGTAACCAAAGCATAACCTTAATGAAGATGGACAAGAGATTCAGCATTTTCCTAAGTAATGCAAAAACAGTTTAAGGAACATGGCACTAGTGAAACTCAATAGAAATCAGAGTTCAACAAATTTTGACCTCATGAATACAAAACAAACCTAAATGTCATTCAGCAATAGCCATTACATATACATATGTTACATTTTTATTAAGCCATTTCCAGATGGTTCTAAAATCCAAATAGAAATATTATTTCTTCTCAAAATGTCCTCTACTTATATCTAGGGGACACACACACAGGCACACATCCTCACCTGATACTTTCAAAGCAAAGTGTCTCTGCAATTTTCTTATGGTGCTACAATGTTTTTTTTTTTCTTTCTCCCTTTCTGCTTGTACACATCTAAAGTCCATGGTATCATTAGAAAGAGGTGCCTACTCTGAGAATGGCAGTGCCTGAGCCAGTCATGTGGGATCTGCCTCTTGGTTTGCTGGTAGTTTGGAATCCATTCAGGGAGTAAGGAAATGCTTCTTCCTGCAAAGCTAAGCCACAGTTAGCTCTGCCTTTGTGCCTCAGGCTTCACAGAGGGTCCACAGTGCTCACAAAATCATTCTGCTCTCGAAGCTTGCACATTTACCTGTCTCTTGAATGATCTTATGTGTTAGTCCTATCAGCTTCTAGTCCTTTTCCATTGTGATTAAAATCTCTCCCAGGGATTAATCAGAGAGGAGATTTCATGTCACTACTGTGTTCATGCTTCTCCCACAGTTTTTGCTTCTTCCATTCCCCGTCCCTCCTTCACGGTTAATGACCATAACACTTCTGTAAGTAGCAGTGGCACCAATAAGATCCTGGAGTAGTGTGGTGAGAAGGGCAGCACAGCTTGAGTGCACATGTATTGCTTCCATCCTGACTCAGGTAACTTAAAATATCCTTTTATTAAAATTAACCAAGTGTTTAAAAAAGTTAAACAGGTGTTTAGTAAGTTAGGCTCAGCATTTGATTCCTTCATTTTCTATGTCTTGCCTGATACACTCAGCCACCATTGAGGGTACAGTGGCATCATCAGTGAGGAGCACTGGGGTGAAGCAGGACAGCTACTTTTGAACACTTACTTGCCAAAAATAAATTTAATACTCTTAGTCCCATTTAAAAAGAAAATACATATATATGTGTATGTTTTAGAAAGAAAGATACTTTGAACATTTCTTGTGCTCACAATCTAAAATTGCTCAAAGAGTAATTTTAAGAGTATAAGTAATATTATAATGCTATAAAATAATGAAATATCTGTATTACCAGACATATTTAAAAAGATAGCGAAGATTCTGTTTCCATTAGGCATCAGTATTTTCCTGAGCATTGATTCCTATGACATAGTTTTAGGTTGACTTTTAATAAATATCATGACAATTTTGTTAGAGGTTTTAAGATTCAACAAATAAGGAGAAAAACATATTTTTTCTTATCTAATAAGTAGAATTTTTGGATTGCATTTATCTATAAAAGACTCCTTTCAGTTCAGCTTTTAAAATTCGATTCAATATTTGAAGTCACCATTTCTTATATGGCACAGAATTCATTCTAAATTCCTATATTGCTTGTATTAGTAGCTCAGTCCTCTTTAATGGCAAATGGCATTCCATAAGCTGTATGTATCACATTTAGTTTAACTACTCACTCATCAACCAATCACCTAGGCTGGTTCTAGTTTCCACTATTAGAATTAAACTGTCGTAAACATTCCTGTACAAAAAAAAATTAAATTAATTAATTTCTATTTGTCTTTCCTGTTTGTTTTCATCTTAAGTAGCAAAAAGTTTTGTATCTTTGTATATGTCCTTATCTGTTTGTGTTTAGGTACATGTATGCATATATTTATGTGCACATATACCCATCTATTACCTGAACACCTCCCCGTATATACATGTGCTAGTGAATATGTACTCACACATTTCCGTAATAACATGTCATGTATCTAACAGCTTGAATCTGTGAATGAGTCTTAAGCATAGACAAGTTAAAATAATAAAGGCACGCTTTTAAATTGAAAAATGGATGAGAGTTTCAAATTTTAATTCACTTCACTGTGAAAGTAATAGAAATCTAGAATAGATGACATATTTTCTTGAATTTATCAATGCTGAAAAGTTTACTGAAATTTTGCAATTTCAATTGTAATTGCAAAATCTGGTCATGAGGGATGGTGTGTTTTTTTCCTTCCTTTTATCTCTCTTTTTTTTCTCTTTCTCTATTCCTTTCTTTTATTCCTCCATCACAAAATTATTTCAAAACACTGGTTGAAATTCTGATATACTTTGACCTCAAAGAGAACCCTTGTTTGGTCTTATTTAACATATTCTCTATTCCTTACATATAAAAATATTTTATTTTTTTCATGATATATTTTAATTAAGGCTTTGATTAAAATGGTGTAGTTATATCTTTTAGTAAACACATGAGTGGATTTTGTGCTAATATGATCTTTAAAAAGATTTTTGTCTGAGTGTTAAAATAATACTTCTAAATAATAGAAAATTTAAAATCCAGAGAAGACCAGTGATAAAGAAATGGTTAAGGAAATATGACATAGCCTGATATTGGGATATTGTACAACTACACATCAATAGTTTATAAATATATAATAAATTGATAAAATATAAATGAGTGAAAAGGATATAAAGCTGCATACATAGATTTATGTTTCAGTAATATATGCCTATGTATTATATATGTATATATTTGTGCATTTATGTGTATATGACAGATGTGTATTAGGAATACACAAATGGGGGATCCCTGGGTGGCTCAGCGGTTTCGCGCCTGCCTTTGGCCTAGGGTGCGATCCTGGAGTCCCGGGATCGAGTCCTGCATCGGGCTCCCGGCGTGGAGCCTGTTTCTCCCTCTGCCTGTGTCTCTGCCTCTCTCTCTCTCTCTCTCTCTCTATCATAAATAAATAAAGATAAATCTTTAAAAAAAAAAAAAGAAATACACAAATGTTAAGCTTTAGTCTCATTATTCAGCCAAAATCTATTAGATATTACCTTTGAGTTTTGAAGGATCAAAGGTCTACTTAATGTCAATTACAAAATGCCTGAACTTTGCACAATCAGTGATCCTATGACTGTATTGCTTATCATCATATATAAGCATCATGACAATGTCAGCAGTGCATAGAAAGCACATAATTGGGATTTATTGTTTATATCTGATTATTTAGATACCCACTTTCAAATATAGATCAGCATTCTTTTTTTTTTTTTTTAGGTCAGCATTCTTGTTGCAACTTCTATTAAATCGTTATGTGCTTTATATGGTTAAATTCTATTTGTCAGGAGGAGTATGACATTTTTATTATAAATGCAGTGCCAGTTGATAATTCTGAAAACAGTTAATTCCATGTATGTGACCATTTATTGAGAATATTCAAAAGCTTAAATTTATAAAAAAGATTAGTAATAGCAATACTAGAAGAGAGGGCATCAGTAAAACAACTTTTGGAAGAATGTATCATTTAGTAACCAATTAATGTTTATAAAACTCTCCAATAGTATGACATAGAAGAGATTTAACTACATTATAATACCAGTGTCAGTCTTTGCAGACTTTTTTTGTGTAACAGCATTTATACATTAAGCAAATCAAGAATTCTATTTGGTTCTTAGATTTTAATCCCATTTAGCCCAAGTCTTGCTAGCAAAGAACTTACTTTGTAATTTCTTGACTATTGTGAGGATGAAATAAAAGTAGAATGGTAGGGTTCCTGGGTGGCTCATTCAGTTAAGTGGACTCTTGGTTTTGCCTCATGTCATGAGCTCAGGATCCTGGAATTGAGCCCCAAGTGAACTCTGTGCTCAGTGAGGAGACTTGAGATTCTCTCTTTCCTTCTCCCTCTGCCCTTCTCCGTGCTCTCTCTTGCAAGTACTCTCTCTCTCTCAAATAAATAAATGAAATCCTAAAAAAAATAAATTGTATGCCAAAACCTCCAACTCAAAATTTTGTGAGCAGGAAAAACAAAAATTATGCCAATAACCATTTTTGATACAGATTTTTTAAAAAAGGATATATACATAGAAAGAGGAAACTAATGGAGTGTTAGGGAATAAATGAGTTACCCCTAAGTATCTTGCTTATTCACTGACTTCATTTGAAGGCAAACATCTATTTTCTGTTGTCAGTTTGCAATCTGCTGACTGAAGCAGCAAGCCAGGAGATGTCAGTGAAAGGAAATTATTGTGCCTATAACAATTTGAAGCTTTAAAAATGTAGCCATTAACATTTTAAAGAAACCAGTTGTAACCATAAATTTCTTATTGTGGTGATGTTTGCAATTTATTCTTGATCTCAGCAGGTCATAGGATGTGGATATTCTCAATTAAGCAGAATGATACAACCTTTGGTTTTGGGCCATGTGGACAAAATGCATACATAGTCATAGGACAATATGTGGAAATTCAGAACAGGCATCATTCATTAGCTTCATTATCTCTACTTTGATGTGTGCTTTAGTTTTCTTTTTCTTAGCTTTATAAGGTTGTTATTTGAGATATTTCACTAAGTCAAACAACCAACATCAATTAAATTGATTAGTGTTTATTTAATAGTAGGATGAAATTGGAAGTTTTGAGATTTGGTAGTGCAGTGAACCAAATCACCATTACCAAACACAATTATGTTGAATAAAATTCTGTTTTAACACAAAAACTTAAAATGGGTCCATTACTCTTGATCTTCTATACTACAATTTTAAAGGAATGATTCAAACAACAGGTATTTATGGCTCACCAATCATGTGGCAGGTATTATGGAAAGGGAAGTAAATAATAATAAAAACTATAGCAACTAACATTTGTTGAGAACTCATCGTATGTTAGGCCTTACCCAAATGCATTATATACTTATCAATATTCACAGTAACAATTTAACATTTTAAAGATAAGGAAAATAAAGCAAATTGTATAACTTGTTCAAGGCCATAAAATAGCAAGTGTAAGCACTAAGTCTGATTAGTGTCTGTTTAAGTCCAGAACCTGTGTTCGATACCAGTATACAATACAAACCATTGTTTCTCAGTGTACATGGAAGAGGGAGACGATTCTAACATATATCAAATAATTTGTGAGTGAGAAAAAAGGTGTCTATGGTGTGGTAAAGACAACATATATGGTTAGAATTGAAAAAGAGGGAGATGACTGAAGGCTGGGGCATTAAGGATTACCAGGGTTTTATTTGGAGGAAGAAATGAGGGAATACATTCTAGATAAATAATGATGTGAACAAAGATACTTGAAAGGCTGATTTTTCTAGGGAAGTAAGAAAATATTTTTGGTAGAAGGACTAGTGAGTTCACCATTTATATTATTTCCCTAAGCATATTTCCAAATTTTAAATCTTTATAGCTTGGATATCCTGTTATTCAGCTATTTATATTAAAGATAAAGATTCTGATATAGACTTGTTAAAGCACTTCCTAATAAATAGCACACCATGTTAAAATTGATTAATAGATCATTTTAAAATTGATAAGCTGGGAGATGGAATAAAAATAATACTCTATAAGTATTCTGGCATAAATATTTTCTCTTTCTTTCTTTCTTTCTTTTTTTTTTTTTTTTTTTTTTTTTTTACCATTGCAGTGAGGTTGATCACTGAAGAGGTATTTCTCATTTACAGATAAGGATTCCATAACAGAGAGAATAATTTTCCCAAGGACACACAACTACTTATCAAAAAGGAGAGATTCTAAGCCTGTGATTTTTGTGAGCCAGTACAAGCCAAATTTTTAGAGGTTTATAGCTGTTTCTCACATATTTTTCAGCCTTCATACAATCTTTTCTTCTATAAGAAAACTTACTAATTTCAACCACTATAATCCTTTCACTTAAAAAATTGTCTACTTCTTCAGCATTGTTTCTGAGTTTGATTTCTGACATTAAAATAATCAAAAATTTATGTGAGTATATAACTGTGATTGGGTCAGTTATTACATGAGGAATAGTTGTCCTTATATGTCTGGCATTAAAACCTATTCATTGATTGTTAGACTGAAAATATTTCAGAGAAAGTCACTGATGTGCTGTATCACTGTATACAAGATTTTTTATTCCATGCCCTTTTTAAATCAAGAAAAGTGCAGAATTTCTTATATTCAGGCAACTCAATATTGGATTTGGACTGCACATTTGATGGAATTCAATCACACAGTTTTTTTCCCCAGTAAACTTGGAATATTACATATATTGCTTTTCTGAAATGTACTTTTTAGATGCCAGTGTCTGCGGGGAAAGGTTGCACAGAAATGGATTTAAAGGTAACCATTATAAACCAGAGATATCTGCCAGAGATATCAGGATTCTCTTTCCAGGTCAGGTATTAGAGATTGAAACAGATGTCCATAGTACTTAAGTGTACACACACACACACCCACACACACACACAATGGGTGGGGGGGGAAGCAGAAAAATACTGGAGTTAAATTATTTAATTTCAAATTCTTATTCTGCCATCGTAGACCATAAACACATAGGTGGATAGGAATATTGTTTTTTACAGTATAGACTTCTGGGGAACAGTATTATGGAGAGGAGAGAGTGAGAAGATAATACTTTCAGCTGGGTACTGCTAGCTAATTCCCCACTCTGTTCCTCGGAGTAAATAATTTAAAGATAGGGGACTGGGTTTCCCATCTGCACAGCAGAGCAGTTATTAATAGGCTGCAGGCATTTCTGTAGGACCACTTTATAAGTTTTGGAAAGCTATATAAATGTTTTGTTATCATTAGAGCTAATACCCATTGTTCACAGAATTCACCCACATAGGAATTTTGAAATCTCTTACTATAAAGGCTTCTTTCATTATCTACCTTTCCAGAGCATCAGATAATCTCTGTTTACCTCCAGAATGCCTCTGGAAACCACAGGAATTATTTCTCAGTCACTTTCTTTAAGCTTGGGGTTTCCTACTAGGAGGCTGAATATGGAATGGTATTGAAATTCTATCAGGACCACACAGAGGTTACAATTGTGCAAATATGACAAATGCATTAAAAAGGAATACACTGAAATAAAAACAGTGGTTGTATTAAGGGGATACATATTTTGTCATTAAAAAACATTCATGTAACTTGTTTACTAAAATTTCCAGAAGAATCAAAATTACATAAATCAGGAGGGAAAAAATACTTAGGTCTTTAAAAGTACCAATGTTGCTTCATGACAAAATTTTATAATAGAAACTCTCTCATAGCCATATAATTATGATAATTCCATGGTTTTCTCTTTTTATATTTTAGAACCTCGGCAATAGTACAACATTTGGAATAGTAAACAAGGCTGAGTAGCTTTAGAGGAAGGCTCGTGTCAATAAAAGGCTTCATTAGCATTCTCCTGGATACAGTTTAGTGCATTGCCATAGGAAATAATATTGCTCCAAATTAGGTAACTGTAATTAAGTATTTTTCCAGCTTTAATTTTCATTACAAAAATATGGTTACCTCCACATCTAAATTTGCTTTCATATCCCTGATTTAAGAGCAGGTTGCAAGATAGGTCAGTTGTGCACTTTGAAAAATACCTATAACTTCATGGAAGAATGGCCCATATTTACAGTCTGGGAAGTAACCAAACTAGAAAATCTAATGTTATGTTTCTGCTGATTTACTGTCACTTTAATGCTGTGTTATCACAATCCTCTTATTCTTTTATAGTGTAGGGTAGTTTTAGGTTAATGCACATTTAATGAAAAGTGAAGTGAATGGTACTGGGCATATGCAAATATAACGGCTATCACCTGAGGGAATTGCCTCTTAATATTATGTATAGCTATTTGTAAAATACAACCCTGTACAGTTGTAATTATGATGGCAGAATTTTAAGTCCATGATAAATTTGGGATAGGATAGGTTATAAGTTTGTTTGATATTCAATGGCTTGTTTAAAGACATCTCTGTCCTTACTCATGGGCAGACAGGTTGAGGATGCAGGGTTGGACAGATGTTCCCTTCTCTTTGGGGGCAAAAACGCTTTCCTCTGCTTTTGCAGGAGAAAGGAAAACATGGAGGAAGAGGTGGATGAGCTTCACAATGTCATATGATAATGCTTGACTAGGAAAGGGAAGTGAGAGTGCATTTTTTTTTTTTTTTTTTTTTTTTTTTTTTTTTTTTTTTTTTTTTTTTTTTTTATTGGTGTTCAATTTACTAACATACAGAATAATACCCAGTGCCCGTCACCCATTCACTCCCACCCCCCGCCCTCCTCCCCTTCTACCACCCCTAGTTCGTTTCCCAGAGTTAGCAGTCTTTACGTTCTGTCTCCCTTTCTGATATTTCCCACACATTTCTTCTCCCTTCCCTTATATTCCCTTTCACTATTATTTATATTCCCCAAATGAATGAGAACATATAATGTTTGTCCTTCTCCGACTGACTTACTTCACTCAGCATAATACCCTCCAGTTCCATCCACGTTGAAGCAAATGGTGGGTATTTGTCATTTCTAATAGCTGAGTAATATTCCATTGTATACATAAACCACATCTTCTTTATCCATTCATCTTTCGTTGGACACCGAGGCTCCTTCCACAGTTTGGCTATAGTGGCCATTGCTGCTAGAAACATCGGGGTGCAGGTGTCCCGGCGTTTCATTGCATTTGTATCTTTGGGGTAAATCCCCAACAGTGCAATTGCTGGGTCGTAGGGCAGGTATATTTTTAACTGTTTGAGGAACCTCCACACAGTTTTCCAGAGTGGCTGCACCAGTTCACATTCCCACCAACAGTGTAAGAGGGTTCCCTTTTCTCCGCATCCTCTCCAACATTTGTTGTTTCCTGCCTTGTTAATGTTCCCCATTCTCACTGGTGTGAGGTGGTATCTCATTGTAGTTTTGATTTGTATTTCCCTGATGGCAAGTGATGCAGAGCATTTTCTCATATGCATGTTGGCCATGTCTATGTCTTCCTCTGTGAGATTTCTGTTCATGTCTTTTGCCCATTTCATGATTGGATTGTTTGTTTCTTTGGTGTTGAGTTTAATAAGTTCTTTATAGATCTTGGAAACTAGCCCTTTATCTGATATGTCATTTGTAAATATCTTCTCCCATTCTGTAGGTTGTCTTTGAGTTTTGTTGACTGTATCCTTTGCTGTGCAAAAGCTTCTTATCTTGATGAAGTCCCAATAGTTCATTTTTGCTTTTGTTTCTTTTGCCTTTGTGGATGTATCTTGCAAGAAGTTACTATGGCCGAGTTCAAAAAGGGTGTTGCCTGTGTTCTTCTCTAGGATTTTGATGGAATCTTGTCTCACATTTAGATCTTTCATCCATTTTGAGTTTATCTTTGTGTATGGTGCAAGAGAGTGGTCTAGTTTCATTCTTCTGCATGTGGATGTCCAATTTTCCCAGCACCATTTATTGAAGAGACTGTCTTTCTTCCAATGGATAGTCTTTCCTCCTTTATCGAATATTAGTTGCCCATAAAGTTCAGGGTCCACTTCTGGATTCTCTATTCTGTTCCACTGATCTATGTGTCTGTTTTTGTGCCAGTACCACACTGTCTTGATGACCACAGCTTTGTAGTACAACCTGAAATCTGGCATTGTGATGCCCCCAGATATGGTTTTCTTTTTTAAAATTCCCCTGGCTATTCGGGGTCTTTTCTGATTCCACACAAATCTTAAAATAATTTGTTCTAACTCTCTGAAGAAAGTCCATGGTATTTTGATAGGGATTGCATTAAACGTGTATATTGCCCTGGGTAACATTGACATTTTCACAATATTAATTCTGCCAATCCATGAGCATGGAATATTTTTCCATCTCTTTGTGTCTTCCTCAATTTCTTTCAGAAGTGTTCTATAGTTTTGAGGGTATAGATCCTTTACATCTTTGGTGAGGTTTATTCCTAGGTATCTTATGCTTTTGGGTGCAATTGTAAATGGGATTGACTCCTTAATTTCTCTTTCTTCAGTCTCATTGTTAGTGTATAGAAATGCCACTGACTTCTGGGCATTGATTTTGTATCCTGCCACGCTACCGAATTGCTGTATAAGTTCTAGCAATCTTGGGGTGGAGACTTTTGGGTTTTCTATGTAGAGTATCATGTCATCGGCGAAGAGAGAGAGTTTGACTTCTTCTTTGCCAATTTGAATGCCTTTAATGTCTTTTTGTTGTCTGATTGCTGAGGCTAGGACTTCCAGTACTATGTTGAATAGCAGTGGTGAGAGTGGACATCCCTGTCTTGTTCCTGATCTTAGGGGAAAGGCTCCCAGTGCTTCCCCATTGAGAATGATATTTGCTGTGGGCTTTTCATAGATGGCTTTTAAGATGTCGAGGAATGTTCCCTCTATCCCTACACTCTGAAGAGTTTTAATCAGGAATGGATGCTGTATTTTGTCAAATGCTTTCTCTGCATCCAATGAGAGGATCATATGGTTCTTGGTTTTTCTCTTGCTGATATGATGAATCACATTGATTGTTTTACGGGTGTTGAACCAGCCTTGTGTCCCAGGGATAAATCCTACTTGGTCATGGTGAATAATTTTCTTAATGTACTGTTGGATCCTATTGGCCAGTATCTTGTTGAGAATTTTTGCATCCATGTTCATCAGGGATATTGGTCTGTAATTCTCCTTTTTGGCGGGGTCTTTGTCTGGCTTTGGAATTAAGGTGATGCTGGCTTCATAGAACGAATTTGGAAGTACTCCATCTCTTTCTATCTTTCCAAACAGCTTTAGGAGAATAGGTATGATTTCTTCTTTAAACGTTTGATAAAATTCTCCTGGGAAGCCATCTGGCCCTGGACTCTTGTGTCTTGGGAGGTTTTTGATGACTGCTTCAATTTCCTCCCTGGTTATTGGCCTGTTCAGGTTTTCTATTTCTTCCTGTTCCAGTTTTGGTAGTTTGTGGCTTTCCAGGAATGCGTCCATTTCTTCTAGATTGCCTAATTTATTGGCGTATAGCTGTTCATAATATGTTTTTAAAATCGTTTGTATTTCCTTGGTGTTGGTAGTGATCTCTCCTTTCTCATTCATGATTTTATTAATTTGAGTCTTCTCTCTCTTCTTTTTAATAAGGCTGGCTAATGGTTTATCTATCTTATTAATTCTTTCAAAGAACCAACTCCTGGTTCTGTTGATCTGTTCCACAGTTCTTCTGGTCTCGATTTCGTTGAGTTCTGCTCGAATCTTTATTAACTCCCTTCTTCTCTTGGGTGTAGGATCTATTTGCTGTTTTTTCTCTAGCTCCTTTATGTGTAAGGTTAGCTTTTGTATTTGAGTTCTTTCCAGTTTTTGAATGGATGCTTGTATTGCGATGTATTTCCCCCTTAGGACTGCTTTTGCTGCATCCCAAAGATTTTGAACAGTTGTATCTTCATTCTCATTAGTTTCCATGAATCTTTTTAATTCTTCCTTAATTTCCTGGTTGACCCTTTTATCTTTTAGCAGGATGGTCCTTAACCTCCATGTGTTTGAGGTCCTTCCAAACTTCTTGTTGTGATTTAGTTCTAATTTCAAGGCATTATGGTCCGAGAATATGCAGGGGACAATCCCAATCTTTTGGTATCGGTTCAGACCCGATTTGTGACCCAATATGTGGTCTATTCTGGAGAAAGTTCCATGTGCACTTGAGAAGAATGTGTATTCAGTTGAGTTTGGATGTAAAGTTCTGTAGATATCTGTGAAATCCATCTGGTCCAGTGTATCATTTAAAGCTCTCGTTTCTTTGGAGATGTTTTGCTTAGAAGACCTATCGAGTATAGAAAGAGCTAGATTGAAGTCACCAAGTATAAGTGTATTATTATCTAAGTATTTCTTCACTTTGCTTAATAATTGATTTATATATTTGGCAGCTCCCACATTCGGAGCATATATATTGAGGATTGTTAAGTCCTCTTGTTGAATAGATCCTTTAAGTATGATATAGTGTCCCTCTTCATCTCTCACTACAGTCTTTGGGGTAAATTTTAGTTTATCTGATATAAGGATGGCTACCCCTGCTTTCTTTTGAGGACCATTCGAATGGTAAATGGTTCTCCAACCTTTTATTTTCAGGCTGTAGGTGTCCTTCTGTCTAAAATGAGTCTCTTGTAGACAGCAAATAGATGGGTCCTGCTTTTTTATCCAGTCTGAAACCCTGCGCCTTTTGATGGGGTCATTAAGCCCGTTCACATTCAGAGTTACTATTGAGAGATATGAGTTTAGTGTCATCATGATATCTATTCAGTCTTTGTTTTTGTGGACTGTTCCACTGAACTTCTTCTTAAAGGGGAATTTTAAGAGGCCCCCTTAAAATTTCTTGCAGAGCTGGTTTGGAGGTCACATATTCTTTTAGTTGCTGCCTGTCTTGGAAGCTCTTTATCTCTCCTTCCATTTTGAATGAGAGCCTTGCTGGATAAAGTATTCTTGGCTGCATGTTCTTCTCATTTAGGACCCTGAATATATCCTGCCAGCCCTTTCTGGCCTGCCAGGTCTCTGTGGAGAGGTCTGCTGTTACCCTAATACTCCTCCCCATAAAAGTCAGGGATTTCTTGTCTCTTGCTGCTTTAAGGATCTTCTCCTTATCTTTGGAATTTGCAAGCTTCACAATTAAATGTCGAGGTGTTGAACGGTTTTTATTGATTTTAGGGGGGGATCTCTCTATTTCCTGGATCTGAATGCCTGTTTCCCTTCCCAGATTAGGAAAGTTTTCAGCTAGAATTTGTTCAAATACATATTCTGGCCCTCTGTCCCTTTCGGCGCCCTCGGGAACCCCAATTAAACGTAGGTTTTTCTTCCTCAGGCTGTCGTTTATTTCCCTTAATCTATCTTCATGGTCTTTTAATTGTTTGTCTCTTTTTTCCTCAGTTTCCCTCTTTGCTATCAACTTGTCTTCTATGTCACTCACTCGTTCTTCCACCTCGTTAACCCTCGTCGTTAGGACTTCTAGTTTGGATTGCATCTCATTCAATTGATTTTTAATTTCTGCCTGATTAGCTCTAAATTCTGCAGTCATGAAGTCTCTTGAGTCCTTTATACTTTTTTCTAGAGCCACCAGTAGGTGTATAATAGTGCTTCTGAATTGGCTTTCTGACATTGAATTGTAATCCAGATTTTGTAACTCTGTGGGAGAGAGGACTGTTTCTGATTCTTTCTTTTGAGGTGAGGTTTTCCTTCTAGTCATTTTGCTCAGTGCAGAGTGGCCAAAAGCAAGTTGTATTGGGAAAAAGAGAAAAAGAGAGGAGAGAAAGAAGGAAAGAAAAGAGAAAGAGAAAAAAAAAGAAAAAAAAAGGGAAGAAAAAGAAAAAAAAATGAAAAAAAAAAAAAAAGAGAAAGAAAAAGAAAGGAGAAAAAAAGGGGGTGGGGGAAGGAAACAAGTCAAAAAGCAAAACAAAACAAAAACAAAAACAAAAACAAAAACAAACAAACAAAAAAAGAACCACCGGGGAGTATCTTCTGATTCTGTGTACTTTAAGTCCCTTGGCTTCTCCTGGAAGTTGTCCGTCTAGCTGGTGTTCTGGGGGAGGGGCCTGTTGTGCTGATTTTCAGGTGTTAGCAGTTGGGGGAGCTGCTGTGCCCCTGCCTGGTGCAGGGCTCGGTGGGGGTTGTTTACCCCGTGAGGCCGCAGGAGGAACAGCCCCAGTGGCGGGGCAGCTCTGGAAACCTGGATTCAGCTCCGGCAGGAACTCCGTCTGCAGGGCCTGGAGGCTCCGGGGCGGGGCCGCTGATCTGCTCAGCTGGGGCAGGAGCGTCCTCGCTGTCCTGGGCCCTCCCGGCCTCTGCCTGTCCCGGGGGAGGCGGGATCCTGGGCTGTGTCCCGGCGCTCTGTGCTCCGGGGCCTGCGCTGGTGGATTCGCGCTCCCGGGCCGCGCAGCCCCCTCCGCGGAGCCGCCGCCCGAGCCCCTCCGAGCTGCTCCTGGAACCGCGCAGCCCCCTCCGCACGGAGCCTCTTCCTCTGCCCGAGCCCCTCCGAGCTGCTCCCGGGGCCGCGCAGCCCCCTCCGCGGAGCCGCCGCCCGAGCCCCTTCAGCTGCTCCGGGTCCCGCCGGGTCCCGCCGTGCGCGCTGCAGCCCTTAGGGAGCTCGGCGCACTCTCCTGGGTGCGCAGTTGCTGTTACTGTCCCCGGGAGCCCGAGGGCATCCCCGCCCTCCTGGGTCCTGCTCCAACTCCCTGCGAGCCCCTTTCCCCCGGGAAGGTCGGTGCAGCTCCTGCTCCTCCGGGACGGGGCTCTCCTGTCCTGGGGACACTCGCCCCGGCCTCAGCCCGGCTCCTCGCGGGGCCCCTCCCCCTTGGAGGCCTTTGTTTCTTTACTTCTTTTTCCCCGTCTTCCTACCTTGATAGAAGCGCGAACTCTTCTCACTGTTGCATTCCAGCTGGTCTCTCTTTAAATCTCAGGCCGAATTCATAGATTTTCAGGATAATTTGAAGGTTTTCTAGGTGGTTTGGTGGAGACAGGTGATTTGGAGACCCTACTCTTCCGCCATCTTGCTCCTCCCCGAGAGTGCATTTTTAAGGAACTATTTATCCACTATAAACAGTCCCCTCCTTGTCAAAAGTTTCTTTGTTGTATTGTTTTCATATGCTGAACCAGAAATATTTTGGAGGGGGAGAACCACTGAAAATATAGACCTCATAAAATATAATCTGTATAAATGAAAATGTCAGAAATGGAGCATTTTAACTGCCTTGGTAGATACATGAAGGTTATGGAGCCCTAGTCTCTGGCAGCTCAGAACAAAGACATAGGTTGAAACTCACTCAGCCACTTTTCCCTACAGGAAGCCTTTAATTTCCTTATTTGTGCAACGTAGGGTTGTTTGAAATTTTCTCAAAGTCATCTCAAAATCTTTTATTCTGTTTTTCATAATAAAGCTTTGAATTCAATAATCATCCTGCAGACTTCTACATTTGCATGGCTCATGTTGTTTTGCTAACCCACTTCACCCTCTTTGGTCAAATAAAGCTTTTAATTCTATTTTTTTCAATTTCTTTAAATATCTCCACATCTTTTGATATTTAAAGAATATCCCCACGTTTTTAAAAAAAGCAGATGTGGGAAAGTGATTAGGTTAAAATAAGTGATTTTAAGTTATGGATATTAAAGAGTCATTTTAGTTCAAAAACTATCTCAAAAAAAAAACTATCAACAAAACAAGCAAATAAAAGAAATGTGATGATTACACCTTTTCTTACTTGTAAATAATAAGATCAGTACAGAAATCTCCTTTATAAATTATGCCAAATCCACGTTCCAAAGGAAAACTCATTCACAGATTGCAATCCTAGCTTTCTGCCTATAAATTTTGCTTAATAAGTGATAGATACAATTGGGGAAAACTGGAACCATGGCTTTGGATCTAGAGAAGTTAGTAATATTGTCTGCTGCCAGTGTGTTTCTGTGTCCAGATTGAGATACCTGTGATCTTGAGGAAAGCATTCTATTTGCAGGACTTTGGCAATGGAGGTGGAAATTTGAGTGTAAGTCCTATCTGGGAAATGGATCTGTGATTTTTGATGGCCTGAAAAAGAAGAAAGTGAAAAGAAGCATGTATTAATGTTTCTGTAGCTGGAATTAACAGATTGAATTTGCTTTTGAGGTTCCTACTTTTGCAAAACATTGATAATATACTTGCTTATATAAGAGGAGCACAATATTTGTTCAAGAAAAGTAGTTTGTGACAATCAAGAGTTAACTGTTTTGCACAGAGATGTGAAAGGATAGTATTTGATTGAAGAAATGATTGTTATGTGAAATCAGTTTTGGCTTCCTTTTGTTGGGCCAGAGGCTGCAATTCGAAGCCTGGAATTTGAAAGACAGAGGGTAGCAGGCAGGGAATGCTGCTTGGCAGAGATGGGAAAAAATCAGTAGCCCAACACAAGGCTGAAGAGAGAATATAGCCAAACAGATAACCTGGAAAAGAAGGAAATGCTAGTTGGGATAATATATTGAAAATTCTTCAGTTTTCTTCCTTGCACTGTAATTTCATTGTACTATTGGAAAGCCTCCATGGTATTGAACATGTCAGCCTTGTGTTGTATGCTAAGGAATGAACGAGAAGGCATTGTTGAGCTTTCTGGGCATAGAGAACTGGGGAAAAGTGTAGCAGGTGAAGTGGTATGTGTAAGTCAGAGCTGTTGTACAGGGAAAGGGAGAGTCAGAGGGACAGTAATGATAGTATCAAAACATTTGTCAGACATTTGATAGTGCCAGCCATTGTCCTGGGTGCCAATGGGCTTGATTCTCAGCAGTATTTGGGGAGGGACCTATACTTCCTATAGAAACATGGTGTGTGGCTTGGGATATTACTAATATGAGAAAGGGAAGGTGAGACAAAAGCCTGGAGACCCAGGGAAACAGGATGGCTCTTACTCTTATATCCAAGGAGAGCACTCACATACACATTCTTTTTCAGGCAGTGGAGAAGCAGTTGATGACACGTAAGACAATCCTATTACCTATTATAAGAGCAATTGCTATCCTGTTACAAAATCTGGAATCTAGAGAACAAAATTGTAGTCCAACTGTGTACTATATTTTAGCTGTGAGTTCTAGGGCAAACCTCATGACTTCCTTGAGTTGCATTCTTCATACCTACTAACAGATTTGCAAAAAAGACAAAATGAGAGGATCCCTGGGTGGCTCAGCGGATTAGCGCCTGCCATCAGCCTAGGGCGTGATCCTGGATCAAGTCCCACATCGGGTTCCTGCATGGAGCCTGCTTCTCCCTCTGACTGTGTCTCTGCCCCTCTCTCTCTCTCTCTCTCACTGTGTCTCTCATGAATAAATAAATAAAATCTTTAAAAAAAAAAAAGACAAAATGAGATTATTTGTAAAGATGTTAAGTTTTTTTTTTAAACTCTTCTCATTATTTTTTTTAAAGATTTTATTTATTTATTCATGACAGTCACACAGAGAGAGACAGAGAGGCAGAGACACAGGCAGAGGGAGAAACAGGCTCCATGCAGGGAGCCCGACATGGGATTCGATCCTGGGTCTCCAGGATCGCGCCCCGGGCCAAAGGCAGGCGCCAAACCGCTGTGCCACCCAGGGATCCCAGATGTTAAGTTTTTAAATCCCATATAATGTTAGTCATTTTCATATTCTTCTTTTTATATCCTTTTCTAGTTATACCTTAAAAGATTAGTGAAATGATAAGTTTGGGGAGTGAGATAAGTAAGGAAATAAATTAGTAAAAAATGCTAAATCAAGAGTTGTCCTTATGTATATTATTCTGAGAGTTCCCCCTTAGTTCTTCAAGCACTGGGCTGAGATATTTAGGGAATCTTACAAAGCCACATATCTTAGTTTCTTTCCTGAACATACAAGTCTTACGTTGATTGTTCATAGCAATACTTTTCCAGTTTTTAATATTACGAAGTTATAAAATTAAAGGAGTAGATGAAACTCTGATTAACCATTGAAAATCTAGTTAAGATGTATAGGTTAATAAAAAAAAAACAAAAAGCAAAACCTGAGACTCCTCTATCAGTGGTATATTACACATATTACTCACTAATATCCTAATCAGGAATATTATAGAGTAGAAGGTAAAGAATAATAAAAGTGAAGATCAGAGTGAGATCTAAGAATAGAAATATTTAAAGGGCACCATTTCCCTATTGGTCATTAAAAGCCTACTATATCTAGGGTATACCATACCAGGGGCATGTTAATAGATTATGAGTGACTGAGTTAATGATTTAACGAAACAAAATAAATATTTGAAACTTTAAAAAAATAGTTTTAAATAGTGGGATTCTTGTCCCCAAACCAGAGAGTGTCTTCTTGCCAGAACCTAAATAAATTGTAACTTAAGACAGTAGTCCGAAGAATTTTCACCAGTAATTCTATCTTCCCATAATATTTTCATACTTATTTTTAGATCATTTTTAAGTAAAAATTAAGAAATCCAAAAATGTCAATAACTTTCCATTTCACTCAGTGAAAATATAAGGATTGTAATTTATCCTCTACACTTTTCTCATTATATTTCATAGCTTCTTCTATATTCATGTTTCATATATATTAGATTTTTAATATAATGGAGCCTACCCTGGTGACTTTCTGTATTTATTTTGATCAATTAGCAAATATACTCCTTTCTTTAGATTAATATTCTGTAGCGGAAAAGAATGAATCTCTTTGGCATTCATGAGGAAAAGTTTAATTTACTGAAGACAACTCCCCTGTATATTGGTGCTAGAGAAAAGAAGTTAGCCTCTTCCTCCTACAAACCCTGTAGAAACAATTGGAATCAACCATAAGTTTGGAATATGTCCACATCACACTGGTGTTTACCAGGCCACGTATGCCGAGTTGGCAGGGGAGGGCAGGAGCTAAGGTTCTGCCGTGTTATAGTGCTGTTGGATTACAGCATGTGATCACATGCTAAGGGTGCTGAAACTTGCCTAATCATAAAGTTCAAAAGCTCCAAAGCCCAGGATCAGAGGTTATCTTCCAGAAGCTGGCATCCAGAGCTGTCAGATTGCTGTGAGCTGTTCCAGTGTGTGCAGGACAGTGGGGGACCCACAGACCAAACTCAAGTCCTGTCTCTAAAGGGTTTGCTCCAATGGATCTCTTCCAGCAGGCCCGGCAGATACGCTGCTCAACACTTGCCTGGCCTTCAAGAATTCTAACTATATATGTGAGTCATGAAAATCAAGCCAACAAATACTACTCTATATCTCAGTAAGCATCCTTGTTATGGCTTTATAAATATAAATAGATATATATGTATAATTCAATTAATTAAGTAGTAATTGTAATAGTAATTTTGTATTACCATTACTAAGTATTCTTTTATCCATGGCAATGTGGAATTCAATTAGTCAGTGTCTCTTTTTCTTTTTCTTTTTCTTTTTTCTTTTAAAGGTTTTATTTATTTATTCATGAGAGACACAGAGAGAGAGAGTGAGAGAGGTAGCGACACAGGCAGAGGGAGAAGCAGGCTCCATGCAAGGTGCCTGACGTGGGACTCGATTCCGGGTCTCCAGAATCACACCCTGGACTGAAGGCAGTGCTAAACTGCTGAGCCACCCAGGCTGCCCTCCTTTTAATACTTTTTTCCCTTTTGATTTTTAAATTAAACATTTCAACATATACTATTAAATCTAAGATATGTATGTATGTATGCACAATTCAGATTTAACAAATTTTAGCATTTTCCTATATATATTCTTATTATTTTTACTAAATTTTAATTTTCTTTAGAGAAGTAATAATACAGGTATACCAAAAGACCACATTCACATCCCTCCCTGACTCCATCTCTTTTCCTCTCTTGTTACCAATCTAGAGGTATAAACTCTCAGGGAGTTTCTAAGATAAACAATATATTTTTCTTTCGTTATCAAACCTTTGTGAACAGTATATAGTATTATTTTATATATCTTTATAATTCATACATTCTTGAGTGTGAGTGGTATTGTAATTATACAGAAAAATGTCTTTGTTAACTGGATATATATTGTATTTAGATAGGAGATGTCACAAGATTTGCAAATTGCTTTCAAATCGTTCAGGAAGATGTGTGCGCGCACAGGTTTGTAAAGAAACAACAAATGTAACAATGTTGGCAATTGGTTATTCTAGGTGAAGAGTTTATCAGTGTTTATCTTACTGTTCTCTCATTTTTTTTTCTGTAAATTGGGAATAAAAAGTTGGGAATTTCAAAGCCACCATGTAATACACATTATTTCTTAGTGGTGAGAGATATTGGCTTAGTTGCTGCTTAGCTTTAGGGCCTGACTTGATATCATATGCTCCATGTCCTAGTGCATCATATCCAAGACATGGACTACATTCTCATTGAAATGGAAGGTGATTGGGCTATGATTCTGCGTCCTCCATTCCATGTATTTCTGGGGCTTGTTTAGTTGATTAGCAAGCTCAATTGTCTCCCTTTTTTTCCTGGTCTGTGGTCTTCCTGATTCTATGTTCTCAGTCCAAGAGGTTGATCTTTCAAATAGAGAGGAGCATTCTTTGTTCATAAGTAAACAAGTAGTAGTGCTCTCAGTAAAACAAATATTTTTAAGGTAAAATTCATGAAATATTCAATTCAGTGTGTCAGGGCACCTTTAACTTTGTCCAACTCTGTGACTTTATTTCATTATTGAAATGTATTTGAAGGGCACCTGGGTAGCTCAGTCAGTTAAGATCAGACTTGTGATTTCAGCTCAGGTCATCATCTCAAGGTCGTGGGATCCAGCCCCAGTCTCGGGCTCCATGCTCAGTGTTGAGGCTGTTTGTCACTCTTCCTCAGCTCTTTCCCCTGCTCATGCTTGTTCTCTCTCTTGCTCTCAAATAAATAAATAAATAGATAAAATATTTAAAAAGAAGGAAATGTATTTGAGATTACTTAAGGCTTAACTTCTCCCTTTGGCAAACAATAACTCTTTACAAAATACTAATCTTAACAATGTAAAAAAATAGTCTTTTTCAATGTAAAATGATGTATCCACTTTGGAAAACAAGTTTGGCATTTCCTTGAAATGTCAAGCCTGTAGTTATCATATAACGCACCAATTGTATATTCCTAGCTGTATACCCAAGAGAAATAAAAACATACATCTACACAAAAACTTGCACATGAATGTTCATATCAGCATTCCTCCCAGTGTACAAAAAGTGGAAAAAACCAAAATGTCCATCAAATAATGAATGGGATAAAAAATGTATTGATATATCCCTAGAATGAAATGTTATTCAGCAATAAAAAGGAATGATGTACAGATACATGCTACACCATGGATGAGCCTTGAAAATATGTTAAGTGGTAGAAGCAAGTTACAAAAGACCATGTGTGGTGTAATTATATTTGTATGAAAATTCCGGAATAGACAAATCTATAGAGAAAGTGCATTACTGATTGCCTGGGACTAGGGTGGGGATATGAGGAGAGACTGCTAATGGAATGAAGTTTTTTGGGGACAAAAGATGAAAATGCTTATATTAGATTATGGCAGCAGTTGTACAATTCTGCAGATATAATAAAAACCACTGAATTATATACTTTAAATGACTAAATTTTATGAAATGTGAATTATGTATACCTCAATAAAGCTGCTAAAAATAGTCTTATTTTATGAAGTTAGGCCAAACAAAATATTTTAAGACTAATTGCAAATATGAAACTATAAATGATCTTTGCTTATTTTGAATCTTATAAAATGACAAATTTAATATACTGAAAGTGGGCTATATTATTAATGTCAGGAATGAATAATTAAAGTTGACATAAATTTATCTGAAAATGTAGCAGTAGTACCATACATATGTTGATATATGTTGATATGTGTTTTTCTGATTACTGTTCAAACACTATAGTGTATAAAGAGGCTAGGAATTGTCAGAAGTACATTTCTTGCTGTTAACTTATGCTTATTTAAATTTTGGATAAAAAGGAAAGGAGCATTGAAATAAAATATATATACATTTTAGGAAAGAATGATTTGTTGTTGTTTTCTTTTTCTATTTCAGAAAGGACAATTTATATGCCAGTAGTGTATAGTGATTTTTTTAGTAAATTGAAAGTCTTCTGATACATGAACAGTCTATATAAAAAAAGTGTATAGTGATTTTTTTAGTAAATTGAAAGTCTTCTGATACATGAACAGTCTATATAAAATTCACGCACTTAGGCCCTTAGGATGCTTTAAGTTTTATGCAGCAAAGCAGATTCATTAAACAAAAGTCCCTAAGAAACTTACTTTTCAGGAACAATTACAAAATTTAAACAGTAAACATAATAAATATTTGAATTGCATAGTGTATTAGAAAATAAAAGAGCATTGAAAAAAGATAAAAAATATGAAAGTGAAGAAAGAAGATCAAGAATGCAAGGGGCAAAAGGTTAGAGTTGCCACTACTGAGGTAGGAAGGCTAAAGGCAAAATGGGTTTTGGTATGTAAGTGTGGGAGATTGAGAATTCAATTTTGACATGTTGGTTTTGAGATATGTTGACATGCTAAATGGAGAGGGTGCATTGGCAGTAACACAGACAAATATGCAATTCAGGAGTATGATTCAGGCTGGAGGTATTAACTGGGATGTAGTAAGTACATTGGAGTTAGCATTTATATACATGATAGTGGATGAAATCATCAAGGTAGTGAGTATATTGATAGAAGAGATTTTGCAACATTCAGAGGTCATTATAGAAGACAAGGAATCACCAAAGGAGATTGAGAAAAAAAGTACACAGTAGCTCAGCCACAAAGGGTATGTGATGTCCTGTGAAGTGATTGTTTTACCCAAACCTGGCCCTTGGATAAAATTTTGGCATTTATGGCAGCTACAATCGCAAAAATGACAATAATGACCTGAGGATTTCTTCTGATCAGGTTTAAGCTATCCACACTTTAGAGCTTACTGGATTGCCCATCTTACCTTGAGTTATGGTGTTCGTAACTATCAGCTTCAGTGGAGAGGTGGTGATATCTGAGCTTATTAAACAGGCAGTGAAAAACTGGTAGGGAATTGCTGTATTAGGTGAAGATAAAATTGTGGAAAGAAGAGAAAGAAAATATGTCCAAAATTGGAAGTTGGAGGCTAGGAGTCATTTTAATTTGATTATTGAAATCTCTTTTATACCTTAAATTGATAAAATTGGCTTATTTATTAGAACAAAAAATTCCATATTCTAGTTAAATGGTTTGTATAAAATAATATTCCTTTGGATCATTCAGAATACTTTCAGTGGTTTTTCTGTTTCCTGCTAATAGGCTAATGATGCCATGGATAACAAAAAGATTCCAGAGATCTAACATTAGTGAAAATATATTGCCCAGCCTTGCCACACATACAGAGTGGATAGTCAGTAAAGACAGCAATTTCCAGATCTATTCATAATGAAATAGGAATTGACACACATAAATATTAGCCAGCCTTAAACAGGTAGGCAGAGGGTTTCGTTCATCTTAACCACTAGAGGATCCAGGCTGAAGAAAACACCAACAATTTATGGCACTGTCATCTCAATGGCAATGTCAATCTCAAGACTTCAGGGTTCTTCCTGACTGGGTCACTGTGGAGACAATGAGGTTTGAATATTAAATGCTCATGCTCGTGATGACACATATCTCTTCAGCTCACATTTTCCTGATGAAAACAAGTCACTTGGCTATGCCTATTTTTCTGGATAAAAATAGATACATCTTCTCTGTGTCTGGAATCAGACACCCAGATGTGTTGGGGGATACTAGTGATGTCTCTTAGACCCACGTGTCCCTTGTGACCTGATAATCAGAACTGCCAAGCCTCTGCCTGCCTCTTGTACCTCCCTCTGCATTTATAAGCCTTGAGTATTTGAATTGGATTGGAAGTGGTGAGGAAAGAAAAAAAAAAGTTCACTATGACCCTTGAGGAATTTATTTTTTAAAAAAGAGGGGGGTATGGCATGATAGCAGGGAACTGTGGAGTGTTCATGATTTTTTTTTAAAGATCATCTTAGTTTGTCTCTGTAATGGAGTATTTTGAATTATTGAATGATGTATTGTCATTCCCTTTTTTCTCCTATCACATTTATTTTCTCTTTCTCACTAGGAGGACCTTCTTGCCAGTTAGAGTAAGCCAGGTCACCCATTGATTTTGAAATGAGTAAGCATATCAAAGGAATGATGGCAGCAAATTTAAATTTATAAACTCAACTTTGAAATCTCATGTATAAGAGAAAAAATTAGATTTGAGCAGAGTAGTTCTTTTTTTCCCTACTCTCGGACTACATTTGAGACTCCTTTGGCTGGGAGATGATTATCAGAGAGAGCCCACAGAAATAGGATATGCATAAAAAGAGACTCTCTCCAAAGATTTTTTTGCCAAGGCTTAGATGATAAATGTCTCAGAAAAGTAGACACACCTGCAGTAAGTTGGAGCATAGTGGGGATGTGAGAGAGAGGGCCTTAAGGAGAATTTTGGAATGTGTACAGCTGAAATTTAACGAAGAAATTGTGAGGCATGGATAGTAGGCTTAAAAGGGCCAAGATGAACTGAGAAAGTATAAACTTGATGTGAGCCAAGTAGACTTTGATAAGAAATTCTCTCCTTAATTGCCTGAAGCAAGAGAGAGAAGAAGCAATGTTGGGGACATGATTGGGGGTATAGCAATAAAGGTTCTATAAGGAAAACTTAACAGAAAATCTTGGGGTACCACTGACTTGAAGTCACAATAAAACCATCTTAAATAGCAGAGTTATTATAAGTTAACACTAAGATATTGTAATATACCTTTAAAATTTTTAAGAAGTAAAACTTTCCAAGGGGGGGAAGAATCATCTTCCTTAGAATACCATTTTAGAAGCTTCTGAATTGTTTATTTGTTTTATCAGCTCTGGAAATGTTAAAAGCCTTTTGGGAATATGTTGATGTTGAAAGAAGTTAATACATTCCACATGCTTCTATGATTTTCTATTAAGTTCAAGTTATTTTACTCATAAAAAGTAATACAATAAATCCTTTTGATTTTGTTCAGTTTAACTCTATAGTCTCTGCAGTTTTTCTGTATGAGAGGAAGCATGGTATAATAGCACAAACACTGGATGGTCAGATATGGTTTGCTAGATGTGTGCACCTCAATTTTCCCAACTGTAAACGGGGCTCATAACACATACTTCGCAGGTTTGTTGTTGTGAAGACTAAATGACTAATATGTGTAAAATTATCAGTGAAGTCCCTGGCCCATGAAAGATTTTTGGGCAAAGGTAGGTTGCTATTTTTGTTACAAAGGATCTTGCTATGTATATATGTATGTACGTATGTATTTATAAAAGATTTTACTTATTTGAGAGAGAGAGTACTAGTGGGGGAAGAAGTGGAGGGAAGGCAGGCTCCGCACTGAACGGGGAGCTGGATTCTACTGGGGCTCGATCCCAAGAGAATGGGATCACCATCCAAATTGAAAGCAGACCCTTAACTGACTGAGCCACCCAGGCACCCTAAGATCTTGGTCTCTAGAAGCAGCTGTTCTCTTTTGATAAAATCTCTTTCTTTATAAAAATAATAGAAGTTAGAAGGATTTCCATAGCATGGACTTCAGTCTCTCACCAGAACTGGGCTTGTGTCTTTAGAGTTCCGGATGATATTTCCCCCACCTGCCCTTGAATTATTTCATTATTATCATGCACATGATGTTAGAAGGGTGCTAGCTCAATAAAAGAGAGATTGTGATATTAAAACATTGTTCTACTAATTCAACTTTCCCTCCTCTGGGAGCCCCATAGGTTGGTATTTATTCTGCCTGTGGAACTATATTGAAAAAAGCCTTTTCTATCTTCTACCTGGAAATCCTTGAAATAACAAAATATTTAAAATGTTTCCCCTACACTTATTTCTCAGGGCAAAAATAATCTTTGTTTATAGATGTGGATTAAAGTATAAAATCTTTGTCATTCAGTAAATATTCATTTCTGAGGGCACAATTCAATTTAAAAGTACACTTTAAAAAGGTCACCTCTCACTTTTTTTCTCTTCTGAAGCAATGATACTATCAGTCACTCTTTGCAATTTGGTAGAAACAACAGTAATATCAGAATTACTAGAATTCTGGATAATGAAATAGGAACGCGTAACACATAAGATTTAGCCAAATAGTTTATAAGTTAGGCAAGATTTAAAATTCCGTATCACTTGTTGGAGGAGAAATATAACTGAAAACAAAAAGTTCTCTCAACCCAGAAAATCTTTCTGCAAAAGTAGAAGAAAAAGAAAATAATTATGTTATTGTATAAGCATTAAACCAGTGTGTGATGTGAATCACAGGCAATCTGCTAAGATATTGTAGAGACAGAAAGAAATCTCATCCTTTCTTATAAAGCCAGATACCGATTACACACGTTTACAAGTTAAACAATTAGATCTCAAGTAGGAAGGAATTTATACTACAATTTATTATACATAGTTTATTCTAAATTCACCTGGTAATTGGGGTGATCTTCTTTGTTAATTGGTTTTATTCAAAGAAAAAACAAACTTCTCATATCTTTATGACAAAAGGTTGTTTTGCAACTGGGAGCAGATGCCCTCCAAAGTTAGGCTCCTCCTATAGCAACTGGGAGATAGAGGTGACATCTCTCTGGATATTTCCAATTTCAAGAGATGGATCTTAGGTCCTTGATTAAGACATTCCTGGATCATAAAGCTGGCAGGAGGCTTATTTAACTTCTAAAAGGATTTACGTAGATTTCGACGAGACAGGAAAAAGAGCTTACATTTTTTAAGTTAATCTAAAAAAAAGGGGAGGGAGGAAAAAATCTCTTCCTTTATTTTCAACAGAGAGAATTAAGCCTCTTAATTTTAATTTTTTCTGTCCTTACACCTTGTAATCCTTGTTTGTTATTAGATTTTGGAACATATATTATCATAGAATACTATGAACTAGAGAGGTTCATTCCTGGAAATTGATACGCTCCAATATTTTATGTGCCATGTAGGAACACATGAGAAATTCGAAGAAAATAATGAAAGGAATTTGGGTGTGTTGCAAAGACGCTTTGACACCTAAGTTTATCCATTAATCAGAGAGAATGATAGGATCTTTGTTACAACCTCTGGAGAGTTTGAGCTCTCATCTTGATTCAAGAAGACATGGAAAGAAGTGACCTCCACTTCAGGGCAGAGTAGAGCATTCCTGAACCTGATATTTACAAAAGTATGCCAGTGATGCATACCAGAGTTCCTTAAGGCTCAATTAAACATTCGGACTCCCAAGACACTTGGCATGAGTCTTCTCAGGACAGGAAGCACAGCCTCCAAGCAGAGCAGCACTGGGTGTTCCTTGTTCCTCTCAGTGGGAATCCCTGCATAACAGTCTGTGTAGCAGTTCATAACAGCTGTCAGGGAGCTTCCTTCTCCCAGGGTGAGTGCTCTTGTTCAAGGAGATGGAACCCACATTGGGCACATGTGGGAACTGTCCTGATTTAAAAATCTGCTTATAAGCCATATGGGCCACAGGAGAAGAATATTTCTTATGACAACTATGTAGATATCGTCTCCAGAATTGCTGTAAGCAACTGTTAGAAGAGTCACTGAACACAGGGAAGCTAAACCATGGCGTGTCCAACAGGAACTTTTAGTCCATTGATAGTCTTTTACATATAATTTACCAGTCAGGGTTTTTTGAAATAAGCAATGTTGAGATATCTGTGTACATACATGAGTTGAGATATCTATTTACATATATGACATTTTATATTTAACATAGCTATAAAGTTAAGTTGAAAATGAAACGGAAGCAGAGAAAAGGATAATGTTAATCCATGATCCATCATGATCTTAAGTGAGTTCTTTGTTTTAACCTCAACTTCTCATCTCTAAAAGGGAGATCATGTCCTTATCTCATAGTATAAGCTGTATAGGTGTGACATGACAAGATGGGAAAGCACAGCAATCAATCCATAAGTGTTCTTTGAAGCTGTCTGTGATGGTCTATGAAGTTATGATGGTTCAGACCTTGTTTTGGGAGTTTTGCTCTCTAGAGGCACTACTGAGAGAGAAAACCTGGAAGTACGAAGAGTACCCTCCCTCAGATCTGGAAAACGCCTCTTCAAGACAAAAATCTGTAGCAGAATTGTAGCAAACTCATAATGATGAGCAAACCTGGGCTACTAGTTTCACATGAATGATGGACAAGTTGTGAGGCCAGGGGATTTGGATTTCAATCTAAGTCCTATCATGCTTAGTTGAATAGAAATCATAGAAATCATGTAGTCTATTTAAAAAAACATTAACCAAGATAAGGCAATAATGTACTTTAATATCATCCATAATTGTGGAGGTATGTGTGTGTGTGTGTGTGTGTGTTAATTTTTGAACCAGCCTGCTTCCTTGCTTCTCAGTCTTCAAGCTTTATCTTACGTTTGTACCTTCTGTAGAAAATCATGTCCAAGAATCCTAGCTAGTGTTGATCTCTTGCCTCTAAACTTAATATCAGTTATATTCAGGTTATTTAAACCCTGACATGTCTACCAGATTTGTTTTTGTGGTGCACAGGAATGTATTCACAATACTTTGAGTGTTCTTTTTAAAAATGTAATACTCTATACATAGTGGCTGAAATTTGATGAATGGTTGACAAAAGGTGGTTAAAAGCAATATGGAAGAGTAAAGTCCTCTTAGTGGATACCTTCTTTCCCATCCCAAATTAATGGCCAGGCTGGACGGATTCATTTTTTTCCTTGATGTAAGGGTCTCGTCAACTTCTTGGAATATTTTCAAGTCTTGTTTTCATTTTTTTCTGTCGAATTGTATTTTCTGCTCTGAAGTGTTAAGTCTCACCTCATTCCTTTGTTCTCATCTTTTCCAGCCCTTCCCAGCAGTGACTATTAATAAATTCCATGAGCACATTCAGCCCTGCAGTGTACTGGAGTCAGGCAGGCAGGAGGTATGTCAGCAAACTGAGCTTCCCTAGCTGAAAAGCAGTGTTTATCTTGCTATATTCTGATCCTTATAATTCATGTTCCAGGGCTGAGTGCTGGCACCATTTGAGCCCTCTCTCTCAGGAGATTGTTTCCTCTTCTCTCTTCTTTGGGTACGAGGACTTTCCTGAGTTTGGTGCTCCCATCAGACTTGCCATACACCTCTCTCTTGTTAGCCCCATTTGTTCTGGATTCTTCTTCGTCTTCCCAGTTACCTGATTTGTTATCTCAGTTTGACCCTCAGTTCTTTCTTGCACTACTATTGATTTTTCCTAGTAGGTTTAGTTACTAACATTAGAAATACTTATCTCATAACTTCTCTTGCTTCAAACTCCCCCCAACCCAGTTTCTCTGCCCTCACTATCAGCTAATGATCTTCCTTCATCCTTTGGTTCTCTCTGAGAGTTTTCTCATGTCCCAAGTTCAAATTTAGAAAACTATAGTTGGGGATCCCTGGTGGATGGCTCAGAGGTTTAGTGCCTGCCTTCGGCCCAGGGCATAGTCCTGGAGTCCTGGGATCGAGTCCCACATCAGGCTCCATGCAGGGAGCCTGCTTCTCTGCCTGCCTGTGTCTCTGCTTCTCTCTCTCTCTGTGTCTCATGAATAAATAAATAAAAATCTTAAAAAAAAAGAAAACTATTGTCATCTCAATGTATCTGGTCCTTTTTCCATGTATAATGTTAAAGCAAGTGCCCTTCGTCATGGAATGTGGAACTCTGCCTGTCTATAATTTCCTCTTCACTGATACTCCTCTAAATACTCATGATACTACGGCTTTTGTCTAGAAAGTTATTCCCTGTAGTCCTTGCAAGACTACCTTCTTCGCATTCACTGAAACTCATTTTAAATGTTATCACCTTAGGGGCACCTGAGCAGCTCAGTTGGTTAAGATCACAATCTCAGGGTGGTGGGATCTAGCCAGGGGCAGGCTTCAAGCCTGTGTGGAATCTGCTTATTCCTCCTCCTCCCACTCTGCCTCTCCCCTCTCAGTGCCTCCTTCTCTGCCCCTCCCTCCGCTTGCAAGCACCTCTCCCATGTGCATGCTGCCTTTCCCTCTTGCTCTCCAATAAATAGAATCTTATTTTTATTTATTTAAGAGAGCAAGAGAGATAGCACAGAGGGGGAGTAAAAAGCAGACTCCCCACTGAGCAGAGAGCCCAACATGGGGCTGTATCCCAGGAGCCTGAGATCATGATCCAAGCTGAAGGCACACACTGAACCAACTGAGCCATCCAGGCACCCCCCCAAAATAAAATCTTTAAATGTTACCACTTTAGAGACACCTTTCCTGACCACCTGACCGAAGTAGATCCCCAACTGTCGTGGGTGTATAACTCAGTCTGTAATCAGTTTCTTGCATGGTATCTGTCTATACTTTATCAGTTGTCTCCATTATACTGTAGTCCTTGAAGGTGGGGAGTGCGCCTCTCACCTGGTCCCATTGCCTCATGTATTGGTATTTAAGCATTTTGCCAGTATTTGCTAAAGGAATAACTGCTATTTTCTAAGTTAGATGTAAACTTGCCATCCCTCTCTCGGTTTCAAGCTCTCTACACATACCCCAATTCAAACACGTTTGCATATATTGAATCTCAACTAAGTATTTGGCACATTCTGTTTTGAATTCTGAGTTGCTGCATATGGAGATGACTTTAAAAAAATCTTAGGGCCGCCAGAAATTTGTGTAGGAAATCCATCAGCTTGTCTAATGACTACACACACGCTCCATTACTCAGACACCTCACGGGCTCACAGTTCCCAGGCACCCTTCATCCTTGGACCACAAAATGCAGAACTTTCCAAAAGGAGGATTTTTCTTCCTGCATGTAAACAACTTGTTATAGAACTCTTACCATGTGTTCAGATGCTGCTTTTTAATTTGGACCATTCACACCAGTTTTGCTCTGCTTGGCTGACTTCTTGGGCTCCGTCTCTGAGTGGGACAAGGTTCTCTGAAGCAGTCTGGCTTTGTCGCAGCCCCAGTTCTTATGGCTGAGGTCCACAAGACATGTTCCACACCAGGGACATTCGTTTACAACTATTTTGTTTAGATGACAAAGCAGAAATCATTAAGAAAAAAAAGCCCAAACAACTTTTAATGGTTTCCAAAGCACAGGTATTATTAAATTGTAGCAAAGTACTATAAAATAATCTATTATAATTATTATAACTTACTGGCTATAAAATGTAATATTCTCTATTTCTTTACCATTAATGGTTAAGAGTGGTAAGAGAAAAGCTAGTGTTTATGTAAAGCTGCAAATGAATTATCTTTTAACATAGAAAACATAGGCTGAGCTTGAAAGTAAGATTCCACTTCTTAGTTTTTTGAGATCCTGAAGAACTTTTTTTTAACTCAGTAAAGCAACTTATCTAAAAACAAAACCAAAGCCATAATCTTTTTTCTTTTAAAGTTTCTGGTTATTTTATTGTCAATCTGTGTGGTATTCAACTTTTAATTAGCTGAGTGGAATATAAACATTCATTTTGTTCTTCACGAGGCTAAATGTGAGTACTGTATTTTATTTCCAAAAAAATTATTGCTCACATAATGACCATATGATTTCAAGAGTTCCAACATATTCAACTTTTTAAAAATTACTGTTGCATACATACACATATACTATAAATTGACTTTTGTAGGACAGAAAACATTTATGCAAAGATATAGGAAGGAACACTTTACAGATCAATAAATTTCCTTTCTTGAATATAGCCATTTGCCAGACTAATGTAGATATACACATAATTATGGGTATAATTATGTGAATATTATGAATATAGTGTAGGTACTACACTAAATTAGCCTACTCTGGCTCAGATAGATTAAAAATGTCTAGTTGTATTATTTTATGGTAACATAGTTTTATATTTCCATTATATAGGAGATAATTTCAAGTAATAGCTGCCATTATACCCGAAGCCCTATTTTGAAACAATGGCACATACTGGTAAGAAAATAAGTGTTCTAATTCAAACCAATTTAATTCAATTCAAAAAACGTTTCTCTTGCATACTTGGAATTTGCTCAGAGTAGATCTTACACATTCTACACACACACACACACACACACACACACACACACACACATTAATTATGTGAGATGATGGATGCATTAATTATCTGATCTTGGTAATTCCACAATGTATATATATCAAATAATCATGTTGTATACTTTAATTATATACAACTATATTTGTCAGTTATTTAAAAAGTTTTTAAAAAATGTCTCCCTTACAGATATGACATAAACATTTTAAGTTCTTTTCTTGTTAGGTAGACCTGATAGCTGCAATTCTGCATATATTTCTAGGCCAAATCATGTGACTTTGAGATTAATTTCTTCTTTAAACAATATTCTTTGGGAAGTGTTTTTGGAGACATTGATTCTACTGAGCTATTTATGCCCATAGTAGCTTTTACCTTTGCAGTTCCAAGGTTCATTGTAGCTGTGGGCTCATGTGAATGTTTCACTGTTGCTGGGGGATGATTTATTTTTCATTTTTTAAAATGTCATTGCAGGACTGAACACCTTATAATACAGAAGAGCTCAATATAATGATGTTTTATATATTTTAAGTGTCGTAACATAACTTTTTCTCTATATGCCTCAATAGAACAATGTCTATAGCAAATGAAAACAGCTGTTGTGCCTAGTAGTCATCTATCTTGTACAGAGAGTTACCTTATTGATAAGAGGGGATTTAGGACAGAGTATCAAGATTTTATCCATCTTCACCTTGAAAGGTCCATTAGATATGAAACCTTTATTGTCACTTATACCTGAAAGTGACAGAAGGAAAGGTCTTATCCAAAGAGCAGCTGTCCCAGTTATACAGATTTTGTGAAAATCCCATCATTAATCAGGAATGCTGATGATCAGTTAAAACAGCAAATGCCCTTGACCTCTATTTTAAAGTTGCCATTTTTACTTGATTGATGGTGACATATACTGAGAAGAAAGCTGTAAAACTGTACAGGAGGATTTGTTAAGGACAAAAATGTGTTTTAGGAAGTTCCAGGAAGTATTTGGAGACAAAATAACTGAGGATTTGATTTGACATAATTTTCTATAAATTTAGTACTGATTGAGTAAATTCAGCAATATGAAACTAAATAAATCATGCTATTTCAAATTGGAGAATATTATGACATATTCATTTTGAATTATGTGCAGTACGGAAGTGATGTGGTTCATTAGGATTAAGCTCTGTGGGAAAACAAAGAACAAAAAATAATAGCTCCAGTAATGATTCTACTGCAAATAGTTATATTAAAAAAAAGAAGAAACAACTATTAAAATCCATAAGGACTAATAATAGTTTACTAAATAAAAAATATATTTGAAACAAAATTTGCAGTTAATTTGGAAAAAAAATATCACACAAGGGAAATTTTAAGTACTAGTCTAAATTAATTGCGAACATAAAATATTAATACTTACATTTGACTTAAGTAGAAACTATGTCACTCTGGCCTTATGGTATATGTATCCATGACACATTTGACTTCCATCATTGCTACACATTGTTATTCTTCTTTGTTTCCTTATTTCCAAGGTACATTCCTTTGAAGAATGTTTCTTCCCATGGCAAGTAATATTTTAAAAGTGAAAAATCTGTATATTTACCATCTTGGTAGTGGGAGCTTATTGGAGTAAAAGACTAAAAGATATCAGAAAGGATCTTTTATATCAGTGAATTCTCCTTTGACCTCAACAGCTTAAAATTTACTTTTCCTGATGTCAGTTTGGAGATGATTACATTTGCCACCATATTTTTTGCTGTAGAATGAGAAAGCTTTGTCTCAGTTTAGAGGGTTGTGAAGTATCAGTAGTGGGTGGGGACATGAGCTTATCTCTGAAAAGACATCACAAAGCTAGTTAGGTACTCCTTTCCAACAGTAGTCAATCCCTGGGTCAAATTCATCTGTAGAATGACCCTTGGACTGGATTAGTTTATGTAAATTAATTTAGAAAAGCAAAATTAAATAGAAGTATGAATATATATATATACACACAGAGGATAGAATATTAACAATTCTCAATGTTAAATACATCAGAATTTAAACCTTAGATATGCACTGGTTTAATCCTATTAGTTATTGGATCTCAGAAGTATTCCAATATTATAAACTTTTTTTCCTATTGAAAGTGCTTCTGAAAATATTTAAAGCTTATAGTTGTAAAGAGTCTTGAGGGGAGGAACCTGCTTCTCTCCATAGCTATAGAGAGATTAGGCATTACTGGAGATTCTTGTTTCTCCTTTTAAAAAATCATTCAAGAACATTAATTTTTTGACACTAATAATGAATTGTTCCTGTTCACTGAGAACTGAATCAATTAGGTAGCACAGGTATTTTAAATCAGTATAATTGTTCGTATGGCATATTTGAAATAACAATTGTATATACTATATCACTGTGAATATTAGGTTGTCATTAAAACCATGCTCTAGATGAATACTTAGTATCTGAGGAATTGGTCAAATTACAAAGTCAATGAAAATAAAACTCAGGGGGCTTCTAAGTGGCTCAGTCGGTTAAGCATCTGCTTTCTGCTCTGGTCATGATCTCAAGGTCCTGGAGTCAAGCCCTTTATCCAACTCTCTGCTTAGAGGAGAGCCTGATTCTCCCTCTACCTCTGCCCCCTGCTTGTGCTCTCTTGCGCCCTTTCTCTTTGTCAAATAAATAAAAACCTTAAAAAAAAGTCAGGTTATGAATCTCTCTGTACAATGGATCCAGTGTAATCTGCTTTACATAAATATGATTTATATAAAAAGGAAATGGAGCTTCTTTTAGTGGTAGGGTTATGGATGATCTTAAAATCAATAGTGTTCAGTATTTTTCTTTCTTTTTATCTATGTTAGTTTTAGTTTTTGTCCAAATTATACATGCCCATCGTCCGAGTCAAAGTATTGTATAGAACTTGTTTCAACACACAGCAGTCCTTCCTTTTTCCCCCTCTTGAAGTATCCACTTGCAGCTGTTTCAGCCAGCTCTGGCATTTCCCCCCACAACTAACTACTTCTGTGTAGTCCCATCTGTTGGCTCTCTAGTGCAGGTGCTGTCTTTGGGTTCTCTTGCTTCCATCACTTTCCACCAAATAGTAGCAGTTTCTCTTGATAGAGTTATGTGGTACTTTTGGTTGCATCAGTATTAACTGTTCACATTTTATGACCATAAATATGCTGGTTTTTTTTCATAACTTTATGGTGTTCCTGGAATTACTAATGGCCATGTTTGTTGTGTGTTTCTTTTTCTTTTTTTTTTAAGATTTTATTTATTTATTCATGATAGAGAGAGAGAGAGAGAGGCAGAGACATAGCAGAGGGAGAAGCGGGCTCCATGCTGGGAGCCCGACATAGGACTCGATCCTGGGATTCCAGTATCACACCCTGGGCCAAAGGCAGGTGCCAAACCACTGAGCCACCCAGGGATCCCCGTTTGTTTATTTTTCTAAGTATTTCTCACTAATGCAGATTTATTTTACCAGTTATCTAGTATTGCTCTTTCGGGATCTAGACAGATCATGTATTACATAAATTTTATCTTTTTTGGTGGTATCTTTCGATATCCTCTGTTGTGCTCCAGTTTGGGCTTGTTGCCTTTTATGCTACCTTGGGAGCTCCTTTCAGTATTTGCCTGGGCATATCAATCCAACATGTTTCTTTTTCTTTTTTTTTTAATCCAACATGTTTCTGATGTTGGATCTCCTGTTTGTTATGTGTCTCCTCTTTCTTAGTTTACTCTGCCATTTTAGGTGGAACCTAATCTTTTATTTATCTATTTATTTATTTTTTTCTAGGCAGTCTAGTTCCTTTTTTTTTTTTTTTAATTATTTATGATAGTCACAGAGAGAGAGAGAGGCAGAGACACAGACAGAGGGAGAAGCAGGCTCCATGCACCGGGAGCCTGACGTGGGATTCGATCCTGGGTCTCCAGGATCGCGCCCTGGGCCAAAGGCAGGCGCTAAACCGCTGCGCCACCCAGGGATCCCTGGAACCTATTCTTCAGAGGCATCCTGAGAAAAATGAATGCTGAAAATCCCCTTATTCTGCACTTGCACTGGATTGGTGTTTAGGTAGGCCTAGATTTCTACATGGGGGAATTCTTATCCTTCATAATGTTGAAGGTATTGGTCCATTGCTTCTAGCTTTCATGTTGCATTTCAGAAATATGATGTATTCTGATTCCTGCTTTTTTTTTGTTTAGTCTTTCTTAACTTTTTTCTCTAACCCTTTGGAAGGTACTAGAATCACCCTATCCAAAGTGTTCTGAAATTACAAACATGTAGTTATCTCACTTCATCCATTATGTGGACATTAACAGATCTTTGCACCATGAAAAATTATGTCTCTCAATATTTTTTTGCTTGCTTGTTTATTTGATGTTTTACTTCTCTCAATTGTTTATAATCTCTTTCTTTCTGGAATGCATATTATTCAAACATTAGACCAGATGGGCTGCTTTCTGATTTTCTTATCTTTTCCATTATATGTCTATTATACTTTTTGTTATTTTCAGGAATGCCTTCTCTATTTTATTTCCAAAACAGTGATTGATTTTCTGAAATCTCTGCAGTCAAAATTTTAATTTTCAGGAGTGTTCTTTTTTCTTTTTTTCTGAACATCCCCCCCCCCCCACTTTTTAAAAAAGATTTTATTTATTCATGAAAGACACGGGGAGAGAGAGAGAGGCAGAAACATAGGCAGAGGGAAAAGCAGGCTCCATGCAGGGAGCCCGATGCAGGACTCAATCCCGGGACCCCGGGATCATGTTCTGAGCTAAAGGCAGATGCTCAACTGCTGAACCACCCAAGCATCCCTGAACATTCCTTTTAATAGCGCACATTTTCTCTTTCTCTCCAAGGCTGTTGATTTAGTTCTTGATATTTATAATCTAAAGGAAGTTAACACATCTGGGTCACCTGTTCATTAGCCTGGAGTTTTGACTTGGGGTCCAATGCTTCATATATTATAAATACATTGTGGTTTAATCATACGCACGCACATACATACACATGTATGCCACCAAAGTTTTAGAACCACCAGCTTCAGTACCTTGCCTAAAATGATAAATGACAGAGCTAATATTTAAACCCTAGTTGATGAGATGCCAGTAATTCATGTGTCCCTGAAATGCTACTGGTGAGTTTGATAATGTGGTAGTATTCATGTCAGCCACTCTAAGGCTCTGCTTTGATTCATGATGCTATATAACATAGGAACTAATTGCACATATGAAGAAAAGTCTGCTTAGATTTGACTCCTGTGCGATTGTAAGCAAGTTACTTATGGCCCATTGTACCTCAGTTTGTTTCTACGTAAACTGCATATAATAGTATTGACCTCATAGAGTTATTGTGAAGATAGCAAGTATTAATATATTCAAAAGAGTTAGAAAAATGCTTCGCAAGGGGAAACACTGTTGAAGCATTAGATATTATGGACTGAATTGCGTCTCGCCAGAATTCACATGTTGAATTCTCCCAGTGTGACTCTATATAGAGATAGGGACCTTGGGAGGCAATCAAGGTTAAATGAGGTCGTAAGAATGGGGCCCTAATCTGATAAGGCTGGTGTCCTTATAAGAAAATGGAAGAACTGGAGTTCCACTTCTCTCTGTGGTTTCACAGAAAAAGAGGCCATGTGTGAAATCGCCAAGAGGAGAGGCTGTCTACAAGCCAAGAACAGAGGCCCAACCAGAAATCAACTCTGATGGTAACTTGATCTTGGACTTCTAGCCTCCAGAACTGTGAGGAAATAAATTTCTGTGTTTAAGCTACCTAGTTTGTGGTATTTTGTTATGACAGCCCACACAGATTAATACAGCTATTATCATTTACCTAATCACTTGTAATGAATCTTTTGCTTAATGCTAATCATCTGTCCTACCTGTGACAATGGTCGTATGTGACCCTGGTGCTATCTTCACCCTCTTCAATGATAGGTATTTATTGATGACATTTGTCTAGAGTCTGAGGATCCAAAGACCTGAAAGGCCTTTGGGAGGTCACTATCCTTGCTCAGCTTAAGTTTTTTTGCCTATAAATGATGATGCTAGTAATAGTGCCTGTTGCATTGTCTAGGTTTATATTTCAAACTGTTACAAAAAATACTTATGAACATGATTTTAAGATGTTTATTACATGCTTGAAGTAAAATGAAAAACTGAGAGAAAACTGACAAAATTTTGGAGAGGAACACTGGCCAAATTTCAGACAACCCTCTGTCGGAAGTTTTAGAGTTACTCTAGAGGCACCAAGGAAATCCTGAAATTTTATAAGCATGCCATGGTATTGTTCTAGGAAAATGAATCTGTAACCTTGGAGCATAAATTTGTAAAATAATTATAAAATTAATCTATACAAATTGGCAATGTTATACAATATTCTATGAGACATAAGGCTGATTAGCTTTAAGGTAATGATACTAGTAATATAAAAGAAGAACTGGGATCCCTGGGTGGCGCAGTGGTTTAGCGCCTGCCTTTGGCCCAGGGCGTGATCCTGGAGACCTGGGATCGAATCCCACGTCGGGCTTCCGGTGCATGGAGCCTGCTTCTCCCTCTGCCTATGTCTCTGCCTCTCTCTCTCTCTCTCTCTCTCTCTGTGTGACTATCATAAATAAATTTAAAAAAAAATTAAAAGAAGAACTATCCAAAAGTAGTACCAGGACTGGTAGACAAAATATATGTGAGGGAGTGGGCAACAGCAAGTATGATTATGAGATTTTTGAACCTATCCTAGTGTCAAGGCAAGTGGTCAACAATTGTACTGTAGAAGTAAATATGCTATTTTTGTTTGAAGTGATTCATGCACAGGTATAGAAAGGTCCACACAGATGTGCGCTTGTGTGTATGTGTTTGTGTGAAATATACACACACAAAAAAATAGTTGAGATACTTTAGTAGAGTTAAAGCCATGAGGCTGGCCAAGAGCATCTGAGAGTAAATGTACATCTTCTGAATATAATGACTTCTACATGACAATAGAAAACAGACTTTTAGGATAATACTGGTTAGTGTGATAGAAATATACACTTTTTGTTGTTGTCGTCATTTAATCAGTTAAACAAAGAAAATCTGAGTCCAGCCCGATGCAGTCAGTAAAGCTAAAAAGTCCAAAATGTCTATCTACATTTAAAACTTGAAATTTAATCTAAATCTCAATGATGCTAATAGGGTAACATATGTTTGTGGGTCGTGTACACTTTGTTTGTTTGTTTTTAATACCAAGCCATCAAGTCCCAAATCTGAGAATGGTTCATATAATTATTCTGCATGCTTCCGGAAAGAAACCTAAAGGATTGGGTCAAGAAAGACTTGCATTTACTACTGTAGAATAACTGTGATTTCTCCTGTCTTGTGTGGTGGCTTTGTGACATTTTTCTCTTTGAAACTTATAATCTCTGTCTTACTATAATGATAGATTTTAGATGAGTCAAGGCTTAGAATTAAAAGAAAAAGGCTTAGAATTAGCAGGAAGGGGCAGAGACTAAATGAAACTTTACATCTCTTGTGATTTGAAACATTTCCCATTTGAGTATCCATCTTGTAAAAATCTTAATTCAACACCAATTTATGTTCATAAAACAAGATGGATCTACGAAAAGACACTTTTAATAAAATATTCAGTCTGCAAGAAAACATCGATTTTAGTAAGAGTGCAACCTTACATTTTCTGCATTATGAGCTATATAGTATGTGTAAACTTTTTTTCATTCTTTATAGTTAAGTAATTTTAAAGTAGTCTCCTAAGGAACATATGACTGTAAAGACTTTATTATTATGACAGTTTCAAAGAGCTGGATTAAAAAACAAAAATGAAAAGCCTTCTGTTGTTAAACATTTATTTTTACATAAAACACAGAAAACCCAATTGTCCCTAAAACTTCTATTAATAAATCTCACTGTTTTCCATCCTTCTCCATTTAACTTTTAGCTGGCCGAATTTAAAGGAATATTTTGTCGCTTGGATAGTAGCGGGGAAGGGCATGCAACCTCAATTAAATCAAAGTTCAATGGGGTGAATTTCCATACCAGCATAGACAGACTTTACAAAAAAACCTTGGGAACTAATTCTAGCTAACATTTATTGAGTATTTACCACATAAGGCACTGGGTTCAGACAGATTAAGTCATTTAACCATCGTGACAACAGCAGGTGCTATTAGCATCTTTATTTTATGGATGAAGAACTCTAGTCTTATTGCTTAAGTCAATAGCTCCCAAACTTTGGTGTGTATCAGAATCACCTAGATAGCTATTAAAGTATATGGGGCCTAGGCTTCTTGAAATAGAGGAGGGTCTGGGCTTTTGTGTTGTGACCGATCTCCCCAGGGCTTCTGAAGTCCACTAAAGATATAGAAGCACCAGCTTAAGTACCTTGCCTGAAATAATAAACGACAGAAATGATAATTAAACCCTAGCTGTTCAGATGACAATAATTTATGCTTTAAGCCAACATGCTATGTAGTATCCAATTACATTAAAAGGTAAAGATATCACAGAAATCGTTCTTGTATTTGAAGTGTGTGGGGTTAAAGTTGATGAATTCCAAGATGCTAATATAAGCTACAGCTTACATTACCTTAAAATGAATGTGGAAAATTATATTGCCCTTATGCACTAGACATTCAAGTGATTTGCACTATGAATAGTATAAAATGAAGCTAAACATTAGCATTAATGGTTTAACAGAGAAAACATCAACTTTGCTGCTCTTATTCTAAATCTGTTTTTTTTTTTTTTTTTTTTAAACAAGATAATGCAGCAACAGCAGCAGCCCTGAACCTCGCAACAACTTTCCCCACTAAAGACACTGATAGCAATTACAGATGTAGGTAAGGTTTTCTCTTTCTGGCCCATGAGGATTTCTTCCTGTGTTTGGAGTAGAAAACGGTTTCCAGACAGGTCGTGGGAAGATTCTGAAAAAGCTCTGAGTTACATTTATGGACATATGGCTATAGCACCCCCTGCTGATGACTGCTGGGATTAACATTCATGCCATGCTGACCTCAGAATCCAGTCCCTGGAATCATTTCAATTCATTGGTGAGACAGAAAAATAGCGCTATCTCAACTTGTCTTCTCCAATCTCTAAACCACTGATAGGTTGGTTTTCTTTTTTAACTCTAAATCCTAGATTTCATTGGGTTATTGATAATTTTTATGACCTGTTAGTAATTTGTTTACTCATTCATTCAAGTATTTATTAAAAGTGCTCACTCTGTGGCTGGAGATACTCTAGTTGTCTGTGATATAGGTTTGAAACAAAGCTTCTTCCCTCATGGGCTTACACACTGAGGTGGTGGAGGAAGGGAGGGAGAGAAGGAAGGAGGGGCAGGAGAGGAGAGGAAAGAGAGAGAGACAGAGAGAACAAAGGCAAGTTCATACATAGTAAATCTGGTATGATAAACATTATGAGGAATGAAAAAAGAAGCAAGATAATAGAAAAAGCATATGCAGGTGAGGGTTGGGAGAGTCTGTGCTTTATACGTTTATCTGTATTTTGTGTTTGTTCTTCCCATCCTTTGAAAGACTGCACTAAACACAAGCAAAAAGAGATACATAACACAGCTGTTTTTTAGGAAGATGCACAAACTATTTCTACGTAACTTTGTCTCTAGTGTGAAGACCTCACAGTTCTCCTGCAGCAATTAGAAGAATCATGAGTCCCAAGCAGGAGTCAAAGCACAAAGGGGAGGCAGTGTTAGGGAATCCACATGGGAGGGGTGGAATGGGGGGTTCATATCTGCATGTGGCGTCCCAAGCCATTTTTTTAGAAAAACTTTTGCATGTAAAATAAATACATCAAGCTTTGCCTAGCATCAGAACCACATCTAAACTGGTGCTTGAGGCCAAACTGCTTTTATTTATTTCTTTTTTAAAAAATCTGAATTGTCACTGTATAAAGCTAGTGGAACAGAGTGCAGTACAGTGATACAAGGTCACAGCTGTTTGCACATTGCACTTCAGAATCTGAAAGCATGTTATTACAATACTGTTTTTAACATGAGAACATCTGCACAACAGAGGGGGGTGGGGCTTGAGCTTTGTTTCTGTTTCTGGCCCCTATCCTGAGACCACCTGGGTGACTGTGGCCTCACATTATCCCTCTCTGCTGGTCAGAGCACAGAGAGACCACTTGTATGGAGATCCTAGGAGCCAAATCTCAAAGCAGTGGAATGAATAATTTCTGTCTCCAGTTATGTTGAACCAGGAAAGAGAAAAAAGAGTTGATCTATTAAATAGCATAGGTCAGTACGGGGAAAAAAGGATTAAAAAGGATAATCCATTATGAACAAACGGGAAGATGACAAAGACAGCTAGGATACTGATTGCCATTCATTCCTCTGTCTTTTCTCCCCATCTGTGTCGCCCTCAAGGTCAAACCCAACTCTGAGTCAATCAAGGCTCTTGCCTTCTGACCATCTATACCCAGGTGCTATACATGCTCAAGAAAAATCACATGCTTTTATGAGACTGGGAATATGAGAAATTCATGATCCTCAAAATAGCCTGTAAAGTTCTCAGGGTGTTTCTAGTCTAGTTTCTATCTTCTGTTTTTAACCTTGGCTTCACTGCTAATGTCATCAGACCTTATCACAACCTTATCACAACCTCCACCTCAGGAGAAGAGCTACCTTTATATTACAGGCAGAAAGTAGAGGCCACCTGGTTGTTATTCCCTTCTCTTCCTGACACCTACCTCACCTACAAACACATCAGCATTTTCTAGATTCTTCCTATCTCCTCCTTCAAAGGCAGAGTCTTAGCTCACCTGTCCTGGGATGATCCTCCCATATCCTCCATGACATTGGTACATCATTCACCCCCCAGCCCTCCATTCCTTCTCCCTACTGACTCTCTGAGGCCCTGTGTATTAGGATAAATCGATGGGCTTTGGAGGTAGAGGGAAACAATCCTGGACAAGTTGCAGAGGTTCTCTCAAACTCAGTTTCCACATTTGTCAAGTGAAGATCAGTGTACCTCTCCCACAGGGTTTGTGTAAGGATTAAATAAGATAATATGCAAAGCCCTTGGATCAGAGCAAGTATTGGGGAAAAAAAAAACAACAACAACAACAATAGCTTTTAGTATTGCTTGTAATTACTCCTGCAGCATACTACCAGTTTTTGCAACAGTCCTTTTCAAAACATGTTTACAAACATTTACAATTGTATATTATAACAACTTATAATGTAAGTGGGACAGATCTAGAAATGCATTCAAAATAAAGAAGTTGCTTTCTCAAGGTCATGGAAATAGGTTGGTGGTGAAATTGGGACTGAAAATTAGATTTTCTGAATCCTATTTCAGTGTTTGTGCACCTACATTTACTGCCTCTTTTAGTATCTGCTTCCTTATGGGAAGGATGCTACTGTCTGAATTTTGGATTCATTTGAACTTAGGAGCTAATGAGATGCTATTGTTATAAAATAAAACATATCTCTCTGTGTGGATATCACTTGTGTTTTTCTTTGTATGGCGAATTACTTACAAATCTGATGTTCTTTATATATGCAAAGTGATACAGGCATTAATTGCATTACCTGAAGCAAAGACTACAGCTGTGTGAGGTTGATGAAACTGCCATAGATTTTACAAAATGCTTTGTGAACAAAACTCCAAACACTTATGACAAAGACTGTATAACATATGGCTTAGCATCCATTTACATTTGGAAGTGTGCAACATCAGGGGGAGGAAGAATGTTTTTGTTGTTATTTTTTGCTTTAGGTTTTTGTGTGCGTGTGGTTTTTGTTTTTTGTTTTTTTTTTGTTTTTAATAGGCTTGAGGTTTAGGAGAAATTTAGAGAAGTCAGTGAATTCATTGGCTATTTTCAAGAGTATATTTAGGTCACCTGAATTTCAAGATGCTTTACAGCTTATGTAAACAACTCATATCAATATAAAATCACTTTATGGAAATGGTTTCTTTATTCCATTTGATGGAGAAATAACTTTATTTTTTGAAGTAGTAAAATAAAAACAAAGCTGGCGAATGATGAATCAGGAATATATGAGGAGCTGCTGGCATACATTGAAATGTAGAAAGCAAAATTCTTGCAAGAGTTGTCAGGACCAAAGTACTCATTCACATGACTGCTCAGATTGTTGCCGTGGTTGAAGAAAACTGCCTCACTTAAGACCACATCTGATGCCGGGGACAGCTCCTATCCAATGGCCAAGAAGAGGGATTGTAAGAAGCCCTGGTCTTCTTGTGCCAACTGGAAATGGTTATGAAGGATGTCAAAGAGAGACAGCAGCAGACACGTGTTAAAGGAGGCAGGACAGATTTTATTCAAACTGCCCAAGGAGAGGCTCTAGAACAACTAAGACAGAGGGAACTGAGATTGGGAAAGAGAAAACAGAGAGAACACAAAGGGGCTGAGAGAAGTGAAAAAGGGGTAACAAAGAAAGTGACTAAGGGCCTGCTTAGAGATGGAAATTGCAGACGGAGAATAATTGGGAAATTATTGAAAATGGTCTGGCAATGTGAGTGGGGACAGTGGGCATCCTGTAACTTGTCAGCATTGCATTTTCTCATGCAAAGAATCGGCACAGGGCCATGGGCCCACATGGGTCGAAGCCAGGCCAAGGCTTGGACAAGCCTCTCAGCAAGTGTTCATGCACATCCTTTGTGCTGTGTGGCAGCTCACAAGTCACAGGGTCATAGATGTTTCAGAAATTGTTGTAGGGCTGACTAGGCATCCACTGAAACTGCAGCAGAGCATGACTTCTCCCTCTGTGCTGTCTGGCCTCCATTCTCTTTCCTCTTCCATAGGAATTGATCCTAAGATCCCTTATAAATGTCCTGTATGCTGACCTCCATCCTTATGGGGGCATCCAACCCCTAGCAATGTGCTTCTCATAACAGGAGTTGCTAGGCAGTTTCTCAGTTGGAAAAAGATGATTCTTTACTTTCTCTGAAGACCTCATGCTATGTAAACCAATCCTCATTTATAGCCTTGGAATATGTACCTGCTAAAGGACTGTGGCACTTCATTGTAGCTAAAAAAGAGAAGATCCATTTTTAAGTATGTTAGTTTCTTCACATTCTACATTTGAATTTTTGGTTTTTGCTATAATGGTCTTTGATACCCTGAATAACCAAAATGGGTCGATGGTTCATGGTTTACTAAATCATAAATATAAATAGAGATGTCATAACATAAATGCTACAACTCCAACATTACAAATACATATTTATTACATTTTTGGTACAGAATTCATTGGGTGGCCACGGCCAGTAAATCTGACATAATGCTTTCACGCAAGCAGTCAAAAAAAGTGTCAACAAAAATTATATATATATATATGAAATTGGACCTGTAGTCCATCTACTTCTATTTCTTGGTCACTGTATTGAAAGTTTGTCAAATAACATCATGACACTATTGAAGCCAGCTCATAATTTTCAAACAAAGCAGTGTTCTGGATAGTCAGCCAAATTAGTTGCCTTTTTTCAAAGAATAAGTAAAAAATATTGCTTTCTTGCATGTAATTGCTGAATTTAGTTGTTAAACATAGAGAAGGATCCAAAATTTTAGTCCTTCAACAAGATTCGTACTATTGCCCAGAAAATTTGAAAACAAAACAAAATTACAAATAAACATTAGCTTCAGAAAGAAAGCAACAGAAGCAATTGTCATAATTTATTGTATTAAATAGCACTGATGGGTATCAAATTATATTAACACATACGTTGTCAAAATGTACTCGCAGATAGACAAGCATATGGTGGGATAAGTCCTTGATACTCAAGAAGAAAATGAGTTCCCAGCACATATGTGAGACACATGTGAGAGGTAACTGTCCTACCAGATTCTTCTTTATTATGAAAACTTCATGCTCCAGGAGTTGTATTTTAATTTTGGTAATGATTACTTAGTGAACCATAGTGAAGCCTAAAAAAGTGTGCTGGTTTTAACACTGAAGAAGTAATATCATTTCTATCAAGGCAGCAAGGAATGCCATTGCTACCTCAAGGTAGCTATACATATAACTGCTCACAAAACAGTATATGTATAATATACACATAGTATGTGCATATATGCAATATATATGCTAATAATATATACTAATATACTTATATATATTCACTAATAAAAAAGAAGGAAGTCTTGCCGTTTGCAACAACATAGATGGACCTTGAAGGTAATATGCTATGTGAAATAAGTTAGACAGAAAGACAAATACTATATGATCTCACTTACATGTGCAATCTAAAAACATCAAACTTCTAGAAACAGAGTAGAATGGTGGTTGCTGAAGGGCCAGGAAAATAAGATCTTGGTCAAAGGGTGCAAACTTTCAGATGTAAAGTATAAGTTCTCAGGCTCTAAATTACAACCTAATGGCTGTAATATTGTAATTAATACATTTGTACACTTGAAGACTGCTGTGAGAATAGAGCTTTAAGATTCTCACCATAACAATAAAACAACAACAAAATGGTACTTATGTGAAATGAAAGGTGTATTAACTAAGCTTATTCTGGTAAACATTTAGCGATACATACATGTGTCCAATCATCACATTTTGTACCTTAAATTCAAAGAATGTTGTACGTCAATAATATATCAGTAAAACTAGAAAAAAGTTGAAGTAGTTATACCATCTTAGAGAGTTTGGGTAGATTAGAGTCCATATTTTCTGAGTAATTTAACAGCTTTAATATAAACACCAGACGTATTTTTAAAACAGCCAACTTCTATATATAAGTTGTGCAAAGTATTTTAAATGTTAATTTATTTTTGGTTGTCACCATAAATTGTGCAGGAACAATTTGTTATCTATATTATCTATATTTGTTATCTATATTAGAATTTATGTTTGTGTCACAAATAAAATAAGAACATGCTTCCATGGAGTTATACTGTAGTTAAAGGCCTTACAAGTTTCTAGATGTGAAAAAAATAATGTGAAATTAAACTGTGTTTTATATTTTGGTTAGTACTCTGCACAATATTAATGATAACAAAGCCAAAGAGTGTCATGAGCAGCTCCAGCCTGAGCCTGCTTTATTGGTTAAAGTTCAGAATACCCTTAGAAGATAACACGTTTACTTTCATTTCAAAGATGGTGAGATCGATAGAGGAAATTATTGTCTTGAAATTACATGGTAGTAGAGTCAGGAACAAATCTATGTATTTTGGGTCTCAGAATGTTTTATGCTCTATAATAATACAATACTTGTGTTACAAATACCAAAGGAATTAAGGTGTGGATAGCTGATTTAATATATTCACATGCTGTTTAGGCTTTCTCAAAGGGGTGCCGTTTTCCATGGTGAAAATTCTTTCAGCCTTGACTGGTGGTTTAGGAATGTGCAGTTGGTTCCAATGAAGCTGGACTAAGTGAGAGAAGGCAAAACTCCTAATAAACCAGAGTAACAAATTACATGGCTAGTCCACCAGCATACATGTCTTAATGTTATTATTATCCACACAGAAGTTCCAAATTGAACCTCATGTGAGTAATGCAAATTTAATTTTGAAATAAAGTTTTCTAATTTAAAAAAGTAAGGCCAGAAAGGGCAAACCCATAAAACAAAATGAAATGAAATAAATGTGTCACCTTTTTACACAAGATAAGTGATGGTACGGGTATAGGTTTTATTGTATATTTGTGAACATGTTTTCATTAACATAGGATTTATAAACAGGAAGTGATAAATGTAACAACCTTAACCTACATTATTCATTTATCAAGATATTTTCTTTTTTTTTTTTTAAGATTTTATTTATTTATTCACAGACACAGAGAGAGAGAGGCAGAGACACAGGCAGAGGGAGAAGCAGGCTCCATGCAGGGAACCCGATGTGGGACTCGATCCCGGGTCTCCAGGATCACACCCCAGGCTGTAGGCGGCGCCAAACCACTGCGCCACTGGGGCTGCCCTATCAAGATATTTTCAATGCCTATTCGTCTGCAACATTTTCTTTTCTTTCAAAAATACAGCTCTTTTTTATATTGCAAATAGCTAAAAGAATACTCAAAAGTATTAGTATTATACAATTAGATTTTAGAGAAAGAAAATTAAAAACATTTTTAAGAATAATGAATTTAGATATTTAATCTGAAGTTATTAATGCATCAACACTAGAATTTATCTTGTCTTTGCTCAGTCAGTGTTAGATATTCAGCAATGAGAAGGTAAAATGTAAATTTATATTTTTGTGAGTATATGTTTATGTGTATGCCTCTGTGCATATGTGTATGTGTGTGTGTGTGTATTTATGTGTGGAGGTTAGCTTAAGAATTTAAGAAAAATATTTCTTGCATAGTATAAATTTCAGAAGTATATTTCCATCAGGTGTCCTCATTGCCATAGAAATATTTCTACCAAAAGAGAGGAGCTCTTAGTAAAAATAGGTTATAGGATGAAGCACCAAATATTGAGAAATCCCACATTATTGTGGATAAAAACACAAAACTTTGTGAGTGCACATACCTCAGCTGGAGAAGCCAGCATGAGGAGAAAAGGCAGAAAGTAAGTGTACTCCTTTGCATAGATAGCTTTATAATCAAACTGCTGTACTGTTGGGAAAGAAAAAACCTTTTCCTCTACCCATCTCAGGTTCTCTGGCCGGAGCCCTATAAATTAGAATGACAAAAGACATAGTGATGAAAAAAACCCAAAAGCAAAACAAAACAAAACAAAAACCCCAGAGATTTATTAACATGTGTGTCCTGCATATACATGGAAGTGCTGAGTAATGAGTAACTCAAAGTAGTGGTTAGAACTTAGGCTTATATAACATTTTAACAAAAGAACAACCAATTTTTAGAAAAGTGGCATAATGAAGGAAAAACTTAAAGGTTCTGGGGTGGCAAATGGTGGGAAAGCAAATATATGGGGAAATTAATGGTAGACAAAGGCTAATTGATGAAAATTTATTATGTGAAATCCTCTGGTGCCATCTCTGGGTTGCAGAGGGTCTAGACTTATCACTGGTGATTCACTTTTGTCCTTCCTGGTGGAGAGGGGTAGGGGAGACACCATTACAAATATCTTAGGCAGAGAAGGAGAGGGCAGAGAGCTTTTCTTGTATCTTCTTCTTGTCAGTTGCTTCCAGCTCAGAGTAACCCTTATGCCAAAGTAGCATATTTTGGGGTGAGATATTCTGCTATGCTCATTACCATTCTACAAATAAGTATGCATTGTTTATACATCTGCAGTCCTCGTGAAAAATAGGTTGGATTGAAGTAAAACCAGCTTTAAAATACTTTAGTAAGTTCATTGAGCTGAAGGAAGGAAAAAAATCCATTCCTTTTTCAGAATCTTGATTTTAAATTTTGATTCATCAAAAAATTTAACAGGCTCTCCATAAATGCAATTTATACATTGTAATATGAGACTGGTATCATCATTTTTGTTGTCACGGCACAGCCTCAGTTTCTGGGGGTTGTGTGCACATTCAGGCCGTAGTAAATGATTGTTTATTGGTCTATATCATAGCTTTTATCTCTTTTAAAAAGATTTTATCTATTTGAGAGAGAGTGCAAGAGCAGGGCAGAGAGGGAGAAGCAGGCTTCTCACTTAATCAGGGAACTTGATGTGGGTCTTGATCCCAGAATCCTGGGATCATGACCTGAGCCAAAGGGAGATACTTAACCGACTGAGCCACTCAGGCCCATAACTTTTATCTTTGAAGATCCCCACTTGATACTAAACATTTTACTGACTGTATACTACGTAATCAGAAATTTGGGATGAAAGAAAATTAAAAAGTCTAAGTGATTATCAGCATTCTTTATGAAACACAGTAGTGTAATATGCTGATAATGATGTATTATGTGATTATTGCCTAATAGGAAAAAGATTTTACCCTGACAAGAGACATGGGATAATTCTGTAAGGGGGATAGAGAGTTAATGAAAAAGACATCATAGGATTATTTAAATATGATAATAATAGCATATTTATATTAAGCTAGTTTTCTTCATAATACTGTCAGAATGGTACCAAATGCCAGATTGTTAACCAACATCACCAGTTAAATATCTACATATTGTGGGTCTATGATGAGATCATTCAGTGGTTCAATAACACAGAATATATAAATATAAGATACTATACAGGAAGCAAAGATAGTTGGCAATCTCATAATTCTTTTTCATTAAAGATTTATTTTAGAGAGAGCATGAGTGGGAGGAGCAGAGGGAGAGGGAGAGAGAATCTCAAGCAGACTCCACACTGCGCATGGAGCCCAATGTGGGGCTTGATCTCAAGACCCCGAGATCATGACCTGAGCCTAAACCAAGACTCAGAGGCTCAACAGACCGCACCACCCAGGCACCCCTGCCAATCACACACTTCTTAAGTACATCTGCCAGTTCTTCAAATTGCATTTTACAATGGCTGCACCTTTTGTCTTAAAGTTTCTCATCCCTTTTCACCAAATATTCCATCTTCTGCTGCTGCTAAAGTCTTCCTATTGTAAATAAACGCAAATTCCTTTTGCTGAATTGCAAAATCATTAGCATCAACTTTATTAATTCTACAAATATCCATTGAGTGCCTGTTACAAACCAGATAGTGTTCAAAATGCTGGGGCTACGAACTTAGGAGGTTAAGGGTGGTTTATTTTGTGAAAAGCATTTTAATAACTTAACAAATAAGTTTGATCTTATCTCACAGAACTCATTAAGGATCTGGAGGAGTCGAACATTGTATCATGCGGCCAATTGCATAAACATATAGAGGAAGTATGACAGATTTGTCTAGCTACTCAGTTTGTAATCAAGTATTCCCTGACAAAGGGAGGATGACTGGTTTATGTATAATATCAAGACATGGTCCCTTCAATTTTTTTGGGCTCATTTCTACACTCCTCCATCCATCCCTTCCTCCATCCTTCCCTGCCTGTCTCCTTCCCCCTCTCTCTTTCTTTTCCCTTTCCTTCCCTTCCCTTCCCTTTCCTTTCCTTTCCTTTCCTTTCCTTTCCTTTCCTTTCCTTTCCTTTCCTTTCCTTTCCTTTCCTTTCCTTTCCTTTCCTTTCCTTTCTTTTCTTTTCTTCTTTTCTTCCCTTCCCTTCCCTTCCCTTCCCTTCCCTTCCCTTCCCTTCCCTTCCCTTCCCTTCCCTTCCCTTCTTTCTGGAATTAATTTATTCATGAAAGACATAGAAAGAGAGGCAGAGACATAGGCAGAAGAAGCAGCAGGCTTCCTGGATTGTGATGCTGGACTCGATCTCAGGACCCCAGGATCACGACCTGAGCCAAAGGCAGACCTGAGCCAAAGGCAGACCACTCAGATGTCCCTTTTCCATCCCTTTCTACCCCCAAATCCATCATGTCCTATACACCTGATAGCTCAACCTAGTCTTACTATTTTCTTCACTCCGTTTCATTACCATCTCATCTTAATTGGTAAATTCACCTAGGGGCTACAGCTCCCAAGAGACTGAAAATATAAATCAGTACAGGCAGTTTGTATCCTGAAGTTTTTGGCTGACCTAACATTTTATAAGACACAGTTGGACCCTCTTTCTGGGTCAGGTCAGTCCTTCCTATTGTTTATACGGTTTCTACTTTTCCCAGAACTATATAAGCTAATATAAATTCTCTATTTACACCTTTACTTAAACTGAAATAAATGCATATCTTTACTTCATAGATAAGGTTGTATGTCACAGAAGAAATAGAATATCTACATATGTCCATTAATAAGAGTTGGTGCTTTAATGCCGTACTTTGATTCTCAAAAATAATCTCATTTATTTTGGGCAGTGCAACTCTGAGTCATTTAAACGAATCAATAAATAAATTAATTAATCAGATACTCATGTAACTGATTATGGAGTACTTGTGGAATATTTTATAGTTCTTTTTTAAAAGAACTGGATAGACTGAGAGCCTTTCTTGGGTCACTTAAAATCTGTGTGACCTTTGTGCTAGTCTTTCTGGTTTCTTATAGATTCATATACTTATCATGAGATCATACTGTCCTGAATTGAAGGAAGATCTTGAGGTCCTTTCTGAGCCTCACAGCTCTGATTTGATGCCTCTCAAGTGATAAAAATTGCAATAAGATTGAGAAGGTTAAACATTGATTATATTTTTTTTGAAAAAGGAGGAAATGGGGGATCCCTGGGTGGCTCAGCGGTTTAGTGCCTGCCTTTGGCCCGGGGCGCAATCCTGGAGTCCCAGGATCGAGTCCCACGTCGGGCTCTCAGCATGGAGCCTGCTTCTCCCTCCTCCTGTGTCTCTGCCTCTCTCTCTCTCTCTCTCTCATAAATAAATAAATAAATAAATAAATAAATAAATAAATAAATAAATAATAAATAAATCTTTAAAGGAAAAAAGGAGGAAGTGGATGTTTTATTAGGTACTTTTGGATAGGCTAGTTTATTATGCTTAGAAAGTTGATTTCTCTAATTCCAAACCTTTCTTCTATAAATTTGTGTATCTTGCTACTAGTGAAATAGGTCTGTAGTGTATTAAACCCTTTCATAGAAATCTTTAAAAATGGGCTTGATATGTGTGGGGTATTTTTCCCCACATTTGGTCAAGGTGCAAAAATCTGGATCATATAATCCTAGAGATCCTTTTTGAGCTCCTTTAGTCTCTAAATCTGTTTAAGAAAATTAGAGCAAAATCCATTTAATCTTTCCTATTTAAAAGAGTTAATTTTACTGAGGCCTTCACAGACCCAGAGACTTACTGGCTAATTCCACTCTTGCTCTATTTACATGCCTCATTTATATTCAATCTGAAATGATTTAGACATAATTTGTTCTGTCATAGAATAATTATCCTTCAACTCTATTATTATAATAGAGTAAAATAAAATGTATATACAAAACTGAAAATGCATTGTGCATGGGGAAATTACAGGTCCCTCGAATTTCTTCAAAGTTAAAGGAATCTGGCATATGAGAAAGAGATGGGTGGGTATTGCAAATCCATGTGACTTGTTTTGTGAACCATTTTCTTAAAATAACAGCAGTAAGCAACATCAGTGCATAATAATGGGTACTTTGTTACTCTAACTACTTGGACATCCGATTTTTCCTGTATAAAATGATGGCTAAATGAAAAGCCAAATTTATATTTAAGTTATTAAATTGATTTATAATAGCCCTTGTCATTTATTTTGTTGTTTTATTTCCATGACTTTAGTTTTTTGGTTTGGAAGGTTATGTAAAACTCGCTTGAGTAGTTTTAAAAAATAGTTATCGTTTATAAATTGGCAAAGAAGTTAATAATACAGTCACACCTGCCACTCTGGGTTATTTTATGTTTAAAAATAGGTTGCATTTATATTACATAGCTGAATGTAGAAAAAAATGTTTTTTCAAACAAGAATGATTATAAGAATGTCCTCTAGAGGGATCCATTTTATTGCTTTATAGCCACAGGCTTGAAATTGCTCTAAATTTTTGTGGAATACCTATTAGAATATTGAAGATTTACTGCTATGACTATTTAATGGGGGAATGGTAGGGTGGGGAGGGACAAAATCACAAATTAATCATGAAATATTTAGAGATATGTATTCTGGTAGAGATGGAAGGTCCATTTTATTCAGATAAACATCTTTTAATATGTATGAAACTGATGATGATATAGATTTTTATGGAAAGGAAGAAATTTCTTTTTCATCCATTAAAGCTCTTAGAACCTCAATTTTAATTGGAACATACAATGCCAGTTAAATTTTAATCTTAGTTTAATAAAATGTTCCCCAACCAATAAGGTCAAATTGGGAATTATACTTGACATGCTGAGCAGATGTAACATGGTGGCAAACTATGGAATACCACAGCATTTATATATTAATTGCACATCCCTGGTTATAATTTTTCATTGCTTAAAATAAAACCATTAAAGTTACAACATGCCTAAATAAAACTAAGGGTAATGATTTAAAAAAAATATATGTGTAGGTATGGAGCTATGTTATTTATATAATTTATGTGTTTGTTTTGATGACACATTTATAATTTTGTTTTTTTTTTGTTTTTTTGGTTTTTTTTTGTTGTTTTTTTAAGATTTTATTTATTTATGATAGTCACAGAGAGAGAGAGAGAGGGGCAGGGACACAGGCAGAGGGAGAAGCAGGCTCCATGCACCGGGAGCCTGACGTGGGATTCGATCCCAGGACTCCAGGATCGCGCCCTGGGCCAAAGGCAGGCGCCAAACCGCTGCGCCACCCAGGGATCCCCACATTTATAATTTTGATTTCAATTTCTTTGAGACTTTTTAAAAATTTATTTATTCATGATAGTCACACACAGAGAGAGAGAGGCAGAGACATAGGCAGAGGGAGAAGCAGGCTCCATGCAGTAAGCCCAACATGGGATTCGATCCCGGGTCTCCAGGATCGCGCCCTGGGCCAAAGGCAGACACTAAACCACTGCACCACCCAGGGATCCCTCTTTGAGACATTTTTTAAACCTTTCATTTAAACCAATTATTCCTGTAAACTTATCTTGCCATTTCTTTTAGTTATATTAATAAAGTAATCGCATTATTCTAATATTAGAGATAATAAGGAAAATAATGCTGTTTTGTTTTTATGAATCATGGATTTTCCTGGTGAATTATATGAAAGTAGTATATTACTCCAGTTACACTGTTTATCTACCATTAAATTTTTTCCATGTACTAGTTTATAGAATATAAGGAATGGTTGAGAGCTCAGAAAATAAATTGTTCTTCCCTTTGGTCAAGTGGCATTGAACAAATTCCTCTTTGAAACTTAGTTTCCTGAAATGACAGGAAGGAAGAAAAGGAGGAAAGGAGGGAAGAATGAAGGAAATTGCAATCTGTGTCCCTCTTATGTCACTTTATTTTTTGAATGTTAAGAAAAATCATGTATTCAGAAAAGCTTTGTAAACTAGAAAGAATTTCTTAAGGCAAGACATCATTAAAAGGCACACACACTTATTAAAAAATATTTCTGGGTTCACAGGGAACATTTCAAGAGGTCCTTGGTATCCCTTAGCTGTTGAAGAAATGACTTATTGTGAGATACTTAGATTTGTGCTTTCGGTCTTTCTACTGATGTTTTCTATTTGGCCTAAAGTCTCAAAGAAATTGAAATCAAAATTATAAATGTGTCATCAAAACACATTTGTCAACCCTCATGAGGCTTCTCTTCTTTCTGAGTGAGTTTTACTCCAATATTCATTTAATACATACCAAAGATGTAGGATTGTTATTTGCACTGGGGTCAGAGTTGCAGCAACTTTGACTGAAAATAAATCGTGCACAATTTCCATTTAGAAACTAGGAAAATAGCAACAGATAGAATTTATAAACAGATAAAGCAAATAAAAAGACAGGAAAAAGGAAATTACTAAACATCATACATGAAGAAAAATAGAAGAAATGGATAAAATTAACATGTTTTGGTAAAGGTTCATAAAATATATAATTACTCAGCAAACATGCTATGAGAATATATGAAAAAAATTTAAAAATCGCAAATACAAGTGTTATGAATGGGAAATAAGATGTAGCCGTGGGGGATCCCTGGGTGGCGCAGTAGTTTGGCGCCTGCCTTTGGCCCAGGGCGCGATCCTGGAGACCCAGGATCGAATCCCACGTCGGGCTCCCGGTGCATGGAGCCTGCTTCTCCCTCTCCCTCTGCCTGTGTCTCTTCCTCTCTCTCTCTCTCTCTCTCTCTGTGTGATTGCCATAAATAAATAAAAAATTAAAAAAAAAAAGATGTAGCCGTGGCTATGATAGACTGTTAATAAAATCTTAGAAGCATATTACAGGAAATATTTTCAAAATATTTTCAAAAAAATGTGTATGAAATGGACAACTTTCTAAATAAAGTATAAAATTCCCTAAACATACAAAAATTGAATATATTTTTTAAAATATTAAAGAACAAAAGGTTCCTAGTGCACTGCTAGTGTTTTTTTCAGTGTTTTCTTTTCCACAGTAAGACATACTACTTTAATTTTTTAATACTAATTCTTCTTAATAGACAGGATACATCCTTTCAGGTTCCTTTTAATTTTTTTAATAAATGCAATCTTCTAATGGTAATTTTGCCTCCATTAACTAACTACAACCAAGGGCAATCTTGGTACAGTTTTTTATGAGTTATAAGCTTTGGATGTCATAATAAAGTGATCGCCTTTATTTTATGGATAATTTTAAAAATAAATTGTATGCTATTTAAAAGAATACTGGGCAGCCCGGGTGGCTCAGTGGTTTAGTGCTGCCTTCGGCCCAGGGCCTGATCCTGGAGACCCAGAATAGAGTCCCACATTGGGATCCTTGCATGGAGCCTGCTTCTCCCTCTGCCTGTGTTTCTGCCCCTCTCTCTCTCTTTCTCTGTCTCTAATAAATAAAATCTTATACATGTAAAAAAGAATACAGCACTCCTGGGCCAATGTATTAAGTTTTTGTTCCTTATTTTTCCCTTACTTGATGCAAAAACTTTCATAGAATTTTTAAAACAAAATAGTGAATTCTTTTTTGAAAGTATAACTTTTCATTTATTTTTCTTTACAGAAATAGTAGCTTATGAACTAACATTTTTATTTATCTCAAGATCAGAGATAATTGACTTTTTAGTCTCCGATAAACAATCATGCCTCAACTTTCTCTTTAAAGAGAAAGAAAAAAACCTTGCTTGATTTTGGTTCCTATAGTACCTTTTTAATTGTTGTGCTTTTACTACTGAATGTACATAGCTTGTTGAAAATGTCCATACTGTTTTATTTTATTAAAGCACTCTCATTGCGAAATAACTCTAGATTTCTATACAAAATGTTTCAGTTCAGTGTATGTTCATTATACTATTCTCGTTCTGAACATGACTAACAATATAAAGAAAATGAAATCCCAACAAGCTTTTTCTTTTTTTTCAACAAGCGTTTTAAATAGGCACTGCAAATGGTTTCTGATGCCTTTGAAAGTCATATGGTTTCATCATATGGCATCATATGATGCCTTTGAAAAACATGAGTTTTCAAAAACTGAATTTTATGATGCTATTTTGTTACTATAAAGTAACTCTATAAATGATTTGGGAATCTTGGAGAAGGGGAATAACAAATTTTCCCATGAATTAAGTATACAGATAAATGGCATAAAATTTATGCCCAACCCCTCCTATAATTTTCTTGCTTTTTTGATTTCTGTAATGGGCATCTCTTACACCTAGTTCAAGTCATCTTATATTCTTCTTGTTCCTTATGTCCTGAACCCACTGGTAGCCAGGTTCCTCTCAGTCTGATACCTCTCACTCTCAAAGCTGCCTTCCTGTGGACCCCTATTCTCTCTCCCCACTTTTCTCCTTTCTCTTATTCCCTTCCTTTTTCTCTCCCTCTTCATCTGCTCTTAGCTCACGTAGGTTCACCTGACTACTTGAGAACTAAATCTTGGACACATGCACCATCTCTTGGTTGTCTGTAGTTTTTACCTGAGTAACTGTAACCAGACTTCCTTTTATTAAGTAACTTCTGTTAAATTCGAAGTAGCTAGAGTTTGTCATTACAAACTGCCTCTCTATTAGATATCAAGTGAAAGGTATCCTTTCAGGTTTTCTGGACCACGATTTTCTCTTAGTGGACCTCCAGGTTGTTAACTGATTGGTCTGATCCTATGAATGCCTCCAACTAACCTTTAAACTCGAAAGGCTACTGAAAAAAAAAAAAAAACAAAAAAACAAAAAAAAACAAAACAAAAAAACAAAAAAACACAAAACAAAGCTTGCTTATGTCATTTTAAGCTTTAGCTAATCTTTAATACATCTTCTTAATTCCTATCAGCGTACCTGTTTTCTGACCCTATATTTATTGCTTTATTTCCTATTTACTATTTTTTGCACTAAAAATTATACAGATTGTTTGTCAGAAAGTTCCAGGTTTCATTTTAGGTTTGGCCAGATTTTAAGACCTATTTACTCAGCTTTCTGAGACACATTTGTCATTAATGAGTAGAGATATTATATCTTTGTCAAGAACTCTTTGGGAAAACTTATGTAGAAAACCTATGTGAATCACCTACCATAGTACTTGGTTCACAAAGGGTACTGGATAATTGTTCTCTTCTCACCTACCTTTTATGTGCTGTTTTCTCCATTCTGGTTGCTTACCAATACATTTCAACCTGTTGCTGCCAGGCTCTGACCCTGTATTGTGCAATTGGGAATATGTTGTTTGAAGCATATCAGATATAGGAGAAATGAATTATAGCATCAAACATTCCTTGACCTTTCTACCTGTACTAACCAGTGAACTCTGACAGAGCTAATGGAATTTGTCTGCTCTGGAAAATTCAATAAAGGCTCAGGGTTATTACATGTTGATGTGATTAGTCAAGCCAATGCTATTTCGATAAATTCTCCTAACCAGTAAATGCTTTTTTGGTAAATTCTTCTAACTAGTGGGCAAAATAAATATGCATGGGAGTCCCTATAATGTTACATTAGATACATCTTGCATAGCCATAATTAAAGGATATATTAAAGGTGGGAAAATTTCTGCTCCTGAGGAAGACTCTTCCAATGTATTGTTGACTGTTAATAATAATGTGCTTAAACAGGATAATGAGAAAAAAAATATATGTGAAAAAATAAATGCAAGAGGAAGAGTGCCTGTATTTGAAATACAGCTTGAAAATTTGATTCATGTTGACTCTAACATGGATAAAGCAACAATTTAATTTTTCTATTAAAATATCCCTGCATTATAGTCCCTTTCTTAGAGCACATAACAAATATAACTAAGTACATGTGAAAGCTCAGTCTTACCTAGACATCAAGTGTGCTCAGAGTCTTATCAGAGAACAAAAACCCCTAAGTCCAAGAATACATATTGTTTTTTTTTTTTTTTTTGCATTTAATGCTAAAACCTCCCAGTGATTGACATGGGTCCCTGCCTTCTGACACTCTCCTGCACCTCATTATCTAGAGCTAGAATGCTCATTTTATACTAGCTGCACCTTACTGTCATTAACTGTGTCAGGACCACCCCTAGATTCAAGGCCTGTCCTTTTAGCAGCAGGGATGAACTGAGCCAAATAGCCTACAACAAGGCAAAGGCATCCCAGGGCCTTTAGAGTGAAGTAACTTTGGGAGACATGCTGCTGAGAGGGACCAGATAAGTATATCTGATGAGGAAACAAGAGAGGAAGAGTTTGGGGTCACAGAGCCCTCAGCAAATCGGCTGTGGACTTCCTTAGCCAAAGTTGCTGTTGCTGTTTGCTTTGCTTTGATTGTAACCTTTTTCTTCTTTCTGACTCTTGGAAAATGGTTTCTTCAAGTCACAGAGGTTTTGAGAGCACTCAGCCCATAAAATGCTTCAATTTAACTTTAATGAGCTATTTACTCTTTTTTCTTAAGGATACAAGTTATGATCATATGGAAAGGTTTTTTTATTAATTTTTTTTTCCAAAAGGAGGGCAAAAACAATTTAAAAAATCATTGTTATAAACTGTAAAAAATCACCAACCAATGACACTTACTCTGGATATTAATACACCTCTATGCATATGCTTCCATCAAAACTACCATTCATAGACTTAAAGATTGCCTCATTCACGATCATGCATTCTGCGTGTCATTGCTTCTGATCCAGAAACTCACTTAACAGGAAAGGAAGTGTAGCAGTAGGCCTTTGCTCATGTAATTCACTGGTGTTACCATGTTCCTGCCATCCTGAAGTGGCCGTTTTGATAGAATGGAAGAATGGACTTTTGAAGACTCGGTTACAGTGCCAATTAGGCGGCATACTTTTCAGGAATGGGATAAGGTTCTCTAGAGGCTCTGTAAGCTCTGAGTCAGCATCCAGTACATAGTGTTATTTGTCTGATAGCCAGGATTCAAGGATCCAACCAGGAATCAAGGAGCAGAAATGAGAGAAATAGCACTCACTATTATCTCTAGTGACTCACTAGCAAAATTTTACTTCCTGTTCCAATGATTTTATGCTCTGCTAACCTAGAAGCCTTAATTCCAGAATGAGAAATACTTTCACCAGGGACACAACAATGATTCCACTGAACTAGAAGTTAAGACTGCCACTCAGCCACTTTGGCTCTTCATTCCTTTGAAGCAGCTGGCAGAGAAGGGAGTTACAGTGTTGGCTGGGGTTATTGATCGTGATTACTAGAGGGAAATTAGACTGCTGTTCCACAATGGAAGTAAGGGAGAATATATTTGGCATACAGGAGATCCCTTAAAGTAATTCTTAGCATTAGTATACCACGTGATGAACGTTAGTGGAAAGCCGTAACAACCCAATCCAGGCAGGACAAACTAGTGGCCCAGACCTTAAGAAATGAAGTTGTGGTTCATCCCACCAGGTAAAGAACCATGTCCAGTGAGGTGCATTATAAAGGCAAAGGGAACGTAAAGTGCATACTAAAAAAAAAGGTAGTTGTAAATATCAGCTATGACCACATGAGCAGCTACAGCCATGAAGACTGTAATTGTCATGAGCATTTTCTCCTTGTTTTGTCATGAATATGTTTGTGTGTGTATATATCACTTTAAGCAAATCTATCTTTTTTTCTCTCTGGTCCCTTATCATGTACCGTAAGCTATATTGACTTTATATCAGTATTTAAGTATTGTTAATTTTACATCATAGTATTTAAGTTCTGAGAAGAGTAAGGAACATTCAAGGACCTTGCCTCCTCTTTGGAGGAAGGTTTTTTGTTTTCCCGTTATACATGGGACAGTTGTATCATGTTAGGGGGAGTTATGAATTTGTTATTCTTTATTTGGAGATTAAGGAGATGCAGAGATTTCCTAGATGTCCCTCATTTACCACCTGGACTTCAAATTAATGGTCAAAAGCTTTCCAATCAGTGATCTCTAAGCTTATACCCAGTTTAGAAACTATCTATAAGCTTGACTGTGCCTGTTCTCTCCCCATGATAAGTAGGGCCATAAAAAAAACATTCCTAGGCTTTTCTCCAAAATCATAGATGTTTCTGGAAATGTGAAAACAACTTAAGATCCTTGGCCTGGTGGTAAGCATAGGAACTAACAGAAAGCTTTCCCCATCCTCATCACTTTGTATCACTGCTGTTTTGAAAGGTTCCATGGGTGTTTGATCACAAAGGTAAACCTCTAATCTTGGGATATAGAGTTATATATGGCCACTAGATCAAGCTTGCTAATTGCTTATTAAAAGCTTCTCTGTTCTTACAACTTTTAAAATTTGCTTCTTCCATCAGTTACTGAGAATATTGTGTTTCAGTTTTCCTATAATGATAATTATTTTCATTTTTCCCTCTACTTATGTTAGTTTTTTGCCTTATAAATTGAGACAATATTATCAGACATATGCACATGTATGATTGCTATAAGCTTTTGGTGAATACTTTAATGTATTATCTTTAACCCTAAGTAGTGTCTTTAGGCAAAATGTCTGTTTGATCTTACTTTGATATGTCTTTTGCAATTGTTATTATTGTTACTGTTTGGTATGCAATTTCTATCACTTGATGTCAACATTTCTAGGCCTCAAATTTTATACGAGTATGTTATGAAAGGTTAATTCTCCAATTTTGCTTTTTAGCCAATTTTTAAATTTGATAACTAGAATAATTTATTTCTTTATATTTTTTTCTTCACCTGTATATTCCGATTTATTTCTGACATCTGCTTTTGTATTATCTATTTGTTATTTCTTTCCTTTGTTTTTTTATCTCTTCATTTGTTTGTTTCTGCTTTTTCTATATTTCTTTATCTGATGTAGATAAGCTTTGTTATCACATTTTTTGTGCAGGAGGACAAATTTTATTCTGCTCTTTCCTTCTGTCAGTGGTATAGAACCTTTAAGAGACCCAGCACAAGACCAGGGAAGGCATTTTGCATTTTCTCCTCTCCTTGCAACCAAAGTCCCTCTGTCAATGGTTTCCCAAAACCACTCTTATCTGTAAAAGAATATCTGAGAGGCACTCAGATTATGCAGTTATGCAGTGTTTATTTATTTCTAATTATAATCTTTGACTACTACATTACTGATAAATTGAACATCCAAAGTTAGAAAATAGGATATTTAAAATATATGTAAATATACTTCAATATTTTGTTGCAGCTATCCAGGGTGATTTTATGCATAATTTCTCAGGATGTATACACACATACCTTTCCTTGAAAATTGATACAGTAAGTATACCACTATCTGCTGGAGAAGCTGTACAGTGTTATGGATGTTACCATTTTCCTATTTTCAGTCCCTTTACCTTTGACCTCTGGAGATTTTTCTTCATTTTTACAAATTCACTAATGCTTTATATGCATACATAAATAAGTAAACAATCCAAGATATATATTTATCCAGGATTTCTAGATCTTTTGTTTCCCCTCTGAAGTTCACATGCCATTTTATCTGAAATATTCCTAAGAACTGAATCACTTATTAAGCTTTCTTTATTATTCCCCCCCTAAATTCTACTACTTAGAAAACTGAAGCTATTAAATATATAGTGAAAATGTGTCCTAGAAGTAAATATAATGGCAAAAAATATCCACCAAACTTTTCTACTTTTTTACTGATCCTTTTGTTTTAATAATTCATATTTAACTGACTATATACCATTGATTTAATTGGAAACTTTTCTGGCAAGAGAAATAGAAATGTCAACACAATATTGCTATAGCAATCATTTTCATCATTGTTATTACTATTGAACATATGTTTTATTATAATTGAGACAAAATTGAGTAGGTCTTGAGGCAAATGCAAAACAAAATTGAGTAGGTCTTGAGGTAAATGCAGAATTTTTCTGGCAACGGTTTTTAATGAACAAAGGGTTCTGGTGATCTAATAGTGTACACTGGTAACATTTTGTCAAATGACAGAAATGATTTGGGACGGTTAGCCTACTGCTATCATCCTCTGGGCTTCTCAGGCATCTGAAAAGGAGAAGTAAAACAAACAAACCAATAAGGTAGGATTTTCAGAAAGATAGATACTATCTTCCAAAGGGATGTATGTTAAGCTAGTCAAAATTAGTAAAGGCAATCATTCAAAGCTTATAGAAATAGAGACCAAAGAGCTTACAACAAATCAAGAAGCATTTATTCCACAAAATATATGGAAACTCAGTAAGAAAATGGGAAGCCACAGCACTGGAGAGAGAAACTGTCCCTATCACTCCAAAGCCGTGCCTGGAGAAAGAGCTGTTTCATCTGTTTTAGCAGTGGAGTGATAGTCACTCTCTCCCAGTTTCTTGGGGTATTAGAGATATTGAGGGTGCTTACTGGTATCCTGACAGTTCCCATTTTCTGAAATCTGCATGTCACAGATGGCCTAAATTAGTGGATGGTGGCAGCCAGGTGGTAGTGCTTGCTTCCCCACACCTAGCTCCTATTGTAGGAAGATCTGGATGGGGAGCTGGCAAAGGGTAAAGTCACTTTTCTGGCATAGCTCGGTTTTGCAGGACAGTTGTTCCTGTCGGCTCAGCCAAGCTCCCAGCTCACTGAGCTTCATCGTGTAGAAGACCTATTCTGGTAGATTTGGCAGCCACTGAGTATTAGAAGACCCCATCCTCCCTGACTCTGGGCTGCAGGAAATCCATACCTAGAGGGTAGCAGCCAGACAATGGCACCAGTTCCCACCTTCGTGCTGCTCTTTCCCTCTTCACTCCTGTGCCACAGGAAAGATCCAGCAGGAAGTCAGCGAAGAGAGGTTTTCCACTGCTGCCCTTTAGTTCTGCTCCATAGCATAGAGGTTCTGCCCAGAAGAGGGTCAGAGCAAGGCTCAAAGACTAGAGCATCTTGCCAAGGCATTTCACTTCTGTGGGTTCAGACCATGAAGCAATTTATGTTCCAGGAAGTTATCAAAAAACCCCAAAACCAAAAAACAAAGACTAACACAAACAGAAGAAGAAAGACTAATACAAAGAGAGGAAGATCAGAAGTCTAAACAGGAGATCAGGAAAAAGTTCAAGAGAACCTAGTTAAAACCACAATCATTCCTAATGGTCAGAAGGACTGCATGCATGCCCAGGGCTATATCCTTTGATGAATGACATCAGAGGCTTCACACTGTGGGCAAAAATAGATTCACTGACTAGTCCAGCCGGTTCACTAAACAAATAAATAAACAAAAATGACAGCAAGCCTAGCATCAAGAGATATCAGTATCACAAATGTTTCAATATATTAATTAAAATGCCCAGTTTTCCTCAGAAGTATTAAGGGACATTAAAAGAAACAGGAAAGTGTGATCTATAAAACAGGTAATATAAACTGCCTTGGAGGGTCCAGATGTTGATCTTAGCAGACAAAGACTTCAAAGCAGCCATTAGAAATATGTTCAAAGATCTAAAGGAAACCATTCTTAAAGAATTAAAAGAAGATTTTGTGACAATAGCTCATTAACAATAGAATATTGATAAATAAAGATCATTAACAAGAACCAAATGGAAATTCTGGAGTGGAAATGTACAGTAATCGAAATGAAAAATTCATGCAGGGGTTCTACGGCTATGAGCTATTAGTAGAGCTAACAATCAGACACTGGAACAATTTCCAACATCTTCTAGGCCTTTGGGGTTGTGGAGGCAACACATTCTTTCTTTAAGAATTTTAATTCAACTCAAGTATACCTCTACTTACAAATTGAGCCACTTTTTTTTTTTAAAGATTTATTTATTTATTTATTTATTTATTTATTTATTTATTTATTTATTTATGATAGACAGAGAGAGAGACAGAGAGAGACAGAGACACAGGAGGAGGGAGAAGCAGGCTCCATGCCGGGAGCCTGATGTGGGACTCAATCCCGGGACTCCAGGATCGCGCCCTGGGCCAAAGGCAGGCGCCAAACCGCTGAGCCACCCAGGGATCCCACAAATTGAGCCACTTTGAAGGGAACCCCCTACCCCAACAAAAGGCTCTAGAATCTGTCCAAACTGTAATAAAACAGACACTCTCAATAATGCTCCCAGAGACACTTCCATGGTAGAGCCTTCAGCAACTTCCTCTCCTGCTTCCCGTAGTCCCCCTGGACCACTCGTGGATTTCTGTAATTTCCCCAAGCGCTTCTAACAAGAAACTACCCTCTTGGGCTCTGCGCCATGCAACTACTATCCACATGCTGGGATCTCAGGAACAGTGGCTTTCGTAGGTTCTGAGCCCATGATTCTTTATACTCAGCTGCTATTATGCTTTGGGTTATGGAAGCAACCCCTGCTCAAGTCTGGCATGGCTACTAAGGCCTTCTTGCTGTAGGATGGAGCCCTACCTGGGCCCTCTGGCATATAATATCCTCAGGAGCAGGTAGACATCTGTGGCCTCAGTCCTGTACTGGATGCCATGGTGCTGGTCACCCAGACTACTTGACAACCTGGGGAGCCCCTGGGGCTCAACTGAATGAGCAGCAAAGGAGTTCATATGCTTTACATGGTATTGCCACACTTATACTTGACAGGTCTCAGTGGTCTCAGCTATTTTTCATCGTTAACCCAGATATCTCTAGCAAAGGACAGGGCCAGGGTCAGCCTAATTGCCCAGTCATCTTAGCACTGGATTTCCTGGTCTCATCTTCACATTTTTTATAGATTCCTAGACTACTGACAATAGTCTGAATGTCTGATCCAGCCAATGGCAGCAATAAATCCTTGTCCAAGATTGTTTCCTTTTGGTAAGAACTCTGGGAATCGCTTGTCTTATAGATGCCAAAGTATCACTGATAGTTATTTGTGGTGTATTTGTTTATAAAAATTCTTAGTGAGAACTTTTCCACAAGATGCAACTTTAAATAAGTACAAAAGTATCATCATACAGGCAGTAATTATATTTGAATTCTTTTCTATTTATTAGTTTCTTCATAGCCTACATTGAATGTTATAGTTTGCTGAGTTCATACTGTAAGAGAATTTTATTGTGACAATGTCTGTTCAAATCTATTTATGATTAATAGTCTATTTGGAAGTAAGATATGTATGCTAAGAATTTGGATTCCGAAAGAATGGAGTTTGAATTATGGATTATTTATTAAATAACAGTTTGATCTTAGTAAAGTCAAATATTTGAGCCACATTTCTTTTCTTTTTTTTTTTTTAATGATGCCACAAATGATAATACAAATTTATTTTGCTTTCTTCATGCTTTAAGATCATCATGTTCTGTATTTGCCTGGGCAAATGACAGCTCAGTATCTTCGTAGGTTGAAGAAAACAAATTGCTTTCAGGTGTTTCATAATCTCTCGATTTTGGGAATCAATCCGTTCAAAAAGGTAAACTTCCTTCTGAAGAATCTCTGATTGTGTGTAGACCATACTCACTATGCCAGTCGTCTCCTTATCCATGAGAAGTACCTTCATACCTGGTCCGCTGTCCTCTATCATTTTGGAAATGTACTGCTTCACAGCAAAAACCACGTTCATGGTGGCGAACGGACGGCGGAGCCCCACAGCCCATCTGGCCCCCTTTTTTCTTGCTAAATTAACCCCGGGCCTCTTGGCCGGCTCTCAGCTGCTTCCCGAGCCACATTTCTTATCTGTAAAATGGGAACAATAGCACCTACATTTTTGCATTGCTGTGAGGAATAAATGAAGGAATGTATGTAAATACTTAGCACAGTGCCTAGTACAAACTGAGTACTCCATAAAGGATAGGTCTCTTTACTCTTCTTAGAAGCACTCCATTTTTATAGCCCAATACATTTTTTTATGTGTGTCATGAAACAGCATTAAAAAAACAAAATAAATAGGGAAGAAAATAACATTTGTCATTTATTCTCTAATGAAACATTTAGGATAGGTGCAATTTTCTGCAAGCCTGTTATATACCAGGGATTGCTTAAAATCCCAGGTAATACTGAATATCCACTTTTAAATAATTCACTCTAATCTTCACAATTACTGTGAGGTAGCTATTATTCTCATTTACTATAAAAAGAAACAATTTTGGAGGTCTTAAGAAACTTAAGGCATCACCTGACCAACTTCTCCCACTAAGAGTAAGAGAAGGATCAATAAAGAAATCAGTTGGTCTGATTACCATACTCATGTGACTTTCCCTAAGTTTATTTTCCTAATTAAGTGTAGAGAAAAATGCCTTTGGAAGTTTCTTTGACAGCTGAGTCACAGATGCCTAATTCTTTTCTGATAATTTTAAAGTTTGTATGTGCATGTGTGTACACACACGTGACCACAGAAGAAACATTATCAATGACATTTCTCCCATCCATAAATAATAGTTTTTTCAAACAGGTAGGCTAAAACATAATTTTTCTTCCCAATATATATTTGAAATAAAAACAAGATAGGAAACAAAATTCAATCCACTATGAAGTTTTGATTTACACACTTGACAAATATTTAATTTATTGGCCCTTAAGATAAATTATCTTTTCTAAAAAATTTGGAAACATTTTTGAGGGAAAATCTTGAAACCAACTGAGCATCAAGTAAACATTTATCACATTATACTAGAAAAGGAGTTAGAATATAGATTTATAGAATGATTTTAGGAAAATATCTCCCAGCTTACTCTTTTCATTTATGGTTATCCTTCTCTGTAAGTACCTAAGATAAATTTGGTACATTTGTTTATTCTTTGTGCCTCTGTAAAGTGTAATTCACCTCAACCTAAACCTATCAATGGCTTAAAAGTGTTATGTTTTATAAAGTTGAGGTGCCTGGGGGGCTCAGTTGGTTGAATGTCCAACTCTTGATTTTAGCTCAGGCCATGATCTCAGGGTTGTGAGATTGAGTCCTGTGTCGGGCTGGACATGGAACCTTCTTAAGATTCTTTCTTTCCCTCCCTCCCTCTCTCTCTCCGATTAAAAAAAAAGTTCAAAATATATTATGAAGAACCTATAGAAATATTTTATAAATCTAAACCAATACCCAGAGAATTGGTATATGTTCTGTTATAATTTTCTGTTTTTAGAAGTCAGGGTTTCATTCTTTTCTGAAATTAGAATGAGTGAAGTGAAATCATTGTTCAGAGAAATGTTAAAATATAAGTCATCTATCCTATATCATAAAATTAGTGTTGACATTCTCTAACAAATTTAGCAATATTTTTCTACTTTGTGAGTCAGTAATAATTACCAAATATTTGTTTTCCTCATTCTGAAAAAAATTACATCACAGAATAATAGTTATACCTCATTTTTGTAACTCTAAGGAACCTGACTTTGAATTAGGGCCATGCCTTTAACTACCTCTGTGAACTTGAGAAACTTATTTAATTAATTTGAAGTTCAAATTTCCCATCTATAACATAAGAATTTTAAAAGTACCTACATTAGAGTGATCTGGTAATGATTCAGTGAGCTGATCTGTGCAATGTGCTTAATACTGAGGTTAATAAAAAAAAGAGATATTAAAAAACCAGTTAAAATGTTATTTATTATTATATTTACTATTATTACAAAAAGCATAGTACAAATGAAATTATTACACAAAGGATTTGACTGTATACAGAGTCAAAATCGTGAAAGTTTCCCACCTCTTCATACTCTCCTAACCTCCACTCTCTCAAATATGTTACTTTGGTTTTGGAAAAATACTTATGTTGGACCCATTTCCTTTTTAAATTTTCTTTTCTAATTCAGAACTATCCCTAGTCATCCATTGTTTTCATGTGAGTTTTAAAAAGGGCATTTCTTTCTCTTAAACGCCTGTCTTGGGGTTCAGGCTGGATCTCAGCACCTCCCCCGCTGCCAGCTTCAGGTCCCCCTACTAAGTGCATTTCTGTAGGACACTAATTTCATAAACTTTTGATATGGCCCTGGGATCAATAAGTACAAGTATTCCCTAATCATTATGTTTTATATTCCTTCAATTAATAAAGTTATAAGAAATACCTTCCATGTGAAAGGATCTATGCCAGATGCTCCAGAGGACACAGACATTCTTCTGAGAGTACTTCCAATCTTCAATGCCAGATAGACAACAAAGACCACAAGCTTTTAAGGCAGTGCATGTGCAATTTGTGGAAAAAGTGTCACAGAAACTAAGATGAGATCGAAACTGCTTCTAAGTGGGGAAATTCTCAAGAAGGATGTACATCAGAGGTTTACTATAGTTTTGTGGTTGCTGTTGAATATATCACTCTCATTTCAGGAATGTAACATCTCTTTTCAGCTGTGAGATTGGCCTCTTAATTAATCTATCTACAGTTTTTCCATGATTCAAATCACTCTCTACCTCCCTGTTGGTCAACTTGCTAAAATACAAATCAGATTGTATTATTTACCTACTTAGAATACTTGATTGATTCTCCATTTTCTTCGAGATACAATGAAAATTGCTTTTTTTTGGAATTTGTCCCTACTTATCTTTCTGGCCTCCTCTGGAGCAATGTGCAGAATTATCTGACCTTGGAAACTCATTCTGCGTTGTCTGGACAACGAGACAACTGGCAACTCTGACCCTTTCTCTGAGCAGGTGGAGCTGTACCCAAGTTCTGTCTTGAGATTCTCATGGGGCATCTGGCTTTCCAAGACAACTTGCATAAACAAGTAGCTGGAGTCTAAAGCTAGACTCATCAATCAGTTTGCCCTTTTTTCATGCTGGCATTTCTGCTACTCTGAATTTTTATAGGATAATTTCCTTTTCCTAGAAAACAAACCATACTGTAGATTTTTATGTCCTTGCATGCCTTTCAGCTGGCATGACAAAAGAGTAAGACATTCTACTTTTCCTTGCTGATCCCTGGCTCACAAAATGCCTTAATTAGGCCTATTCTTTAACCCAACTGGATGTCGTGGTATTTGGGTTTTTTTTTTTTTAAGATTTTATTTATTCACGAGAGACACACAGAGAGAAGCAGAGACATAGACAGAGGGATAAGCAGGCTCCTCTTAGGAAGCCCAGTGTGGGACTTGATCCCAGGATCAGGATCATGCCCTGAGCCAAAGGCAGATGCTCAACCGCTGAGCCACCCAGGCGTTCCTTGATGTTGTGCTATTTGTACTAAGCCCTGTTGGAGACCATGAAGAAACCTACTTTCTGTAACTCTTCTTAGTATTTCCTTTTGAATTTTTTTTTTTTTTGCATCTGAAGTATTTTGAAATATAATGTATCAATACTAAATTTGATTTTATCATTTTAAGAACATAGTATTTGTGTCAAAAAGTCATGATATTAAAATGTAGAATCTACTCTTTCCTTTACAATTTATAACTCAGATTTTTCTACACTTTTGCACATTCCTATTAATCACTAACCAAGTTGTTCTTTTGGATTCTAGAAATGGACAAATTCAAAACTGCATGTAGTGATTGTGTGCGTGTGTGTGTGTGTGTGCGTGTAACAAGTACATTATAAGAGAAAAATCTATGCTACCTCTAGTTGTCATTTTTTTTTTTTTTTTGATAGGCTAAACTGGCACACATGCCCTGAATCTCAGCAGCTACCAAACAATGACATATTTGTTTGTTGCTCATGTTAGGGATCTATGAAGTAGCTGTAGCTCTATTTCTCATGTCTGCTTACTATAGCATCCAGGTTGAGGAAGCTGTTGCTTTCCAGGATATGCTTGTTTTTTGTTTTTGTTTTTGTTTTTGTTTTTGTTTTTGTTTTTTTTTGTTTTTGTTTTTTTTGATATGCTTGTTTTTATGGCAAAGGAAAAAGAGCAAAGCAGAAATGCACAACAGTCCTTAAGAATTTTGCTTGGATGTAGTACATGTCACATCTACTCCAATGGCATTGACCAAAGCAATGGGGGTGAGGACTTGTAATTCCCCAGGAGGTCCTGGATATCATGTAACAACAGTGGCATTACATAACCTCTCACTGAAAGGAGAGCAAGTATTTTGGAACAATAATAAAATTAAGTATAGTTGCTCTCTGTATTATATCCACATTTATTTAATATTGCAGCACTAGGCAGTGCATATCTTTTACTTTTACTTTTTATTTTTATTTTTTTTACTATCTTTTACTTTTTAAAATGTATATATGTAACATAAACAGGGAAAAGATACTTTTTAAAAATTAGGAGTGGTGGTGACATTTATTAAAGATTAACTTTAGGGAATAAGAAGAGGTTTATTTGTCCCTTTAAAACAATCTACCTAAAAAAATAAATAAATAAAATGAATAAATAAATAAATAAAACAATCTACCTATAAATCACCACATTAGTATTTTACGTTGAGTAAACAGGAAAATTGGTATTATTTGTGAATTTCCAATGAGCTACAAGTAAGTGAATCTTAAAAAGAAATTTGAACTAGGATAAGAAAGCTAAGAAATCTGAATACCTCAAAATCAAAATAATTTCAAATGATTTTACTTGGGCACTAACTAGAATTTGTCCCTGAGATCAACAAAAAGTATGTTTCCTAGATATTGCTGTGCTTGTGCAAAGAAAGTTTCTGTATGTAAGTACATGATTTAGTAGTAAACAATTTTAATATATAGTTTTTTTTAATTTTAATATATAGTAATCTTAGTTTGTAAGCTTCTATTAAATGGTGTTATTTTACACTCATAGAGAACTAAGTAGTCTATAATGTGCTTTAACATACAGTTCAGTTGTATAATCACTTTATAAATTAAACACATTATCCTATTTATTCCATAATCCCCATATATCCATATCCAAATGAAAATGTTATGTACAGTTCAGATTAACATTTCCATGTCTTATTTCAGTTGTGTGGGTCTTTTGACACTGACATAGAAATGTTTGAGATTTAACATGATTCCTCCAAATCAGATTTAATTTAATATGATTCCTCCAAATTAAATCATGGTATAAAGGAGAATGGAAGACATCACATGGGTCCTACTGTATGTTGTTGGTATTTGTCCTCTTCTTCCATAAATTCCTCTTATAAATATAAGAGATAAGTTGCAAAATTCCTGTGAAATCAAAACTTTAATATAACTTTAAATGATACTTGCATCAAATAAGACAATAAAAATCAATTCATTAAAAATGCATTGCTTTATCCAGTGTAGGTAAGATTTTTCTTTTTAGCATTTAAACAACCAAATAATATGTAATTTTTAGCAGGTGTGAAAATATTGCAATACTCATATAATTTATATCAGAATCATGAAAGTGTTATAAAAATCATGCAACTTAAAGACATATATATATATATATATATATATATATATGTAGAATAGGTCTTATGATCAAAATTAAATTATATTAAGCTAGCACAGCAAGAATGGAATAAGCACCAAAATACATTCTGATCAAAGTTAAGGGCCATTGTCTGCATGTAGACCATTCTATCTCAGAGATTTGCATGGAAATAACCATTTTGTGAGTAACCTTTGGATAAATACTATTATCTTCTACTTTCAAGGATGGTGTTTCAAAATTGTGACTAGAATCTATGTATCTGGCTAAAGTGCTAAAGTACTTACTGTCGTATTTTTCATACTGCCCCCACATGAACTGTATTTAGTATGTAAGGCCAAAATTCAAACTCATTCTCATCATGGTATTGTTTTTGTTGAGAAATGGCAATCTCATAGCTTCTAGCTATAGAATACTGCATTCATATATAGCCATTTACTTATTTAAAGTTAGAAATAAGTCAAAATGGCAGAAATATTCATTCTGTGTGAAAAGTGTATTCTTTCTTTATGGGCAAAGAAAACTGAACGGTGAAACTATGTTGAAATGTCATTTTACAGTTTCTTTTTTTTTTTTTTTTTTTTTTTATTGGTGTTCAATTTACTAACATACAGAATAACACCCAGTGCCCGTCACCCATTCACTCCCACCCCCCGCCCTCCTCCCCTTCTACCACCCCTAGTTCGTTTCCCAGAGTTAGCAGTCTTTATGTTCTGTCTCCCTTTCTGATATTTCCCACACATTTCTTCTCCCTTCCCTTATTTTCCCTTTCACTATTATTTATATTCCCCAAATGAATGAGAACATATAATGTTTGTCCTTCTCCGACTGACTTACTTCACTCAGCATAATACCCTCCAGTTCCATCCACGTTGAAGCAAATGGTGGGTATTTGTCATTTCTAATAGCTGAGTAATATTCCATTGTATACATAAACCACATCTTCTTTATCCATTCATCTTTCGTTGGACACCGAGGCTCCTTCCACAGTTTGGCTATCGTGGCCATTGCTGCTAGAAACATCGGGGTGCAGGTGTCCCAGCGTTTCATTGCATTTGTATCTTTGGGGTAAATCCCCAACAGTGCAATTGCTGGGTCGTTGGGCAGGTATATTTTTAACTGTTTGAGGAACCTCCACACAGTTTTCCACAGTGGCTGCACCAGTTCACATTCCCACCAACAGTGTAAGAGGGTTCCCTTTTTTCCACATCCTCTCCAACATTTGTTGTTTCCTGCCTTGTTAATTTTTCCCATTCTCACTGGTGTGAGGTGGTATCTCATTGTGGTTTTGATTTGTATTTCCCTGATGGCAAGTGATGCAGAGCATTTTCTCATGTGCATGTTGGCCATGTCTATGTCTTCTTCTGTGAGATTTCTGTTCATGTCTTTTGCCCATTTCATGATTGGATTGTTTGTTTCTTTGGTGTTGAGTTTAATAAGTTCTTTATAGATCTTGGAAACTAGCCCTTTATCTGATATGTCATTTGCAAATATCTTCTCCCATTCTGTAGGTTGTCTTTGAGTTTTGTTGACTGTATCCTTTGCTGTGCAAAAGCTTCTTATCTTGATGAAGTCCCAATAGTTCATTTTTGCTTTTGTTTCTTTTGCCTTCGTGGATGTATCTTGCAAGAAGTTACTATGGCCGAGTTCAAAAAGGGTGTTGCCTGTGTTCTCCTCTAGGATTTTGATGGAATCTTGTCTCACATTTAGATCTTTCATCCATTTTGAGTTTATCTTTGTGTATGGTGAAAGAGAGTGGTCTAGTTTCATTCTTCTGCATGTGGATGTCCAATTTTCCCAGCACCATTTATTGAAGAGACTGTCTTTCTTCCAATGGATAGTCTTTCCTCCTTTATCGAATATTAGTTGCCCATAAAGTTCAGGGTCCACTTCTGGATTCTCTATTCTGTTCCACTGATCTATGTGTCTGTTTTTGTGCCAGTACCACACTGTCTTGATGACCACAGCTTTGTAGTACAACCTGAAATCTGGCATTGTGATGCCCCCAGATATGGTTTTCTTTTTTAAAATTCCCCTGGCTATTCGGGGTCTTTTCTGATTCCACACAAATCTTAAAATAATTTGTTCTAACTCTCTGAAGAAAGTCCATGGTATTTTGATAGGGATTGCATTAAACGTGTATATTGCCCTGGGTAACATTGACATTTTCACAATATTAATTCTGCCAATCCATGAGCATGGAATATTTTTCCATCTCTTTGTGTCTTCCTCAATTTCTTTCAGAAGTGTTCTATAGTTTTGAGGGTATAGATCCTTTACATCTTTGGTGAGGTTTATTCCTAGGTATCTTATGCTTTTGGGTGCAATTGTAAATGGGATTGACTCCTTAATTTCTCTTTCTTCAGTCTCATTGTTAGTGTATAGGAATGCCACTGACTTCTGGGCATTGATTTTGTATCCTGCCACGCTACCGAATTGCTGTATGAGTTCTAGCAATCTTGGGGTGGAGACTTTTGGGTTTTCTATGTAGAGTATCATGTCATCGGCGAAGAGGGAGAGTTTGACTTCTTCTTTGCCAATTTGAATGCCTTTAATGTCTTTTTGTTGTCTGATTGCTGAGGCTAGGACTTCCAGTACTATGTTGAATAGCAGTGGTGAGAGTGGACATCCCTGTCTTGTTCCTGATCTTAGGGGAAAGGCTCCCAGTGCTTCCCCATTGAGAATGATATTTGCTGTGGGCTTTTCATAGATGGCTTTTAAGATGTCGAGGAATGTTCCCTCTATCCCTACACTCTGAAGAGTTTTGATCAGGAATGGATGCTGTATTTTGTCAAATGCTTTCTCTGCATCCAATGAGAGGATCATATGGTTCTTGGTTTTTCTCTTGCTGATATGATGAATCACATTGATTGTTTTACGGGTGTTGAACCAGCCTTGTGTCCCGGGGATAAATCCTACTTGGTCATGGTGAATAATTTTCTTAATGTACTGTTGGATCCTATTGGCCAGTATCTTGTTGAGAATTTTTGCATCCATGTTCATCAGGGATATTGGTCTGTAATTCTCCTTTTTGGCGGGGTCTTTGTCTGGCTTTGGAATTAAGGTGATGCTGGCTTCATAGAACGAATTTGGAAGTACTCCATCTCTTTCTATCTTTCCAAACAGCTTTAGGAGAATAGGTATGATTTCTTCTTTAAACGTTTGATAAAATTCTCCTGGGAAGCCATCTGGCCCTGGACTCTTGTGTCTTGGGAGGTTTTTGATGACTGCTTCAATTTCCTCCCTGGTTATTGGCCTGTTCAGGTTTTCTATTTCTTCCTGTTCCAGTTTTGGTAGTTTGTGGCTTTCCAGGAATGCGTCCATTTCTTCTAGATTGCCTAATTTATTGGCGTATAGCTGTTCATAATATGTTTTTAAAATCGTTTGTATTTCCTTGGTGTTGGTAGTGATCTCTCCTTTCTCATTCATGATTTTATTAATTTGAGTCTTCTCTCTCTTCTTTTTAATAAGGCTGGCTAATGGTTTATCTATCTTATTAATTCTTTCAAAGAACCAACTCCTGGTTCTGTTGATCTGTTCCACAGTTCTTCTGGTCTCGATTTCGTTGAGTTCTGCTCGAATCTTTATTAGCTCCCTTCTTCTCTTGGGTGTAGGATCTATTTGCTGTTTTTTCTCTAGCTCCTTTATGTGTAAGGTTAGCTTTTGTATTTGAGTTCTTTCCAGTTTTTGAATGGATGCTTGTATTGCGATGTATTTCCCCCTTAGGACAGCTTTCGCTGCATCCCAAAGATTTTGAACGGTTGTATCTTCATTCTCATTAGTTTCCATGAATCTTTTTAATTCTTCCTTAATTTCCTGGTTGACCCTTTTATCTTTTAGCAGGATGGTCCTTAACCTCCATGTGTTTGAGGTCCTTCCAAACTTCTTGTTGTGATTTAGTTCTAATTTCAAGGCATTATGGTCCGAGAATATGCAGGGGGCAATCCCAATCTTTTGGTATCGGTTCAGACCCGATTTGTGACCCAATATGTGGTCTATTCTGGAGAAAGTTCCATGTGCGCTTGAGAAGAATGTGTATTCAGTTGAGTTTGGATGTAAAGTTCTGTAGATATCTGTGAAATCCATCTGGTCCAGTGTATCATTTAAAGCTCTCGTTTCTTTGGAGATGTTTTGCTTAGAAGACCTATCGAGTATAGAAAGAGCTAGATTGAAGTCACCAAGTATAAGTGTATTATTATCTAAGTATTTCTTCACTTTGGTTAATAATTGATTTATATATTTGGCAGCTCCCACATTCGGAGCATATATATTGAGGATTGTTAAGTCCTCTTGTTGAATAGATCCTTTAAGTATGATATAGTGTCCCTCTTCATCTCTCACTACAGTCTTTGGGGTAAATTTTAGTTTATCTGATATAAGGATGGCTACCCCTGCTTTCTTTTGAGGACCATTCGAATGGTAAATGGTTCTCCAACCTTTTATTTTCAGGCTGTAGGTGTCCTTCTGTCTAAAATGAGTCTCTTGTAGACAGCAAATAGATGGGTCCTGCTTTTTTATCCAGTCTGAAACCCTGCGCCTTTTGATGGGGTCATTAAGCCCGTTCACATTCAGAGTTACTATTGAGAGATATGAGTTTAGTGTCATCATGATATCTATTCAGTCTTTGTTTTTGTGGACTGTTCCACTGAACTTCTTCTTAAAGGGGAATTTTAAGAGGCCCCCTTAAAATTTCTTGCAGAGCTGGTTTGGAGGTCACATATTCTTTTAGTTGCTGCCTGTCTTGGAAGCTCTTTATCTCTCCTTCCATTTTGAATGAGAGCCTTGCTGGATAAAGTATTCTTGGTTGCATGTTCTTCTCATTTAGGACCCTGAATATATCCTGCCAGCCCTTTCTGGCCTGCCAGGTCTCTGTGGAGAGGTCTGCTGTTACCCTAATACTCCTCCCCATAAAAGTCAGGGATTTCTTGTCTCTTGCTGCTTTAAGGATCTTCTCCTTATCTTTGGAATTTGCAAGCTTCACAATTAAATGTCGAGGTGTTGAACGGTTTTTATTGATTTTAGGGGGGGATCTCTCTATTTCCTGGATCTGAATGCCTGTTTCCCTTCCCAGATTAGGAAAGTTTTCAGCTAGAATTTGTTCAAATACATATTCTGGCCCTCTGTCCCTTTCGGCGCCCTCGGGAACCCCAATTAAACGTAGGTTTTTCTTCCTCAGGCTGTCGTTTATTTCCCTTAATCTATCTTCATGGTCTTTTAATTGTTTGTCTCTTTTTTCCTCAGTTTCCCTCTTTGCTGTCAACTTGTCTTCTAGGTCACTCACTCGTTCTTCCACCTCGTTAACCCTCGTCGTTAGGACTTCTAGTTTGGATTGCATCTCATTCAATTGGTTTTTAATTTCTGCCTGATTAGCTCTAAATTCTGCAGTCATGAAGTCTCTTGAGTCCTTTATACTTTTTTCTAGAGCCACCAGTAGCTGTATAATAGTGCTTCTGAATTGGCTTTCTGACATTGAATTGTAATCCAGATTTTGTAACTCTGTGGGAGAGAGGACTGTTTCTGATTCTTTCTTTTGAGGTGAGGTTTTCCTTCTAGTCATTTTGCTCAGTGCAGAGTGGCCAAAAGCAAGTTGTATTGGGAAAAAGAGAAAAAGAGAGGAGAGAAAGAAGGAAAGAAAAGAGAAAGAGAAAAAAAAAGGGAAGAAAAAGAAAAAAAAACGAAAAAAAAAAAAAAAAGAAGAAAAAGAGAAAGAAAAAGAAAGGAGAAAAAAAGGGGGTGGGGGAAGGAAACAAATCAAAAAGCAAAACAAAACAAAAACAAAAACAAAAACAAACAAAAAAAAGAACCACCGGGGAGTATCTTCTGATTCTGTGTTCTTTAAGTCCCTTGGCTTCTCCTGGAAGTTGTCCGTCTAGCTGGTGTTCTGGGGGAGGGGCCTGTTGTGCTGATTTTCAGGTGTTAGCAGTTGCGGGAGCTGCTGTGCCCCTGCCTGGTGCAGGGCTCAGTGGGGGTTGTTTACCCCGTGAGGCCGCAGGAGGAACAGCCCCAGTGGCGGGGCAGCTCTGGAAACCTGGATTCAGCTCCGGCAGGAACTCCGTCTGCAGGGCCTGGAGGCTCCGGGGCGGGGCCGCTGATCTGCTCAGCTGGGGCAGGAGCGTCCTCGCTGTCCTGGGCCCTCCTGGCCTCTGCCTGTCCCGGGGGAGGCGGGATCCTGGGCTGTGTCCCGGCGCCCTGTGCTCCGGAGCCTGCGCTGGTGGATTCGCGCTCCCGGGCCGCGCAACCCCCTCCGCGGAGCTGCCGCCCGAGCCCCTCCGAGCTGCTCCTGGAACCGCGCAGCCCCCTCCGCACGGAGCCTCTTCTTCTGCCCGAGCCCCTCCGAGCTGCTCCCGGGGCCCCGCAGCCCCCTCCGCGGAGCCGCCCCCGAGCCCCTTCAGCTGCTCCGGGTCCCGCCGGGTCCCGCCGTGCGCGCTGCAGCCCTTAGGGAGCTCGGCGCACTCTCCTGGGCGCGCAGTTGCTCTGTTACTGTCCCCGGTAGCCCGAGGGCCTCCTCGCCCTCCTGGTCCTGCTCCAACTCCCCGCGAGCCCCTTTCCCCCGGGAAGGTCGGTGCAGCTCCTGCTCCTCCGGGACGGGGCTCTCCTGTCCTGGGGACACTCGCCCCGGCCTCAGCCCGGCTCCTCGCGGGGCCCCTCCCCCTTGGAGGCCTTTGTTCCTTTATTTCTTTTTCCCCGTCTTCCTACCTTGATAGATGCGCGAACTCTTCTCACTGTAGCATTCCAGCTGGTCTCTCTTTGAATCTCAGGCCGAATTCATAGATTTTCAGGATAATTTGAAGGTTTTCTAGGTAGTTTGGTGGAGACAGGTGATTTGGAGACCCTACTCCTCCGCCATCTTGCTCCTCCCTCCTCCATTTTACAGTTTCAAAGTCAGAATATGCTTTGCATAAGTGAAATATATGATGACCTCATTTAAAAATCATTTGGGGCACCTGGCTCAGGTCATGATCTTAGGGTCCTGGGATTGAACCCCACATCAGGCTCCCTGCTCAGCAAGGAGTCTGCTTCTCCCTCTGCCCTTCCCCCTACTCATACTCTCTCTCAAATAAATAAATAAAATCTTAAAAAAATAATTTATTTAATACTTCTGAAAACAGAATTAGTATTCTCAGTGCTTTTCAACTACTAGTTTGCTTAATTCTCATAATAATCCTATAAAGTAATGCTATGAATCTGTCTGATTTAGAGGTAAGAAAATGAAGGCACAGAGGATTGTTACTTGCCTAAGGTCACACAGTTAGTTGCCTCACTTGGAATCGGGCAACCTGGATTCAAATTATCATAACAATCCTATGTGATAGTGGAGCCAGGGAACCCAGCAAAGGGCTATCTCTGTCCAGCTTCTCTAGACAAGGCCCTTACGGGCCCCTGCTGCTGAAGGAATGGACCTCAGATTCTATTTGCCTGGGAAGGAGATTTTGTGGGCCAGCCACAGGGGCCACATCCCTAGGTGGCCCACCTGTAAATACCGAAGCCTCACCCAACCAAGCCCCTGAGTGAGCACTCTGTCTACAGGTGCTGAAGGTCCCACCCCTGCTCCTGACCCCTAGTACCTCTCCCCCTCCTTACCCCAATTATTTTTATCCCACTGATTTTTTTTTTTTTTATCCCACTGATTCCTTTTGGAACTTGTGTCCTCCTTGAAGACATGGAAGATGTGTCCTCCTCACAGTGTATGCACAAATGATCTTTTTAAAAATAATTTTATCTCCATTAATTCAAAATATTTTGATATGTGGTCTAAGGATAGTATGAAAGAAATCAAAGCCTGCATCTATTTTAGTTAACAAGGAAACAGTGATTTATTTTATTTTATTTTTTTTGCCAATTTTAAATACAGTTTTATTTAAGACATTGCATTTTCCACTTAATACAGTGCTTATAAAGTGCAATGTTTATTTCCTTTCCCCATGCACATATTCCATATTCAAGTATCAAGAATGCCCAGTATATTTACTATAGCAGCTTGACCTTAAAACTGCCATGGAATTTGCTACAAATTTGGGTCCTTCAAATGTGTGAAACAATGCTAGACCTGTCATCAGGTTGGCTTAATCAACCTCTTCAAAGGTAGGCCCAGAGGAGGCACCACCAGTGATTTAGAGGCTGCACATATCAGGAAAGTGAGTGCAAAGGGGTGAAAGAAATCATCCAGAGTTGCACAGTAGGCAATGGCCAGGTTTCAAGACCAAGCAGTGTGACTACAGTCCTAGGCTCTTGAGAATGCTCTTCCTAAAAGGACAGGAGTCCTCAAAAACCACTTGAGTGTGGTCCCCTGCTAAAGGGCCTACAGGTTCTTTTCCCTGGATTGTGCTTAGATGAGCACTGTCATCAATAGTTGTTTTTTTTCCCCATAGTTTCTAAACAGTTCTTCTGACAACACATCATTTTTTGGATGTATTAATACATGATATCTAGTATGAAGCTCTGACATCTGAATCAATCCATTTATGATGGAGTATTTGGCTATTACACACCAGTGAACAATTTTTGTTTTCCTAAGCAAATGAGTTCAGTATCCTGATAGATTTGTTTAACTATGCTAAAGTTTATTCCAGCCTTAAAAATCTATATAGTTCTTATTTAAGAATAGAATGACTTAAATTATTAACTTACCTGTTCCTTAGTCTATATTGAACAATTGTTTTAGGATCATGGTCAATAACTGGAGAAATAAAACATTTGTATGTTTTATTACAGTATTGTTATGCTATTTAAAATTAAATATAAATTTAAAGGAATCTATATTAGATCAGAACAAATAAATCAGTGATTCAGACTACACATAGTAAATTCTCCATAAAAATTGGTTTAGCTTATAGTAACAGGGAGGATACAGAAAAATGTGTTAACTGTATTTATGTTTATAACCGTTACATTTTTAGAGAATCACACAAGATAATTCTATTTTTCAAACATGGTGCTCTTAAAATTTGAGTTATATGGTGATAATATTTGCTATGTCTCTGTTTTTCATTCACTAAATTCCTCTCAGTTTATTTTCTCATAGGTTTAATCTTTTTTTTTTTAAGATTTTATTTATTCATGAGAGACACAGAGAGAGGCAGAGACATAGGCAAAAGGAGGGGAGAAACAGGCTCCATGCAGGAACCCGATTCAGGACTTGATTCTGGAACTCCAGGATCATGTCCTGAGCTGAAGGCAGATGCTCAACCGCTGAGCCACCCAGGTCCCTTAATTTAATATTTAATTTAAATAACATTTTATCTTAAAATGTAAACATGTGTTCTGGACTTGCCTTTAATAAAAATAATAAGTATTTACTCAAAGTAAATATTTGGGTAAGTGTATTTCTGGAGCTCTTGTATATGAAGAAACTTTTATTAAGACCTTACCGTTGTTGATTGTAGCAACATCAGCATAAGGTGTAGAAAACCACATGTTTGAAAAACTCATGGCCAAATAGTGGAAAGATAATGTCATGTTGACCAAAGAACTATTAACTGGATGACAGAACAGTTGAAACTAAAGAGAGCCATGCTGATAGAAAATTCAGTTCCTTCTTTGGGTTTTAGAAGCTTCATAATTAAAAATGAGAGGGTAAGAACTATTCAATGACATCTTCCAAAATGATAAATTCATCATTTAAAAGTTAAAATTTGTCAATCTTATAATCATACTAGCTAATCTACAAATTGGTATGTATCTAGAACAAGGAGAAATAAAATCTCTATGTGATCATTCCCCAATATTCTTGAATTCCTACAACTCTTTCATATGATAATTCTGATTTTAATTTATTCTTTCATAATTTGAGCATGACTTTTTATTATATATCAAATAAAGCATTTTATATCTGTGAGATAGCAGATAGATAAAAAACGCTCGTGTAGATATTCTGTTCTTTCTCAGGGTGTTATAGTGAAAGGTCCATTCATGATACAGGGAAAAACAAAACTTATTGAGATGAATTATCTTTTTTCCCCCACAGTGTCATAAATTAAAACAAACATTAAAAAGTACTAAAGCAAAATTCCCAGTTAGAAAACATTTAAGAACCTATTGTTACATAATTAACTATTTCTAATGGAACAATCTAGTATTGTTATTTAACAAATTTCATCTTCTAAAATGTTTTAAATTATTTTTCTTATTCAAATGAGCTTATATTCATTTATCTACTTTTAATTCTCTTGATTTAATACTTTTCACATCTAACAGAGTATTTAGATACATGAAAAGATGATTAACAAAAGTAGTCTGAAAGTTGACCAAGTATGGGATTATTAAAAACTTAGATATTATCAAAATGGAAAATTAGTAACTTCTAAAAAGCGGCTTTACAGATTTGTATGCAAATATGAATGGTTTGATTTGTTTAATTCTAAAACTCTTCATACATTTCACTATAATACAATGCAGAGCTTTTGTCTAATTATACAACATAGATTAATAAATTATTTCCTTGATGCTGTATTGCAAAGATAAGGCAAGAACTTTTTTTCATTTAAGTCAGAACTTTGAGTTTGTTTACATTATAAAAAATGTTCTTTATTTTTTAGTTTAAAACATGTCCACCTTTTATAGTTTTAAGTTATTATAAAGTATATCAAAGATACAAAATACATACATGATATACATTTGTGGTTTAAAAATAACAAATATAAAAACATTCTTCTATTCATCACCCAGCTTAAAAAATAGAATATTATCCTCATCTTTGAAAGCTCTGTTTGCCCCTTTCCAGATCTGTCTGTACTGCTACCTTCTGAATTTGGTGTTTATAATCCTTTTAGGGATCCCTGGGTGGCGCTGCGGTTTGGCACCTGCCTTTGGCCCAGGGCGCCATCCTGGAGACCTGGGATCGAATCCCACGTCGGGGTCCCGGTGCATGGAGCCTGCTTCTCCCTCTGCCTGTGTCTCTGCCTCTCTCTCTCTCTCTGTGACTATCATAAATAAATAAAAATTTTAAAAAAATTAAAAAATAATTTTACTATGTATTAATATATATCCCTAACGTTACACTGTTTATTTGCCTGCTTTATGAGCATTATAGAAGTGGAATTATGCTCTAAGTAATATTCTGTGATTTTTTTTCTTGCTTAATATTATATTTTTTATTGTTATCAATGGGAGAGGTGCTAATCTAATAAGTTCCACACCTGTGCAATATCCCACTATGGTCTCTCCCACATTTTATTTATTCCCATATCAATGGAGATTTATATTATTTCAAGTACTAGCCTTTCCAAATGATGCTGCAATGAACACCCTAGTGATTTTCTCCAGGGCAAAAAACAACCGGGAATAGAATTACTAGGCCATATGGTGTTCACATCTTTAGATTTGTTAAATCTAGATTTACTAATGCTAAATTGATTTCCATAGTGGTTATATAAATAAATGTCCATTAGCAGTTTATAAGTGTTTTCGTTGTTCCACATCCACACCAAGAACTTTCTCATGACATTTTAATTCTTGGCATTTGCTGAGTACAGAAATTTTATCTCATATAAACCTGCTATGTTTATTTCATAGGGAAGAGAGGAGGAACTTATGTTATAGGGCAGAATTCCACATAAGGAGATTGAATCTCTTGATTTGGGCAGCTAATATGGTTATGGTTGAAATTAATTATCACAATCAAGAAAGATAGCATAGTTTTTGTTTAAGACCTCATACTCTGCAAGCATGTGGTCTTAGTTGGAACTAAAAGCTTATTTCTAGAGAAAGGAGACCTTCTTCTGGAACTTTGGATTGTAGAGGCAGTTTTGATTCATCACACATTCCCATTACAATGGAGAGGGAGAGCTTTTAGTGAAAAGCCACTTGAAAAGGAGCTTTCTCAGAAATAATAATAGTAATAATAATAATAATTATTATTATTATTATTTCTTCAGATTCTGTTTTCATACCTGATGCTGAAGTCTGTCATGCTTCTTTAAGGCAAGCCTGGTCTTACTGTTTTAGGAATATGAGTTGTGGGAAGAAATGTGTATGTTTTCAGTGAATTGGTAAAACTAAACCAAGCCCCAAGAACTTAAATGTGAATAAAGCACACTGCAAGAGTTGTTTCCTATTAGTGCACTGAGGGATTAAGATCTAGGAAGGTCGAAACAAACCATGGAGCTTGACTTTCTGTAAGACTGTGGAACATACTAGGCAAAATTAGTATCTTGGTAGGAAAGAATTTTGTAGAAATTCATAGCTAAAGGAAAAGAAGATTGGACAACAATCTTACCTGACATCTTACTAAGACTAAAACCAAGATAAATACATATTTTTTAACCTTCATTTTCTCTGTCCAGTTTAGACCCCAATCGTTCTATTTTCAGAGCTCTTCTATGACCCATGACTTGAAATAACAAAATCCTTTCTTAGGAAATGTTATTGCTGCAGTGGTTATGTCTGGTTTCAGCTATTACAGCTGTAGTGCTAGGAGCTGTAGTTTTGATATGTTCACGTGTACTACTATCGACTTGGCAGTGTGGAAAGATTGACTACTATTACAGACTGAATTGTGTCCACTTCAAATTCATATGATGTAGTCCCAACCCTCAGTACTTCAGAATATGACTGTTAGGAGGGCCTTTAAAGAGGTAATTAAGGCAAAATGAGAAAAAGCAAGATAAATTTAACTTTATTTAAATTTAACCACACCATTCAGTACAAGTTAACTTGAATTGTACTGCTGAATAAAGAGCCATACATAAAGCCAGTCATCAGAATAGTGTTCATTTTGGCTTTAAACTGTTCAAAATATGAAATTTTGGAGAAGAAAATGTTGTATATGAATTTATTCTGTCATTTAATTCTTTAAAGGAATATGACTTTATTTGAGAGTTTTAGTGTCTCTCTGGGAGCTTAAAAATTAGAGATGGTTTTAATTTGAGTTTGGGCATTTTGGTATATTAAGAGGTCTATTGTAAAACCTCTGTGAATTATATTAGACAGCATGAACATTACTTAACTGACTGTTTATAGCTGAGTTTTCAGTGGGCTGAATACACAAGAGAGGGCTGAATAAAAGAAGGATGGACTACAGTACTTTATAGGTCAGCATCCATATATAATGTCCACTTTACCCATTCCTGGCTCCCCATGTTTTAAATTGTAGGTCCTGTCCTGGTGAGTTACCCTGTATATTAGCATTTCCTGCAGTGTAACAAATTGTCCCCAAATTTAGCCATTGAAAACACACATATTTATCATTCTATAGATCAGGAACCTGATACTGACTCAGCTTTGAGTGTGTCTTAAGACTCTCATCAAGGTATCAGTAGTAGTTACAGTCTGCTTTAAGAGTAGTGAGATTTAAAAGCTGTGACCCTCCTACCAGACCATGGATAAACACTGCAGTTTCTCAAGCTCTTTATACCCTACTGGCAATTAGGTGCCTCTGACTGCAAAGTCCTTGAACATTGAGCTGTCTTCATCATGGTTCCAGATTTTGCTTGGTCTGGTCCTCTCACTGCATCCATGTGCCACCCCTTCTAGTTGTGATACACTTGGTTGCTCACAATTTTTACATAGCTAGGTATGAGAACTCGGTCATCTTAACAGCTCCTCCCAAAACATGCTACATTTTTATTTCTCACCATGCTAAAAGCCTGAATGGAGGGATTGAAGCCTCCAATAAGCTTTGCTTTAAAAAGCATGCTATTTACAGGATTTTCAGATTTCTCCAATTTATCTATGTATTTCTACTACATGCCCACTCCAAGTAGCATCATTTATATGACCCTGTGTCCTCCTATAAGGGGTTTTAAGGAACTTCAAAAATTGTTTCCTCTTTTAAATAATGTTTGACTTTCATTCCTTTTATTTTGGTATGAATTGTTTTTGAAGTTGCAATTTAGGGATTAAAAAATCTGTGGGGAACACCTGGGTGGTTCAGTGGTTGAGCATCTGCCTTGGCTCAGGTCATGATCTCCAGGGTCCTGGGATCGAGCCCTGCATCAGGCTCTCTGCATGGAGCCTGCTTCTCCCTCTGCCTGTGTCTTTGCCTCTCTCTCTGTCTCTCATGAATAAATCAATGAAATCTAAAAAAAAAAAAAAAAAAAAAGTCTGTGTGTTGTAGCCCATTGCATTTTTAGCTTCATTCAGAGACTTAGTTGTAACTTTTTAGTTTACAAGGTAAAGGTATCAGAACCTTTTGAAACCCAAAGCTCTAGGTTACTGAGCTCTGGAAAAATCCCTTAGGGTTCAGCATCAATTTATTAGCTGGAATCATGTCTTTCCTTATTTTTTTCCAGGCATGAATATTTAGTTTTCTGTTTTTCAAGCTCAGTTATTCATTTGGTCTATCTTATATATGTGGGACCCAGGAAATCTAACAAAAATCCCCTACCCCTGGACAAGCAGAGCAGGGCTAACTCCATTTTGTGCCAAAACCCGCCATCTCATGTAAAACCCCCCACACGACCTGACCTGCCTGTTGTTTAAGGAACTCCCTCACCCTAGTTTAGCTATTAAGCACACCCTTATCAGAAACTAGCACACATAGGAATGCGGGACCTCTGACCTTTAACTGCTAAGGAACGAAAACCCCTCTTTTGCCCGCCAAACCTGCACGCCAATTCTAACCAGAATAATAGGCTAGTTCAAATGGTCACTATAGGGTGAATCGTAATTCAATTGGCCACCTGCGTGTGGACCGACATGATTGTGCAAATTTCTACGTATGTTACAATCTCATTGGCCACAGACCCCTACAACACTACTATGCTTCTTAGTCTCGGGGTCCAAGTCCCCTGCTCCGCTGCGTTGGGTATACTTGGACCCAAGCTCGAGCTTGTGATTAAACCCTCATGTGATTACATCGGTGTCGGATCTTTGGTGGTTTCTTGTATTGCAATCTTGGGCACAACAATATACTGTTTTAAAATATATAATGTTATAAATGTTTTATAGTGAGAGGATTTTCAGAATATCGAGATGTCAGTATTACTGCCTGATTTTGTTTTGGAAGTGTCTATCATGTTATTTTTCTCTAACTCCATTATAGTTTATTTTCTCTTCTATATTCTCCTTGGCACTACTGAATTATTTCTGGTAATTTAGTTACCATCTGTTGTTTTACCGTTCCTTGTTTGAACCCATCATTCTTTCCTGAGATCTTTTTTTTTTTTAGATTTTATTTATTTATTTGAGATAGCGCAAGTGTGAGTGGGTGGGAGGAAGGGTAGGGGGAGAGGGAGAATTAGACTCCCCACTGAACAGGGAGCCTGATACAGGACTCTATTCCAGGACCCTGGGATCATGACTTGAGCCAAAGTAGATGTTTAACCAAATGAGCCACCCAAGTTGCCCCTCTTTGAGATCTTCTTTTAGAGGGAATACATTTTCTTTATATTATAGAACAGAATTGAATGGTGCCATAGCTTAAAATTCTTTGTGGCTTAGATTTTTATAATGTTTCTTCTTATAGTTCACATATTAATACCTCTTTCCTTCCTCCATCTGGATATAGTTCTCATGCTGATTCCATATAGGTTAGCACTCATATTTGAGTGGTCCCACAAGTGATTGAAAGAAAGTTTGAAAGAAGAGGAATATGAGGCAGAGTCCACTTAGCAGAAAACTTAGCTTCTGGTCTGTCACGAATCTATTCCTTTCCATACTCTGCCTTTTCATCTCTTACCTCCAGATTGATATGAAGTGACATCTAACTAACAGGGAAGTTCCATATTGACAAACCAGGGAGACTCTGGTTATCTTAAATTAATTGCATAATTCTTTTTGTCCACATTTTCTCTTCTGTCTTGTAAAAAAAGAGTCTTACTCTTTTATGGTTGACACGTCTGAAAGGTTCTTTTTTTTTACTCCATTCCCCTTGCATTCAGCAACGAGAGACAGCAGATCGGTTTGGGGCTTCTGGACTTGCATCCTACTTGGAAACAAGTGTAGGGGCTAAGGAGAGGAATCCCAAAATGAGTTATTTTGGCATGGATGTTATTTTGAGATAAAAGCAATCCAAACCCATCAGATTCAGATAAAGTTCTTTACTCTCTCAACTGCCTGCCTTACCCTGCCTTGAAAATAACTATCAACAGAGATGCCTCTTTACCTAAGAAACTTATCTGCATAACAGGGCACCTTTGTTTTCCTGACATCATCTTTCATCTTCCTGCTAATCGTCCTTGTTCTGTTTTTGTCCAGGGCCTCTACCCCCTCTTTAGCTCATATAAGCATCATGTTGCCTATCTGTCTTTGGAATTTCCATGTCTGCATGGATTCCTACTTGTATGCTATTAAATTTGATTTTCTCCTGTTGATCTGTCTCATGTCAATTTAGTTCTTAGTCTAGCTAGAAGAATCTTGAAGGATAGAATTCTTCCTCCCTAATACAAGACTTCTACTTAATATCCACAGCATCCTCTATAGGCAACTTCATTTCACCTGATCCTATTTTCATTGTTATTAACAACCCTTTTATATGGGTTTTAGCATTGCATTGGAGCTGTTTCGAGTTGAATCAAAGATGTTATTTCATCTTCTGGTTTTAATTCTTGTTGATGTGCTTATTTGAAAGAGGAAATTGCATTGCAGCAAAGAAAATGTTACCTCTGTGATCTCTAAACATAAATAGAACAGTACAGTTTTCAGCATTAACCTAAATGTGTTTGCAAGCAAAGTCCAAGTCAAATTTAATCCCTCCTTCCCTCCTTTTTATTTGTTCATTCATTTCTTTTCTTGTAACAAAGCCTGAAACTCTTCAAATTCCCCTTATTGAATAAGTGAAAACAAATAAGACAAAGGAAAGAAGATAAGATACTTTATGATGTAAGAAATAAAAAGAGGTTTGTCTCCCTCACACATATTTAACATTATCACAAATATGGTGACTACGAGGAAAATAATAATTCATAATAATTGGTAGATATTAATATGTTTCAAGTAAAGTAAACCTTAAGGCAGAATGAGTTTCCTATTAAGACAGCTCTGTTTCTCTTGCAAATCTTGTTACAATAATGTTTCTTTTACTTTGCTTTGCTTTGCTTTTTGTTCTGCCTTGAAAGACTGGGAAATGACCATAATAGCTGTTTTCCTTGGGCAGTGAGCAGTGAGTGAATGTTGAGCTCCCTGTGGACTGAGCATTTTGATGCAAATTTCCTCAGAAAAAGAAACAGTGTGGCTGATTGCTGCAGAAGCACTGTACCTCAGAGTATGGAATGCTTCACTGCTCTCTTATCCTGGGGCTGAGTATTAACTACACTATTGAACAGCTAGTGCTTATCATCCCTACCATTCAGGCCACATAAATCTCTGGAAAGAGACAATGTCCCTCCAGGGAGTTTAGGCTAGCCCATAAAATGTCAAAAAACATCAACCTATATTTTAGTCCAAAGAAATGCACAAGCTAAGGTTATTGAAGCTATTAGAAAAATATTTATATTATTACTATCATTAAAGCAATTGATTTTCAAGAAGGCTTTGTTTTTGGGCAGAAAAGAATACTTTCTTTAAAAGCATTTCAATTACACAAATGGAAACATCCTAGAATTCTCCTCATCACAAATTAGTGTAATTTTTAACTGACATTATACTGAAAAAGAAATAGAATAATATATGCATATAGTAAATTATCCTAGCAGCACAAAATTCCGGAATTTAAAGTAAATTTCCCTTGTTCCTAGACCCTACCTCTATTCCCAGAGGGAAAGCCATTATAATATCTTTATTTGATTATTATTTTAGAAGTAGTCATCATGTATTCAAGTATATGCATTAGAAATGCCACTCCAAAACATGGCTCTTTGGCAAATGGATTATTTTGAGCTGAAGGTCATCGAGAAACAACAGATGTAAGAAAAGCTCTAAATACTGGGCAAAAGTTTTATTTTTGTAAAGGAAATTCCCATTTGTAAAGGTGTCTCCATCTCCCACACCAGGAAGAGGAAGACTCTTAACAACTCTTGTCAAAAGAGAAGGCAAAATTTTAAAACAGCATAATAAAGCTTATGAAAAAAAAACCCTTCCTTTATTCACCACTCTTCCAGGGCCTCTTCCCAAAACTTCCCTTGTCTGTTCAGAAGCCCCAAACCCCTTTTTCTTTGTTAGCCAAAATTGGTATATAAATCCATGTTCTAATTGTTCCTTTGGGTTGCTCATTAATGGGCACTCCCATGTGTACATGAGCAATGCACATGTTATTAAACTTCTGTTTATTTTTCTCTTGTTAGTCTTTTACCAGTCTAATTTTCAGGGCACCAGCTGGAGAACCTAAGATGGATAGAGGAAAAAGATATTTTCCACCTCCTCTACAATATAAAGTGTCAGTATATAAGAATATGTGTATGAATATCTACACAAATGAGTGTATTCTAAGTAAAAAAAAAAAAAACCACAAAAGCAGTACAAATAAGTTTTTCTATAAAAATCAGTCAAGGGATTAATAAAATAAAAAGATGTAAGATATGACACTATATACCTAAGATGGGGGGGTGGGAGAGAGGAGTAAAGAAAGGGCTTAAGCTAAAGCAATCATCAACTTCAAATAGGCTGCTATATGCAGAGTTTATATACAAACCTAAAGGTAACCACAAATCAAAAACTAGTAATAAATATCCAAAATACAAAGAGACAGGAATCCATGTTATCACTAAAGAAAGCCAAGAAACCATGAAACAGAGCAAGAGAAGAAAAGATCAGAAGAAAACTACTAAATAACCACAAAACAAATAATAAAATGGCAATAAATACATATCTATCAGTAATTAGTTTGAATATGAATGGACTAAACACTCCAATCAGAAAACATAATGTGACAGAATAAATAAATAAGACACATCTATCTGCTGCCTATTAGAAACTCTTTTCAGACCTAAAGACACCTGCAGGTTGAAAGTGAGGGGATGTTTATAATGCAAGTGGATGCCAAAAGAAAGCCAGGTTAGCAATACTTGTATCAGACAAAATGACTTTAAAGCATAGACTGTAACAAGAGACAAAAGACACTATAAAAAAAAATAGAACAATCCAGCAAGAAGAACAATTTTAAATATTTATGCATCCAACAGGGAATCATCCAAAATGCATAAAACCATTAATGACAAACATGAAGGAAATAAGCGAGAATAATACAATAATAGTGGGGGACTTTAAGATCCCACTTACATCAATGGACAGATTATCCAAATAGAAAATCAACAAGGAAACAGTGGCTTTGAAACACTAGATGAGATGGATCTAATAGATATATTCAGAACATTGCATCCTTTTTTTTTTTTTTTAAGATTTTATTTATTTATTCATGAGAGACACAGAGAGAGAGAGAGAGAGAGAGGCAGAGACATAGGCAGAGGGAGAAGTAGACTCCATGTAGGGAGTCCCATGTGGGACTTGATCCTGGGCCGAAAGCAGGTGCTAAACTGCTGAGCCACACAGGGATCCTCAAGAACATTGCATCCTAAAACAGCAGAGTACACATGTTTTTCAAGGGCACATGGAACATCCTCTAGAATAGATCACGTATTAGGCCTCAAAAGTGTTATGCTCATTGTTTTTTTATTCAATATATTTAAGGCATTTTCCTTATTAATAAATATAGGTCTTCCTCATTTTTTCTTCCAATTGCATGGTCTATCACATTTTTTTAAACCAGTTCTTAGTAGAACTTGAGATTGTTTCAGTGTTTTGTTATTACATATAATATTGTTACATATTAATATTATTACATATAATATTATACATAAATCTTTCCAGATTTCAGTCTCTTATGACATATTACTAGAATTTGTCAACTAACAAAAAACACAAAGAGACTTTATTTGAAAAAACTCTTGCACAAAAGAGAAGGGGATTAATTCAACACAAGAAGGAAGCCATAACCTGAGATCTGCAAGTGTCTCAAAGGTCAGACAGAAAGGATATTTCGTCGACAAGGAGGGTTAAACAAGGCTAGAACGAATTGGTTGTGAGGCAGTGGAAAGAGTGGGTGGGGTTGTTACTGGGTGGAACTCCTGGACATTTGCCTTCTCCAAGGAAAGAATTTAGTTGAGACTGGAGAGGGAATTAAAGTAGCAAAGGTTTCTTATTTAGCAAGAAATAAGAAACTGTCTTATTAGGAACTGTCCCTTATTTAGGGACAGTAACACTCCAGAGACAGAAGAGCAGGCTGACCCAGGGATGGGTGACAGCACACTGAATTTCTCACTGAGTTCTTTTATGGGGTTTTATTTGGTCTTCTCCCTGCCATCTTTTATTATCAATCCACTCTTGGATCTGCCTTGGGTTTCTTCCTCTCCAACCTTTTGTGCAAGTTTGTGTGCTCATCTTCTCTTGAGCGCCCAAGTGCAACCTACGGCAGGGGGTGGCAACAAACCTCACTGCAAATAGTATTATCATAATATTATAACAGCCTCGAGGTTACTAGTGGACATGGTCTTTCTTAAGTGCGCATGCTCTGAAGTTGGGAAAGTCCCTATAGCCCATATCTTCTGCTTATCTGTCTGTGCTGAACTGCAAAAGGAGTTGGTCTAAAGCAGATGGAATGGTCTCTGGGTGGAGACTGAGTGGTCCCTGGCAATTGTCCACCTGTCATACTCCTTTCTCCCCTCCTGCTCATGTCTGTCTAACTGCCTACTCCAACAGAGTCAAGAGGAAATTTGCTGGGGAAGTTTTTCACCTGAGGTCATTGGATTCTCTGGAGAGGCCATTAAAAGGGGTTGTTCTGCATTGCAGTGCTTGCTTGCTTAAATTCAAAGATAATTTAGGGTCCAAGGCCTATGGCCAAGGGAGAAGCCTGATTAAAATCTAGTCAAAGCATATAAGTACACAGTTTGTCTAGATTCATTAATAGGAATAAATTGCTCAGCTAATCATTGAAGAGCACCCCCAACCCCGGAAAGAAAAAGGAATTTAGATGGTTCTTGTCCAGACTTTTCATAGGTAAACAAAGGGGTCTTTTGTAAGTCTATCTTACCTAAGTCATATGCAGCAGGATGTTGCTTGCAGTAAGCTATTTCTCAGAACATAAAAGTGTGGAAGGATTTCTGAACTTTCACTGTTTTTCAGGAGCACAAGGCTCTGAGGAAGTTCAATATTGTCAAGTTTGAATGTCAGAATATTTGTATTAAATTCTAACAGCTTTCATTTGCTTGTTTCTTTTCATTTCTGTGTTGTTCTCTTATGGCCTTCTATGATTGCTACATTTAGTCCTTTAATTTTTTATACCATGTTTTGTTTTTTCTCTAGTTAGTTTTTTTGTCTCATTAAAAGCAAAGACTGGCTTTTTAAATTTCTCTCTATTTTCCATTTAATTCCCACTCACTAAATAATCATTTAGCAAATACATATACTCGAGCAGAAAAATATGCATATATGAGAAAGGCACCCAGAAAGCATTTAAATGCCTCTTTGTGATAGGATTTAAAATTGCTCTAGAACTTGGTTTTCAGGGGGATTCTGTGGAATCCTGGGGGTCTATTATTTAATGCTATGAGTTCAATGAGATAACATGACTTAGAAAAGCAAAACAAAAATGTATCTTTTTAAACTTCACATTCCATACAATGAGAGCACTTTCACACAGTGGTGGACCTTGATGGAGTAGCCCTATTAGCAATTTCCTTAGAAATCCTTCAGCCCTTATGGCAATGAGCAATAGAAAGAGTTTATTTGGTTGTCATTTTTTAATGTGAGATAGGAGAAGCCATCAACAATTGCTGAGAGTACAGTTTGTGGAAGAGAGGGCAGTAGGCTGATGATATCAAATACCTCCTTGGATATCCAGATGACTTAGTAGAAGAGTAAACCAACTCTAGTGGAATAATAGAAAATCAGATGGAAATTTTCATTGTAAAGACGTTTTTACTCACATTGGTGACTCAGCTTCTCCTTCATATTTTGCTGTTGTAGACATTGCCAAGTATGGATTGTGTAGATTAAAAATGAATTGTATTATAACTTTTTAATGTTATAATACAATTATATTATACAGTTATATGCAGTGTTCTCGTTTAGCTATTCATTAGTGTTTAAGAAAAACATGTCCGATGATCCAGTGTGACCATTTTTGAAAGAAAACTGAGATGAAAGGGAAAGTTCTATGCTTAAGACTGTTAACAATTTTGATTAAGTTCCTGATGAAAAATTATAATGTATTGAGTCATTTTACTCAAGAGTACAACAGGGAATGCAGTAAAAGTCTGTCCTCACATTGAAGGGTTCTTAACAAGAACTGAGCTCCAGAAATTGTCATACTGATGACATGTCAAAGAGAGCTTCTTTATCTAAGCTGATAAGTCATCAGATTTCCCCAATAAATGTTGTGCTGTAGCATCTGTAAGATTTGTAAGTGATAGGAAAATTCAAGAGAAGTTTATCTTCTGTAAATCACTGCCTGAAACATGCAAAGGCTTTGTGTTTTGTCTTCATATTTGTGACAACAGCAAAAGAGATGTGGGGTGATTTTTCATACTACATCATAAATTGTAATTTTTTTTTGCCTGATTCTCTTGGAATGCTTATTCTTTAAATTCAGCCACCATGCCATGAGGAAGCTAAAAAAGTCTGTGAAGAAATCTGTATGAAAGTTCCACTCCCAAAGCCCCAATGAAGTTCCAAGCTGTATGTAAGCATCTTTTTGCTATTTCTACCAAGCTTTGCCCAAATTGCCAATTTGTAAACAAAAGAAAGGATTTTTGTCATTTTAAGCCATTAAGGTTTGGGTGCAGTTTGCTTCACAGAAATAAATAACTAGACTAGATTTTGGCACTGAGTGGAATACAGCCATGACAAAAACCTCAGGCTTTGTAATTGTGATAGATGATGTCTAAAAAAATTTCTAGAAAATTACTTCCAAAAGTCTAAGGAGATTTTGGGACAGTATTTGCAATGAAGGCATAAAGGAAAGTACGGAAAATGTTAGTGGAAGCTGAAAGTAAGAGAAGCCTGGTTATGTAGTGGTGGGAGGCTTGGTACACCATTCCCTGCAGTAGGGTGAACCAAAGGGAAATGTGCTTAGTGAACTTGATGATATAGGTAAGAAAATTTTGAGACAGAATATTGGAATGCTGACTTGCTTCTTTGGGCTGTCTCTAGGAAAATGCAAGTGGAGGGAGGTGAGCTTAAGAAAAACCTATTAAATCTTTAGATGAAATTTCCTGGAAATATAAATGAATCAGGACTTAATGGGTTTGAAATTAAATCATAGCGCTGTTTTTTTATTCCCAGATGGTCCAGATAGCAAATTATTCTGAAATTAAGACATGGCTTCTAGGTAAAAACCCCATTCAGAGTAGACCTGTGAGATCCTTAAGGACCTGAGGAAAAAAAAAACATTTAGAGTATTGCTTCATAGACCCTTTCGAGGAGCCCTCAGAAAGATATAAGGGCATGTCTTACACACTCTATTACAACAGTCTTCTAGGAATCTTAAAGCCATTGTCCCATAGATATTTCACATGGAACATAAGGTAGAGAAGGACTTACCTCAAATTAAGGATATGGCTTTTGTCTAGTAAAGTGGGTTATATAAATTGATAGGCAAAAAGCCTAAACATTTTTGAAAAAATTGTACCAGTTTGGACAAAAATATCAAAAAGAGTATAAAATAGAATGATGCCTTAGATTCTGAAATGGTCGTAGGCAAGAAGCAGAGAAAATTACTGCAAACACAGATTGTTTCCTATGGAAAAAGAAGAGTGACTCAGAAACCAAAAGCAATGGTTTTGGAGGGTGAAGACAAGAACTACAGAGAACAATTCTCATGCAATACATCTGAGCCCTAATCATGGAATTGACAGTATATTCCTTCCTGTATTTCAGAATTTTTATAGACCAATAGCTGCTGTGTCTTTTAAATTCCCTCCCTTTTAGAATGAGAGTGTCTATGGTAATGATCCTACCTATTCCTGTTGCCTATCTCACCAATATATATGTGTGTGGTAGGTAAATAATGTATCGTTAGCTTCTCAGTTCTTTAGATCAAGAGAAATAGTACTTAAAAGTTGTATGTAAGTACCCCTACCCAAAAGCTTCATCTACACCTAGACCTGATTGAGATAACAAATTGTGGGCTTAAAGCTGATGATGCTCTAATGGGATGTGTCTTAGGGAAGGGGAGAATATATTTTGCTTGTGGGAGGAATCTAGATTTTTGTGATCAGAGGACAAACTGTGACATTGTACTTTCCAAAAATGGTTACCAAACTATCTCCCACTTCATATATTCTTATTATAGCATAAGATTGATAGGTCTTGATTTGAAATCCTGGTTAGCTTTGTATTTGGATAGGCTGTTTATTCTGGTAAAAGTGAGACATTTTGACTTCTGAGGCTAGGTCATGAATGTAATACTGCTTCCGCCTCGAAGGGATACTTACTTGCTCTTGGAATGTATCTACTGTGCCACTAGGAAAGCCAACAAATTCAGGGAGAGCCCATATGAAAGGAACTGAGGTATCTGGCCCCAATTAAGTGCCCCCTGACAAATAAACCTACTTGTCAGCCATGTGAGTGAGCCAGCTTGTAAGTAGGTGCTCTATCTTCCAACTGAGTGGGTGCTTCATAGAAACAGACAAAGACAGCCTTGCTACACCTGCCAAATTGTGGAACTGTGGGGGGGAAGCAAGTTACTTTGTTATTGAAAACCACTATGTTGGGAGTAAATATTACGCAAGAGGAAATGGGGATTTCCTAAGACCTGAAAATTATTTGAAGATTCATCCAAAATGGGAAAAATAGAGAAATTTACCTCTACAGTAAAATTCCTATTGTCACAAGGTTTTCATTTTTTTTCTACCTTTTGGAAACACTAATCTTCATCTTCGTGGATTATGATTGTGATGATTCCTGATGAGAGGGAAAGATATTAGTTTCATCCCTTTGAGAACCATGGACATGATGTCTATTTACTTTAGATATAGTGCTTTTAATTCAAGTGCTGAATAAAAAAGTAAAACAACAGAAGTCCCATTGTTAGAATTTTAAATCTCTTAATATTTTCAGTGTATATATGATGGTCTTGAGAAATATTACACTTTCCAAAATAAGCCTGTAATTATGGATTCTTGGTCTAAGAAGATAGCTTAACTATAATCAACCAAATACCTGGTTATTCTCTGAATTAATGACAATATTATCAACCATTAGTTAACACCTACAGCCTGACAGGTACTACCTGCCACATATATTGAAGAGCACTTCAGTAAAATGACATGAGATACAAGCATAAACAAGTACATAGCTTAGAATATTCCTGAATCTAGAAGTTATATTTTGTAGTTCCATATTTCTCTGAAAAAAGCAAGAATGCCAATTTTTCAGTGGAATTTGGTATTGTGAAGATAACAAAACATAACAGTGGAGCATATTTTCAAAATTATATTAATTCAGTAAGAAGACCAACTGATGCTATTTTGTGGCCCTGTTTTCACTGAATATATTCAATTTCACTGAGTTAATTCAATTTTATTTCATTAGTGCCAGCTGCTAAACCTTTTTAAATGTTGATTTCTTTCCAAATGTAAAGAAAATCCTCAGCAAATCCACTGTTTCTTACTGAATTTTGAAGGGTAGAAAATGAATTTTTATTGAAAATATTCTGTAAGAATCTGTTTGCAAAATTAAATATAACTTCAAATTGTAAACTAGAGACTCAGAAATTATAATGTTGATAAAATAGCACTTGAAGGGGTGGGGTGTAGAACAAGCCACCCCAAAATTTGGCATGACAATTATTTTGAACTAAAGGCAATCAAGACCCAGGAGATTCAGAAAAAGCTCTTTACCTCCTATTTAAATGCCTAAAAAAGTTAAAAATTCCTCACTGGAGGGGAAAATCTCCATTTATAAAATAAATTTATGTTAGAAATTTATATTCCTGCACCAGGAAAAGAGCTAATACTAGAGATCATTTTACTTTGTTTACATTACATTTCTTCCACTCATCTTCCAATGAATTGCCTCCCCAGAATCCCTAACTCCTATCCCTTTTCTTAGCTCAGGATGGTATGTAAGTCGCAACTGTTTGGCTGCCTTTTGAGTCTCATATCCTTGTGTGGCTCCCATGTGTATGTACATAATTAATTTATTTTTCCTGTTACCTGACCAATGTCAATGTAATTCTTAGACCAGCTAGAATCTAGTAGGGTAGAAGGGAGAATTTTTAGTCCCTTGCATACTATATCCTGAAGCCCTCACTTGGGAATATGGAAAACAAAATATTAATAACCTCTAGAATATACACCTCTTTCATTCTCTCTGTATGACAGCGTGGGAGCTGAGGGCAGGTCACTCCAAGATGGGCCACTTGGGCCTGAAGATTGTTCTGAGCCAAAGGCATTCAAGAGCTTGTGGGTTCAATAGAAACTTTTGTCCCCCTTAACTACATAGAAGTATCTAGCCTGGGGGTCTTTCCCAGAATAAGGGCTATTAGTAGAGATAAATTTTATCCCAGTGACTCATCTGTATGGCAGGGCAGACATTATTTTCTGGTGAAGTGCATTCCTCTGCTCTGAAGTCTCAGACCCTTGCCGCATTCTCTTTAGTTCAGAATGACATATACACCTCATTTTGCCTGTCTTTGGATGTTCCCTATCTATGTCGATTCCTGTATGAACACTGTTAACTCTGAGTTTCTCTTATTATCTGTCTTATGTGAATTCACATCTTAGTCCTGTCCTTGATGAAGACAGGAATTCTTGCTCTCCAGCTATATTTTGTGTGAAGAAATACTAATATACTAATAATACTAATACTCAATTGGAAAGGTTATATCATGGCTCAAAGTTAATTAGTGGGATATTCCTCAAGGAAAATATGATTTTTTTTTGCTTAAAATGAAGTATTTCACATTTCTGAGAATAAAATATTTAATAATTAAGAAATGTCTATAAATTCATTAAAAATTTAAGATTTGCTTTTCTAATTGTCTTGAAATTCTAAATTTATTTTGTAATCAATCTTCACTTTTACCCATTCACCTTTATTTTTATTACAACTTGTTAATTTGTGTTGCTTATATTATCTTACTGTTTTCAAAACTTTTGGAATTTATTTTTTTACTTATGATTTTTAAATACATTTCTGGCAAAATATCTCACATAAGGTTTTTCATAAAGCAAATCATGAAATTTTAATTTTTGTGATACAAATGAAATGTGTTGATAGTTATTTTTCACTTTATATAAAGCCCATTATATAATTATAAAATACCATCTTTAGGTTAACATGGAGAAGAGTAAAACATATCTTATTTTCTTTTTGTCTTTTTCATAATGATATCCTTCAACTCCATCTGACTTCCTGGCTTAACTATGAACCTCAGAACTAAATATATAGGGAGTTTTAAAAGGAGATAAAAGGGGTGCCTGAGTGGCTCAGTCAGTTAAATGTCTACCTTCAGCTCAGGTCATGATCCAGGGGTCTTGAGATTGAGCCCTCCATTGAGCCCTTGCTCAGTAGAGAGTCTGCATCTCCCTCTCCTTTTCCCCCTCCCCCTGCTCATGCTCTCTCTTACTCTCTCTTTCAAACAAATAAATAAAATCTTTTTAAAAATGAAGATAAAGACATAGATGGGAAGGAAGAATGTATGAGAATTATCATCAGAGATTGCAAACTTTAGATTAGCCCAGAGACATAGCTACTTTCTTTCATAAGAAACTGGACCACAGATTTTTCTCTAGGATATTTTGTGACTTTGTTTCAAGGTTAAAAGCAATATAACAGGTTAAGATGGTAGAACCATAGGAAGACCCTATGCTTGCCTCATCCCTTTAACACAGCTAGGTAAATATCAAATCATTCTGAGATAGGAGATTGGGTTTGAGGACTGAGCAAACAAACTCCACAGCTAGAGGGACAAAAGAGGCCACATTGTGGAAGGTAGGAGATGAGATGTGATTTGGGAGAGAAAAGAATTGTGGGTGCTGCAGAGGACAAGGAGCCCTTAATCAGGGAGAAAGGAGAGAGAGGGAGGAGGGCGGGGGGGGGGGGACAAAGAGAGAGAGAACCAACAAAGTGCAGGACACTGCACAAGAAAAACACTTCCCCAAAACCATTAGTGGAGAAAATGAGAGGGGCTAATCATTGCAAGTTTTTACAAGCAGCAGAGCTCAAAGACTAAAGTTTCAGAAGTCTATACCATTACTAGGTGGAGCCTGGTGGGTATAGAGGTGCTCTGTGAAGATGGAGGGCAAAGGCCCAGGAGCCAACAGCATAATCTGAGGATTCCCTGAGTCACACTTGGAGAGACAGTTGCTCTTCTTGGAGTGTATTTGAGAAAGGTGGCACTGGCTTTCTAGGGACAAAAGAGCCGGCAGGTGCTATTGAGCTGTCCTCATTAGCACAGGAGCAGAGACACCTGCTGAGGACAGCTAACCTGGATTCTGGCTTCTTGCTGTGTTTTACCATAAACAACAAGCCCCTGCACATTCATGTGACTGTCCTTTTGGGACAAACTGGCACCAGCCACAGTGCTGTGAGACCCTCCCCCCAGAACCATCCATGCAGGCTCCTTAACATTTGGAATTTTAAAACTGATACAGGAATTCAGCAAAGTGGCAGGATATAGAATCAACACAGAGAAGTCTGTTGAATTTCTATACACTAACAGTGAAGCAGCAGAAAGAGAAATCAAGGAATTGATCACATTTACAACTGCACCAAAAACCTAACCAAAGAGGTAAAAGAGCTGTACTCTGAAAACTATAGAACATTTATGAAAGAAACTGAAGATGACACAAAGAAATGGGAAAATATCCCATGTTCTTAGGTTGAAAGAAAAAATATTGTTAAAATGTCTATACTTCCCAAAGCAATCTACACATTTAATGCAATCCCTATCAAAATATTAGCAGCATTTTTCATAGAGCTAGAAGAAACAATCTTAAAATTTGTATGGAACCACAGAAGGCTCCAAATTGTCAAAGGAACCTTGAAAAAGAAGCAAAGCTGGAGGCATCACAATTCCAAACTTCAAGTTATATTACATAACTGTAGTGATCAAGACAGTATGGTACTGGCACAAAAACAGACACATAGATCAATGGAACAGAATATAAGACTCCAAAATGTAATCCACAACTCTATGGTCAACTAATCTTTGACAAAGCAAGAAAGAATATCCAGTGGGAAAAAGATAGTCCCTTCAATAAATGGTGTTGGGGAAAATGGGTAGCCACATGCAGAAGAATGAAGCCGGCCCACTTCCTTATACTGTACGCAAAAATAAACTAAAAATGGATGAAAGACCTAAATGTAAGACAGGAAATCATCAAACTCCTAGAGGAAAACACAGGCAGCAACCTCTTTGACCTTGGTTGTAGCAACTTCTTACTAGACACGTCTCTGGAGGCAAGGGAAACAAAAGCAAAATGAACTATTGGGGCTTCATCAAGATAAAAAAAAGCAAACAAATTTCTGCACAGCAAAGGAAACAATAAAACTAAAAGACAGCCTATGGAATGGGAGAAGATATTTGCAAATGATGTATCTGATAAAGGTTAGTATCCAAAATCTATAATGAACTTATCAAACTCAACACTCAAAAAAACAATTGAGTTCCGATATGGGCAGAACATGGGGTGCCTGAGTGACTCAGTCAGTTAAGCATCTGCCTTTGGCTCAGGTCATGATCCCAGGATCCTGGAATGAAGCCCCACATTGGGCTCCCTGTTTGGCAGAGTGTCTGCTTCTCCCTCTCCCTCTGCTGCTTTCACTCTCTCTCTTTTGTCAAATAAAATCTTTTTAAAAAATGGGCAGAACACACGAATAGATATTTTTCCAAAGAAGACATCCAGATGACTAACAGGTACCTGAAAAGATGCGCAACATCACTCATCATCAGAGAAATACAAATCAAAACCATGATGAGACACCAACCTACACCGGTCAGAATGGCTAAAATTAACAACACAGGAAACAACAGATGTTGGTGAGGATCCAGAGGAAGGAAAGCCCTATGCACTGTTGGTGGACATGTAACTGGTATAGCCACTCTGGAAAACAATGTGGAGGTTACTTAAAAAGTTAAAAGTAGAGATACCCTATGATCCAGCAATTGCACTATTAGGATTTAGCCAGAGGTTACAAATATTGTGATCCAAATGGGCACCTGTACCCCAATGTTTGTAGCAACAATGTCCACAACAGCCAAACTATGGAATGAGCCCAGATGTCCATTGACAGATGAATGGATTAAGATGTGGGGTGTGTGTGTGTGTGTGTGCGTGTATTGGAATATTACCCAGCCATAAAAAAGAATGACATCTTGTCGTTTGCAATGACGTAGATGAAGCTAGAAGTTATTATGCTAAGTCAAATAAGTCAGTCAGAGAAAGACAAATACTGTATGATTTCACTCATATGTGGAATTTAAGAAACAAAATAGATGAACATAGGGAAAGGGGAGGAAAAAGAGAGAGGCAAACCATAAAAGACTCTTAACTGTAGAGAACAGACTGAGGGTTGATGGAGGGAGGTGGCTGAGGGATGGATTAAATGATGAGTATTAAGGAGGACACTTTTGATGAGCACTAGGTGTTATATGTAAGTGATGAATCCCTGAATGTTATTTCTGAAACCAGTATTACACTCTATGTTAACTAACTCAAATTTAAATAAAAATTTAAATAAATAAAAAGTTAAAAGCAGACAAAAAGTGTAAATAAAACATGTTTAAAAGTCAAGAAACACAGTGAATTTGTAGGTCTAATTTATAAATACTTTTCACTTTGTTTCCTGGGTATGTAGCTTTGGATGTTTTAAAGAATCATGATAGTTACTAGACATTTTTTTTATAAAATAGAAAAAAAATGAACATTGTTGAATAGCCCTCCTGTCAAGTTTTCACATAACAATCTAGTCACATAGAATAGCAATAGTAAGGGCAAAGTATACTATATTCTTACAAGTAGTGTTGAAGCAATATACCCAAAACATACAGACAACAATCAATAATATTCTTTGTCAGTGTCCTAAGTATCATGGATTGCTTGCAACCACCCATCAATAAGCCCTCATTGAGCTTCTGAGTGGTACATCCCTGCATTTGTGTGCCTAAGTATTGAATAGACTTTCACTGAACTAAAAGGAGTAATAGGTTAGCCTTTACAAAGTGCCCATGCTGGGCACTTAATATAGATTATCTTTAATCCTCACAACAATCTTATAAGGTAAGTATCATCATCAAAATGATTTTATATGTAGACACCAAAGATTGTAAATATTAGGAACATGTCCAAAGTTACAGTTTATCAAAGCCAGGATTCCAACCTGTTTCTTCTCTGATTCTAAACCTACTTATGCTCTTACTTCTCCATCTTACTTCAATACAACAATGATAGTAATGATGATGATGATGATGAACAGTTACAGTTTTTTAAATGGTTAGTTAACTGTATTAACTACAGTGGTGAGTGCTTTGTATACTTTTTCCTATTATCTTACATTATCCCTTTCAATCTCTTTGTAATAATTAAAGAATTAAGGGATTTTAAGATGCAAATCCTCTATTATTATAGAGGGAAAAGACTGAGAAGTTAAGTAATTTGTCCTAAATCAAGCAGCTCATAAGTTGACTAGCTAGGTTTAAACTATGTCTGAAATCTCTGCTGATCTTTTAACCTCTATGTAGAATTGATTTCAAACTGAGACTTTGAGAAGGAGAAAAGAGAAGCTGAATGCATTAATACAACATAAAATTACCTTATCAAATAACTCTCACTCCTCAAGAAGATTATGTGGTCACTGACCAAACTATCTGGTGACTGTGGTCAGAGAAAGAATAGTAATATTTTTGTCTCTTTTGTTTGCTTACTAATAGCATTTGTGCACTTGGATCCCTTATTTTGAAATAATGTATTCAGGATTATCTCTGAGTTTTCTAGGAAAAAAATGAGAAAGAAAGGGAGTTTGAGGGAAAAGGAGGTAGTGTTCGTAAAAAACAAACAAACATATTTAGGACTTGTTAGGAAGTTGTTCTACAGGTAATTGTTCTCTTTCAGTGTGCAAACTATTAGAGAAACTTCTGTCACTTTTTTTGTATCTTAACTTCTGAAGAAAAAAAAAACAACTACAACAGGCAACTAAGGGGGCAGAGGAGAAAGGGGGAGTAGGAGCTGTGGGGGTGTGATTACTGCACTATGGCTGTGTTGTGGGAGAGGAAGCAAACTCATCATTCTAGATCCTTTGGAGTTCATACTCTGCGTGTTTTCAGATTGGGGTTGTTGTAATGAATGTGGAGTCTCATGAGAAGAAAATAGTAGGACACCACAACATGATGGAATGCTGCAAGTACAAATATTTTCAACATTTGGAAGATGGATCCTTTTATCCTAGGAATTTTCTTTATAAGACCACTATCCTAACAGATAGCAAATAGGTTGTAGAGTTAAGACAGATATACATATCAATTCAGACGTAGTATTTTTAAAATCTGGGTGACTTTTATGCATTTACTTAACTTTGCTGCTTTTCAGAGTTTTATCTGTCCAATAGGAATAATGATATAGATGCAGAGTGTTGTCAGGGAGACTCCGCCTCTACATATTGCCTGGCATATAGATAATGAATAGTGGTTATTTTATTTTTCAAAACATAATTTATTTTTTTTTAAGATTTTATTTATTTCTTCGAGAGAGAGAGAGAGAGAGAGAGGCAGAGACACAGGCAGAGGGAGAAGCAGGCTCCAGGCAGGGATCTTGACGTGGGACTCGATTCCGGGACTCCAGGATCACGCCCTGGACCGAAGGCAGGCGCTAAACTGCTGAGCTACCCAGGCATCCCACAAAACATAGTTTCTGCCTCTAAGATGATTAGGGTCTAACTGTAGAAAATATAGAAAGAAAGTTTATGTTAATACTTTATTGAAATAAGATTATTTCTCCCTCATCTCTAACATATGTAAGATAAAACAGGGGTGCCTGGGTGGCTCAGTCGGTTGAGCGTCTACCTTCGGTTTGGGTCATTATCCTCAGGTCCTGGGATCGAGCCCCATAACAGCCTCCCTGGTCAGGAGGGAGCCTACTTCTCCCTCTCCCTCTGTCTGCTGCTCCCTCTGCTTGTGTTCTCTCCCTCTCAAGTAAATAAATAAAATCTTTATTAAAAAAAAAAAAGATAAACAGTGCATGGCAGATGCTCCCAGATTAAAAAAATGAGGTTTTAGACCATGCAGGACATTCAAAGGAGGTGGTTGAAAACCGTTTTTGAGTTCACTTTAGCAAAATTTTCACTTAAGGGTTTGAAAGGGATGCCAGAATTTCTTGGAAGATACCTGTGCATGCTATGAAACCCATCACCATCTCTCATGGCAAAGAGGCACTCCTTTTTTCTCTCACCTCTCCTTCAGTGAGACTACTTGAGAGCTTGATATTTACCAAGTGGTGTCTGGACTCATCCTTGAAAATTTCTCCAAGCAAAAGTCTGGCCGTATGTATGACTCTGTGATGGGAACGGAGGAAGAGAGAGGACAGCAGTGAGAGCAAAAGTTCTTCTACCATTTTACCTGGCCAGGATGTGTAACCTTTTTTGGGCCACATGAATTCCTAGAAGTTTAAGTCAAAGCCATTTAGAGAAGACCCTGCCCCAGCAGGCCACCTTCCAAAAGCAAAGTAATCCTAAAGGAAAGGTCTCTGCAGTTTATACTTTTTGAGATATGACTGGGGGAGGGTAGGGTATGAGTGATTGGTTGGAGAGTAGATGATCTAAATTAGGGATCTGGGTGATGGAGAATGTCATTAGAAATCTCCCAAGAAACCAAAGATATGCTCCCCAAAAAGAAATTGGCCCTGATTATCTATGAAGCTCAATAAACACTCAATTTTAGACAATCCCGAGGTCCACCAGCAGATCATGGCAGGACTAGTCAAGTGGAGCCTCTCTTGCCTTTTTTCTGTTGCTGCTCCTGCCCTAGTGTGGTCAGACACCATGACTAGCAAGAGCTAAGAGAAAATAGTGCAAGGCAGCAAAGCAGAGAAGATACTGACAACACTCCTCTCTTTTCTTTTCCTTATAGGTTTCCAGGGGATGCTCCCTAGAGAAGAGCAGCTTGAACTTTAAGTTTGGAACTTTAATGACATTGGATTTGTATTGGTTTTCTGTTTCTGCCTAAGAAATTACCCCACATATAGTGGTTTAAAACAACACACATTTGCAAGCTCACAGTTCTGTAGGACAGAAGTCCAAATGACTTAACTGAGTTCTCTGTTTAGGGTCTGATAAGATCAAAATCAGTGTTGACCAAGGCTATGTTTTCATCTGGAGCTTGGAGTTGTCTTCCAAGAGTATGCCTGTTATTAGCAGAGTTTACTTCCTTTTGGTTGTAGGATTTAGATATTTATGTCCTTGTTAGACGTAAGCAGGGACCTCTCTCACCTCCTTAAGAACACCTGATTCCTTAGGGCACCTGGATGATGGTTGGTAAAGCAGTTGACCTGTTTTCAGCTCAGTTCATGATCTCAAGTCCTGGGATCAAGCCCTGAGTCGGGTCTGTGCTCACGGGGGAGTCTGCTTGTGAATTCTCTCTACCACCTTGCTCTTCCCCCTGCTTGCTTACTATCTTCCCTTAAAATAAATAAATCTTAAAAAAAAGAGAGAGAACATCCAATTCCCCCGCATGTGACCCACTGCAGGTTTAAAGGCTGGTTCTTTCTTACACTTGGAGTCTCTGGAATCCTCTTCTGCTTCAGCCCGAGAAAAGCTCTTTGGTTTTAAGGGCTCATGTGATTACTTTAGGCCTGGCCAAATAATCTCCCTATCTAAAAGTCAACTGTGCATATCACATAACACAATCACAGGAGTGATATCTCATCATATTTAAATGTTCCAGGTATTAGTACAGCAAATCTCTAAGAGGCCATTTAGACAACCTACCTACCAGAGAATTGAGCCTTTTAATTATGGCAATGATGTCATTTTTTTCCTTTGTTTTGATTCCAAGTGACTAGACAGCTTTTTATGATCTAAAAGTGCCCAATAAAATAGGAGGCCCAGCAGAAGATTTTATTTAAGTGTGAGAAAATAATTACCTTTACAGATTGGGGTTAAATGGGTATTGGTGGTGTTTGATGAGAGGATTTTCCTTTTATTTTGCTATATCCTACTGATTGTTTAAACAAAATGCATTGGCCTTAAGTAAATTGTGGTTTGTGATAGAGGGACATAACCAATGTACAGTTATCTCTCCTTTCCCTGCTCCAAGGATGGGTTAGGCAAATAAATATTTAGAGTTCATTTTCTTTTTAAACTAGGATATCCTGTTAATCTTCCTAGGCTAGGTGGCAAGAACCTCTTGGAATTCATGTAGGTCAGTGTTCCAGTGCCCAAGGAGAAATGAAAGATGCTGGAGAGTGGATCTGAAAGAACAAGCAGAAATTATTCAGCACAATAATCTATTGCAATAAACTGAGCAAGAGATGATGGTGACTTGGAGGAAGATGGTAGGAATAGAAGAAGAGAGAGGGTTCTGGATAATATTTTGAATATATAGTGGGCAGATTTTGTCAAATGAATTAGCTGTGGGCTATGAAAGAGAGGAGAATAAATCCAAGATTTGGGGTTTGTGGAACTTGGATGATGGAGATGCCATTTACTGATGTGGAAGAGATTTGGAGGGAGCAAATGTGATATGCATTAAGAAAATGGGACTTTATAAAAACTGTAACCATTTTTTTAAGGATGCATTTATCCATTGGAAAGAGAGGGAGAGAGCAGAGTGTGGGTGTGGGGAGGAGTAGAGGGAGAGGGAAAGGGAAACCCAAGCAACCTGAAAGATATCCAATATTTGGTGACAACGTTTAAAATCTTACGCCTTTCTCATCCACAGTTTTGTCTAGAACTCATTATAGAGAGTCATATCCACATCTGATTCCATATTTGCTTGATCTTCCTCATCCCTGTCTCCTCTTTGGTTCCGTAGTGACTTCCGAACTTCTGGTCTATCATTTAAAAATCCTCTCTATCCCTCCTCCTTTCTCTAAATGTCCTCTTACCTTCTCAGTCTTTTGAAATGTGAATTTCTCCTAAGGATTCTCCTCCCCTGTGGCACTATCAAGCAATAGTCTGAGTCTTTCCAAATTGTACGTGGCTGTAAGTGGAGTAGCTTCTTCCCTGATGTTCCTTAACACTTTCAAACTAATTTCCTTTCTCTTTTCCCTAAAATTCCTTGTCTTTGAAGATTTTGCTCCCAATCTGTAATATACTTCTATACTTATACATAGACGGTTTCCACTCAGTAATGACTTTAATTGTTGGCTCAATGTCGCTATCTCTAATGGTGCTCTAAGTCACAGTGGCTGCAATGTCCGTGTGTGATCTTTGTAGTGTTCTGATGTCCTAGTTCCTGGATACCTTCTCTTTCAGTATTCTCTCTTCCACATCCATTCTGTCTTTTCCCATGGGCATCCCCCAGACCTTGACATTATGAATATCATAATGTCAATCATCTCCTCCATGATTTCAATTTGAAATGCCTCACTTTCTGATCTCTACTTCTTGTCATTTCAACTCCTTCCTCTAAGACCTTTCAGTCCATTAGTTCTATCACATTTTCACAGATGCTTGCTTCCCATTTTCAGTGTCTTTCAGTTGTCAAACACCAGGAAAAATAAACCTATAGTTGAACACATTGGGTGAAAGGTCCATTTCAAGGGGGGGCAATGCACACCATAAGGGCATCTGAGTCAGACTGCATTACAAAAATCTAATTGCTAGGAACTGGGTTCATGTTTGGTGATTTTAGGAAAGGTTTAGAAAGTAGGACTTTACTATTCATTTGGATGCTGTGAGGCATGTGGCATTCTGTGATTGGATTTCTGAATACCTCTTATCTATAGAGTAAGAAGAATGAATCAATACCAAAGCTATAATTTCTTTTAAAGATTTTATTTATTTATTCATGAGAGACACAGAGAGAGGGGCAAAGACATAGGCAGAGGGAGCTTGATGTGGGACTCAATCCCAGAACTCCGGGATCATACCCTGCCAAAGGCTGAGACTCAACTGCTGAGCCACCTAGGCATCCCTATTTTTTATTAAAGATTTTATTTCCAAAGCTATAATTATTAATGGAGCCAAAGTCACATATTATCCAGGACAGGAAGATGTTTGGTTATTTTTGTAGTTTGAACAATTTCAGTTTTGTCTGTGTTTAGACATGATTACAGAAGGGTCTTTTTTGTCTCTGTTCCATCATGGTCGGAGTGGCCTTATCTGATGATAATGTTCTGTGGAAAACAGTACAACCTAGCTAATAATACCAGGCCAGCTCCCTCATGTCAGAATGGCTTTTTTCACTCATCCCTGCCTTGGTCTATCACTGTAGCCATACCTTGCAAACTAAAAATCTAACTCGGGATCCCTGGGTGGCGCAGCGGTTTGGTGCCTGCCTTTGGCCCAGAGCGCGATCCTGGAAACCTGGAATCGAATCCCACATCGGGCTCCCGGTGCATGGAGCCTGCTTCTCCCTCTGCCTGTGTCTCTGCCTCTCTCTCTCTCTCTCTCTGTGTGACTATCATAAATTAAAAAAATAATAAAAATAAAAAAAATAAAAATCTAACTCCTTCACTCCAGCCCCCACCAATAATTTTAGGTCCACCCTGGCTGGCATTCCCTATTGCTTTTAACCAGCTTTATTTTTTTCTGTACATTACTTATAATTGTATGTCATGTTATAAATTTATTACATATTTTTCTATTATCATTCTAGTATTTAAACAAATTATTCAGATTATTTTCACCATATAATGGCAATTAAAGAATACTTTGACCTTTATTTATTCATTTTAAATTCTCTTTCTTTCTTTCTTACTCTTTCTTTCTTTCTTTCTTTCTTTCAGAGAGAAAGAGCATGTGAGCAGGGGGAGGGGAAGATGGAGAGGGAGAGAGAGAGAATCTCAAGCAGATTCCATGCTGAGTGAGGAGCCCACTATGGAGCTTGACCCCACGACCCTGAGATCATAACCCAAGCTGAAATCAAGAGTTGATTGCCCACCCAACTGAGCCAACGGTGCCCCTAACCTTTAAAATAAAGTAATCAAGATGTGCAAGTGCTAATAGAGGTCTATGTAAATTAATTATGCATTTTGCTGATTATATAAAACAAAAAGGCATGATTTATAATTTCAAAACTTTTTGCGATACTATCCTGGCAGTTGACTTTCAGTGAATTAAAGCTAAACCTTTTTGCTATCCTGGCAGTTGACTTTCAGTGAATTAAAGCTAAACCTTTTTTATAAGACACAATAAGGCCATGTCAAAGAAAAACCTAAAAGATTAAAATACAAAGAGATGAAGTCAATTTGTGGTGGTCAAAGTGTGTAATAATGAGTTGAAGAGAAATATAAGGATTTTAGTCTAGGAACTTTTTTAAAAGAAAGTTTTGACTAATATTTTCCATATAGTTGTTAGTAACATTTTTAAAGTTTTTTTTTAAGATTTTATTTATTAATGAGAGAGACAGAGAGGCAGAGACATATGCAGAGGGAGAAGCAGGCTCCCTGCAGGGAGCCTGATGTAGGACTCGATCCCATGACCCAGAGATTACCACCTAAGCCAAAGCAGATGTTCAACCCCTGAGCCACTCAGGTGCCCTGTTAGTAATATTTTAAGGCAAGAACATTTAGGAAAAGAATTAGGCTATTTGCAAAGATTTTATAGAAAAATTGTGGTACAGCCAAACTTCTAATCCTTTTTAATGTTGGACAGGTGCATTTTCCCCCCCCATACCTTATTTCATAGCTACAGAGTGTGGACTAAGTGTTATATATTCTCTGTATCCTAAGGACCAGTGTGGGGAAAGGTTTAGCCTTGTATGAGGTCCTGGTTGCTGCTGCTGATTCTGTTAAATGTTCTGTACTAGGATTTATTCTACTTAATTTGAAAACTGTATCTTCCCTTCCAAGGTAATATTCTGGAGTATCAGATCGTTGCTCCAATTCAGCATGCATGTCCAAGCCTGCTGAGATCAAAGAGCCAGGCCAGATTATGCACTTATAAGTTCCACCCTTCTCTTCCTAGAATCAGCAGGGAGAAGAACGAAGTGATGAATAATGCAAGGTTATTGTGTTAATTGGTCCATGGGCAAGATAGTAGTAAAGAAGAGATTTCAAATTGGGCTTGTTTTATGACTTTTCCCCAGGATTTCTTCTGTTATTTTTTTATTTTCATGTCTGTCAAATTCATCATTATGGCTGGGAAGTAACAAGTCTAATATTGTAACTCTTCTGTCTTCCTTTTTGACTTTCTACACAATTAAAATAATAATTTTGAGCATTGGTGATTGGTCTGAACTTTGTTAAGAACTGTACTGACAGGACACCTGGGTGGCTTAGTTGGTTAAGCATCTGGCTTCAGGTTATGATCTCAGGGTCCTGGGATTGAGCTCTGCATTGAGCTCCCTGCTCAGTGAGGAGTTTGCTTGTCTCTCTTCCTCTACCCCTCCCCCCACTCATGTGCTCTCTCTTTCATAAATAAATAAAATCTTAAAAAGAAAAAAAAATTAAATTGACACTTGCATTGCCCTTCTTTCCTTCCCAAACCCACTTTGTACCTGACCACATTCTCCTTTCTTTTCTCTCTTGCTTTTTCCATAAGCTTATCTCTAAATTTAGTGATCATGAGTAGCATTCATGTTTGCTACTTTATTTCCCTTGTGTGCATGGGTTGGAGGGACTAGAAGCTACACCATTGTAGAATCTTTTTTACTTCTCTTAGCTATCACTTTTCCTTGTTTGGATGCTGTTAATATGTATTATTGACTTGCTGATTTTGGTATTTTTAAATAAATTTTATTAGGTATTAGGAGAAGCAAGTTTTATGATAGCTTCATTCTATCATTTTTATTTTTTGTTTTGATTTTCAACATCATAGAAGAATACATGTAATGAATGATTTTTGAATTGAACTGTATTTCATTATTTAAATACTTATATACTATAACCTTTTTGTATTTGAAATCTTATTTCGCTTCAGAATAAAATGGAAGTATTATAATGCAGGAAGTCTGAATATTAATATAAAATATGTAATTTTAGTGATTTCAACTAGGATTATTCAACTAAATTTTCATTTATTTCAATTGAGTTTCTTAACTTTCCCTTGTCCTCTTTACCACTCTATATTTTCCCCCATTTCTCCCTTTCTACTTTTTTTCCTTATTTACTCCTTGCCTATCTTCCATTGACCAGTATTTATTGAGCATCTACTATCCTATGGATTAAAAGACACAAAGATGGAAAAGATATGTGTATGAGAAACTAAAACTGATCTTAAGAGCCAATTAACAATTTACAATGCATAGGAAAATATATAAGAACACATATTTCATTCGTTAATCTATTCATTTTTGATATGTGGATGTGTTTGTTTTATTCAAAATACAAGTCTAGGTTTGAGAGTGGGGTCTATGAATAAAGTGACAGCAGGGAGATTAAAAGGAGAAAAGCCATGCAAACATTAATTTTTAATATTATGTGCACCAGGAGCATTGTAGAAAAAAGTGAATACCTGAAAAAGTAATGAAATGTGAGAGCTTATATATCATCTTAATAGGAGAAAGGGAGGGAGAGTAAATGATTTTTAAGAAAGATGAATGGGCTGTTAGAAGAGTAAATGGGGGATATGATTGTTTGTGATAAAGTTTGGCTGTGGTGTGGACTTCTAGTTTCCTTTCCTATGATGAGTCATCTCTTGTTGATGAAACTCTCAGGAAGGGGATTTATAACTATTGAGGTTTTTTTGGAGGATCTGTCTTTAGGCAGATAAGGGAAATTCAGAGAAAGCTGGTTTCTGCATTTGCTGCTTTTCAAATGCCTTCAACCCAAAATAATCAGCATACCAAACATGCATATTTTTGGTGGCATATCCTGAACTTCTTCATCCAGAATATGCCATACACTGTCCTACATACTGAGAATAGCTAGTTTCAGATATGGACATACTTGTTAAGTAAAATCTTATTAAAAGTCCTTCTTGGTACACAAACACAGCTTTAATGAGATAACAAGGCAAATAGACACCTTCACCATTCTGATCTCTTAATGTTTTAGCTGAGAACTGAAATCATAGCAAATTATATCAAAATTAATTGCAATTATTAACTCTTACCAATGTTAAGGTAAATACAAGTAGAACTTTTTATTGATAAATCTACTTAGGAAAATGGCATGATAAACAAATCCTAGATTTTAAGAAAATAACTGCAACGTGAATATGATAGGCTTTTCAAAAACATTATCCCTTTATAGTCTCTGAATGTGAAGTTTCAGTTTTCTGCAACTTGCCAAGTTAGAATTATAATTTGAATTTTTAAATGTTATGCTCGAGATTTCTTTTTTACAAAATTCGATTTGACAGCACAAAAATGTGGTTATAACTAAAATACATTTAATGAGTGCATTAATATGGAGCAATTAGCACTCAGAATTCTCCATCAAAATGTAAAATGCAATTACGATCATTATTTTGCAAAGTTAGATCATAGTTACCAAAATGAATAGCCAAAATGTTAATTAGAGTATAGAAAATTTGAATATAGATTGAAAATAAGCTATTTTACTTTATGTAAATTGCACTTAACATAAATTTTTCTGCTCTTGAGTATTTCACTTGAACAAAAATCCTGAATTAATTTAACTAATATCAAAATGCTTGTCCAGTCTTTTTGTTGTTGTTGTTAAAAGGATGTGAATAATATTAAATGAACTAGGAAAATGTTGGAATCAGGGCTAGACCAAATATAATTTCCATTTTAGGCTTTCAGTTCAACTTTTGGCTTAATAGCTTACAATCTAAGCCACTGAATTTAAGAGAAAGAAAAATCAAGATTCTTTATTGAAACCTTGGAAAGTCACTAAAAGCAAATGAATAGTTTCAAGCTTTAGTTTTTTACACTGTCCCTTATCTCTCTAATATTTATTGAACAACATAAATACCACCATTTGCCATATTTGCCATTGTAAATATTTGCCACATTTATATAATCTTTAATAATGTAGTAAAATAGTGTTTAAATTAAAAATTTGCAAATTTAGTCTGGATTAGATAAGGATTCTTATTGCCATTTTAAATACAAGAGCATTGAGGTATGGGAAAGCTAACTCATTTGTCCAAGACAAATAATTAAAATATATTTGTTTGTTTTTTTGGACATCCAACCATCAACCGTCTATTGACTATTGTGATAAATCAGTTTTCAAAAGAACATTGAAATTGGAAAATTTTCCTGTCTTAATAGGACCCTGTTTTATGATCTCAAGCTCATAGAATTTTGCCATGTTCTGAATGGCTTGATGAATTGGGCAGTTATTTGAAAGCCCTAAGAGATGAACAGTTTTGATTACATCAGAAGCGTTCTGCTTCAGATAACATGATTGTGTACATCATAATTACCTACAGTGCAGATCCAATGGGTGGCCACATCCCCCAGTACTTTAGAGAGAACTGTACTTGTTTTTAAAAAATTCCAAGAGAATTGTAGCGGTAGCTTATTAGGTTTATAAGATAGAGCAATGGAAACATCTGTGTTTGCAATCTTCATTTAGAAATGGAAATATGTGATAAGGGGAAAGAAAAAATAGGTTCTGTGTGTAATCCAAATTATTTCACCCAGCCTCTTTCTTTCTGCAAAGGGAATGAGCTTTATAAACAAGCTCTCTTTGAGGCTAACAGTGTAATGTTTAAATTAAAGAGTGAAAAATCACTTTCGTAGCACTGACTATGCAGACTACTCACCAACTTCAATGTGTTCAATTTCCATTCTGTGCTATCAGTACAGACAAACTAGATAAAACAAGATACATCCCTTCGATATAGCTTTGGTTCATCTTTTATTTTATCTTATCTCTAGAGGTGGTGATTATATTTTATCCAAAGCAAACAAGATTCTCACATCTACAAAATGTCTGCAGTTTTCCTATATGAAGTGACACCACATGTTGTTCTGCTTATTATTTCTGCATCGCCAGGGCAGCACTTGTCTGTTTCAATGTTGTATGGTTGCCTCAGCGATTGTTAATCTAATGATGGAATATGTCCCTGGAGGTTACAGGTACCATTCTGTGAGCCTCGTGCCTACAGGCTGAATTATAAGATGGTTGATATCATAATTTTTTATTCTTTACTAAGATATGCACATTTATAATAATAGGAAGTTATAGCTGTGATCCTGATAGGAGCACCTTCCAAGGAGGCATGATGCAGCCTTTGTAGAAATGGCCATTTTTTTCTATAACTCAATCTCTTTCACTGACATTGAGCTTTTTCAAAAGACAGGGAAGCCAGAAAAATAAAAATGTCAGCAATTTATGCATTCTGATTTTACTCCCAGCTGAATTTCAATGTAAATGTATTAAATATACATTATGTAAATATATTTAAATATGCAACACATATTTACATTTATATGTAAATTGTGATAATTTACATGTTAGATTCCGAATGTAAGTTATTAAAATTCACTGATTTCCTGACCCAAAGCTACCAATCAGAATGATGTATGTGTGTGCTTGTTAATTAACCATTTACTGAGTACACAAAAGGTGAAACTGCTGACCTAGGTGCACACCGTAATTTGCAGGATGCATCTTTCCTTAAAGGAGTTGCCAATTGAAGTTTGTGGGGGCTGAGGTTCAGAGGTGGAAGGGAAACAGATAAATACAGGACTAAAACAGAAGAACAGAAAAACAAAGGACCAAAGGGAGAATGTGAATGTTCAGTAATCAAATAGACTCAAGTTTCCAAAGAAATCTATGCTGTGACTTCTTACATCTGGTTTTAGAAGAGTGGTCAAGTAGCCAGGTCTAGGTAAATGAGGAACAGAAAAATATATGTGTATACGCCGCCTACTAATGATAAATCACAAGCCACTCTGTCATATAGGGTTAATGGTCAGCCAAGAGTGCTCACGGGTAGAACCTAAGTTCAGATGTTCAACATTCATCCTGCAGATTATTAAAGCAGTCTTCTACTTTCCTCTGTCTTCAGGTATGACTTTCCATGGTCTATATACTATCTAAATTTTCTTTAAAAATCTCTCTTTACACAAATCTAATCACGTAATGCCCTTTATAAAAAGAATGGAATGGTGTCCCAATGCTTTCATATTCAGATCCAAACTCTTTTATTTTTTATTATTATTTTTTTAAGATTTTCATTTATTCGTGAGAGACACACACGGGGGAAGAGAGAGAGTGGCAGAGGCACAGGCAGAGGGAGAAGCAGGCTCCATGCAGGGAGCCCAACGTGGGACTCGATCCCGGGACTCCAGGATCATGCTTTGGGCCGAAGGCAGGCGCTAAACCGCTGAGCCACCCGGGGATCCCCAGATCCAAACTCTTTTAAATGCTTTGTCTTAATCCTGCACTTGGTACATGTCAGGTGTCGACTCCTGACATCTCTTGACTCACACCCTACAATTCTGTCATTCCAAATTGTTTGACATTCCCTAAACTTCCTGGACTTTTGTTTGTTGAATGTCCCTTTGTTGTTCCATAGAGGAATATTGGGGAGGAAGACTTTTCTCTGCCCTACAAGGCCCTTCTAGCTGGACTTAGAACTACATTGACATGAGAGTAACAGGAGAAAATCAAATTTAATAGTGTGTGTATATTCAGGAAGTTCCAAAGACAACGAGACAACAGGAAGCTTTTTGGAACTAAGGAGAGGGGTAAGGCCTGAGGTTACAAAGGGGAAGAATGCCATTAGCAGGACAGAAAGCAGATGGTTTGAAAGACAGAGGTTACCCTCTCATGTATGTCAGTTTCACAGGTAAAGGGGAATCTCTGTTAATAGCTCTCTTCCTGGTAAAGGCACTCTACTTAGGCAGTTGAAGACCTAGAAGAGAGCTTTCTCCTTAATCTGCTGGGTTTTGATTACTCTTAACTGAAAAGTAATATTCTTGTCAAAGTGCCCATCCTGAGTAGCCTGCCCTTGACACCTATAGGAATAATTCCTATTTTCCCTTTGGGACTCAGGTCAAGGCTGATATTCTGTGGAAACTCTAATTCACATTCTCCCCAAACATGTCCACACTGCTACTCCCCAAGTTCCCTGGACGGGTAAGACATCAAAAGAGGATGAAGATGCAAGACATTGAAGAAAGTGTATCAATGTTGAACTTTATCTGAAGCGTGCATTCCCAGAAAGCAGCAGTGGTGGAGAAGTTCTTCTACCCTTTTGTGTTTGTAAAGGACTGTCCTGCCCTCGCATGTTCAGATAAAACTCACCTTGTATCCTTCCTCAGTGACTGAGACCTATCTCATCCTTCCTTTTAACTCCCTTATTCTCTGAAACCCCAGGTTTTTTTGAGATTTTCCTCATTAATGAATGTTCTCTCTATTGCCAGTGTCTTTAATACAGTAATGACTTTGAGAATATAGTAATGACTTTGACAGAAGACCTTTCTTTGTCCTGGGCATTGTGTCTTCCACACTGACAACATGGGCTTTTGTCAGTGAATTCGTTAGAATTCTTATCATATTTTACTGTTTCTGTTGACTTGCTTCTCTGCCATCCTCCTTAGACTAGGAATTCCTTGAGAGTTGAGGAAGATGTCTTATTTTATATGTTCCCAAGTGTACTCAGGGCAGTACCTGATTATACATAGCAGGTGACAAGTAGACCTTTGATGATCACGAAGTGAGAGTTTGCTATCTTTGTTTACCCTTCTCTTTTACTATAGGAAGATCATCCAGGATGCCCCTTCTCCCTGCCAGTTGACTCTGAGCAGGGAGGACTCTGAATAAGGTTCAGCCCATCCATCCATACCTTCTCATGAAATGATTACATAAAAGTTCACTTTCATTGTATATAAAAATGGCAATTATACTCATTCACCAAAATCCCTGTGGTTTGTAGATTATCATATTGAAAAATAACCCTACCCATATCACTCATTATATGTCAAAGTCACATTGTGTTGCCAATGATGGAGGTGGGGTGGTGAGTCATTAAAAGATGATTATGCGAAATGAGACATCTAGGTGGCTCAGCGGTTGAGCGTCTGCATTTGGCTCAGGGCGTGATCCCAGGGTCCAGGATCGAGTCCCACATTGGGCTCCTTGCAGGGAGCCTGCTTCTCCTTCTGCTTATGTCTCTGCCTCTCTCTCTCTCTCTCATGAATAAATAAAATCATAAAAAAAGATGATTACATGTAATAAATTCAAGAAAGCATGGAAGAAAGATTTTGCCAGAAGTCTAATTTCTGTAGTTATACAGAGTGGTGGGAAATCAACTTAGGAAAGATATCTAATATTGAGGCAAATGTAACCTTATAAAATAGCAAAAAATTTTGACTTAGAAAAGATAATGATCCATTGCTTTCTGTATCTATGAATAAAATAAAGAAGAATTAATAATGAAGAAGCTAGTAGGCTTATCCAGTATAATATTCATATAGAGCTTGTTGAGTACCATTTGTACTTTGACATGTCATCTATAGCTCTTTGAAACAGGGAGTTTCAAAGTATGTAATGACTCATACTTTACTAAGGCATACTAAATAAATTGTGTGGTATTAGGCTTCTGTTCAGAAAGCTTATTACCTAGTGAGTGAACCTAGCTAACCACACAGCATTTCAACCTAGCTTCTTTGGTCCCAAATCATCATTTTGAATGCACCTGCTCTCTTAAAGTCAAGCAACTAACAAACCATATGGTGAATGTGTGTGTTTATGCTTCTGTGTGGGTGTCTGTGACTGAAATATTATCCTGTAAAGTGTGTTAGTATTTTTTTCTAGTACTGACATATTACATGAGAATTCTTGTAGGCTTAAAGATAGAATGGCTCTGCAGATTTTTATTTTTAAATGTAAAGTTCACATACTGTAAATTGCACAGATCTCAGTGCAATGAAATGCACAGTGTACTGTTCTGTGTCTTGACAAATGCATAACCAAGTAACCTAGCACCTATGTATCATCTGAGAAGCAAATGCCAGTGGGATTAGATGTGCAAGAAATTTGAAGGAAATGCCTATGCGGATAAAGGGGAAGAGGGTAGAGTAGGGCAGGGACAACCTGACATTTACGAAAGGAGAGGATTAGAAAGGGTTGGGTAGACATTTCAGATGAAAGCAGAATTTTGAGTAAGTTTTAACGGGGTTGATAAAGAGTCCCTGAACAAAGACTACTTATTGGTTGATTCTCGCAATGAATAGGAGTGGCAGCTAGGGCTGTCACTTAATTATGCTCCCTCCAGAAGGCTCTCTTGAAGGGTGTCTGAATGCTATATCTCCACTCTTAAGTTATAGAATATTTACATCACCCCAAAAACCCAACCCACTTTCAAAAGTCATTGTTTTGATTTCTGTCAGCACAGATTAACTTTGCTGGTTCTAGAATTTCACATAAATAAAATCTATATATCTATATCTATATATTTAATTTCTCTTTTTTTCTGGGCTTGTTTTCATCACAGTGCTTTTAAGATTCATTCATATTGTGTGTATAGTTCTTTTTAAAAATTTCTAAGTAGTTTTTTCCCTAATGGATCTTTGGCTAGTTTCCAGTTTTTATCTATTAAAAAAAAAGGTCTATGAATATTCTTATACAAATCTCTTCATGGATGTGTGTTTTCATTTCTCTGTGGAAATGCAGATTCAACTGCTGAGTCATAGAGTCTGTATATGTTTAACTTTATAAGAGCCGGTGAAACATTTTCATGAGTGTTTCACCAAAACATTTTCCTAATAGGTTGTAACATCCTCCTTCCCCTGGCAATGAAATTTACTATTGTTGTGCATCCTTGTCAATATTTGGTCTTCTTGTTGATCTTTACAATAACAGCCATTCAAGTGGTTTTAATTTGTCATTTCAGTATGAATAATACTATTGAACACTCTTTTTCTTTTTTTTAATTTATTTTATTTTATTTATTTATGATAGTCACAGAGAGAGAGAGAGGCTCAGAGACACAGGCAGAGGAAGAAGCAGGCTCCATGCACCGGGAGCCCGATGTGGGATTCGATCCCGGGTCTCCAGGATCGCGCCCTGGGCCAAAGGCAGGCGCCAAACCGCTGCGCCACCCAGGGATCCCACTTTTTCTTTTTTTTAAAAAAGATTTTATTCATTTATTCATGAGACACATACACAGAGAGAGAGAGAGAGAGAGAGAGAGAGAGAGAGAAGCAGAGAGACAGGAAGAGGGAGAAGCAAGCTCCACGCAGGGAGCTTGACGTGGGACTCGATCTCGGGTCTCCAAGATCATGCCCTAGGCCGAAGGCAGGCACTAAACCGCTGAGCCACTCAGGGATCCTGAACAATCTTTCATGTACTTAATTTTCTCTCAATATTCAAGCCTTTTTTCCACTATAATTGTTTTATTATATTGGCCGATTTGGGATTTTAAATATAAATATAAATATAAATATAAATATAAATATAAATATATATTTAAGATTTTTTTATTTATCCATGAGAGACACAGAGAGACAGAGAGGCAGAGACACAGGCAGAGGGAGAAGCAGGCTCCATGCAGGGATCTCGATGTGGGAGTCGATCCCAGGATTCCAGGATCATGCCCTGAGCTGACGACAGACAACCACTGAGCCATCCAGGATCCCAAATATGTTTTGAACATAAATTTTTAGTCAGATATATTTGCCTCAAAAATTTCAGTCTAGGGCTAATATTTTGCTTATACTAACATTGCCTTTAATGAACTCAAATTATTTTTAAAATTTTGATTTCAATTTGTCAATTTCTTCTGTTACTGTTAGTGCTTTTTTTTTTTTTTTAAAGAAAGATTTTGTTTATTTGAGAGGGAGATCTAGAGAATGAAAGAGCATAAGTGGGTGGTGAGGGTGAGGGGAGAGGCAGAAGGAGTGGAAGAAGTAGACTCCTGCTGAACAGGAAGCTGGATGTAGGGCTCAATCCCAGGATCCTGGGATTGTACCCTAAGCTGAAGGCAGAGGCTTAACTGACAGCTACCCAGGCACTCTTGTTAGTGCTTTTTGCGTCTTTTCCATGGAATCATTGCCTGTTCCAAGCTCATGAAACTATTCTTTTATAAAGAGTTGGTGACTGCAGCCTTTAGTTATATTGCCTGTTTTTGAAAATAAAGTTTTATTGGAACACAACTAGGCCATTCATTTATTTATTCTCCATGGCAATTTTTGTATTACAGTGTCATAATTGAGTTGTTGTGACAGAGTATGGCCCTAGAACTTCAAATATTTACCATCAGACCTTTCAGAATATTTGCCAACCACTGTTCTAGAAGCTTTGAAATTTTAGATTTTTGTTCTTGTCTATGAGAGATCTCAAATTAATTTTTGCATGTGGTATGAGTGGGGGTAGAGATCCATTTTCCCCCATTATTTACCAATTGTTGCAGCAGATTTAACATGACTTTATTTTCCACATCAAATGAGTAGTTTATTATCTGGATTTTCTATTCAGTTTCATTGATCTGCTTATTTATCCTTACATGAACATTGAACACTCTTGATTGCCGTAGCTTTGTATAACTCTTGAAATCAGTTGCAGTTCTCCAAAATTGTTCAGCTATTTCAGGGGTCTTTTTACTCTTCTAGGTCAACTGCATTTTGATATAAATTTAAAAATCCTTATGTCAATTTTACAAAAATTTCCATTGTGATTTCAACGGGATATGCTATCTTCAAATCAGTTTGGGAGGAATAAATATTTTAACATTCTCATCCATTTAGCTTGGTACATATAGATATTTTTTCAGGTCTTCTTTATTTCTCTTAATAATGTTTTGTGGTTTTCAGTGTTAAGATCTTAAATATATCCTGTTAATGTTTTTCTAAATACTTTGTTACATAATGATATTGTAAATATACCTTTATTTAAACTTTGGTTCTACTGGTTTGAAGAGAAAACTAAGTCTATGACAATGAGTTCAAAAAACAAATGTTTCTGGTGTGGAATTTGTTATTACAAATTACATTCTAAATCTGTGATGTCTACCAAGTGCAAGTATTTGCTTCTGTTGCACCTCACCCACATTTTGTTGCTGCTGTTCCTAATAGTTGATAGTATAATGGGCATGTGATTATGGTCTACTAAAAATAAAATTTTCCTTTTAAAGAACTGTGATGTTTATATAAACCGTACTTATTCTCTTACAGCATTTGATTTATGCACTGAAATTTTTCTGTGGAATAATAGAAAATTTTTAGCTAAGTAAATTTGTTAATATAGTCAGAGAAAGAGAAAATAAGAAAACAATATAAACTCCTTGGAACCCACTCCAACTTTAACTTACAGATTTAAAAAAGTGGGATGAGCAGAAGCATTAAAATATTACCAAATGAAGGGCTGTTTAGAGATAAGAAAAAGTTTCCTCAAGAATATCAAAGAAAAAAATAACTTCAAGGACCAGAAATAATCCTCAAGCAAAGGGCTTGATTCTTTCTTGTTGGCAGAAGCCAAGTATTCTCTGTGGCTAGAAATTCTCCCTAGAAATGGGCTGTAGAACTGTCTACTTCCTTCAAACTGCGCTTATTTTTAAATAAAAAAATGGCAGGTTTTTATATTTACGATGCTTCATCTCTTAGAAGTCTGGTTTTCATACCTCACATGTATTATAATTTTTTTTATAAACCCCATTTACTGGTAATATGTTTTTTGTGTGTTCAGATAACCTAAGCTATCTGTTTTTATCTAAAGCTTCCTCTTAAAATTAGTTCATTTCTCTATCTTATGTCACATTCAGTGTGTGTGTGTGTGTGTGTGTGTGTGTGTGTGTATGTATGTATTTCTATATGTATATTTGCTTCTTTAAAGCAAAATTTCTAATTTGCTTACATGACAGATATGTAAAGGATATACAGTAGACCTGCTATAATTTATATCACTTTCTTCATGAGCTTCTAATCTGTCTAAAGGAGAAAAACTTGAAATTTAATATTTGCCATCAAATAGTCTCTATTATTATGGATAGTCTTCTTGGATTAAATGTCCATTCTTTCAGAATCATTTCCTACCAAATTCTGTGTCTTTCACAAAGATGTCTTCAATACATATGAAAGTGGAGCACTTGTGCATTTGGGAGAAAGACCAATTCCTGGCCTTGTGTTGTTTTGGCGGAGCACATAGCCATGATCTACTGAGAAATGTTTGCTTTATCTGATTCTTGGCTTTTTTCCCTTGGGCCTGCTACTAAATATTATACTAATATTACTATATTAGTTTGTTAGAAATGTAATGCAAAATACCACTTGCAAAATACAATAATGGGACTGGCATACGGTAGATATTTCTATTCCAAAAAAGAGAAATCAGAAGGAAGGCAGGGATTATAGGTCCCAAACAGGTCTTAAACCTAACAGGGCAAATTTCATTAGATTTTAAGGCTTGACAATTATCCTCTTTGGCTTGATACTCTCTTGCAGCCTACCAGGGAGGTGGCCTTGTCTTCTGGGCCTGCTAATGTGATGGCCCCACCCCTTCTTCCCTGGGCATGGGTGGCTTGGCTCTCTGAAGCCAAAGAGGTGGCTCCACCCTCTGGAACTGAGGGTAAGATAGCTCCCTCAACCCATGAGACCTGTGCCATCTGAATTTCTGGTGGCATTGACAGCCCTGCTGGCCTTTGAGATGCCTTTGAAGTCATTCCTCCAGTTACTTGAATGAGAAGGCATGTTTGCAGCTGGATAATCCCTTTATTGGTCCATCCTGTAGAATCCCAGAAGTCTAATAGCCTTCTTCCATTTTTTCCCTCTCTGTCCCCTTCAGTCTAAGCTGGCAGAATTTAGACTGCTATAAAATTCTCAAAAGCTGTGTTGGTCTCCTATGTAGCACATGGGGGGCCAGCCATCAGACAAAGAGCTGTCCATATATTTTTCTGAATAACTGCATCTCTATTCCTGGCTTCTGCTGAGATGGTTGACTTGGTCAGTGTGTCATACCAAAATACCTTTAGCCAGTGATTGTCCAGCCGTACTCTTGATCTACTCCTCAGCACATGCATTCTCATGCTTTGCAATATGGGTAGGCTGAGAATATCCCAAAACTTCAAATTCTGGTTCCTTCTTGCTGAATAATCCCTCCTTCAATATCGTTCTCTCCTCTTGCATATTACTATACAGTAGCAGGAAGTAACCAGCCTGCATTTTCAACACTTTGCTTATAAATCTCCAAGTTCATTACTTAGAAATTCTGAGCACAAAACACTGGAATATAATTCTGCCAAATTCTTTGCCACTTTATAACAAGGATCATCTCTTCTCTAACTTTTAATAACATGTTTCTCATTTCCATCTGAAACTTCAGAATTGCCTCTGAGTCCATATATCCACCAAAGATCTTTCTTTAAAGGAATCCAACCTCTTGCTAGCATGAACCTCAAAACTCTACTAGCCTCTGCCGAATTTCCATTTCCAAAGCCACTTCCATAATTTTAGATATCTGTTACAGCAGCATCACACTGCCTGGTACCAAAATCGGTTTCAGTTTGCTAGGGTTGCCATAGCAACCATGGACGGAGTGACTTAGACAATAGAAATGCATTTTTTCACAGTTTTGGGGCTTGTTATCCAAGATAAAGGTGAGATTACTTTCTTCTGAGGCCTCTCTACGTGGCTTTTAGATGACCATCTTTTTCTCAGTGTTTTTGAGGTCTTTCATCTGTACAAATCTTTGTCCTAATCTCATTTATAGGAAGGAGTCATATTAAAATAGAGCTGACCCTAATGACCTCATTTTAACTTAATTGCCTCTTTAAAGATTTTTCTCTCCAAGTAAAGACATCTGAGATACTGGGGTTTAAGGACTTAAACATACGACTTTTAGTAGAACACAGTTCAGCCACAACAATTACCATTATACCCCAAATTTATTTCAGGCCTTTGATCCTTGATAATATCTTCAGTACTCCTGGCTCAGTAGATCTTCTGAGTCTCTGCCTTTGTCTCTTACCCAAATGTTGCCTTAAGTGATTCACCTCATATCTAGCCATTATATATTTTCATGCAATCCTTATCTCTGGTATCACCACCTTCCTGAGGAGTCTGGAAAATTCTGGGTACATCTCTAACACATGAGAGCTCAAGAAGGCTTAGGAGTAAAAACTAGGGCCTTCTTTAGTCTGTCTGATCTTGTTACTTGGCTTAACGCTCTTATCTTGGAATGAGATAATCTTGCATAGTTATATACTCCCACAGTCTCAAATGGGACAACCATTTGTATCTGTTCCTCCAACTGGTAACAAATGCATTCTATCCTTAATTCTCTTTAACTTGTCTTAAACACATCTTTTCTCTTAACCTTTTTCCTGTCAAAGATAGGTAAAGAAGATATTACTGCAATCAAGTATCTGACTCCTGCTTTTTCAAACTATGTTTGTCTTCTTCCCCAAACTCCCCAGATAAAAGAAATCTGTTGGATTGTTTTACTTCGTTTAGGTCATGTTAACTTTCTACCTTAGGGGAAGTGGCCTTAAGACCTGCCCATCATGGACCAAAGGGAAATACTTTCTATTCTATGAAATAAATTCTTTGATATGAGTCTTCAAGACTCAACTTTTGATAACTTAAGTGAAAACTAATTTTAGGCAATTCATTCTTAGTAAAGCTTGGCTTTGAAAACCCTTTTTAAAATTAATGTAATAAAATACAATTTTTTTCATATTCCTGATGAAATACTCTCCTCCAGTCACTCAGTGACAACCTCCTCAAAGCATATGAAAACTTCAGAGAGAGAGTAAAAAGGTACAATACCTGTAAATACATAGAAAAAAATCAAAATTCACTGGTATTATATGCATTATGTTTTTTAATTATATGTCTAACTTTATTGTGTCATATGACATCTTTTGGGGAAATTAACCAGAGGAAAATAATACATATATTAAGTAAAAAAATTTTTTTTTTTGCTCACATAGTCCTATTTAAGGCATCTGGAGAAAAACTTTTTTTTTTTTTTTTGAAGAAAAACTTAAATAAGCCCCTGACCACTAATAATATTGACTACTCAACATCACTTTTCAAAGGTTGATATTGCTTAGCTACATATTTTATTTAGGCTCCATTTTTTTTCTAGTGGAAGTACAATATATGCATATTTAGCAATATTAGTATATTCTTCTGGAAGGATCTGGGATCCAGGTGTTTGGAACTTGAATCAGCCAATGAAAATTAAAAGAACATGGAGCCAAGTTTTCAGCTGTAGATTTCATTTTATAAATTATAACTTTTACTTTTGCAATTAATCTCACCTCCAAAATTACATACACAGCTAATTAAGCCACCAGGTGGCTTATTGCAAGGCTATTTAATTGCTTGCATCTTATTTTGAGGGCAATGGTTATAATTATCAAGTTGCAAGTGAAATTAAATATGATGCCATTTCCCTGCCAAATGAATTGTGATTAGAAAGGAAGGCTAACTTAGGCCAAGCTGGAAGACTAGTGTTAGATGAAATACAGTAATTGCTTTTCAATTTCACAATGCAGTCTCATTCTCAAACTCTACCTCAATTTGAATGGCAAAAAATTTAACATCACAAACTGGGTTCTTCTGGTTTGCTATTCTTTAGTTAAAAATTAATCACACTGGGAGATGCATAGTCCTTCAGAATTTCCCCATATATATGTTCAGCAGACCAAAGGCTTTAAGCCCATTAACAGATACATTTTACACGTTGATTTCCAAGGCCAAATAAGTTTAAGAATTCTGAATTACCTAGATATGAAAAAATATAATTATTATTTTAAATATTTATCCATAATGTATTTCCAAAATTATGCAGCATCTCAAAATTTATTTGAACAAATATACCATTTTTCTTAGAACATCTTAGAAGTAGGGTAAAAGGGGCAACCCTAGGTTTCAGTGAATTCATTTTAGGAAATATCAGAGTAACTCATCAGTCATATGGTTCATTGGTAAAGCCCAAAAAATGTTAGGTCTAGGTCAACAAATGTTATCAGGAAAAAAAATACATAATGTAAAATGCTTAAATGCCAAGTCAACTTTTTTGTCAATGGTATGATTTTTAAGTGATTAATTGACTTGTTTTCTTGAGTCTAAAAAGAGGTTTCAAATACACTTTAAAACTAGGGTAGTCTATAAAATGAGGTAGTAAACAATGGCTCTGATTGAAATTTCGTATAGCTGTTGTAGACATAAAACTTGATAAACTTTGGACACATTTATGGACTTACTAAAATGTCAATGCTTTAAAGACTAAAAGTGAAAAAATGACCTGTCAAAAAAGCTATCTTTATGAACTTTTATTCATCTGAAAAATGTTATTTTTAGGACAACACCAATAGATTAGTTTTCCTAATATTTTTTATAATCTGTCACTCCAACTCATGAGAGGGAAAAAAATGCAACATTTCCCATTCCTTAGGTAGTGAAGCAAAATAAAAATTGTTTTTTATCAAAGAAAAAATCTAAAACACATTAATGCTGTAAAATGTACACTGAAATCTTTCTTTCTTAGAATTTAAACAGTAGATATATTCTCAACTGCCTAAAATAGGTTAGGTTATGGAAATAGGTCAAGTTAAGGGAGGGTAATAGTACCTCCTAGGATTCCATCCATTGGTTTTATATATAACTAGTTGAAACTTCTACACAACTAAGCATATAGAGTTACAACTGATGTTTCTGTGTATCAGAAAATCACCTGTCACATTGCCTATGAGTTCGGTAATATCGTCTTGGATTAACCCAATTCTTACAGATCTTCCAAGAACATTAGTGTGTGTGTGTGTGTGTGTGTGTGTGTGTGTGTGTGTGTGTGAAGGGTGGAGGTCTTGTTGATATTTACATAGTTTTCATCCATTTGGTCCTCTTTTTCCAAGCAGGAGACCCCAGGTGTTGGGCGATGCAATTGTTCCCCAATGCCTCACTGCACTGATTTTGAAAGCTAGTCCTTCAACCTTTGACTAAAGTGCTATGATTGAGTACTCTGACAATGTGAAGTCTGCTGGTACATTTCCAGGAGCCTGTGAGCCTTCATTAGAGCACGAAGGAAAGGTTAGGCCAGGCCTATCTGTCCTGTCCTTCACTACATCGAAGGCCAGTATTTCTAGTTCCAGGAAATACATCACTGCTGGATTGTTTTCATTTCAATATTCAAAGCAGAGATGAACTGTTTTACTTTCCCTACCTATTGATTTATCCAGATAAGCCTCTCTGTCTTCAGGAAGGCCTTGTTGTCACGAGGCATCCTCTCTAGTTTGACTTAAACACAAAGGCAGATTCTGCTTTATTTTTGGATAATAGCCCTGATTGCTTCCCTTGTGCACAAGTGTTTGAAATCAAGTATCTTGTTTAAACATCCTGGGAAGCCAGACTTGTCTAACATTCTGAAAGTAAATAAGCTCACTCTCTTATCTTTTGCAAGACAATTAGAGCAATAAAAACCAAAGCTTAAAATTCTGTAAGTTGTCCACATACATTGGAATATTTTATATTCTAAGTTCCTGTAGGTATGATACTAAGGGGAATTGCAAGGTTACAAATTATAGATACAGCTGCAGAATTATATAGAGGCTTTGTCTTTGAGAGTTTTAAGTGCCACAATAAAGTGATATGGAAACATTAAAAAGGTTTAGGTGGAGGAGTGACATGCTAGGCATGCATTTTGAGAAATTACTCAGCATATATTTGAGAGAAACAAAACATGTAGACAAGAAAGATGTATAAGAAGCAATCGTATTAGGGACCATTAAGCTAGAGACTAGTTAGGTTGGTTGCACTTCCACAGTTTTCTCTTCTTGAGCTTGTTGAAGTTTCATCCACTAATATAGACAATGGAGGCACAACATGTCAATCATTTCATGTTTCAGAGGTATTGCTGTTCATTCATTTCTTCGTTTACCTCTCTACCATCTTCCCTCTCTCAGCCTCCTTCCAAGCTCCAGTAGGGAAGAAAGCTTTTTATTTTAATTGTGGTGTATTCCAAACATACAGAATAATGTTTTGCATTTAATGGGCAACAGAAAAAGACATAAGTGCAATAATTATTTACTGCATTCCTTATTCATTAATGTAGTCATTTTATTTATGACTTTTCTAATTCTAAAAAAAATGGTGTATGACTTCTAGAAGTACAAACAATATACTAACATAAAATTTAGCTTAAAAGTAGATGAGAGATCTGGGGCAAAGGAAAATAAAGTTAAAAATAGGTTAAGTGAGGAGCACTTGGGTGTGTCAGTCAGTTAAGTGACTGACTCTTGGTTTTGGCTCAGGTCATGATCTCAGGGTCATGAGATCAAGCTCCTCATTGGGCTCCATGCTGAGTGTGGAGCCTGCTTGGAATTCCGTCTCTCCCTCTCCCTCTTCTGCTGCCCCTCTCCCGCTAAAATAGGTTAAGTGGAACCAGGAATAAATGAAAGTTACCAAATGGTTTTGCATTCTTATTACATTCTCCATGTATAAAAAAGGAACATAATAAATCACATCATTTATGATTCAATGCTACGTACATACACACATGATATTCAGGGGGAGTGTAGCTATTCATGATATTGAGATCAAAGAAAACTTTCCAAGGATCTTCATAGATGGGATACTCTGTAATGAGGTAAATAAACACTTCAATGGCAACTCTACAGGTACAGTGCTAATTTTGATAGAAATCTTTCTTATGATATTTCTTCTGTGAATGTGGTAGGTTGATTTGAAGGCTCTGTGAAGGATGAAGTGAATCGGAAATGTTCAATTCCTCTTTGGCCAGGAATATCTCATTTTAGAAGAGTTCTAAGCAAAGATTATGCCTCACAGTGTAGATTATAGCTCAGGTTTATGAGAGCCCTTTCTTATGTGGCTCTAAGATTCCTATGATAGACTTACCAGCTAGCCACAAGACCTGGCATAACTTTTCCATGCTTCACTTTCCTCATCTGTAAAATTAGCATAACTATAATACCTAGTCTACATGTTGTTGTGAGAATTGAGTTATTTTATATAAAATTGTACATAAATCAGTTTGGAGAGAGATTTTCCATTTAGCTTAAATCCCTACAAATCTGCCAATAATCCTGTGTTTACAAAATGTTTCAGATATCCATCCATTTTAACAGTCAAGTCTTTGGAAATCATGATCTTTCCTATGGGACACATTGAATTAAAAAAGGGTAATTGGATGACAAATAAGGAAGATGCTCAACATCATTAGTCATTAGAGAAACGCAAATTGAAAACACATTCAGAGACTATTCCATATCCATTAGTGTGGTTAAAATAAAAGCATAAACGAAAGAAATTAACAGTACCACATGCTAGAGGAAATGTGGAGCAACTTGAACTCTCCTAAATTCCTTGAGGACATGTAAAATGGTACAGCCATCTCCAGTATTTTGTTAAATATACTCGGTATCCTTCTGGGTATTTACCTAAGACATCTATTCCACCCCCCCCATCTGTTTATGAATGTTTATAGTAGTGAAGGCTAGCAGAATATGCCACTTTGGCACAAGGATTATTTTGAACTGAAGGCAATTGGGATACAGTAAAAGTTTCTTGCCTTGCTGTATTGCCTAAATGGAGGATATAAATTTACCAAGGTGTTCCCCCTCAGTTCTTGGTAAGGAAGGACAAAGGTTAATATTCCAAGATAACTTTAGACATTATACTCACTTTATTCATAATTGCCAAAAACTGGATTATCTTAAAAGCAACCAGCTGGTACATAAATAAAATTGAGTCCATCCATGCAGTAGAATAGTACTTTTCAATAGAAGGGAATGAATCACTGATACATTAAATAATGTAATTCTAAAACCATTATATTAAGTAAAAGAAACCATTCTCAAAGGCTACTTCTGTATGATTTCATTTATATGACATTTGTAAATAGCAAAATTATATGAAAAGTGGATTCTAGAAGTCCAAGATCAAGGTATTGGCAGGGGTGGTTCCTTCTGAGGATGATACTGAACAGTCTGTTCCGTGCACCTCTCCTAGCTTCTGGTTTGTTAGCAATTGTTGGTGTTCCTTGGCTTCTGTGGCATCACCCCAAACTCTGCCTTTATCTTCACTTGATGTTCTTTCTATATGCATGCCTGTGTCCAGATTTCCCCTTTTTATATAGACACCAGTCCTAGTGGATTAGGGCACTGTGCTACTGCTACTCTACCCCTACCCTTACAGTGGCAGATTTGTAGGCATACACTAGTGTGATCTCATCTTAACTAATTTTATCTACAAATGACTTAATTTCCAAATAAAGTCACATTCTAAAGTACTAGGGATTAGAACTTCAACGTGAGAATTTGCAGTGGAACACAAATTCACCCTGCCCAGTTAAGCCCTTAACAGTCTTCCTCAAGTGGGGCTGTGAGCTGTGTTCCTGGTCATGCTGGGCTGCTACTGGGCTCTACTGTCATGCAGTGTTACTATCTGTGATCTGTAATCATGTCTGATTAGGCAGGGGTGCAGGTTATGTTCCCTAGCAGGGCAGTGCCACTGGTTGGACATGATTGGGCAGGGCCACAACCTAGGCTCTGCAATCAGCCTGAGCAGGTAGGCCACAGGCTGTGATCTCTGGACAGACGATGCTGTGGGCTGGACCGTGTGTTCCGGTGAAGCCACAGGCAGTGCTTCTTGATCTGGTCACTGTAAGGTGGTTTCTATAAGTGGGCAGACTGCTTGCTGTGCTCTGCTGTTCTGAGAGTGCTGGCTGGACACCGTGGCTAAGCAGAGCTGGAGCCTATGCTCACTAGTTGAGAAGTGCTGTTGGCTTGGATTCTACTAAACTATGGCTGTTCAATGGGCTCCTTGGCTTTCCAGGGTCACTGGCTGGGCTCCCTTTTTGGTAGGGTTAGAAGCTGTATTTAGCAGATGGGTGAAGCTTGGATCACCAACCAAGCTGAAGTTGGGAAGGATTGTGGGGTGGGTTCCTAGGCTTTCCTGGGGTTGTTGATTGGGTTCCATTGTCGGGCGGAACAAGAGACTATCTCAGCAATTGGGCAGTGCTACAGACTTGCCTCCCGCCTAGGAAAACTGTTGTATGGGCTCAGTGGCTGGTACAACCCATTTGCTACACTGCTGGCTATGATCCCTGGTCAGTTAGGGCACCAGTTCTGTTCAGCAAATGGGCAGAATTGCTGGCTGGGATCTCTGCTCAAGCGCTGCCACCAAAAGAAATGTTATCTACTGAAATCCCTGTTCCACTGCCTGCAAGCACCACCCCTTTCTCCATCTCTAGCTGATCCCTGATGGTCTCATCTAGACTCAGAAATTGTTCCTCCAGTAATCCTTTTGTGGCAAGACTGAAGGAGCCTCCTAGGAAACATCCTGTAGTGCTGGAGAAGCTGGATGTTCACTTTGGGCTCTTTTTATCCTACTGGAGAAATTGTAGGCCCAGCGGACCATCTCAATGCCAGACTGTGCCAGCAGGGAAAGGGACAGTGCAAGCTTCTCAAGTTCCTCTTACTCTTCCTTTTCTTTTTCTTTTCTTTTCTTTTTTTTTTTTTAAAGATTGATTGATTGATTGATTGATTGATTCATGATAGACAGAGAGAGAGAGAGGCAGAGACACAGGAGGAGGGAGAAGCAGGCTCCATGCAGGGAGCCTGACGTAGGACTCGATCCCGGGACTCCACTATTGTGCCCTGGGCCAAAGGCAGGTGCTAAACCACTGAGCCACCCAGGAATCCCCCTTCTTTTCTTTTCTTTTCTTTTCTTTTCTTTTCTTTTCTTTTCTTTTCTTTTCTTTTCTTTTCTTTTCTTTCTTTTTTTTCTTTTCTTTTCTTTTTCTTTTCTTCTTTTCTTTTCTTTCTTCCTTTCCTTTCCTTTCCTTTCCTTTCCTTTCCTTTCCTTCTCCTTCTCCTTCTCCTTCTCCTTCTCCTTCTCCTTCTCCTTCTCCTTCTCCTTCTCCTTCTTTGTCTTTCTCCTTCTCTTTCTCTTTTCTTTTCTTTTCTTTTCTTTTCTTTTCTTTTCTTTTCTTTTCTCTTTTCTTTCTTTCTTTTCTTTCCTCTTCAAAGATGTTGCTTCAGCCTCACTACCAGGTTGTGGGATTTTTCACAAAGGTGTCTTGTTTATATATAGCTGCTGCCAGTTAGTCTTTCTGTGTGGGGCACTGAAGTTAGGAACCATCTCTTCTGCCACCTTGATTATATCACCTCTCCTAAAAATTATATTAAAGATTCAAAAGCTAGAAGTAATGACATAAGTAGTTTAATGTATAAGATTGAGAAATTAAATCCAAAGTCTGCAAATATATGTAAAAAGTAAAAATAGGGGAGTTACTAAAAATAATATTAAAACATTTAAAAATGAGTTTCTAAATAAGCATGTTTGATATTTTCCATATCCCCCTTCAGATGTAGTCTCCCCCTTCAGAAGTGGTCTTCCCCTTCAGATGTAGTCTGTATTTTTCCCTTCCTATACCTGGGCGTTGGAGTGGAGATTTTACAGACCATGCAAACCATGCATACCCTCTGGCCTTTTCTTGAGGTTGGTCAATGGGGCACCGAAAAGGAACCCAGACAGTGATCCTGGAATTTGATGCAATTGTCCCTCTCCTTGACATCTTGAGGAGCATAACCTGCATTTTATTACTACCTTTCTTTACCCACTGGGAGCCAGTGTTAACTTTTTCTCTTTGCCCTTCAGTCCCAGAGAGGGTGATTGACTTTCAGCTATATTAGTTCCTGGCTGCTTTGCTATTTCTTTTTGCTTCCTTCACTCTACCCAAACCTCTGTAAATGGTCCCTTTATTACACTCTCTTCAATCACCACTTTTGAGTGTGCCTGCCACCTACTCTCTGACATGATCTTGCCTGATATAAGAATATAAATAAATATTTAATATGAGGGAAAATAAGAAGGAAAAGGAAGAAGCCAAAAGAACAAAAGTAGAGCACATACTTAGAAATAAATAATACAATAGCAGCAAGATATTCTAAATGACATGGGCTAGTGTTTTATACACACACATACAATTATACACACACATACACGCACACACACAAGTACATATGGTCAATTGGAAACAAAAGAAGGGAAGAAGATGGGAAGGTGAAGGCAAAGACAGAATAGGAAAACCCAAGAGAAGTGATAACATTGGTATACTTTCTAGGTTGCTGTTCTCTGTTGGCATTGTTTTTAGAATAGAATTTCTCAAAGCTTTTCAACTTTTAGGCTGTTTCCTCCTTTGCAGCTTGGTTACAGAAAACTTAATGGTAAAGAATCATATTTCCCTTGCCATTCAGCTGTTGCTTTTCTCTTATTTGGGTCATTTTTTCAGTTTATCTTTCCTAGAGAATGTAATCATTAAAAACAGTAGTACATAGAACCAGTGTTGAGATAATTACATATGGCGAAAGAAATCTTATTCTAGCAGGAAAATAATGCATCCAGTAAAGACAAATCATCAGTCACAATTCAGTTAGTTTCTTTTTTTCTCCCTGTGAATTAGTTTCTAAAACTACATTTCCTATTTACCAAACATTTATGTTTTATCAAACTAAATAAGCACTGTTTAAGTGCCTTATGAATATTGTCTGTTTAAATTCTCTTAACTCTATGAAGTAAGTACTATTATCATTATTTTATGAATGACCTTAATAAGGCATGGAAAAGTCAAATAACTTGCCCAATGACTCAGGATTGATAAGTGGTATGAAAAGGATTCCAACCCAGGCTGGCTCCAGATGTTGTGCTCATTTGCAATTGTCAAGTCAGTTAATATAAAAACCTAACTGTCTTTGGAAAGACAATTTGAGTTTCTCAAAATGGAGGAGACACATATTGATCATGTTCTAGTTAAGATGCTTTGATTAAAAGCCACAGGTACCAGCAAACGCTACCTAATTAAAAAAAAAAGAGAGATTTTATGTAAAATAAAAAGATGCTCCACACAAATTGAGAACAAAAATGAAGCAACAGGATGTGAAAGAATAAGATGCTAAAAGATAAAAAGAAACCAGAAATCAACTTTTCTATCTCTTCTCACCATCTTTTTTCTTCATTCTCTCTCAGACTAGTTTTTTTGGCTTATTGCATAAGGCAAGTCAAGTAGAATATAGCTTCTCGTTAGCTTTTAATTTTTTGTCTTTTCCATTCAGGATGCCAAGCTCTGAGTCCCACTTTCAAATTCTTGGATAGAGTCTCTGTTGTTTGGCTATGATTTGTTATCCAATTCTGGTCTGATGGACAGAGGCAGGTTGGCTAGAGACAAGGAGTACCAATGTAACAACTGGGTGCAGTCCTCAGAGAAAGGAGGTCACTTTGTTCTAAGCAGATGCCATCAAATGTGTCCCACAGTTGTTACCTTAAAAGTTGACTAGGTGGGCATTCAGTGTAAGGAAAGCCTGGAAGAGTTTCAGACTTCCAGATATGAGAATGTTCTTCAGGGTGAGAACTCAGAATCCTGAGAAAGAAATGAACAAAGAATAAGGAAAGCAACTAGAACACTCTTAGAAAAATAGTTAAGGTATAAGAAGCAAATGTAACTTGAGGTGAAACAGGTATTTATTATTTTTTTTCAAATTTTTTTATTTATTATTTATGATAGTCACAGAGAGAGAGAGAGAGAGAGAGAGGCAGAGACACAGGCAGAGGGAGAAGCAGGCTCCATGCACCGGGAGCCCGACGTGGGATTCGATCCCGGGTCTCCAGGATCGCGCCCCGGGCCAAAGGCAGGCGCCAAACTGCTGCGCCACCCAGGGATCCCCAGGTATTTATTATTAAGGACATTTATTATGTACTTGTTTCTAAAATTTTCTTTGGTTTCTTAGTCACTTGTTCTTTCAAAAAATGTTTTGTAACATTTCCTATGTAAGAAACATAGTGCTGTTTTCTAGACTCCTGGATAATTAAAACCCGTCCTTCCTTTTTGTTGAGGAGGATCATAGAATATTTAATTTATATCACACAATGACAATATCTATCTACTTATCAATATTTCTACTTACCATCTTCAAAGAACTTATAGGAAAAAGACATTTATGCCTATTGTCACCATTTTTATTTAACAGTGTTCTAGAGATTTTGGGTAAATCAATAAGATTAAAAAAATAATTTAGTTGTAAATTTTTGGAAAATTGCAAAATATTACTAGCAGATGATAAGCTGCCCAGCAAGGAAATTAAAGAGAATCACTAAAACATTCTGAAATGTTTAAATAAATACAGCATGCTGGTTAAAAAAATTATACCCCCCCAAAATTATACCAAATCAATGTATTTCTCCAGTAGGAGGAATAATCTGTTGAAAATAAATGGGAAAGAAATATATAATAGCAACTGAATAAATGAAACAATAAGCAATGAATAAATAATAAATACCAAGAAAGGAACTTTATAAAGAAGTATGCTGAACTATACAAAAATCCTCAAAATTTTGCCATGCAACAAAAGTGATGATTTTAGTAAGGGAGGCATAACACATTTCTCTACTGAAATACGTAATAAATGTTTTCCAATATAAGACATTTAATTATAAAGTTTACTTCCAAGAAGAAATGAGCTTTAAAAAATAATGAGAGAAAAATTCTAATCATATACTTTAAAATATACTATAATATTCTTATAACTTTGTGATACTTGCACATCATCTCACAGATCAGTCTGTTACAGAATAGAAAGTCCAAGATCTTGTCAAGAAGAACTATGATGAATTTAGTGCACCATAAAGGTAACATTTTAAGACAGTAGAGACAGAATGAATTATGTGTTAAATGTCTTATTATAACCTGACTCATTATGTAGAAAACACATTTATGGCTCTAATAATAAAATATATGAACACAAATTAAGGATGAAGTAAATGCATAAATATTAAAAATAATATTCAATGTCACAAAATCTTGATGAGTATTTATCTATTACATGGGACTGGCCTTTATGAATATAAAACCAAAAGGAAAATTCAAAGGAAATATGAATAACTGATTATTTTAAAATGTAGGGCTTTTCTATGGAAAAAGTAAATCACTGTTAAAAGATTTATGATGATTAAATTTGCCATTGCTTGCTTAGATTTAGAATATGAATCCCAAAATAAAGCTTTTAAACTTTAAATGTTGACATTCTATTTTAACTATTTATTTAATTATTATTATTATTTTTGTTTTAGAGAGAGAGAGAAAAAATGGGCTCACACAGGTAGGAGGAGGGGAGAGGCAGAGGGAGAAGGGGAGAAAGAACCCCAAACAGAATCCACACCCAGCACAGAGCCCCCTGTGGGGCCAGATCCCATGACCCTGACACCATGACCTGAGCTGAAGAGTCAGTCACCCAACCGATTGAGCCACCCACGCTCCCTTATTTTAATTATTTTTGAAAAGAAAAAGAAGGTATCTTAGAAATGCTATCTTTTGGGGCAGCCTTGGTGGCTCAGTGGTTTAGCACTGCCTTCAGCCCAGGGGTGGTCCTGGAGACCCAGGATTGAGTCTCACATTGGGCTCCCTGCATGGAGCCTGCTTCTCCCTCGGCCTGTGTCTCTGCCTCTCTCTCTCTCTCTCTCTCTCTTTCTCTCTCTGTGTCTTTCATGAATAAATAAATAAATAATCTTTTAAAAAAAGAAATGCTATCTCTTGCTATAACATTTTAATTAAATTCTTTTCAGATTAAATTTTGGTCAACCCATTATGAGAATTCCAAGTAACCTATTTCAGATAACTTTCATTTTTCATTTAATCCAATTACAAAAAATTTTCTGAATCTTATGAGGCAGCTATTCCTCTTTGTATGCTCACTGGTTTGATTTTCCTCATACAAAATATGATAATCTTACCTCTGTGAATAAGCCGCCAGTGTTACTGTCCTGACCACACTGACATCAATGACAATGTCACTGTTGATGATATCTTTTGGATTCAGACTGTTAATCCCATCATTATACCTAGGTGAATAAAACAAAATACTTTTTAGCTGTTATGCGGAAAAAAAAAATCCCATGACTGTAGGTTCCTATAATGAAACAGATCATGCATAGAAGACTTTGAAATTTGGTGCTAAGGCAATAACAGCGTCTGTCAGATCCCGGTAACTTCATTTGACAGGAGTAATGTTTCTACTTTGTCTTCATTTAGGACAGCTTTGCTTCAGTGACTAGGAAACATGACAATGAGTTGTAACAGCTAGCAGTTCAAACTACTTTTCCAACTGAATCCCGAGGTGAAGCTAACAGACTTTTGCAAATAGGGAAATTAATGGTTTTCACAAGTTCCCTCATGAAGTCACATAACTATGATTTTTTTTTAATGTAGATGTGTGATGATAATTGAAATCATTGTGGGAAACTATATTGAACATCAGGAATAAATTTAAGTAAGAGTGACTCTTGCTGCAGTGGATGTTTTTGTCTGGGAATACTTTTCAAAAAGCCATGCTTTATGCTGCAGTGGTTTTATTCAGCAAGGAGGCTTGGGTTTCAAGTCATGCAGGCATTTGTAGATTTCCTCAAGGATTAAGGTGGAAGAATCAGAGGTCTATATGGAAAAAATGTTATTGGAGAGAATTAAGGTGTTATACTGAGTTAATTTTAGAGAGATACAAGCATACTTCAGTTATTTAGTGAATCTCTTTAGTGTTCAGAAAAATACAAGGTGAGTTTTTTCTAATACAAATTGAATGAGGATTCAGATGTGGATTCTGAGCCCTCCTTTACCAGTTGTTAGTTGTGTGACCTTAGGTAATTCAATTCACTTATTTGGGTTTGAATTTTCTCATTTCTAAAATGAAGAGTTGGGTTCAATTTATCTCAGGTTGGGGTACCTGGGTGGCTCAGTCAGTTAAGCTTCTGCCTTCCACTTAGGTCATGATCCCAGGGTCCCAGGATGGAGCCCTGCCTGGGCTCCCTTCTCAATGGGGAATCTGCTTCTCCCTCTGCCCTTCCCTCTGCTCATGCGCTCTCTCTCTCTCTCACTGTCAAATAAATAAATAAAATCTTAAAAAATTATCTTCAGGTGCTTTCTATGAGAGGTCATTCTGAAATTCACTGAACGCTAAAAGGATAAGTTTTGTCAACACTACCATAGTAAAATAGACTGAAGATTTCTATGCACAAGCCATTTGCCATATTAAAAAGTGGTAAATGGGTTCATTTCTGGTCCAAAGGTGATTAGGAAAAAGTCTGTTTAGAATCAACTGCCAATGGAGGTGATACCCAAATATAAGAAGCTGATTTGCAGTGATATTTTTCTGCATCTGAATAGGATTCAGTTTCCTTTCTCTTGAAGACTCAAGGTGCAATTCAATATTGTGCTATATTCAAAGGACACACAAATTCAACTCCAAAAGCCTGGGAAAAGGCTTGAAGTTATTCTGAAAATGAAGTAAAAGATAATTTTATCTTATATAACAGAGCAAAGCTCCTTAATTTTACTTTTTAGGTATTGCTTTTTACCCCCTAAATTCTGTATACAAGGCCAGTAATAAAATCACTCAATCTATATTCCCAAATCCCAGATAATCTTGATTTTCACTTTTCCATTATTTCTAGGTAGGATCCTCTTCTATTTTGAATATTTATTTCCTAAGGTAAATCCTGTATTTTTCTTTAATGCTCAGACTGAAGAAATAGGGCCAGCTAATATGACAACAAATGTTTTTAGGGTATCTAATTGTATCTCATCATTTTATATTGCATAATTGCATTTAAGCCTCCCAATCAACCCATGATGCAGATACTATCATCATTCAAATACTAAATATGAGAAAAATGATCCCAAAAGAAGATTGATAACCTTTCCAAAATTTAATAAATTTAATAAATGCAAAAGGATAGTTTGGATTGGACCTCATCAATTCCTGCTTTTTCTAATTCCTGATATATAATTTTAAAAGAGGAAGATTTGGGTTAGGCATATTATTTCACATGATAAATTAAATAGAAAATAAGACCTGACTATTTTTTATCACATATTTTACATCTCATTTTCTGACTAGCTTCATGTTAAAAGCTTGAATTTAAAGGTTTTTTGTTAGATAAGAGCATGTATTTGTATTAGTACATATTTACATATGTAAGCTTAAGTATATTAACAGATAAATATTTTGAGCGGTAGTTATCTGAAAAAGATAAAAAAATTAACACAGAGAACATATGTTAATGCTTTATATGAAGAAGGATTATTATTTAAAGGAAGAGAAGGAGCACTTAGAAGTTGGAGGAAAACAAAGTAGTGTGGTCTTATGGACACCAATTCTAAGGAATCTTCAGTTAGGAGTAATTTGTGATTTTTCAATCTCCTGAACATTTTGGTATATCAAAATATCTGTCTATTCGCCTCAAAATGTGAATTATAGACAGGCCTGATTTTAGAAATCTGTGCTGAACATTATTTTCCCTCAGAAATTTTAAGACTCTCCCCCACAGTCTTCTCATGTCCAGTGTGACATTAATAAGTCAAAAGCCACTCTGATTCACAGCCCATTTTACAGAAGTGATTTTTGGTAACTGGGACCTTTTAAGATTTATTCATTCTCATTAGAATCCAGAAATTTTGCCTTTTTTGTTCTTTAGGCAAAGGAGGTCCTTTAATATTAAAGGCCTTTTTTAGCATGTATTGAGCACTTTCAATTTGTGGACTCATTTCTTTTCAATTCCAAGAAATTTTTTAATGAGGAAAAGTTAGCCATGAGCTGAGTCACAAAGTTGAAAATTACTTGGTAGGGCGGAAGATTGTAGAAGGGAAATTTTAAATAAATTTTAAACAAAGTTTATATGGATGAAAAATATGGTGAAGTAAAAACTAATGAAACTCAAATATACGGTGCCAAGGTTGAGATAGAAAATTT